>NC_053517.1:42272339-43472339 GCF_016920715.1 Anopheles arabiensis | reverse complement strand
TAAGGCCAACTCCTGACGACTCTAAAAGACTCCGGACGACTCCTGACGATTCCGAAACACTCCGGATAAAGGCTTTCTCAAGCCATCTTGAAGGTTGTGATAATTTTGGATTGTTGTGTTTCATTAATTATATATATTGGTTATTGTTAGAAAACTGCGGAAAAATAATTTAATGCAGAACACGTTTAAGTTTTTTGGTTGTACTTGAGCTGTTGCCAAAAAAATAAGTCTTTTTATTCCGCCAGTTCGTTTGTAATAAATTCTCTGGCTTATCTTGCGAAACTTTTTATCCTATTTTCTTACAACTATTCTTGTGGTAAAGCTCCATTAGTTATCTTTTCCCAGTTTCTTCTGGCGAATGAAATGTGTAAGTTATTAAAGCGCTTCCAGAAACCAAACGAGCTGCTCTCAGCAGAGTGACCAGAAATACCGATTTATCTGTATTCCTACCGATTTCTGGTATGTAAACCTACCGATTCATTTTCTTATAATACTGACCGAAAAGTCATAAAACCATTTCTCAAATGATTTAATGTAGTGAACTCCATATTTTATATGGTGTAGCATATCTGCTAAACAGAACTTATTATAAACCACACTATCAGCTATAGAGACATTGTAACACTATTCGGAAAGCCAAATCACACTATTACTACACATTCATTATATTACATCAGCAAATCAATCCACACCATAGTAACATACCCAGACCATACCATCCATAGAAAATCATTTTTCGAAAACAACGGAATCGTGCAATTCAAGCGTTACTGCAGCAAAGTGGACAACTTTCCAGAGCCTTCGTTACAACACTAAAAGCGCAGCATAGGCACATAATGACAGACACCTCACTCCGATACAATGTATAAATTACACCTCATATCAATAACCTTTAATTTTGCACAAGTTCGCATCGAAAACTAAACACGATACGATTGAAATATAAATCCAACCGAAACCCGATTGAGAGTGAGATTTGTAAAACCAATGGATTACAGATGTCAGGTTAGGCATAGCAGTAAGAATTGTTGAGGCCCTTTGTAGAATTATTGAGGTACTCGCCATCTATTGATCTTTGATTGTGTTACATTTCTATGATAAATTTTGTTTGCCTGTGGCGCTTGGGCTTATGGTTCGTCTGCGCGGGGCCCCAACGTCCATCACCCACGGGGCCCTCCTTGCTAATACAGTTCCATATTATATCAACTGTTATGGATAATGGACTAAAGATTCCGGGGCCCCTCATTGACGGGGCCCCCCGCAATTGCTTACTTTGCTTACCGTTAAATACGCCACTGCTGTCAGGATAGGACTATGCCCATCCAACATCTATCGAGATCTCATTTAAAGAGTTTAGTTATGTCCCCCTACCCATGGTAAGGCCTCTAAACTCCAACGTTTCCAGTAAGAGAAACCTCCTAAAGGTTTCTATGATCGCCTGGACGATCAAGTGTCGAAAAGTCCGCTCGAACGAAGTTTTATTCCACCTCTGCTCATGTCAGTAAAACTAACCAACCGTCCTACCGTACGATCATCACATAACAACGGAAATCACTAGCGACCAGAACCAGAATAAGAAGAACTGCAACTGGTCCTAAGCGGCCGCGTGGAACCCCGAGAAAATGGAATCGCCACCGCCCAAGTGCCACAAAATCCACTAAACGACCACTAAACGGGTTCTAAACGACTCAAGCTCTCTACCTAAACGGAATATAGAAAGATTTCGTTTAGCAGACGGCAAACGACTCATGCATTCTAAAAATAGCGAAAAAGCTGGTGGCGCTCTCTGTTGGTGGGATACCCCAACCAGTTGAGCTTTATCGCTTGGAGGAGAGCTTTCTCATTTCCTCTGTACTGTTGTATGGTTTCGCATTGAAGTTATGCATCGCTAGAAGTAGAACGGCGATACGATTGTTTAAATACTAAACTCCAACGGAAACCATCAGCACTGAAGCAAATGAGATTTGAGTAATGGTCGTTGGTGTTGATACCCACGCATCTGACCATACGACCATTCATATAGATTTTTGCTCAGAAAGTTAGAAGGCTATATAGGTCATGATAAGATGAAACTTGTCGAAACACATTGCAAGAAAAGGATAGCAATAAAATGATGAGTTGTAATACGCCAATTATTGAGCAAACAAGTGAAGCGATGGAGTTTTCATTTTTTTTTTTCTATGGATATTCAATTTTCCAGTCGTTTAAGCTTAATCTATGGCGCTTAGGCGCTCAAAAGGAAATGTACATCTCAATCCTTCGTTGGCTTAGAATCCATAGTACAGTTTTCAGATCGACACTTCAGAAAGGCCTCATTCGTATGACCGCTATGGACCAAATCTGATGCATCTCCTTTAAATAAAAAAAGAATGTATTTTCTCGTGCAGATAACAGTACCGCCCCCCCCCCCTTCTCCGCTTAACACTTCAAAACATACCGAAAACTACCGATACAAATTAAAACTCCTACCAAATACAGTGAAGCGACGTTTATCCGTGCTTCTCGGGACTTCAACTCGCCCGGATATGCAAATAACACGGATAATGAGTCAAATGATATATTTTATCACCAATTCTTATTTTATGATAAAAATAACCCAGTTTTTTTAAATATTTGAAATTTGCCATGATTTATAGTGTTTTTTGTTACGACAATGTGCTCCTATACAAATATCTTCCTCATAACGCAATGTCAACTTTGTATTGAACTGTCATTTCTCTACAATACGGATAAACGGAAAATCGGATAAAGGTATAAACAGCACTCCACTGTGATTTATAGTGTTTTTTGTTACGACAATGTGCTCCTATAACCGCTTTTTCAAATATCTTCCTCATAACGCAATGTCAACTTTGTATTGAACTGTCATTTCTCTACAATACGGATAAACGGAAAATCGGATAAAAGGTACCCGTATAAACAGCACTCCACTGTACTACCGATAAAATATTGACGCTGTTGAAAACGGTGTGGATTTTTTTAGATAACACTTATTGTGCTTTTATTGTGCTGATTTTATTGTGGTGTAATCAAAAAATTAGTCCACTGTTCCTGGTTTCCGTTTCAACTAAAAGGGCGAGGGCAGGCGCATCCTGCCCTTTTATCGCCAAACTTATCGTTTTCCCTATCTTTCCTCTCGCTCGCTTGACTTCCCTTTCACTCTTTCTTCATCTATCCATTTCTTCTCTCGCACTGTGACCTGGCAGATTGTTGGGCACTCACGAGTTTCCAACAGACGCTCTTACCGAAATTCGCCAAAAATCTGGCCACACTGGCTATCAGCATCTATCAAAACATAAATAAACTGTCTGTCGTTCCCTCACACACCATATGTCATTACAGTGAAAATAATTTCGTTTTGCGCACTGCCATCGTGCGGATTATTTTTCCCCGTTTCCCGTGGTGCAAAGTGAGGAAAACTTACCCCAGTTCTTAGCAATGGGTGACGGAGAGTGTTTAAATGGTGCACGATTGAATGGCGGTGCTGCGGATGGCGTGAAAACACCCTTTCTAATTGGCGTTGCTGGTGGAACGGCCAGCGGAAAGGTAGGTGTAACGTGTGAGCGTAGGGTATCGCCCGTGGGATTGCTGCGCAGTCTGCAGTGCGAATCAAAAGTATGGCCCCGGCCTTGAAAACGGTGCCAAATATAGCCGTTCGTCATCTGCATGCACCATCAATTGATAAAACATACACTGACCGTCCAACACGAAATCTGCTCCGTTTTACCCTGTTCCCGCAGTCGACCGTATGCAAACGCATCATGGAACAACTAGGCCAAGCTGATATGGACCATACCCAGCGCCAAGTGAGCAAACAAAGCGTCCCACTCATTTACGTAATCAGTGATCACTTACACAGCACCCCAACATGCATTTGTTTTCATTCCAATCGGTGCACAGGTCGTCACTATCAGCCAGGATAGTTTCTATCGCGAGCTGTCGGATTCGGAAAAGGCGCGCGCCGAACGGGGTCTTTTTAACTTTGACCATCCGAGCGCGTTCAACGAGGATTTGATGTTGCAAACGCTGCAGGACATTCTGCACGGCAAAAAGGTGGAGATTAGCGAGTATGACTACCGCCGGAATGCCGTTTGTCCGGAAAAGAAAATCACCATCTACCCGGCCGACGTGGTACTGTTCGAGGGCATACTGGTGTTCTACTTTCCCGCCATTCGAGATCTCTTTCACATGAAGCTATTTGTCGATACCGATTCGGACACTCGGCTGGCCCGAAGAGGTAATGATGACCCGTACAGCCCCGTTTATTTGGTGTGCTGCGTCATGTGATATTGCTTCTAAACTATGTTTGTGTTCCAGTTCCACGTGACATTAACGAACGAGGACGAGACTTGGATCAGGTGCTGAATGCGTACATGAATTTCGTAAAGCCAGCATTCGAAGAGTTTTGCTCACCGGTATGATCATCAATTAACATTCATTGTTTTAAAACACTACATTACTGTTTAATACATCACTACTGATTCGTCCATTTCAGACTAAAAAGTTTGCTGACGTTGTCATACCACGAGGAGCTGACAATACAGGTAAATTGAATTTCAAAATATCCGGACCTATAACTAATTATTGTTTATCACTATGATGATACTAGGTGCATTTTTATACATCATTCTATCACAATGTTTCATTTTTTCAATACTAAATCAATCAACAAATTTATCTTTGTATTATTCAGGAATACATAATTCCATTGATTGCAAAACATCAGTAAAACTATTCTTTGAAAATTATTATTGTTTTTATTACTTTTTTACTTATTTGCTCTTTTTCGTGCGATAACTTCGCAATAAAGAATTAATTTTGTTTTCACTTTACTCGTATTATTCGCTATCTTGACACGTGAACTTTATGATATTGTTTAAATTTTCCATTCGACTATTAAATTATAAACGCTTTTTGTCAAACGATGTACCATATTGTGTTTTTGTGTTATTGTTATTCCTTAGGGCTCAGTTGAATAACTTCATGCGCCGTGGCCGGTCTTTCATTCCGTGCGATCAATTAAATAGTTTGCGCCAAATAACACATCGGGGTAGCGAATGGTTTATACTGGACGTTTCTCTTATTTTTCTTGCTCATCTTTTTCTAACATTTTACAGTTGCGATCGATCTGATAGTGCATCACATTAATGAGATCTTGCATCCGAGTGGCGGACTCAACCAGAACGGGCATTAAATCGCGTGGGGTCGTGTGTTGGTCATATTGGTCCTCTGCAATAGAAATAAGCTCTGCAGCGATCATCATACAACCACAGTAGGACTTATGTGTCATTGGTGTCACGTATAAAACGTTGTCAGAGGATAAGAGCTAATGATCATACAAACATGCACACAATTGAAAAAAACAAACAAACAAACAAAACAGTGCGCCTCACCTCACGCATCCAATGTTATTTCTGCCGAAGTTGCACACTCGGTCCTACTTATTAGAGAAGATATATAGGCGTAACGGCAAAACACCTCAGCAAAAACGCATGCCAAATTTAATGTTCCAGGCTAACATACTGCATGACAGCTATTTTTATACCGTTTTTCACTGGGAATTTGATACCTTAACCATAATCATAGTAATAGACCATAACAATTACTTACTAAAGTACATCCCTAAAACTTTACGGTAAACCATTACATAGACTGATCAAAACAAATGAATAAGCTTCTGGTTTATTTATTTTTGCATTTTTTTCCTTTTGTCTTACTTTGTTACAATATTAACGTTTTCGAAAGCCAACTGATTAACTAATTTAACAACCATAGTAACGAATCGTTATTCTTTAAAAGTAGTAGCAGTGTACACATTTTATCTTTAATTTGCAGCTGTGCAATCAATCATGTTGTATTGTTCTACCATACTGCACCTGTTAAAACATTGGCCTTTATAAGGCCATCCGCCCCGTGTGCCACAAATTCCTACGCTTGCATTTATGCATTTGAATATGTAGATCCTGTTGAATGCCGTTTGTATTAGCCATTCCTTCCGTTCTTAAATTCATTATTCTTTTGGATTTGGAAATATCCCCCGCCAAACACATTCCTTTTTTGCAGTTATCAGTTTGCGCCACTGCCGGTCTGTTAAAATCTATTCTTGAATATCGAGCTAAAACTTTATCTTATCCTACTAATCAGTGAGTTGTTGTCATGTAGCATAATAAGTAACCAAGTTGGTAAAGGTAGCCTCAATTGAAGGTCTCACTAGACTGGACTATCGTTATGACAGCAAGACACTCCGGTTTATCTTCGGTCCCAAACGTCATTGTTGAACACGGAAAGTGTGTAAATGGCTAGCGTTTAAGAAAAACAAAACAGGAAAACGAACAAGTATAACAGATAATCGAAGCGAATGGTGATTATACAACCGTTAAGACCAATAACGAATAATCCGATAAGGCATGATTTGTGTATGGCACAATAAAGAGGACATTTTTCGAACACACATACATCGGTACGACTTATTTCATTTTGTTTTCGTGTTTATCATACTGTATATCATTTTGTTGGGTATACGCTCGGTTATGTGGTTCCACCCTACAAGCCCCATCGCTGGTTCTAATTACGTCCACTGTCTCGTACTCTTCAGTTTCCTTTTTTTTTCGACGGATGATGCACTATCAGTTCGGTGACTTGTATTGCCTTAAATTTTGTGTAATTTTTGCTTATAAAAGCCAATTCTTTCACATTCTGAAGCAAAAAACTCGATTCCATGTACAAATTGTATCCCAAACCAATATTTGTTCATTTAATTGCACTAACAAATTCTTCTATTTGTTCTCCTCATTCCAGTGGCAATTGATCTGATCGTGCAACACATTCGCGAGTTTCTGAACAATCGCACCCGCAGCGATCATAGCCCGCATCTGGCCTCTTGCGGTACCAGTGCCCTGAATCTAGCTAATGGTAGAGGTAAGCCATCCTTTAACGATACCGATCCGCACTATCGGCCACACTGAGAAGTAACAGTACCGGACTGCCGACCGTTGACCGTTCGGGAAACACTCTTCTTGCTAGCCCTTATCCCAAAATTTTAAACCAAATCAAACCATGAAAGCATACCTGCCTCTGACATCTATGTCCTTTCACCTATATGACATTCGTGTGTCGTAGTCCTATACCAAAAAAAACATACACACACGAACACAATAACAAAACAATTTATTTTTCACAAAAAAGTGTAGTAATAAGCATTGTAATAGCTGATCGTATTCTGACTACCAATAGTGTCTAACTCTAGTTCACACCTCGTTGCGTTACAAATGCATAAAGAGCACACAAATCGCTTCTGACGATCAGATTGCGTTAGAAGAAGAAACACCGATTGGCGTTACACCAAACTGACCATACACAAGCGTTATTTGTCAAAAGTAGTTTCTACGTAGCGTTTTTTCGCTAATCAATTTATTTTTTTTAAATTAAACCTATTGCATACTAGCAAACTAATGCATATCAATTATTTGGAAAAAAAACATAAATGCACCTCGAGAATTTTTTTGTTATTCAAGCCCTTTACTTTTTACATACACACTAACCCAAACAATTATTCAATCTGCCATTAACCTTATCCTAAGTCGCTAAGGAATTTCCTCAATATGCAATGTTCAATATTGGTTGTTTGTATGCGCAATGCAAATCTTAAATCGTCTCGATAGCTAGTGTAGCAAGCTTATCCAAGCAATATGTAGTGCAGATCGTCATTTTATCTTCTAAAAGCTTGTTTCATCGCTTGCAGGTAGCAAGGTTGTGTTAACAGTGACCTACAAATAAAGCGTACCATATAGCTTTTAGTCGATATATCTGAATTTATGAATAAGCCCGATAAACCACACTTCCTTACAAACAAAATGAAGCATACTGTTACCATTCGGATAGTGCTTAAACAATAATGCAGCGTACATTAGGAATGCATAACATAAACATGTAAGAATGGTTAGTCGTATAAATTGGTACCTTTAATTCAGCAAATCAGCACGAAATAACCACTAATTTCACTGTACGCCAATGTGCATTTGCCATTCATAGGCTTTCTCCATATTAGGTGTTTATTTTGTGTCTTTTTATCTTTAGTAGCCATTTTCTCCCATTAATATTAGGTTAAATGCTTGATTATTGTTGTTTGTTGTGTTTTTTTACAATGTTGTTACATGATGTTATCTTTTGTTGTCTTTTATGGTCTAAATTGCATTTTCAATTATATTCTTTTGTATTTTGTACATTATTAACTCTGTTTCGTTTCCTCTCTTTATACCGTGTCTGATATTTCTAGTACGTTACTTCGTGTTCCACTAGAACCCATATACATAGTATAGATGAAAACTGAAGCTAACATCCAAATTTGCAATAAAAACCATTTCTACGAGTCACAGGACCTTAAACAGACGCTACAGATATAAGAAAAAACAAAACAGAGTAGACTTTTGAAGGCCCTCTATTTGAAATAATGTTGTGGACAAAACATGTTTGGGTTTTTTAATATGTAACCCTATACGATTTGGATACAGCAGCATGAACACCAAAAGCAATCCCAGTTCTATTACTCACATTATATGACTAATCGGTTGTAGCACACTCAAATAGATCTTCTAGTGAACGTTCTTGACTGGACTTTATGTGTCGAACTATGAGTGAAATATAGGTATATATATATTTATGTTGACAATTTAAAGCTTCTTACTCAAACTCACTGTGTTGTTACCACCTGTGCAAGCACAAATCAATCTTCAATTCTATTTGGTTGTTTATATTGTTTTATTACTGTTAGTCAGCGTTAGTTAGCTCTTCAAAGTGCCATCGTTAATAGTTTTTAATTTATTGTTATATGTACCACATCACTGTACTGTTTTACTAGTTACTAGCGTGGAAAAGGTACCTAATGACATGCTGACACCAAAATTGAAACAGATTCAAACATATTGAAATAATAAAAAAGTAATACAGCAACCCCAGTTGCCTGGCTGTGCGTGTCTTTGAATGTAATGAAAATACTTCAAATGTGTTGTCCCTGGTGGACCGTTTCAACTCCTTCACTGTTTCACATCTAAAGCAGACCTGTTTCAAAATCAAAATTCAAATAAACACGCTCCTACCATGTTCATGTTCATCACTAAAGTCCTAGAAAATTGTACGTAAATTGTCAAACCTTTTAATTGTGGAACCGATCCTCGGATTATAATTATTTCAATTTTTTCCTTGTTTGTACTTGTTGCTTTGTATTATCCGCAGCTCAAGCTAGTACGCACTCCATATCTCCTTCCATGATCAGTAGCCAGCTCTACGCGGTGTTGTACGAGTACAGTTGAATCGTTCGTGAGCTAATACTTTGTGTAGAGCAAAGGGAAGATCATTAAACAGTTTATTCGTAGCTTGCGATCAAAAACCAGTTTGTGAGAACGGCGTGCTCAAAATTACCCATTCTTTTCAACATAATATGTAAAGCAAGGTCCCACAAACACTAACGTGGAAAGGAGCAACTGAAGCCACCGGTGTGTCGAAATTTAGCGAATAATAGTAGTTCTAGTAGAGAGTCCCTTAAGGTCGAACAATAATCTTTGAAGAGCAATACATTATTTATCGTTAGGATAAAATGTACGTAAGGTAGGTCAATCTGTCGTCTTGTGACATGTGCTACGAAACAGAGAATGTGTATGCTGTTGGACATTGACACGTCCTCGAGCGACTTTAAGCTACCAGCTATATTGGGAAGGTAACCAACCATGCGAGAAAGTTAATATTATAGAGAAGAACCGAAAACAAAACAAAAACAACAATTTTATAATCCCTGTGTGATATCGTACAAACTTGGATAATGATATTGGTGGAAGGTAAAAACAACAAACATATTTAATGTTTTATTTAATAAATGCTGCAACCTCAGGACGCAGATTGTTGGTCGGCGATCCTCATCACAGCGCATTGACGCTACTAAAAACACGCATATGACATAAAAGATAAATGTACAACCGTCAACCTTTGCTGAAATCTTTGAACTTTATGTACAATAGGATAAAACACCACCAAATATTATGATTTATTTTATATCTACAATTTGAAAATAAAGCTGTTTAGACCAATGATAACATTTGACGTTTCTTTCGATCTTTTGTAGTTTGTTGATGACAAATTTTGTTGGAGTTTTTTTCAAGTCAACTTCAAAACATGTGCTATTAACTAACCGTTAGAGAGAAAAGGCGCCTAGTATGATCCCTTGTCAATAAACAATACTCGCTAGGTGAAATTTTCGTTTGATAGTTTTCCTAGAAGGAGTTTTCTTTTGATATATCAACTGATCTTTATTACCTTTTTTTCGTGTTCATCTGAAGTCAAAAATAATAGATTATCTTTGAATTATGAGATCATTACGATAAGTCAGATTGTCTAACTATCGTCAGTATACATTTTGTTGTAAATCGATTTATTTATGTATAGATTTTTTTCTCTATTTTATTTCTGTTTTGTTTTATTTAGTAAGAGTTAGAGTTAGTTAGGTATTTAGAGTTAGCTGTTTGTTTTTAGTGAAATGAACAAATCCTAGTGAATTTAATTACAAGAACATTCATTAAAAACAAAAACAATTCGGAGAGAAAAACTAACTCTGACCTATTGTAAGTTAACCCTTATCCTTTACTATTTATCTTACTCATTCGTTACCATTTTGCTAAGTCAATACTAAACTGTACTCAAAAGCAAAAGAAACATAAAAAACTTTAATTTTATGCCAGTGACTAATTACCCGGCGCCTTTAGTGTGTACCGCACTGTAAAAGCTTAGCTCAAAAATTTATCTTGATAAAATGGGACCTGATGTATCGGTATAGTCTACTTTATTTATTTTTTGTAAACAGCAAGTAATACGTTTATCTTAGTTTAAAGTTCTTAAAATCAGCAACTTGCAGTATTATAAAATTTAAATATTTGCTCATAGAAAATTATTAACCGATTCCAAACGGCAGCCTCTACTGTTGATTTTCACCTGTCCACACCAACACTATCATGCTGCGCCTACACATACCTGCAGTTTCTAGCAGCACACGGTGGCTGCATTAGCAAGGGCTCATTTGTTTGGCCCCGTGTAGTCCCTTGCAGTGTGTTGCGCCGTTCACTGTGCGTGTAACGGAGCTGCCCGTCGTGTCATTGTGTGTTTCATTCTGTATCATTCGTTGTGCGTAGTGATTTGTGCTAAAACTTCCCATTAGTCAACCACCGATCCCCCAAAACGGGTAGAATTCAACCTGCGTGTGAGGTTTCGTAGCAGCGGCGCAAACAGCACAATCCCACAAGGGTGCGTGAGAGCCAACCACCAGCTAACACACCAACACACCGGTGGGATCCATTAGCCGTGTGCCGTCACGCCGTGCGTCGTTTCTCCCGTGTGTCTCGCCGTCCGGTTGTCATGGTGTTCAAACGCCAAAGCGTGTCTCGTGTCGTTGTGTAGGCACGGGCTTTCCGCAAACCGCGATGCGTACGCGAACGACGGCCGCCAGTTGAGTTCGAAGTTTGGTCGCGTACGGACGGGTCCCACACTGACGGCGGTCCGGACCAGTGGCCGTTTTTTTTTAAATATAAAGCGACCGGTCAGCGTGGCTCGGGAAAATCGGTGGCAGCCCAACTCTCCCCCACATTTGTTTTACCATCACAGCTGCACTAAACGCGAACACGTGTGCAAAGTGGCCAGTTTGTGAAATGTGGCGCTTACCTCTAGAGGGACGTTTAATGTTTTGAAATCGAATCGTGCTGCGTTTAATGTGTAATTGTTGTGTCTGTCCCTGAGAGCATAAGAGCGTCCGGTAAAATGCGTGATCAGTGTTTACGCCCCCCATCTTTATGCGCGTTGAGATAAAACGAAATTGCTAGCGCTATAGATCCGCACAGGGGGACTTGCTTGTCTCCCCAGTTCTTTGCGTTTGTGTGTTACGTAGGTCTGTGTATATGTGTGTGTAAGTGGATATGTGTTTAGAAGGGCAGAAAAGTGTTCTACGAGAGAAGATGACAAATTTTGCATTTAAAAAAGGAAATCATTAATCGAAGCTGCTTACCCCATTTCCTTTCTGTTGGGCGGGTTTTTGGCGAGATTTAGCAACACGGGTGAAATTTTACTTCCCCCGCTTCCCGCCCCTTTTCCCGGGATTGCGACGAGAGAGTAGAAAGGAAACATCGAGCATGCGATCGTGCTCTGGCGGGAAGAAAAGCGACAACGAGCAGCATCAACGGCGAGGGTAGCTTCAAACGCCCCAAACGCGTCATCAAACGGTAGTGTAACGGTGCTCTGTGCGTGTATGCGTGTTTGTGTGTGTGTCCGCAGTTTTTTTGTTGCGTTATCTCCTCCACCCTGCGTTGTTTTGCTTTGCACTTGTATTGTGCCGGCGGAAAATTGTGAATGTGAATGCGAAGAAGAGCCTGCAAGAGATAGTGATAGTGTGGTGCGGCGGATGTGAAGCAAAAAAATATATATATTGGGAGAAAATCTAACAGGCAGGTGTGTGTGTGTGTTCACGAGATAGTCGACGCACGAGTCGAGAAAGTGCATTGGCGGTGCATACGCCGTTCGAAAAGGGAAGGAAAGAAATCTAGACGCAAGCTACGAACCCCCCAGCGCAAGATGAGGATCCGCAGTTTGGTGCTGGCTCCGGTCACCACCCTTGGGGTGTTTGTTATTGGTAAGTGTTTGAGCTTTTCTGTTGCTGGCTAGCTTTTCTCACCCCTTTGGCAGCAGCTTCGTGTAAAGATAGTTTGTTGTTGGAAAGCTCCAACATGATAATAAATCACACCTCCATTCGAACACCAGGGTGCAAGGCCTATTTGCATTTCTCTTCAACCAGTTTCAGTTCTACTCTCAATTTAAAAAAAAGCATCGTAGATGCGAGCACCACTTAGGGATAGCGCGGGCAAAAACACAAACACCGCGCCACCTTCGAGCTGGTTTGGGCGGGTGGGTAGTGGGAGGTGTGTGTTGCAATGTGAGCGTCACCGTCGTCTAGCCCGCGTGTGCTATAGGTACCGTGCCCTGTGCATGAGTCATGCGTTGGAATTTTAACACCGTCAGCGCCATTACTACCACAGCGACAGCCGCTGATGGGGTGGCTTTAATGCCATCGGTACCCACCACCGCAGCGACAGTCACGACGCTCCACGTTCATCGTTACGATCTTTGCTATCTCTTTCACGGTGTCACGTATCGTTGAGTTTTGCATTTTTAAGTTTGATTTTATAATTAAGTATACGCTTCCATCGTTAATTGGAGCTGGTTAGAATGCGTTCCCGCCTGCGTACCTATGCACACCATGGAACGATTACATGTAAAGCCTTTTCTTGTACGTCAAACGGGGGAATATTTCATTTTATAAACATTTTATCTCCCACTAACGATCAGCGCCTTTCGGTTACAAATTCAAAGCACGAAAGACGCCCGTTTGATGGGACGAACAGCCAGGAGCCAGGTGCCTAAACCGCCGCCTAAACCTCTAACGCACACGCTCACACTACCTCTGTGTGCTACCTGTTCGCACACAACGCCAGACAAGCATAAAAGCATCGCTCCGTGCGGATGAGAAGATCGGTACAAACACATTCCAATTCCCAGCGATCGACCCCTTGGCAGCATGTAAGAACAGGGAGAAACGCTTCTTAAGAAAGTGCCAACCTGTATTTGTGTTTCCAAGTGTCTGGCTGTGTGTGTGTGTGTGTGCGTGGGACTTTGAACACACACACTGTTTGCAATGGGTATACCCATTTCCGTTCCCGCTCTCGCTCAAGTCACTGTATAGGGGTGGGTTTCGTGATGGTGATGATGACGGTTAAAGAACACAGCGGGAATCAGCAAAAACCAGAAATCATCATCAACCAGCGCAAGAACCACTCGGCGAAACACGGCGTACAAATGATCGCATCGTCTTCGACGTGAAGCGAAGAAGCGACCCCAGACCACAATCGTAGCAAGCGTACTACACAAACGATAAGGGAAAGAACGATCCAAACAAAAGCGAGCAGAGAGAAAGATCGCCGTGAAAAGACACCACACGCACACACACACTTACACACAAATGTACATGCAGGGGTTCGTCTTTTTCGTACGGTTGAAGTCTTTCGTTTGGCGGCCCTACCTTTCACTGACCCTGCGGAGCAGCGTAAATTTTGGGTTTCTCGGATCAGTTCGGCGTGATCGTACCAATTTTAAGGGAAAACTCCGACTGTCCTTCCCTTTCGCCTCGTAGCTAATTGCACACGGTTTTATGGTGGATCGTAGTTTGGGAAGCGATGGTGTACACTTGGGCTAACAGCGCTCGGTTCCCTTCGAGTTTGGACGGGATGGATAGCAAATCCGGGAAACAATGAAGCTATTGCGAGCAGATCACAACCAGCATGGTGTCGTAAAATTCTAATTTCAAACAACAAGACATCCCATGCTGTTGATGAGGCAGGTAACAAACAAATAGACATTCTGCTGACATTCAGAATCTTTGCCTCTTCCTGTTCGGTGCGTTTGCTGGGAAGGAAGGTTCTGTGGGAACCTTTCTTTCGCCTCACTGTTAATGTGTTGATGGTTTGACTAGGAAATTACTGCTTGTTATCGGCCAGAAGGTAGTATTCCAGTGGAGGAAAAATCATTTCCCCCACTGAAACGACATTTTAACGATCGTCCGTTTCAAAAATGCTCTCAATTATTCCAGTAGATTAAGCTATTAAAATGTTATAAAGTTTGCATGAAGCAAACTTCATTCTATAGCTAGTGCTTATTTTTGCACAATTTACACCTCGTTCTTAATCCAATCGATTAGACATGGTGCATTAAAGCCTTTCTATTTTTACCCTTTTTGCGTGATACAATCGCGTCCTTGATAGTTGAAAGTACTGACCTTACGAGCAACGGGATTAGAGGCTAGTGAAGAAACAACTTCCCCGTGCACGTAAGAAAAACACGCGCGTACTTGAGCGATGAGACTCACGTTACACGGAGGCAGCATACGTCACAGAGGAGGTCACTTTGACAGATCGATAAATTACCGTCCCTTCCTCCGTGAGTGCCGCCCATTTGCGATCGATACACGTTCCGGCACGGCAGCGAATGCTGCACGGAAACCGATGCCATTTAGCGTAATGCAATTAGCACAATGCAAACGATTCGCTTTGTCTTGCCGTTTGCTTGAGGCATAAATTCCCCGAAGGAATGTACAACATTTCATGAGATTTGTTATTTATTCCCTCAACAAAACATTCCACCTTTGAATGCTTACTGCCTTACTTTTTGAGCGACAAAAATCTGACATAAAACGCCCAGCTTGCGCTGTTGCTATCCTGCCGCGTGAAATAGTTTGGCCTCACATTCTTCGGAGAAATTAATGTTCGAGAAGTAAAAATAGACCTCAACCCAGGTCCGTTCCAGCCTGCCACCATGGAAACCGTTTCTCTATTGAGCTTCTTTCAAAACTTCTTGAAAATGCTGCTTACGCTGCTCCCCTCCCCAACGAACCTGACAAACTTTCGCAACATGGCGTAATCTCTCGCGCATATATGCTTTCTTTCACACCTCAGCGTAACAGCACGCTCGATCGTTCGTTCGTCCGTTCGGTCGTCATTCGAATGCCAGCTCAGTGCGGTCCACCGAAAGACGCAGAAGAACTAAAAGCCATCGCAACCCGCTGGCCCCAAGGTTGAAAGCACTCAGCTTCGGTCACCCGTTGCCGGACGGCGCAGAGAAATGAGGCCACCGCCAAAAGACCACCACTTACAGCGGGCCCAGCGGAAGAACTTACGGCCTGAAAGCGAAGCCTTCACAGCCGCTCCCTCGTAAACCGGATGGTTTGAAAGTGTACACAGCCAGCGTCGACTCCTTCCTTCCTTGTGGCGGCTGTGCCGGTGACCGCAATGACGCGACGTCAATTCCGTGGTTCCACTCGAAAAGGGGCATCGAACATCTTGATCTGGGGCAAGCTCACTTCGGCTGTGTGTAGAGCGTCCAGAACAGGCCGGTGGCGTCCCTTAAACCGATAGCACCAAGCAAACAACCAAACCTGTTTCTGGTGCTGGTTTTTTTGACGGGGCTATTTCGGGGTTTCACGTTTCATCGGTGTCCTGTGGAATAGGGCGCAAGGGACGGAATCGGTGGTGTATACAAGCGAGCAAGTGAAGGCACATTCTTGCGCACCGAAAATCGATCAGAGATCGTCTGGCAGGCGTGACCTTTTTTGCCCCCTTTTGCTCTGCTTTTCATTTAAGCTGAAGGCATTTAAGACGGGGTCGCACGGAGGATCATGTGTGTGGGAGATGTTTTACGTCATGAATAGCATCTAAGACATTGAAAAAGGGCCGGTTTCGATTAACGAAAGGATGTTGCGGTTTAATGGGTCTTCGTTTGGTCATTACTTGCAGATTTTGTTAATTGTTACAATCAAACAGTTTTATTTTTGATTGCTCCACTATACTCTCCCTGTTGTGTGCAAAATGCCATTGAAATGAAAAAAATCACTAAACTGTTTACAATAAGCAGTGTTTATAAGTAAAGTAATTCGTTTAAAAACAAATATCTTCATGCATGAATTCGACTACGAGCTTCCCCACGTAGCTAAACTCGCAACACCGTACACCGAATGGCCCAACCATTGTTTTACAATCTCCCCACACCCACACGCGATAAGTTCCATGCGGTGGAAGAAAAACAACACCAGCAAGTTACCGAAACCACCCACTAATTAAGCCATTTTTGTACACACGGTTTCAATTTTTCACACCTTCATGCGAATCACATGTACCGTTCATTTGCATGCCGAATCGGGTTAATCGTCATGCCGACCTCGAACTCCTCATATGCGACTGTCGTTTTACGGAACGTTCACGCTGGTAGAATAGCGCACTTTTTGGGAAACAAATATGATAATGATTCATCTAGTTACTGTTGCGGGTGCAGCAACCGCAAATTGTTGGTAGTGTTGACTGCCTGTTTGCGTTGCCATGGTTGCCGTCACTTTCATAGATTCGTGTGTTTGATGTCGCTCAAACCAATTCAAACTATTCCACCAACCGTACGCACTGCTCGCTGCACTGGCAACCAAATTCAAATAAACAGACTAATTGCACATACACCGATGAATGACTTTCGCCCTATGCGAGGTAACAGTAGTGAAACAAACTTGTAGCGTTGCCTGCAATTGTTTTTCTTCATATTGCTGGGCGGTAAGGTTTGCAGCCGGTCCCGTTGTTGGGGTTTACACAATTATTTGTTTATGTTTTACGACGAGTTGCAGTACTGTCGCTAAGGGAACGGAGCAGGGTAAGGTAATTGAAAGGGTGGTTTTATGCAAGGTTTTAGTTGGTAGAAAACGAGGTAGCCAAAACAAGCAACGTGTTTAAATGAATGTTTTAAAATAAAAGTAAACAAACTGCTCAATGTGGTGAAAGCTTTATATAAGAGTTCACCTTGTAGCTGTTCTATGCTATTGTATGCTGAAATGAATTTAAAAAGTTATTTTTATACATTTCTTTGTACGGACGTGTTAATAACTTATTGAGTTTTTTACACGTAGTTTTTTATTCTAAGACCGCTTTTTTTAAATATTGCTTAAATGAATTGTAATGGGTTCACAACTATCGTTTTTGTTCTCCAAAAATGTAGCATTTAAAACACCCTATCATAAAGTTGTCTATATGAATATGAGGCCGTTTTACCTACATGCTGTAAATCAGGTTGTAAATCAAACCTGTTCCAGCCCATGTGCCAACAATGCAACAATTATTGCATTATTCACTCGCTCACTAACCCAACCTTTTGTACTCGGAAATGCACCTTTTTACCCTGCCAAACCCAGATTTTTTTCCATACCGCTTCCATATACAACCTTTCTTTCGCCTATCTCATCAGGTGGTTCGCTTGAATTGAAAAAAGGGGGCCCTTTGAACATTTGAAAACGGTTGACGGGAAGTGGCACCAATTGCTACGCACCAGTGGCATCGAACCAAACCCAACATTGCCACCGATCGGGTGTCCTCACCTGAACGTTGCATTTTTAACACCCACACACATCGGTTGGGCACGGTGTGTGTGTGACAATGTGCATCGAGCTACTGCTACTACTTTAAGTGGATAATGTGGTACGGAACATCGTGTTTTACTCATATTTTTCCCAAGCATACAGGCACGTAGGTTCCTTTTGCTGAAGAAACTGACCACTTAAAGCACTTAAAGTAGTATCGATTTTATCGCACTTCGACCCTGCCGAGTCGAATATCACCTTGGGTGGATGTGTTTGAAGTTCAAGCTGCAATCGGTTCGAGGTGGTGTGTGTTGTGGAGTTGGACCGGGTTAGTGAAAAAACGCCCTACCCAGTACGTACTACCACAAAATGGATGTAATAAAGTACATCAAATGCGACTGTTGGTAGGGCACAACGCATAATCTGCCTAGAGCTTCTTTTTGCCTTCAACCGACACTGGTCGACTGAGTCACGTGACCACCGTTCGCCGTATGACCTCATATTTGTCCTCAATGTTTTCTACCTACATACTTTTATTCTGTTTTTAGCACCTTCTCCAAAGGCCGTGTGCTAATTACCGTCTTACGCTATTACCGGGGGATGGTTATGAAAGTAAAAAAAACTCATTTGCACCCAAAGCCCAAAAGGAGCTCAAAGTGTGCGCCCCAAGATTTGTCGCCAACTCTTATCTCTCACGCCCTATGCGACATGCAAACGAAATAATAACATTACCAGAGCTACCAGAGTATTTAGATCGAATTTCGTTAACCACCGCACCAACCACACCGTATGCTAATGATGTTGCTGGATGGTGAGAATGGTGTTTGTTTGCTGCGTATGCTGCGGCTAACAGGAGTTGCCTAATGTCGGCATTTTGCTTCTTATAAGCGGCACACTCCAAACACTCCGCGACACAAGCCTCGATTTCTTCGATAAGACCAAATGACCCAAGCACACACAGAGTGTCGCAATGGACGCGGAATCGTAGCAAAACTACTTCGTTTAATACTTAATGATCTTGCAGGTGAGTGAGCTAAAGTGAGTTTTGATTGCGGCATGCACCGTGCGATGAATGGAACGATATGATTGATAATGTATCAGTTTTACTGAGCGATTTCTTTGAAATAATAATTATTTTCCCTATCAAGCGATGCTTGCACGTGCACGAAATTAAATTTTGAAGCGGTCTAAATATATAAAAAACCTCCTCAACACACAAAACCCATTCGTAATCTGATCGACCGCCATTCATCTGTTCCCCGCGTGCAGCTGAGTGACACACCGTGACAGCTTTACTAGAGCCACAGAAAAATAGGAGAGGGATGGTGAATTTTGATGAAAAATGCCGCGGAAGCATTCCACCTAAAGCATTCGCGTTAAACTATGGCCGTTCAGTGCATGGTTCGCTTCTTTTTTTACTTCTTTTTTCAATACTTACATAACTATTACGACCGGCTACTTTTTGTGTATGAACGATCTGTATGGTAGGTATTGCGTTCGGCCAGACGGCGTTTGGGGAGCCCTCAACCATAATAATACACGTGATTGATCTGTTAGCGGGGCTGTGGGGCTTGGGATCGCTTCGATTTTGTGATTTACCCGAGACTCTATTTCATTCAAGTTTCGGTCTCTTTTGCACCGTACGTTTGGTGCATGTGATCGAAAACCTCGAAAACCTTTCGCTACATCTGCAAAAAGGTTTTCCTTATTTAGTTCCCAAAAATTGAGGATTATTTATATTTTTTATTGCTTGTTGAACACTGCATGCAGTGTTAAGTAATAGTTAATTGAACACCATTGTAAAATAAATCTATCCAAAATGTTGTTGTAAAACTACATTTTACAGTTTTCCGAATTCATATTTTTCAATATATACAATATACAAGGCTTTCAAAACTGTTATTCCTATGGCTGGAAGAAGTTATATTTGGTTTTGTGACTTATCTTTTGTATGATTAAACACTAATTTTCGAATAACCTCCATCC
This sequence comes from Anopheles arabiensis, assembly GCF_016920715.1. Taxonomy (NCBI): domain Eukaryota; kingdom Metazoa; phylum Arthropoda; class Insecta; order Diptera; family Culicidae; genus Anopheles; species Anopheles arabiensis. The sequence goes on along the minus strand of NC_053517.1, from coordinate 43,452,385 downwards.
ATAACCAATAATTCAATAAGCAAATTGTGGAGGCCCATAGAATAGATAACACAAGAACGCTTTCTGACGTAAATTTATATTTAACTTCCAAATTAAGCTACCTTACATAATAATGATTCAATCTCGATCGAAACACTGTATAACTTAATCTGAGCAATGCCTTTCATGATTTCTCCTGCTTATTTATTTTTCATTCCTTCCAAAACATACATCCGACAATACAAAACAACACTTCTCTCAATGTGACTGTTTTAATGTCGAAAAAAACAATACATAAAACACACCGCACGGCACTGGAAAAGAAAGGAAACGATCATTTGTTTACCGAACTGCCCCAAACTGCTCACAGTTACTCCAAGATGCAACATACTTACCAGTACACGCCATTCCACATACATTCCAGCGTCTGTTTATGCTTCTTCCTGCATCATTACACTGCGGAGCCTTAACTGCGCCATCATTAGGAACAACCGACAAAGTGCAGCCACTCCATTAGCGTCTTTTAATGATACTTCCTCGACCAGCAGCACTACGACGACGACTACAGCGTCGACGATGGATATGCGAACAAAACGTGATCGATGGACGAGCGAAGCTGAGGAAACCAAATGCAACATTGTTGAATGCGCTTTAGCGCTCCGAAGAATGTGGCTTCTTCATCATTTGAATTCGTCGTTTCGAGTCTAGAATTCAATAGCCTACTCTACCGTGCACGTTGAGTTTATTTTCTGCACGAATCGAAAGCTTTCAATAAGTTCATGCGGGGTAAAAGGGTGGTAATTTATTTCCCCACCATCGACATTGCGTTCATGAATCGACCAACAAATCACGTCTGCCGTACACCGATTGGTCGTGAGATTAGATTTGGTTTACTGTTTTGGTGCACGATCTTGCGCTTGCTCACGATCGAAACTACCGGAATTGGCTCCGAACGTACGTGGACAGTGCTATGACGCTTTTTTGTGAGAACGGGTGTATGATCGAATGTGCATAAAGTGAATCGTAATTGTAATCACCATCATTAGCCTGTAGGGGAAATGGGTTGGAATTGAATTGTGCTGTTTGTCGGCACATGTTTCGTAATTAGACGCGATCGTAATTAGAATCTTAGAACCACAAGCACCCACTGTAACGAACCTGCGAACATTGAACCTTGGAAGTCACGGGGAAAGCCCGCACATCACCTTCGTACATCGGTGTTCACGCCACGGAGGAACCATTTGTCCACCGATTATTTACACCCCGAGCCACGCCGGCCCGCTGGGAAGCGGTGATGTAAAAGTTACGCATCGCGAAATTTTCTGTCAAGTGGTTTCAGTGGTTTGCTTCAGTTCGGATTCGTTTTATTTTCCTTCGCCTTCGCTTTCATACGCCCCACTCCCGCATCACGCAATAGTGGCGCAGCGCACACGAGAAGGCGAATTTTGCGCGACATTTGTTTTGGTTCACGGGGCACGTAATTATGCTGCAACGGGCCGCACTGCTCCAACCCATCCGGTTGTTGGGGTTGCGTTTTGCCCAAAAGGTTTAACGCTTTTTTTTTTTTTGGGAGTGGATTTGCAACGGCAACTAAGTCGTCGTACGCTTCATTGTGACTGTCAAGCGGAAATAAATTAGCTGTTTAAGTCGTGGCTTAGTTATTTCATCTTTCGTGGTTTGGAAAACAGCCGCGCCCTCGATAAAAAGGAAGGGCATGGGAGAATGTATTTTAAAATCAAATGAATAGTGATACTATGAAACAATTAAAAAAAAACTCTAAAAACTATTCCAACCGAACAAACCAGATGGAATGTAACGAAATACTTAGACAAACAAATGGCAATAAAAATCAATCAAAGAACAAAATCAATCGCAACAAGCAATTACTGGCATCGATTATCTCCTGTCTGATAAGCGACCCAGAAACGGCACGTACCGCTCCAGGGTTGTTTTACAACCTCTCTCTTTTATTTGCTGTTCGTTTGTCGTTTGTTCCTCGATTGCAATAACCAAACACGCTCGCAAACACAGATTAGCAGCCGGTAGGTGTGAAATGACAAAAAAAAATCATCAACCCGCTCTACATGAACGTTATCAGTGGCGTAGGTGGAAAAATATAAAGATACAAATCGATGTTCCTGTCAACTTCGTATTGTGACTATAAAAAAACCTGCCTTACACGCGGCGAAAAAGATAAGGTATCTTTTCGCTTCTTCTAAGTGCTAACCGCATAAAATAGACCATACTGGTTAAACTGACCTTGAGGGAAAAGTCCTTTTCATTTTAGAATCTATATCAACAAAACCCCTCTTAAGTGAAACCATTTGAATATTTGCGCAGGAAATTGATTCGTTAAAATGTGGATCGTTTAATGCGTTTGGCGATCGGAAAGGAAAATCTGGTTTACACTCATTCTGCGCAAGGTCACACTGTGCTGCAACCTCGACCATGCAGCTTTTTACCCCACAGCATTTTCACCCACCATGGTTTCACTTTCGTTGTTGTCCAGCCGAACAACAAGCCTTCACGTAACCTCTTGCAATGTGGTGTATCTCCATTTTGCTTTCCATTATCGCTCCGCCTCCACTTTCGGCGGCGGTGATAGAAAAACGGTCTCTTTTTTGTTTTGTTTTTTTCTACTTGCAAAACACCTTGAAAGAAGTAGCTCCATTTTCCGACTTTATCTCAACAGGTAGCGCTGCAAACAGTGTGCGTAAAAGAGAAATAGAGAAATAGAGACACAGAGAGAGAGAGAGAGAGAGAGAGAAAAGACGAATACAAATAAAACACGGTCATTAACCCACCGAACTCACGCGGCGTTGGGGCGCGCAAATTATCTTATTTTTACCGAACCGATTCGCCGATTTCCTCTTTCACCTTCGCGTTAAACCGTGTGGCGAAAATTAGCGAATGGAAAGAGCGGAGGGAAAACAACAACAATCGAGAACAATCATTGCAGAAGAGCTTTTTGGATTAATTCAGTTTGCTTTTTACACCTTTCACCCAATTAACTACATCCCTGGGCAGTGTTAACGTGCATATGCAAAGAGATGAACGATTGCACTGAGTTAATTGGAATGTAATAGTCGGCCGATTTGTTGCTGGCTTTGTGATGTGCATATCACTTGCAATTCATTGCGATACATTTGTTTTCCTTTATTGTTTAAAACCACGAAAGATCAATTCCGTGACCTTCTACGAAATGAAGTCTCGTTTTACCCTCCTGGCCGTGGAATTTAATCGTTCGCTTTCTATCACCATGTTTTCGGCTAATTAGTGTACTGCTGGAAAGTTTTACAGCCAAGGCTCGTGCAAACTAAACGGTGGAGGCGTTCAAGCATCCTTGGCTGCAGTATGCACGTGTTGCATCCGCCAGTATACGAACTTCGACACGGTCAATGTCGATCGATCGCGAACGATTGGCACGCACAAACGAGCTTAACCGAGGAGTGGAGCAGTTGGAAGCAGCACTGGTAGCCGAGATCAACAGCAGCAGCACTAAAACGATGCCATTCTGTTTTATGTGAGAGACTTGTGCAATGCTTAACAGGGCATAGCTAATGCGTCAACCTAGAATATGTGCACCATTTGCACAGTGTCACGTGTTGTAGCGTAAGCACAGCATATTGCACGAAATGCTTAAGTATGTGCTTAGAGATTATCTCTCTTTGCATGGTGCATGATCTAATTCATGTACCCATTAATCAACTATTATCTTTATCGGAGCATCTATAGTTTACCTACGAGTAGTATAAAATCAAGTAAAATTCTCCAGAAACCAGGCCTAATACAAACCCTTTAAATGCAAAGTTTATTTTGATTGTCTAATTGATTGCTTGAACATCTTCATATGACGCATTAAGCAAATAGGTTCAGCGTTCACTCTTCTAACCATGGCAAGATTAATGATCAGCCAGATGAATCACGGCTCGGTACACACTCTTTGAAAACAATGCGACTGCATAATTAATGTTCATTACCGGAAGCACTTTGTTTGTGTACCCTGCAGCAGGGCAATACCTTCTTGCTGTCTTTGCGGTCCGGTAAAAGATTTGCAATCCCTCCATATAGCCCACTCCAACCAAACTGCGCCAGCATATATTAAAACAAAACACAAAAGCCTTCACCTTACAGAGTGGTACGACTGGTTTGTTTGCCACTTTGCAAACACAAGACGCCTCCAAACAGAAGTCAAACAACGGAGAAACGGAAACGGTAGCGCAAGGTATTGTTCTACCAATCGGAACCGGCGATACAATTGCAAACATTTTCATTAAACTATAAGTCACTTACGAATGCAAAACGCATCTTTTTTCCCCTAAATGCATTACAAACACACTTTTATGAATGCTTCGGAGGGTGATCCTTGATCCTTCTAAGAAGATTTTACCATCGTCTTTAAGATTTGTTGACCGGTTACGGTCTGCTGTTTCTGAGTTTGGCTCATACAATTCCGTTTTCAGCTCAAGATCTACGATCGCGTTGTCCAATGCGTATCGCTGCCGAGACTGGCTGCCGCGAGCTTACAGAACCGTGACCACCGTGACGGCACTGACCCCAAAATGAACGGTTCTACTCACTTCAACACCATTGTAAAGTTCATTCCCTACCAGTGCCGGGCGACGGTTAATCTTAGACCACACAGCATAGATAAATGGTTTCGGCGTGATCGGCATCACATGTACCTACACTCACCCACCAGTACCTTCAGTACAGCAATGAATCAGCGTAGAAACTGTGTAGATGGAATGTATTTGCGACCAGTTTGTGCAGGCGGCTGACCAGGCGATGGTTCATTTTTACCCCATTCACAAACATTGACATTAAGTCGAAACATAGCAAATTGTCCAAAGGTTAGAAGTGTTTTTTTTTATTTGATTAACAGTCACGTTTGGTATTTCTTCATCTGGGGCACACGCGCTCCGAAACTGTTTTGGAACGATCGGAAATGAGTAACGCATTTTCTATACATCCTTAAGTATCGTTCTTTTATAAATCATTATAAACATGATCTTAAATTGTTTAAAATACACGATCGTTATGACACCGAATATGGACTTTCTTAGTCTTTATATATAGCGAACATTCATTTCTAAACCATTATTTATGAATTCAGCGAAAAAAAAAACTATCTTAATTTGAATATCACACCTTCTTCTTCACAGCTCAACTCATTACATTGATTCACTTAACGAACCAAAGGAAATCCCTCAAGTGATCGCTAATTAAACTCTAATCCCACCCATCTCTCATTCTCCTGCCACCAAACCACTGGACCGCATATCTGGTCGTCTATTTTTCTCACGATCCCCTATCCGGGGCGTCATTTGTTTGCCCCTTATTATTTTTCGCCTCAGTTTCCGCCGCCTTACCGTGGCGGAAAATTCGCCGCATTATGACCGGTCGATATAACGCCTGTTTTCACTTTCACGTACATGACAACTTTCTTCGATCGCAATAGCAACCACCGGGCGGTGAAATTGTCTTTAATCCATGCACGCAGTAAATTTGTGATGAAAATTACATTCCGTATTACGGGACCCTGCACGCTGCCACCGTCAGCTGCCGAGCTGAGGTGCACCTACCCAAAACGCGCCTCTACCGAGCTATTAACATTCATGGGCAGCATGTTAATGAAATTATCTTCACCTGCTTCAATTTTGCTACGCAGCATCGCAGGTGGGAAACAACTTGAAACTGTTCCACGACCGGTGGTCTCGATCCGCATGGCGTGTGGTGCCTGGGAAAAGCGGGAACACCAGCACGGGTAGCACTCAGCATGGTTGAGAAAGTACGAAACAATGCGTTTGCATAAGACTCGGCGATGGCTGGTACGATAGATGTTGTGACAGAGTGGCGGTATGTGGTGACGGAGCGTCATGTCACCGTTATGATGGAGAAAGATCACGCGATCAGCATATGACGACAGGATTGTGACAAAAAAAGAACAATATCTTCCATCGCCCGCTAGTGCAGCTACTCTTGCTTGGCGTAAGGCGGGACAGATGGATAGAAAATTATGCGAATTTCTAGCGGGTTTTGATGAGATCCACTGAATGGATTAATCTATCGACGTGACGATTACGTTGTGTGTGTGTGATTTTGTGGTGAGTGTGGTCGGGTAAAAGTGGGTGAAAAATAAATTGATGTGTCTAACAACCGAACGTGATTTGGAACGCGTTTTGCGTCTCCGTTCGTAGGTTTGTTCGGTTGTCAACCTCCCAGTGCTGAACGCTGAAAACGTCGCCATGACAAGGGATTTTAAATAAAAGATCGACACCTTTTTGTTACTGTCCGATTCCAAAGATCCAGAGATTCTTAAAGCAATCAACTGTTTCTGCAATGTCATGACTTCTATCTACATAACGGTATGTCTGGGTCTTCCAAATGACCAAACAGTTTGACTCATTGGTAGAAGCATGTTAAATTATAAATGCGATAAAGATACAAGCAGCGGCGGATTGACACGAGCGGAGACCCTCCGCGGTCACACGCCTTTCTGAAGTGTCGAGCGAGAAGTTGTATGAATAATTCTAAACTAGAGAAGAATTCAGAATCAAATTTACTTGTGAGCGGGGGATGGGTTTCTGTTGGAAACTGTTATAAGGTTCCAATTTTGGGGACCCCACGAGGACAATAACAAAAGTGAATAAGCAATAGCAAGAATAAAAGTAAACTTACCTTTGCACCTAAGCAGTAGTTTCTAATCCGTCCATGGATACAAGTGTATTTAAATTGCTGCCTATCCTCAACAATCATCGACTTGTTCATACAACCGAGTACGCGTAATTGTTGTGTTACAATAGAACTATTTACTTCTAATGAAAATTGTTCTACATTAAGCCGATTATCTTAAAGCAATCAAATACTTTTAGCATCGTCACCCGAAATAAATTGTTGTATGCAGTTTCACAAAATTTCTACTAGTCACATCTGGTAACCCAAGATCAAGATAAAAGTCAATTAAGAGTCGCTCTATATTCAAATTATTCTTTCAAACAACTCAAGTCATACAGACCACGCAAAATGTCTAAAACTCGACGCCTTCGTCCTAGACACCTTCTTCTACTACTACAAAAATCAGCACATAAAAGCAACCAACTCCGAAATGTTTTGGCATTTGCTCGGCTTTGGTATTCGCATTAGTAAGCTAACCATCAGACCATTTTCAATCCAAGACTCAGGCTCTAACAATAATACACCCATAAAAACAACCCGGGGATGAAGAACACCGTTCCGTTAATTTATTGCTACTGAATTCGTAATAAATTGCATCGCCAAATAGATCGCTTTAATTTAATGTTTCATATTTTTTGTTCTGTTTGCTTCGCTCTCCTTTTGCAGTGATCCTTCAGTGCTCGGTACAGACCGTGACGGCGATACAGACGGAAAAGGAAGCCTACTTCAATGGCTCTGCCTACCTGAGGTTAAAGACGCCAATGACCCTATGGAGCTATTCGGCGATTAGTTTCAAGTCGTGCCGAGGTAAGTCCGCGCCGCGTTGAGGCTTTTTGCTATTCTTCTTCCACTTCCTGTTTCCACAAGAGAGATCTCCTTCTCACTGGCCTGCCACCCAGTGCGCCAATCACGGACGTGGTGGTTCTGTTTGTGCAACGGTAGCACGCCAACGGCTACTTTCAAGTTCATGGGAAAGGGTTTTTTGTTATACGCGCAGTTGGGTGGGCATGGGTGGAAAATTCTGCACTGCAATCTGGTTGGGGGCGTCGTTGGGACCTCTATCTCTCTCTTTCCCATTTATAGAGGGAAGGAATGTTTTTCCGCAACGTCTAGAACAACGGCAACGGTCAGTTGACGCTTTCGTTACGCTTCGGCTGCAGGGATCGACAAACCGTACCTCTAATAAACCGACCCCATCCCGTGCCTCCTTCCACCCAGCTGACCGCAAAATCGAATGGCTAAGTCCACGGTTCGGTGCAGCCCCTCCGGGGGGTTGCGGTGAGCGGTTGCCGTAATGAAAAACCATAATAAAATTGAACCAAAAAAGATGACCGGGGCTCGATCGTCGCTGCGGACAATCGCTAGTTGTGATGCGCCAATGCTCTCCCCCGTTCGTGCAGTGTTTGGAAGGGAGTAGTTCACCGAGTAAGACAACCTCCCGCATGAACGTTCGACGGGCTAGAATGATGCAATTTCAATACCATGAGCACGTGGAGCGCGTTTCGTTTTGCTAGCTAGCCTTGCGGTTTGGTAGAGTGTATGTAACGGTAGCGTAATCGAAGCACATAAACACAAAGCACGGTGCAAAGCGAAACCGAAAAAAGAAGCGGTTTAATTTTGCGATAGGTTGGTAAATAAAGCCCACTCTAGAGGGTTAAAAAGGGGGAGAAACAAATCACTGAGTTTGTGCAGAAGAGTGATCAACAGTCCGTTTTGCCAGAATGGAAAAGCGGAGAGTAGGAATAATAATGGGCTCATGTTTGCTATTCAATGAGAATGAAGCGGTTGGCTTTTATTATGATAGCTTATTAAGTCGCTGCTTGCGAGAGAATGAGGCAAAGCGAATTTAATCTCAGCTGCGCTCGAAGTCTAAAACAACACGTTAAAAATCATCTCCAAAAAAAGGGCGAAACCACTTTTCCGAGCCTTTTCTTGCTATCAACGAGCATTAATGAAAAGAGTGCGATATGAGCTATCTGTTATTTTAACATGTTTTCTCATAAGCAGTCCATCCTATCGAACCATAAATTCCACAACAATGGTAATGGTCTCAGGGAACATTTGAAGCTTTCGCTGTGATGAACAACAGTGCCACCATTGTTCGTACGATCGTCACACCGCCCTCACGCCTTGCCGGCATGTTTGTACCTTTCGATGAAAACAGGTATGTGTGTGCTTGTGATATTTGAATACCGCCCTTCGAAAACAATCTGACAGAAAATCCCATCCATGAGAAACAACCGAAAATGAACAATGACGCGAAACACATTCCGATTCAAATAATTGGAACATTCTCTTCTAACGGACACTTTCACTGTCCACTGCGTACTCTCACCGCGTGAAATCGAACACAGTTATCCGCACGAAAGGGAACGGATCTGTTTTTTGGGATGCAAAATGCTTCAATAAAAAACAAAAAACAATCACACCATCTCTCACACACTTTTCCGATGTACAATGTAATGATTGCATTGGCGGGGAGCTGTGCAAAGATTTAATAGACCGGAAAAAAGGCGTCGTTTCGTATCGACTTCAATGTTCGTGCGTTTGTAGCGCAAGGTGTTTTGAGCGGTCTAACGCTTCCCAAAAAAAATACAACGAGAAAGGATAAGGGTCTGGTTGCGTTTTGTACGTGAATCGGAAAGCAACAGTTCCGTTTTTGTTGGTAAGACTGGTATGTGCAAGCGATGAATTTGAGATCAAAAATTTCTCTTTCATCGTCGATCTGTGAAGCCATTAATCATACACTTGCTGCACCTTGTGTAAAGTCACACCCTACAACCATGCAGGAAAGTAACAGGCTAACATGGAAACGATAAGGCTAATTCAAATTATCCTAGTGTGACGGGAGAGATGCTGTGTATTGAACGGTGTGTTCTCTTGCATTTGGATACTTTTGCTAACAAGTGCATGTTTTGTGGATATTAATTAGTTGCAATCTGTGTACCTGAAGATGCGATTGTAATTAATACTGTTGTATTGATGGTACCGTCCACTACATACACTAGCGGTTGCATCAAATAGAACATGAGATTACTAAAAATCTATTTAAAATCAGGATCGCCGCAAACATAGTTTACATTAGGTACTAATACACAATACCTGGCAGACGAAGTGATTTAATAAAATAAGCAATAAAAAACTGAAGTAAAACATCTAAAGTGATTTGATATAATAGTATTACCTCATCAATAAACAGAGTGGCACAAAATAAGTCTCTACTGCTGTTCGTTAAAATCTTCATGATTTTAGAGGTAGGCAAACCATCATTTCCTCATTATGCGCTATATTTATACGTTATTGTAATGCATTGAGATAATCAAACGAAAACCAATCTAAACCCACCGTACAGCATTTATCTTTTTATGACTTCTGGAAATTTGATAAATTGATCTTTGAACAACATTTGGAGTGATCATGAATATGGATCGAGAGAAAATCTAGGTAAAAACCATTAAACAAAGGTATCTAAAGCTATTCCACAAACGACCGACATATTCAACACACACTATTAAAGCAGTATTAATTCCCATTCCCGCTCGTACTAATCATACCTCCCAAAACTTCATTTTCCCATACTGAAAACGATTCACAGCACATCCCTAACAAAATTACACACCGAGTTGAGTCATGCATCGTCATCGTCGTTTATGGCACACGGCCACACTAACGGTTCGGCGGGTCTGCATGCAACCACCAAAGCTGCACCAACTGCATCCAAACCGGTGGTGGTTTACGTTGCGCCATACTCGCATACATGAATGTTCTGTTGTACCAATGTTGCAAATGTACGAAATTAGTACCACCTTCAATAGCGCATGTGCCAAGTATGCACATACAAAGCAAACCAACTGCATTGTGCCCATTTTTTTGGGGTTGTATTTAATTCTTGCATGCTCAAACAACCAATGCAGAAGTTAGCTCGCATGCTAGCCCAGACATGCGCAGCTGCGCTGCCCGACTCATTTGTTGACTCACTATCGGCATGCCGCAAACCTACACGATCGGCCACGGTATTCCGAACGCCTATTTCGGCTGCATTTGCTTGCGGAACGAAAACCGGATTTTTGGTCTCCGGCGTTTTTTTTGCGTCAGCACCTTTCCGCTGTAGTTGGCCAACCCTTCTTGCCGGTTAGGCCCCAAAATAGGCCACACGGAAAGGCAAAATAGGAAGTAGGCGCTTGTCGGGTGTCACGCGCAAAGCAAATTTCGAAACATTCCCTTTCGGGCTGCGATGGTGTGAACTGGAGCTGCTTGAAGCTGATCTTGTCCCTTCTCGCAAGCGCACAGAGTTTCCCGTTCCGGTCACATCGCCCATTAACCCTGTTCCCGTGTTTGCGATCCCGACGTGTGTGTGTGTGTGTGGATATTCTTTATTGCTCCGCCAGCAGTTCCAGTTCCAGATTTTGCCCTCCTAACCTGGCGTCAGGGAGAAATGTGTGACCACTTCAACACACACCGAGCACTTGTTTTGTTTTTTCGAAGCTCCGTTAGTGGAAAGGAAACAACTCCTTCCTGTGCTGCGTGCTATAAACACCGACCCCCTGGTGCAATTCTGAACGATGTGACAGTTTAGAGAGCGAGCGCTAAGAAAGCCGTGACGTAGCGCATTTCGGTGCGTTTTGCGGCTTCCCTTCCGTTAGACGGGTGGGCTGCTCTAGTCGTTTGTTTTTTCCAATCCTCTCCCTCTTCCCCGCTAACCACCGTTCCCGTTCACCGTGTGTGTGACCGAGTGGTGCTTAAAACGGTTCATTAAAGCCACGGACAAATAACGCGCGAGTGACAACGGCCGGACACCGACAAACGCTGACCATGCGCAGCCGCTCGCACATGTTTTGCTGTACTTGGGGAAAATGAGTTTTGGTTTTGTTGGGGTTTTTTTCCATGTTCATGCTTCGTGTTGGGTGCATTTTTCGTTCAGCTTCATTCAATGTACACACATGCTCTGCCCCCAGTGTAGCGTAGTTCCTTTTTCCGGACGGCAGTCATTCATCGTGGGTGACAAATTAGGTGTGTCGCGCCAAAGTGGGTCACAAACCACACGGGATGAACTAATTGCTTCCTGGTCAAATCATGCACAAATGAGCTTAAAACTCACGAAATTCGATGTGAGTGGACCAAAATTGGGACTGAAATGATCATTTGTGTAATAACACCACAAGTACAGTCGTTCAGCTAATGAGTAGAGCATAACCAACCTCAAAGATCCGCAGTCCGCAAAGACCATTGGTTCAAAACTGATCTGCACTTAACTCTCCAGTTTATGATGCAAACAAAATGGGGCCATTGTCTTATAGCTAGCCACATACCTGACGTTTTTGGTCCGATTGAGACCCAATAACAACTAAAAACGCAAATAACGATCTTGAACGTTCCATCAAACAACGCATGACTGAACTCGTGTTTGTTGTCTTACTTAAATTGCCATTTAGGTAAGGATCTTGAGCTGTAAGCCATAAGCCATAAAAATGTATACCATGTTTTACTGCTTTCCTATGCAAATCGCATCACTCGCGTGAGATGTTTATCACAACGTGCTATAAATGACGCTGCCTCCGAGGTTAACTACATTTCTGATCAATCAGGGGTTCCGAGTGCGTTACTTTCACGATCTCCGCTGCTGAGATCCGGAGCTCGTAGCAACCTTTGCCGTTCGCGCAAATGCAACGAGGACAACGTTCACTGGAGCAGCACACAACCGGCAACGATTCTCATCGCGTGATCCAGTTTCATGCGGATGGCGCTCTAACCCGTAGCCTACTATTCAAACACGGTGTGTCTATGACTATTTCATCTGCCAAAACAATGTGCTCTATGGCGAAAGCTACCGTGCCGTAACGATCGAAGTTTTGGGATTGTTTGCCAAAGGGTCTAATCTATTCTTCCTTCAAAGCTATAACCGTTCCTTACTGGGTCAACCCAGGCATTGAAGAGCGGTTTCTTTTTCTCTCTACCCAATTTCCATACAATGCCATCGCCCACGCCATACCCCAGTTCGTACCTTGCTTCCTCCTTCGCGATGTACATCTCCTTTTTCTAACCTATCACAGACCTCCTAGAGACTCGTACCACATTCACCCACCACCAATAAACTCTCCGCTTCTGTTCGTTTCCTTCCTGCAGGTGGAGAAATTCTCTCCCAGCGCTATTCAGGTCACGCCCTACTGGTGTCCGTCCTGCCCGACTGGGTATCGATCGTGCTGTCGACGCCGGCCCAGCAACCGATCGAGGCCCGCGTGACCGGCCGCCTGCTGGACAACCGGTGGCACACGCTCGAGCTCATCTACCAGGCCGGCACGCTGTACTGCGTGATCGACAAGCAGTCGACCCCGATCGCGAACCAGAGCTACAACGCGCAGCTAATACACGACCAGGAGATCAAGAACGAGGCGGCCGTCCTGATCCTCGGCAAGCAGTACTCGGGCTGCCTGCTGCACGGCCCCGGCCTGGTGTTCAACTCGAGCGCGATGAACGCGGAAGCGGTCGTGTTTGGACCGTGTCCGCTCGCAGCCGGACCCTGCTCGGACCACGACGTGCTGGAGGGCGTCCCGGTCGACTACTGTTCGCACGATCCGTGCATGCAGCATGGGACGTGCATCTCGCGATCGGACTCGTACGAGTGTCACTGCACTGCGCGGTTTAAGGGCAAAAACTGTGAGATCGACATGGGGCCGCCCTGCTTGTCGTACCCGTGCCAGCACGGAGGGACCTGTCTGGAGGACAGCAAGGGCGAATATCGTTGCACGTGTGCGCCGGGCTACACGGGTGCGGTGTGCGACACGGAGCTGAGCGTACATCCGCTGTGCGAGAAGAACCCGTGCGCCAACAATGGGACGTGCCGGGTCGCGCCCGGTACGAACACTGTCGAGTGTGAGTGTCTGAAGGGATTCATCGGGATGCGGTGCGAGATCAACTGGGACGACTGCAAGCCGAACGTGTGCCTCAATGGGGGCCGCTGCATCGACGGCGTGGATGCGTTCACCTGTGACTGCAAGGGGACGGGCTATGGTGGCACCCTCTGCCAGAACAACATCGACGAGTGTCTAGCGAACCCGTGCCAGAACGGTGGCACCTGCTTCGACACGTACGGGTCGTTCCTGTGCGACTGTCCGTCCGGTTTTACCGGGCCCAAGTGTCAGATGAGCGTGAACGAGTGCAAATCGCAACCGTGCCAGAATGGAGGCACCTGCATCGACACGCGGGAAGGATTCGAGTGTCGCTGCATCCCTGGCTACAATGGAGCGCTCTGCGAGCTGGAACCAGGCTGTGGCCAGTGTCCACAGGACTCGGAGTGTATCGCGGGACGGTGCGTCTGCAAACCGGGAACTACAGGTAGGGCAAAACGATCTTATTCGGACAATCATTGATCACCGAACACCGGGCAGTAGCCTCAACTAGTACATCAACCGTAGAGTAGCTTGATAAGCACTTCAAAATTCAAAATTTATCTACAAAACACACCCTTTCTCTCTCTTTCTCCCTCTCTCTCTGTATTCCACCCATATTGGCTACTCCGTTTTACTTTCCCCTTTTTCGACCATTCGGCTCCACTTCGCTGTAGGCATGGTAGGGCTTTGCGTAGAGCAGGTCACTGCCGCCGCCACCGCCACGATCGCGACCAACGTCAATGCCGCCGGCACAAGTGCACAGAAATCTCAGGCCCTCACTAATGCATGCGCTAGCTATTGCTACAACGGTGCCAGCTGCGTCCCGGCCCCGGGACCCGCCGGCTTCGCTCAAAATTTTACCTGTCTTTGTGCTAGCGGATACACAGGTTGGCTTATATTACGCAAATTACCACAAAACTTAGTATTAGTTAGTAGCTTAGTGTCTAGTGCACACCGGCACGCTCTGTTTGCACCTCTTAGATAGTAACTGTGGAAGCAATCGATAATTTTGCTACCAGAGAATACTTGGTAGCAATATTGAAGATTTTCTTTCACCTACAGCAACCCCGCATGCTAATACACACTCTTCTTTAAACGCCAGGAACGCGCTGCGAATCTCCGATCGCACTCCCGTACTCCGACGAATGCAACTGTCTGAACGGGGGCAGCTGCACACCGAACGGTTCGGCCTGCCTTTGCCCACCCGGGTACGATGGGGCGCGCTGTGAGCAGCCCGTCGGCAACGGGCTTTGCAGTCCGGCCAACTGTGCCGAACCGTACCGGTGCATCGGCGGCAAGTGCCAGTGCCCGGACAACATGAACTGTGACAATCCGTGCGCTTCGTCGCCCTGCCTGCACAACGGGTCGTGCTATCTGCAGGGCCAGGGATACGCCTGCAAATGCACGTCCGGGTTTGAGGGCAAGCGGTGCGAGAACGACATCGACGAGTGCAAGAAGGACGGTATCTGCGGCAACGGCATCTGCCAGAACACGCCCGGTTCGTTCCGGTGCTTCTGTACGCCCGGCTACACCGGCCTCAACTGCGATCTGGACGTGGACGAGTGCCTGAGCCATCCGTGCAAGAACAACGCCGAGTGTCAGAACAAGCAGAACGATTACGAGTGCATCTGTCCGGCGGGCTACACGGGCAAGGATTGCAGCGTGGACATTGATGAGTGTGAGAGCAACCCGTGCTCGAAGGGTTCGAGCTGTGTCGATCAGGTGGCGAACTTTACGTGTATGTGCGTGCCGGGCATGACCGGTCGGCTGTGTGAGATCGATATTGACGACTGTGAGGTAAGCAAAATGGGGTTATTAAACAGTACAAGCTGAGCGGATCATTCTAACCGAAACCTCGTGTCTCCTTTACAGAGTCAACCATGTCAAAATGGAGGACGGTGTATCGACCAGCTGGGTGGCTTCCAGTGCGACTGTAACGCGACCGGCTACTCGGGCATCTACTGCCAGACGAACATCAACGAGTGTGAATCGAACCCGTGCACGAACGGGGCCGAATGTGTGGACAAGATCAACGACTACCAGTGCAACTGCTTCCCGGGGTACACCGGCAAGAACTGCGAGGAGGACATCGACGAGTGCGAAAGCGTGCCCTGTCTGTACGGTGGCACGTGTCTGCAGCGCTCCAACTACAGCCTGTACCAGCCGCCGGCGCTTGCCGGTGCCAAGGGACTGCCGGTGCACTTTGCGCAGCCGTTTTCGTACGCGATCGCGGCCGGCTACGAGTGTATCTGCGTGCCCGGCACGATGGGCACGAACTGCGAGACGAACATCAACGAGTGCGAGAGCAATCCGTGCAAGAACGGCGCGTGCGTGGACGGCGTCGGCAACTATACGTGCGAGTGCGACCCGGGCTTCGAAGGGTCGCACTGCGAGACGGACATTGACGAGTGTCTCAAGTACCGGCCGTGCGTGCACGGCACTTGCATGGATGGCCGCAACAACTACATCTGCGACTGCGACGGGCTGTGGGGCGGCAAGAACTGCTCGGTGCAGCTGACGGGGTGCGTTAACGAGCCGTGCCTGAACGGGGGCACCTGCGTACCCTACCTGGAGAACGAAACGCAGCACAAGTTCAACTGCTCCTGCCACCAGGGCTTCCAGGGCAAGACGTGCGACACGGTGACGACCATGTCGCTGGTGGCGAGCAGCCTGCTCGTGGTCAACACGACCCGGGACGAGGGCTACGACATACAGCTGCGGTTTAAGACCACCCTGCCGAACGGTATACTCGCGTTCGGCAATGGCGCTACCTCGTACATTCTGGTGCTGAACAATGGCCGGTTGAATCTGCATTCCGCGCTGCTCAACCGTTGGGACGGGGTGTTCATCGGATCGGAGCTGAACAACAGCAAATGGCAGAAGGTGTTCGTGGCGATCAACTCCTCCCATCTCGTGCTGTCCGCGAACGACGAGCAGACGATCTACCCGATCAACTCGTACGAAGGCACGAACGGTAGCAACACGTCCTTCCCGATCACGTACCTCGGCGGCACGATCCCGTCGCTAGCGCAGCCCTACCTCAAACACATTGCCCGCGCCGTGTCGAGCTTCGTCGGCTGCATGGAGGACGTCGTCATCAACGGGCAGTGGGTGCTGCCGGGCCAGGAGCAGGAGTTCACCACCCTGCACAACATCGACACGGGCTGCCCGCGGACGCCGCAGTGCGAGCCGAACCCGTGCCACTCGAACGGCCACTGTACCGATCTGTGGCACACGTTCTCGTGCAGCTGCCAGCGCCCGCATCTGGGGCACACGTGCAAGTACAACATTACCGCGGCGACGTTCGGGCACGAAAACACGACCAACTCCGCGGTGAAGGTGACGGTGAGCGATGTGGCCCGCCGGGCGATCCGCTCCGTGCTGGACATTTCCATGTTCATCCGGACGCGCAAACCCTCCGGCCAGGTGTTCTACCTTGGGTCCGATCCGGACAATCAGAACGCCAACGCCAACCAGTCGCCGAGCGACGATTCGTACGTCGCCGCCTTCCTGTCCAAGGGCGAGCTGCTGGTGCGCATGATCTTCAACGACACGCCGGAAGGCTACACGGTCGGTGGCAACAAGCTGGACAATGGGTATCTGCACCTGATCGAGGTGATCCGCAACTCGACCCTGATCCAGGTGAAGCTGAACGGCACGGAGTACTTCCGCAAGACGCTGTCCACGTCCGGGCAGCTGAACGCGCAGGTCCTGTATTTGGGTGGGCCACCGCCGAACGCCGACACGATCAACAGCCTGTACAAGGACGACTCGGAGAAGCAGTACTTCAAGGGCATCATACAGGACGTGCAGGTGTCGAACGGGTCGCACGCCATGATCGTCGAGCTGTACCCGCTCGGCAACGAAACGGAGGGGCTGGAGCTGCCCGCCCCCTTCGGACAGGTCACGATCGATCGCACCTCCGTGCTGGAGGGTATCGTGTCGGACGACCTGTGCCGCAGCCAACCGTGCTATCACGATGCGTACTGCGAAAACACGTGGAATGATTTCATGTAAGTGAATGGCTTCATTTAATTTACGTGTAGGGTAGCTAACATTGCTTCAAATGACTCGTATGGACTATTGAGTATTTGGAATGTATTTTTGCTAGTTTACTTAGCCGAAAGTGTTAACAAATCAGTGTCATACACGATCGCTCAATGCACACGTATTAATCAGGAACTATAATTTCTTTCTACATGACCTTACATTAACATGCTTACGGCACACGCTTCCTTTTCGCTCGACTGCCAGAACAGTCAGTGCAAGTGGTTAAGCTTTGTGGACACGTTAGCGGAAATGAAAAAGTTCTGGAACAAGCTATCGGTGGCTAGGTAAATCGACGACCCCCTTGGTACACTTCCTGATCCATATTTCTCGCTAGTTCCATTAACTTCATGTTCAGATCTATACAAAGAACTGTAGAAAGTAGTAGTCGGCAGTACCACAGACATTACTCATTCTCACCGTATTCTCACCGATTCACCTTTCCTTTTTCCAGCTGTACCTGTCCGCGTGGCTACAAGGGCAAGTACTGCCAGGACATTCAGTTCTGCGAGCTGCAAAAGTGTCCGATGAATGCGACCTGCCAAAACCTGGACGCCGGCTACGAGTGCATCTCCAACATGACGTTCCACGACGACAAGGAGCCGCTGGTCTTCTCGTTCAACGACAAAGACCGGAAGGACATCAGCATGGACACGATCGAAATTTCCTACCGCACCAAGTTCGGCGGCACGCTGCTGTACGTGCACGATGGCGATATGTACTTCGAGATCTCGACCATCCGCCAGCTGGTAACGATCTCGTGGCTGCTGTCGGGCGACCTGCCCGAGACGCACCGGTTCGAGCGGGAGCTGGCCGGCGAGGACGATAGCTACGACTGGCACACGCTGCTGGTGAAGGTCAGCCAGGGCGGCAAGCTGGAGGCGGGCTGGAAGGGCTGGGAGACGGCGATCGATCCGCAGCCGAGCCTTACCGCCGACATTGACTACTTCGCGTTCCGGCATCTGTTCTCCGGCCGGCAGCAGATCTACCTGGGCGGCATGCCCGAGATGGCCCACATCGAGAACAACTCCGTGGTGAGCGGCGGCATCGACAAGGGCTCGTCGTTCAAGGGCTGCCTGGGGGAGACGCGGGTCGGCGGGTTCCTGCTGCCGTACTTCCCGCACGAGCTCATCTACCCGGACACGTTCAATCTGACCGAGGGGCACTTTACGCTCAACTCGAGCCAGCCGGAGCAGGGCTGCATCCTGTGCTTCCAGCAGTCGTGCAAAAACGGGGGCGTCTGCAGCAACCCGTCCGAGCAGTACGCGTGCGAGTGTCCGGCCGGGTACGAGAGTGACGATTGTTCGCAAAACATCGACGAGTGTCTGGCGGCGAACTGCGCGAACGGAGCGACCTGCGTCGACGGCGTCGCCAGCTTCGCCTGCCAGTGCGTGGAGGGCTACGAGGGTCAGCTGTGCGAGATCGAAATCAACGAGTGTGACTCCAACCCGTGCCACAATGGGGGCGTGTGCCAGGATCTGCTCGCTGGGTTCACGTGCACGTGCACGGAGGAGTATGCGGGACCGCAGTGCGATGTCTTCCGGCTGGTGACGTGCGAGAATCTGCCGTGTCGCAATGGTTCCCGTTGCGTGGATGGATACAGTGAGTAGAGGCCGTCCGGCGTGTTGGGGAGTTAAGCTCACCCGTTGCTTTGAACTTCGTCCTAACTGTGTGTCTTCTCCAACAGATATGACCACCGGCAACAACTTCACCTGCACGTGCAGTGCCGGATATGCGGGTCCGCTGTGCGACGTACCGTTCTGCCGATTGGAACCGTGCCAAAATGGTGGAATGTGTGACACGGAAGCAATGGTAAGTGGAATGTTACAAAACCGCGGCAAAAGAAAACGCCTCTTACAATGTTGCTTCTTCCGTAGATTCCCGTCTGTAACTGTTTGCCCGGATACGTGGGCATGTTCTGCGAAACGGAGCTGAACGAGTGTGAGTCGGCACCCTGCCTGAACGGTGGACAATGTATCGACTTCATCAACGAGTACCGGTGCAACTGTACCGGTACCGGGTTCGATGGCAAGAACTGCGAGCACGACATCAACGAGTGTCTGCAGGAACGGATCAGTTGCGGTGGCCGAGGACACTGCATCAACACGGAAGGTTCCTTCAGGTTGGTATGCCGCATGTGAACGTCACTCTGACTGTGCTAATCAACTGTCCATTTTTCGCAGATGTCACTGTGAGGAAGGTATGTGCGGGAAGGACTGTGCCCAGTCCGATCCGTGCCAGGTGAACCCGAACGTCTGCCTGAACGGAGGCATCTGCGTGGAGGATTGTGATAGAGAGCGAAGGTACTATTGTAACTGTACCGGCGGTTACACGGGTGTCAACTGTTCTGAACAGGTAGGTCAGCGTATGTGCCACCATCAACACCATTCCCGCACTCGGTCTGTGCGTGGACGGCAACACTAACACACATACATTGCTTCATTAAACAGCCGGTTCTTCGTGCATAGATAGGGGCATCGGATCGCTTCGATCGCTCGCTCGATCGGACCCATACATCACATCATCGCTTTTCTCACGCATTCTCATCTCTCTCTTCTTTCTCACCTTTCTCGTTTCTGGTACATCGTCGCCCTTAGGCCGATAACAGTCTCAATGAGATCAGCTATCTGGATACGGTCTACTACTATGTTCATAACTTTGTGGGGAGTGTTCTATTCTTACTCTAATCAACTCTTTTCGCACCATGGCCGAGATACTGAGCCTTTCTCTGTACATGGTTTTGTTTTATCTCTCTGTTTCGTTACGGTTTATATGTTCATCTACTTTTACACTAACACTAACTAACGTCTAACGTTTATCTTTTGGGTAGAATGTACTTTCTCACACAACTAACCACAACGTTTGTGATAATTTTATGTATAATTTGTCATTTATTTTGGTAACAAGACTTACAAAGATCGCATTAATTCTCTGTAGATCACTTAGTGAGATCGCATTTAATTGATCGACGTTTGATTTACAATTTGGTTACCCCTCCTTGATACTTTGCACAACCTTTAACAGTATATCATTTTAATTAAATGTCATTGTCATCGCATGCTGCATCAAACTGCCTGTCACATAGAGAGAAGCATGATGTAGTGAAAACCCCTTAACAAATGGTACAACAATTTCAATAATGTTTCCCTGTGTGTCCAAATGCATCTTCCACCCTACAGGCGACACTAGAGGCCGAAGAAGCATCCGGTGCGGACATCGCACTGATCGTCGTGCCGGTCGTGATCGGCATCCTAACGATAGCCGGTGCGCTGATCGGTACGTTCCTGGTGATGGCGCGCAATAAGCGCGCGACCCGCGGCACCTACAGCCCGAGCGCCCAGGAGTACTGCAACCCAAGACTGGAGATGGACAACGTGCTTAAGCCACCGCCGGAGGAGCGACTGATATAGGGTAGTGGTGCTCGGTGGTTAGTTCTCTGTTATTGTAGTCCCTTTTATTATGTGTAGTCCCATTTTGTTTCATTCATGTCCCCCTGTGTCTTCCCGTTCCTTCCCGTTCCTTTCATAAGCTAAAAACATTGTTCATTGCCGTCCAAAAGCGATTATCATTTCCGCCAGACAAAGAAAGGTTAGGATTAATTCTCCATTTGCCGTCCTTCCTTCTTGGTCTTGGGCAAAAACCCGCAAAAACCCGGGGTACCTAAACCTAAGGGAAAAATACATACACCCTTAAGCCCGAATCCCAACCAAAATTGGGGATTCTAATTGTAAAAAGTTAGCGTAAGCGTCGATGTAGTTGATTGAGAAAACAAAAATTAGTAACAACTTTCCAATTAGGCATACAAAAGCGTCCTATCAGCACACACTCACACCGGGGTACCGCGCCACTGCACACGACTTGGGGTGACCCGCCTCACTTTAACTTGTATTCATTTTTAACGTCTGTTTTTTGGTTTTTAAACGCCTCAGCTGATAACATTGTGATATTCATCAACTGCTCGGCTAACAACAGTGGTGCACCGCGAAAAGCGTTCGATTATCCAGCCCCTGGGTGTGCGATAGGTAGCGCAAAACAGGAGCAATGGGACATTTTATACCACTTAAAACACCTTCGTTGAACAAGATTGAAGCATTTTTACTAGATCAAACGACAATCATAGACACACACACAGCCACTTATCGTGTTCCGATGTGATTCCTCGACTGTGGTATGAGGATTATTCGCAAAGGGATGGGTTAAACATTCCTGGCAGACATCTAATGTGCCTACAAAATTTTGTGATCTATGCCCGAACGGTGACGTAGGTGAACTCAGCATGCTCCAATTTCCTCACACTCAAACAACGCTCAGGACAAGGTTGTCTGTGCAGGTGAAGTTAGTGTTAATCTTTTAATGCCCTATACTTATGCGACCAAAAGTGCAGATAGAATCACATTACAGATATGGTTAATGAAACACGTATGGTTTTTGTAGGCGATACAGCTGTCAAGCTACTATATGATACTATGAATCTTTAGCAACCAAGAATGCAAATGTCCGCCGTGTGAGAGAAGAGAAAAGCGGCGGACAACACTTTACAAAACGGGGATATTGTGCGCGTTTCCTCCAAACACAGCAAACTGCTGCTAGAGTTGCAAACAACTCGTTTTTATTAAACTCAACAGGTTTCGTGCGTTCAAACAGGAAAGCTGCTAAATCAACCCCATCCAAAAAAACGCGAAGGATGAATATTTTTGTAAAGTAGAACCGTAGCGATGCATAATTTTATTCTATAAAACGACAGTGTTCAGAGCATGCCGAACATGTTTTGAGGAAAAGTTACTTAAACGAACGATCGATAGCCAGTAAGGTAAAACTAATCGAATGCCGGAGTGTAAGCTTGGTGCGTAATAAATTTCGTTCGCTCAAGTAGATACCACTTGAGTACCGTGTACCTAGTTGATGTATTGTGAACAAAATTTACCACGAAAGAAATAAACCTTCGAAATATGTCACTTTTCGGATCAGTTTTACAGTTGCCGTGAATCGCGCGGGCATGTTTCGCATTTTAATTCGGTACGTTTGAAAAGTTTCTGGTTTTTATTCTTGTTTTGTTAAAAAAAGGCATAACTTGTGAATCCGTTCAAAGATGTCCATGAGCGAGTTTGATTACATGATAACAGAAAAAATACTAGCCACCTCTCGCCAAAGATTCAGGCTCCTCACGGTTCGTCACCATTGTTCGTTCAATTGTTTTGTTTGTTTGGTTTGGATCCCTATTCATAGTTGCTTGATAGTTAGCTGTGTATTGATGTAAGGGCATGCTCACGTGTCTTTGCGCAACTGTGCTCTTGCTCGATTATCTAGCGCCTTCGCGCACCTTCCGCTCGCCATTCGCCGTTTACCGTCCCCATTCGTTTCTTTTCTAGTTTAACCGATATATACATACAAACGTTACACAAGCGAGATAGTATGGAACAAATCAACATGTTCTAGTAGACAGTAGTAAAAACAGCAGTAACTCTCCTCTCTAGGCGTTCGATTCTATAACCACGGCGCTTCTGGGTGACTGGGGACTCCAGCGCTCCGCTCTCCTGTGATACTTGATAACAAACTACCGTGACCTTCGTACCCGCCTCCACCTTCGTCGTATCTCTGATGATCGGTGTAAAGTAATTAACTAACTAGGCTAACTACTCTAAAAAATAATCTTCATCAATTCATCGAACGAACGCGGATATCGTAAAGTAAGGTATAAGCATTCTTCAGTGTAGTCCGGCTGGAGAATGTACAGGTTTTCCTCCCGCTTCCTTCCTCCGGCTCAAGTCTTAATTCCTCCTTCAAGGATCGTGTTTTTCTTCTTTCTCTCTCTCCCTCACCCTTCCCTTTCTGTGTCCCTGCTCCACTCGTATCGTCCGCGGAATGCGAAATCGTATCGTGTTGTCTTACTGCTTTGTTTGGCTGCAAACGTCATTTCTTGATCTCTACATAATAATTTAACGAACTTTCGATATAACGAGTAAACGAGTGCCGAATATAGCATTGTTGGTTAGTTCCATGATTTCTCTATTTTAATTCTTCGTATGACTTTTTTCTTCAACTATTTCTGGTCCTATCTATGTTTTTTTTCTCTTTACAATCCTTAAAACCATTCCTAAAGCAAACATTAGAGGCAAGCCTTTCAATCTTTTATCTACTTTACACCATATCTATATATGATTTTTTTGTTTTCACTTAAACGTTAATTATCACATTTCATCGCGTTTGTTTCCTTCGATTCCATTCTTATTTTTGCGATTTTCTGCGGGCATTTCGCTTACGCTCTCGCTACATAACTCACGCATACACAACAGATCAATCGGTTTCATACTAAAGGTGATGATGATGGGGGAAGAGGAGGTGGCCTAGCTCAACGATCTACGCTTCCTGCGCTCTCCGGCTTTTGTTTTATTTTTCTAGCTAGTAAAACAGTTTTAAAATTCTGTACGCAAGTACGAGCTTGTGTAATAGAAAGTGCGGAAAATATTACGTTCTGAAGCCTAAAGGACCTGTGAAAACAACTATCGGGGGAGACGCATGGAATATGTCTGTGGGATGCGTACAATAACATGAAAACAGATGAAGCACAATCTCGTTTTTAAACTATTGCTGAGTGTTAAAAGCAAAACAGATAACATGATACACGAAACAGTTATGTAGAGAAACATTAAAAAAAAACATTGATATTGCATTAAAAACAAGTGACTTGTCTTGTGAATCTTTGAGATTAAAGAAAAAGAGTAAACAACACAACGGAGCAAATTGAAGCTAAATCGTACGAATACTGTAAACTGTTCAACAACAGTGGAACATTGTTTGATACAATTTTGACTCACTCGATATCGGTTTTTTTGCATATGTTACGTGTTACTTTGTAGGTAGGAAACGTTGTCCCTAATACCTAACCGCTCTCTATCATTACTCTTATCAAATTCTTCATGCTTGCACCTTATCACTCTCTTTTACGCCCCTCTGTTTGGTACCTAAACGCATACCGTGCTTCATTTCGCGAAGTTTACGTTACGCATATCTAGCAGCTTAGTGCAATCAAGTGAAAAAGCTGATGCCCTAATAGATGCCAGAGATACCAACGAAAACTACAAAAAACGAACACGTACAACAAACCACGCTTCGCTACAATTAAACTATAACATGAATAAGGCGATGATGAAAATAGCTATTTACAGTCGTAGTGTAGTTCGTTCTACAACTTACCAACCTTCACGCAAAAACCTCCTTAGGTAATTAAAGCAACACATTTAACGTATGTGATGTCTTTCGAGTGCTTCGAGATGCAACAGATGCTTTTCGTGTGCGGCCCCCAGTCGGGTACTATTTCGTTTGCGCTGCGTCCACCGACGACTCGGCAGGCTCCTCCATGCTATCTGGTACACCCTTTGGTTCGGATTCAGTGCCACCCTGGCTCGCTATATTGCCGGTTGTGGAAGTTATCTGTGTTTCACTCTGTGGGGAGGACTGCATGTCATTCGCTTCGGTTGACGCACGATCGCTGGACACAATCGTCAATGAGTCTACGGCAATGGCAGATGTTGTATCCTCACTAACTGCCTCCAGGGAATGCTGTCGTGCTGGCGCGACGCCACTCCTGCTAGATTCATCACCCTGCACGGTAGTGGGGAGAGTTTCCGCTGCAACCAAACCGATCGTGTTGTACTCCTTTATACCCTTTTCACCGATCGGTACATGCCGTTCGCCGATCTTAACTAGCAGGATGGTGCGATTTACGTTTGATCGGTAGTGATGGTCAGGATGGTTCGGCTGCCAGTAGTGTACAACGTTTCCCACCATACCCTCCTGTGGGCTCCATTCTTTCCACGACGAGCGTCCTCCACTCGACCGAAACTGTTCATTCGGCCAAGTCACGTCAATACGACGCCCCAGATCGAGGCAGTCATATATCTGGGAAAAAAACCAATTGAAAATTTTAATCTATACATTCACTAGCTTAAAGGAGCTAACCGAGGTATTCCGATTAGATCCTACCTGGGATGCATCCACAATGATCACCTTCTTGTTCAGTCCGATTGTTGGCGGCGAATGCATCCACTGCACACTGGTCTTTGGTTCGTCCGGCTGCGCCTCCGCCATCACAAACAGCGAGTACGGAGCATCGTCCGGTGGTGAGAGGGTAAAGGTCAACGTTCCCGGCACCCCGGGAATGCGACTACCGGCAGCGACCCCATTACCTCCGCTCGCTAGGGCCGCGCTAAACCCCGATCCACCACCCGAAAGCATCGACGAAGGAACGTTCGCTTTGTGGACGTACCCGCTAGCCAGACCGGACGTGGATTCAACGCTTCCCTGCTGCTTCAACGTCGAGTTAGGACTGCCGCCAGCAGTGCTCTGGCTTTCATCGTCGGCTCCGACAGAGCTGTCGTTTCCGCTGCCACTAGCACCGCCGGCCGCTGCAGCGACCGCTTCCGCCAGCACCTCGCGGAACGAGTCGCGCTTGTTTATCTGCAGTGCGGCCCAATCGATGCGGTCCTTGCTCGTGCTGCCAACGTTCCGCTTGGCAATAGTGCTCCGTTCGCGCACACCCGTCGTCCCCATCGCCATTGCTTCCCGTTCGGCGTCCCTCTCGCGTATCAAAAATCCTGCCAGCAGCGTGGAGCTGGTCGGTTTGTTAATGCTCGCCATACTGCCGCGAGTCGCCGCTGCGCCCGAGATCGACATGTTCTGGCTGCCGTACGAGAGCGTGCCCGCTGTGCCCGACAGCGTGTTGTTCGGCGTCGGTGTGTTGCAGTACACGCCCTGCATTTCCGTCATTTCGCCCTCGATGATGGCACTGCCGCTGCTGCACCCTTCCCGGCATCGCTGGCGTATACGCTTCCAGGTGCGGATCAGCATGGACTGAATTTTCTCCAGCGTTATCTCGCCACCGATTATTCGGCAGAGCTGTGCGTTTGTTTCGGCATAGGAGGTCGTGAGCGGCGACACGTAGATCGGATAGCCGATGGGCTGATCGCACGACGAGTTGATGATGTTCCGCAGCGCCTGCTTTGCGTTCTGTATGCTGCCCCGCTCGGGATTGCGATTGCGCAGATAGATCAGCTCCTGCTGCTGCCCAGCCCAAAGGCCACGCACACACTCGCGATTCAGCTTGATCACCCGGAAGGTAAGAAATCGCTTCGTCAGCCGGATGACGCGATATTCGTCCGACCCGTCGTCCATGACGTGGCGCAAGGCGAGCAAGTTGGGCGTCCCGCGCAACACCGCATTGCGCCACAGCGGATCGGCTTCGTGCGAAATCACCAGTTCCTTCGTGTGGAAGTCGATCGCATTGTACAGGTTGCTGTAATCGTCGTACTCGTCCGGGCAGAGAAAGTGGTCCTGGTGAAGCTTCAGCGACATTCGCACTGCCGGCGCAACCACACCGTGCAGCAGCTCCATGTCCGCAAACACCCACTCATCCCTCGGGCAGGTGATACGAAAGTCGCCTTTGAACAGCGCGTGCAACCCGTGCAGAAAGAACTCTACGCCGCACGAGGAACTGTGGCTGGCGGTGGCAAGAGTGCGCCGCGCCAACAGCGCCAAGGACATACACAACGAGGTCACCAGGGAGTCACGGTTCTGTAAAAGGGAATAAACTCTATGTGTTAATTTAAAAGCCCTACCATCTGTGTGTTCCGGTTTTATCGGATGCCTTACGTACCGATTTGAAAAACGACGTCCCATTGGCAGACCCATTCGATGCATTGTTCGTTGATATCGCACCATTCGCTTGCGACCCGGCCGATGCTCCGGTCGAGGACGTGCCCGCTGGTACAGTATTCCCATTTGTTCCACTAGATTCGCCACATTCTGCCTTGCTATCTGCCGATCCTGCTTCCATCCAGCCATCCAGTACCGTCGATCCGGTGATCGTGCCGGCAGCACAACCCGTCGATCCTTTGCCGTCCTTTGTCGCACCGCTGGCACTATCTGCTTTCATAACATTTGCATTCGATGAGGACGAAACGAAACAGTTCCCAGCTCCACTATCGCCAGGAGTGGCGGTTGATGGAGCAGCAGTCGTAGCAGTAGCCGTTGCCGCTCCGGTAGTTTTCCTTGGCGTTCGCTCGTTCAGGGCCGCCTGAAGCTGCTGGCGCTTTTTGTCGCTGCAAAACTGTATCCAGTCGCCGTAAACACACCAGAAGCTGCTGCGCGTAATGCCGGCAGCCCGCGAGTCGTAGTCGTCGTCCAGGTTGATGTTGAACACTGGGTCCAAATCCACAAACTGCCGGTCGGTGGTGTGTTCGAGCGCTTCCTCTATCGCTTGCGACTGCAGCCAGCTCATCAGCTTCGGCGATCGGAGTGTGTAGTAGATGATGCTCTGGATAGGACAACGAACAAGTGAGACACTGCGCGAACAGCCTGTCGTAATCGCATTGCACCCGACTTACCTTTACGTAATACGAAATGAGCACCTTGCGGAACTCAAACACCTGCATGGTGGCAGTGGCCGAGTTATCTGAGATGGAGTAGCCCTCCAGCACGTACTTGGAGGCCATCACTTGCCAGGCTAACCAGCGCGTCGTGAACATTGCATTGGCACTTAACATACGCGGCAAATGGCCGATCGTACAGCAACAGCATCCTGTTAAATGGTCAAACGCAGTGTATTAGATTCCGCCGTTGTAAATAAAGCGCCAAGGCCAAACCGTCAACCTACCGATATTATCTTCCACCTCTTCGGAGATTGCTTCGACTTCGCGCTGCTGACAGTAGGTGCCTCGAAATTCGAGGCCACGCATTTGAAACGTACACAGCCCGTTGCCGAGTTCGATGATGTGTACAAGGCAGTTTAAATAATCAGAGGCAAGCACTAGGGAAAGAGAAAAGCACAATCAGCAAACACTGCACAGGCAATGGCAATCTCCCGCAGCTCGTCTCTTACCGAAGCAATCTCCCTGGCTGACGTTTCCCCAGCGACCCATCAGCAGATCGCCGCACAGGGAATGCTGCAGCGATCGCGTCAGGTGCTCGTAGAATATGCTGTTCAGATTATTATCATCCGCACCGAGATCGCGCTCGAGCTGCGAACTCAGCCGGGTGTTCGAGTGATCGATGCGCCGTGTGTTGTAGTCACGCTCCCAGAACTTAATCGGGCGTACGTACGAGGTGAGAAATATGGCACTTCCTATAAGAAAAGAGAAGGGGAATCACATGTTAGGCCTAATGGGAAAAAGGACTAGATGACATGCTTCTTACCAAGGAATGGATTGAGAGGTGTTGACAGGATTGCACTGATCGCCGTCTGCAGAAACAGCATCGCCGAGTGCGGTACGCTGAACGGTTGGGCAAAGGCGTGGAACGCGGAGCCCCACGTTATTTGCCACGGTGCGATGTATGTTACCACAAATTGTAGCTGAAACGATCGAAGAACAACGTGCACACATCATTAATTAAAAATTGAGCCAATTGAGAGGGATATTAGTGATAATCTTTACCTTTAGCAAGAATTCTGCAATCTTGCGATAGAGGATCGAAATGAGGAAATAGTCCAAAAGAAACGTTTCACTCGACATTTTGTAGTCCGATCGAAAGAAGAGCACCGTAAAGATGAGTATAACGTACTGGCTGCCAGTGTCGGAGTACGCATTTCGGACGCCTGTAATAAAATAAATACATTTTTGAATAATTCCTCCTCGTGAGCGTCTTCATAAACTTACATTTCAAGCTGCACATTACGATCAGGATCGAACCGAACGTGAGACCAAACTTGTCCGCAATCTGTCCGCAGTCGGCGGTCAGTGCGCTGATGAAGATCAGCGGGTAAAGGATGTTACGCTCGAAGAAGCACAGCACCACGTACATCGTCTCGAACCACATTATCTTCGACAGCTTGTGCACCTCGAACAGGCCAAACTCTTCCGGCTTCAGGATCGGCTTCGCAATGCACAGCCAGGGCAGATGTTTGCGCAGCTGTGGCACGATGTAATGCATCAGGAAGCCAAGAATGCAGGCACCAGAGTGCAGCACGTGATTGATTTCGGGCTGCAGCACGGTAAACACGGTGCTGCAGTGCAGGCTGAACATGGCCACCGATAGCACCACGCACACGACCGCGTCGTTCTTGAGGCGAGCCGTCACCGTATCCTGCAGCTTGCGGGGCAGCGGATCGTCCAGCTCCTTGGCGACTGCGTCCCGTCCCGCCTCCTCGTCAAAGTCCCGGTTCATCTCGTCGGTGGAGCGGGCCGAGCCGCCGGCCCCACCGTCACCGCTCGAATGGCGCTGCCCATCCTCCTTGCCGTCGTCACCCGAGTCGGACGATATTTTCGAATCCTCCTTGCTCGACGCATCATCGTAGTCGGAGTGCGTCAGCAGGCTCGACTTGATCACTGCCCAGATGTAGGTGTAGTCGCTGGCGCAGCGCGACAGATGGTACGACACCGTCACCAGAAACGCGCAGTACATGGAGAACAGCACGTGCTGCGTTCCCGTTTCGGACAGTGCGCCGTACACGAGCCCAAACAGCAGCGTGCAAGCGACGATCGATCGCACCACCGACAGAAAGGACGCCAGCAGGCTGCAGGACGCATTGCTCCCGAACAGATGCATGTCGACCTGCTCCAGGAAGTACATGGTGAAGGTGTTGATCTGCGGAAACAGGCCCAGACAGAACAGCAGCGGAAAGAACAGTATCACATACTTCAGTACGGTTTGAGCCGACTGCAGAAACGCTACGATCGAGATCGGCGAGCCGAACAGCACGATCGACACCGTGTCGCGCCCCATGTCGAGCTGATACTCGCGCAGCAGCTGGTGAATACCCAGCAGCAGCCCACAGCACAGGCAGAAGTAGATCGGCCGCGAGTAGGTGACGGTTTTGTTGAAGCCATGAATCGGGGACGCCGCATCCGGCTGCACGCTCTTGAGCAGCGAGTACTGGCTCCCCGCAATCACGAAGCAAAAGATGAACGCGTACAGATCTTCGTAAAACTTCTGAAACAGCACCAGCGAGCCGAGCAGCGAGACCAGCGTGCAGAGCGCGATCGCCAGCACCACCTGCACCCAGCTCGTGTCGCGATCGAACAGCGCCAGCAGCTGCAGCCGGTTCATCGATATGTTCAGGTGCTCCCGGAAGCACAGAAACCGCAGCGACAGCTTGTAGTACCGCTTCGGGCGCACCTTCGGTCCCGATTCGCCAAACATCGAGTGGGGCACCACGTCGATCGTGCTTTGTGCCCGCGACAGACTGCAATCGGTCGAGGCGACGATCGTTTTGTCCGCGATGCCGCTGCCCGAATTGATGGACGCCGTGTTGAAGTCATCGCCTGTGGACGAGATCGTGCCGCCCGTTGGGCCGCCCGATGCCAACCCGCTGCTGCCGCCAACACCGCCACTGCCCAGCCCGCCGATCACGCCCGATGTGCCGCTCGTCGACGGACCGCTAATGCTGATCGTCCGATGGTGATGATGGTGGTGGTGCAGGTGGTGGTGCGAGTGCAAATGATGGTTGAACGCACCGAACCGCTCCTTTAGCACGTTGGCCGCGCAGCGCAACCACCGATCGGAATCGTCCGTGACGTAGAAATTCAAAGGCACCTCTCCGACGGTTCCCGGCATCAGCGCATCGTGACAGATGCTGCGTGCGCCCCGGCAGGATAGCCAGCAAAGCCAGCTCCACCGGCAGCAGCACCGGCCGTGGCCAGGGATTGTAACCGCGTCTGCGGACTTTCCAGTGCGTCCAGGCAGTAGTTGCAGTTGTTATTATCATCGTCCCGCCAGTACTCTCCAGCGGCAGCGGCCGTGCCGGCGCTCGATGCTGCCACTCCAGCGGAAGAGGATACACCCGACTGAGCGAGCGACGACGAGCCGGCCCCGCCCTCACTGCCACCATCCGATTTAAGCATGCGCAAGCGGCAGTTCAGCTGGCGGTAGGGACGCGCGGGCAGTGGTGCCGGTCGACGAAAGGTAAAGCTAGCCGTCTGCTGCTCCGACAGCGCACTGTTCCCGGGCAGATAGATCGGCGGGATTGGCACATCGGACCGGTAGTTGAGAAACGTGATTAGCGGCGCGGCAGTGGAGTTTTCCGGTATGCGCTCGGCGAGCAGTCGCTGGGAAAGGGACCGATTGTAGATCTTGCTACTCGTGCTGGGATAGTTTTCCTCCACGCTCAACCGCCGCACGCTGGCACTGCGGCCGGGTGGAGATGTTTTCGGTATCGCACCTAAGTTGCGCGGCTGCTGCTGCTGCTGCAGTTGGGCGACCGACAGGGTGGAGCCGTTTGCTGTGTCCGTTACAGCCGAGCAGCCGGCGGTTGCTTCGTCGTTCGTTTTCGTCTTGCTAGCTGCACCACTCGAGCCAGGAATTTGCGGGTCGGATTCACTAGTCGCCACAGCCTTCTTCAGTGCTCCACTCGCACCGTGTCCCTCCTTCGCGACCGCACCGTCCTTCGCGATGAGCAGATCTTTGGAGCTTGCGCTGGCCTGCTCCCAGTCGCTCGACGACAGGCAGCCCGTCTCCTCGAACGCCTTCATCGGCGAACGCAGCATGTGGTGATGGTGCAGGTGCAGTGCGCTACTGTCGCTGCAGCTGATCGTTGGACTCGAGGACGTCTTCTTCACCTCGCTGCCAATCAGCTTCGGAGGCACTATGGCGCAGCAGGCCGCATTTTTCGCCTCCACAATGGTGGCCGCCCCGACCTGCTGCTCGGAGTTGGTTCGATGCGTTCGCGGCTCTAGCAGCGGCGAACGCGAGCCGGCATTCGTTTCCGTGTCGGAATCGGTCGACTGGGGCCCACTGTCCGGATGTTCCATGTCCGATTCAACGCCAGCCGCGTCCTCCAGCGAATCATCCACCCCCTCGGACATCCTTGGTTGTAGCTGTTGCTGCTGCTGTTGGTGGTGCAATCGTCGTAGCTGGTCGTGCAGTGTGAGATCCTCTTCACTATCACCTATCCTGTCGGGTTTCTTCAGTTCTTCCGCGGCATAATAGCTCTCCCCCCGCAGCTCCTCTCCATCCTGCCGCGATCGCTCTTCCCGACCCGGCGCCTCCTGCTCGATGTTCTCCTCCTCCTCATCAACATCATCGTCGTCCTCCTCTTCCTCGCCGTCCCTTTCGTCCTCCTCGTCCTCGTCGTCATCCTCCAGCCCATCCTCGGAGTCGGAGTGCAGATCGAACCGTTGCACTGGAGGCGTACTTTCGTCCCGCGCCATCACCCTGCCCGTCCCGGCCGCACTCTTTACCGGCGTACTTTCGTCCGACTGTTCCGCGATCGGGTAGACCGGGTCGCTGCCGGCATTCGTTGCACCGGGTAGCACCGATTCGAAGGCAGCAGCACTATCACAACCAGCGCCCGCGAAGCTGGACGACCCTCCCGCCACGCCACCGCCGCCGCACACGTCCACCAGCCCGGTTCCACTGCTTCCTTCGTTCGATTTCGTAAACAAGTTCAGGTACGGATTGCGCGATAAGCACTTGCTGGGCGGCGGCAGCACCGTGTGGCGCGGGTTGCGCAGCGTCTGCCCACCGATCACCTCCACGCTGTTCGGGTGCGTCGGCGTCAGGTTGGGTATCGAGGCGGGGCTGCACGTTTCCAGCGCGGCACTCTTAATCCGCCGGACCGACGTCAGCGAGCGGGGCAGCGGTCTGCCCGCGCCATTACCGCCGGCCGTGTTGGCGGCCGTGTTCGAGTGTCTGCGCCGCTTGCCGGACGCATTGTTGCCGCCCCTGCTGACAGCCCGATCACCGCCCGCCCCCAGGCCCGCCGTACTGACACCGTCCCCCGACACGCCTCCCCCGACGCTGGATGCGCCGACCGGACCGCTGCTGCTGCTCGCGATCGTCGGCAGCTGCAGCGCCGACATGGTGCTGCTCGAGTCCCGCCGGATCGGGGTGGTCTGGTGCAGCAGGTACGTGATCTTGCCGGACGCATCGTTCCCGCTGCCCGTGTCCGCTATCGCCAGCTGGACCGCCGATTTCGTGTAGTTGTGATCCATGTACAGATCGGGGTCGAGATTCTGCAGCGCCAGCATGTGATGGTGATGGTGGTGGTGGTGATGGTGCAGCTGATGGTGGAACAACGAGCCGACCGATTTGTTGTTCTGATCGTCCGAGCTAAGGTGCCGCTGCAGCTGCAACCCTCCCTCGGGGCCGACCCCGCCCGCATCCGTACTGCCGCCGCCGGTGCCACCCGTTGCCCGTCGCCGGTTACGCGTCCCACCGTCGGGCATCTCGCCGCCCAACTTGCCCTGATCGCATCCGGCCAGCTCGTCCGCAAACACGTTGCTACCGTTCAGCTTTTCCGAATCGAGCGATATTTGGCGCTGCAGCTGACTGTTCATGAAGCGCTGTTTCCGCTTCGACTTGTACTGATGCCGCCGCAGGGAGGCGTTCGACTGCGCGCCCAGCAGCCGCGAGCCCGTCACAGCCTCGCCGCTCTTCCCGCCGCCACCACCGCCAGCGCCGGTCGCACCGTTGGCGGCCAGCGGCAAATCGCCGAACTCGCGCGTCATCTCGCGCATCACCGTCTCGAGCACCAGCTCGGAAAACCGGTCCTGGCTGGGCGTGGAAAGCGAACGCTTGTGCGTGCCCGTGCTGCACACTTCCGCCGTGTGCGTTTTCACCGGCCCGCCGTACCGGACGACCGGCGCACCGAACGGCGTCTCGTTGTTCGCCTCCGCAATGCGGTCGCTCCGAAAGCAGGCATCGCTGCAGGCGGCCGACGGCACGACCGCTCCGACCAGACCGCCACCGGTTGCGCCGCCGGCCACGCCACCGGTGCCGGCACCCGTGGGCCCACTGCCAGACGCACCACCACCGCCGCCGCTCAGGCCGCTGTCGCTCGACTCGGAGCTGTTCTTCCGATGCACGTCCACCTTCAGATCGATCGTGCTCGTCACCTGCTCCTGGTAGTCGATCGAGATCGCACTGTTGGCGTAGCTGTTCTCGTCGCTGTGGTGCTCCACCGACGTGCGCGACGACACGTTCGCCGGGGGCGTGCTGCCGGCCACCTCCCCCGTGCCGAGGATTTGCATCTCGATACCGGGCTCGTCGTCGCCCGAGCCGCCGATACCGATGCCGGCGCCCGCTTCGCGCGGCACTTTCGAGCTCGCGCTTCCGGGCTTCTTCAGGTTCGTCTCGGACAGTGTACGTGCCCGGTCGTACATGCGGTGCAGCGCCACGTTCACCATCTTGAAGAACGTGATGATGATCGCGATCAGCACGCAGTAAACGCTCCACACCGCTACGGTGGTCGGGAAGTACTGGAATAAGCGTGAAGCAAACGAAAACAAACAAACGTTAGCAAATTGGCATGGGGATGATTATTGAGTGTTTTTGTCCGATAAAAACAAAACCCCTCCAAAACCCCTGCCCAAAATAGAACCCCAACCGTTTAGCTGCACGTGTTGAAAGACGATGTGTGTGGGTGTGTACGTGTCCATGTCCATGTGTGTATGTGTGGGATTATTATCAACGCTTACAACAATGGTGCGCTCATCAGAATGCCAATTAAATATTCGTTCAGCCGTTGATGCTTGTTGGATCAAGTCCAGCCCGGGACCGAACCATTGCACGGTCAACACACAGCACATTGAGCACCGGCGTCAATGCTTATCTCTCGTTCTTCGCGTTGCTTTCTTTGCCCATCATCGGTCGCCACGGTTCTACCCGGACAATCTAAGGAAAGTATGACTCATGCATTGACAGGCAAAAGGTCACAAGAACACACCATTGCCAAGATCTGTGCCAAAATGGGTGACAAACATGTGTAGCCTAACTTTGACAGCAGGTTCTCCAGCATTCTACGACGCTTTGTTGACGCAATAAATAATGTTTTGGAAGGTTTTGGATGTAAAACTAATTATTTTGCCTTTCTTGCCGCCTTCTAAACAGGCTGTTTGTTACATTGTAAAGGAACAATACATTATCCGCACCAGTACATGACCAACCAAACAATGGATTTTAAGCTACTAAACCCTAAAAGCTGGCGGTAGTATTGCATCTCTTTTTCATTCCACCAAACAAAAAAAAACGTTCGTCCGTAACGGTGCCACACACATCCAACAAATAACAAGGATGTTAGCGCCATACTTCGGCCACTCGGCATTACACCGCACAATAAATGTCTCCAATGTGCACCCTCTCTCCCCCTCGCTTGCTAGAGAACATGCCTTCACCAACACCACTATTCGCACAAGAAATGAAAGTGCGAACAGGTCCGAACGGCTCTGTCAGCCGTAGTCGTTCGTTGTGGGCATCCTTCACCTTCTTGCTCCCCACTCCTCCTCCTCCTCCACCTCCTCCAATGAAATGCACCGGGCACGGCAAATGAAAGGCTCGCCCACCAACCCTCAACTACCGGAAAACTGGTCGTAGCCACAGAAGATAGATGTTAGACAGGTTACACCGGCCTTTCAGTGTGCGCGTGTGTGTTTGTGTCTTTGTGGCGACTCGCTAATAAATTAGGACTAGTTTTTCCCCCATTGCCAAGCCGGAGTCAGTGACACACACGCGCTCAAGCTTCGGCGGAGGAAATTGGGAAAGACAAAAATTAAGCGAAATGCTCGAGAGGCGAATTAAAAACTGTTAGAAACTGCTGTTATTCGGTGCGGTAAATTCGTGCGCCCGGGTAACGGCATTAGGCAGGCCGGCGCAGCAGCAAGCAACGCAAAGCCCGAGCCAGTGGGAAAGTCACACGACTGTCAAGGGCCCGCCGCTGTTGGCGCACGGTAGGGCAATGGATTTAGCAACAAACGCGTCGGGCAAGTGAAACTAGTGCAAGACGATTTCAGCTACAGATATTCTCTCCATTCTGGGCAAGGCCGGCAAGCGCTCGGTGGTTCGTAAAATAATATACATTAAGGTTTGATTGGCCCGTACCATCATCATCGGCCATGCCGTAAACGTTTCGCAAATGACCTTTGCCTTTGAATGATCTTCGCTGGCGCTCTCACTAACCTCCTACACGCGAGAAGAAAGTATGCAAAGAGCTACCCTCCCGCTAGACACGTGCCCGCCTCGACCCTTGCTTATCACCTCACTCACGGGATGATGATTCGTGCGATTCGCGCGCGCGTCTCTAAAACATTATTATGAAACAAGGCCATGGTCAAGAGTGTAGTAGCGTTTGCCATCGCACAGCACGGGCCCGGATAAAGGCCGCTTGGGGCTGAGCAGACAAAAAGAAAAAACAAGCAGCAGCACACCGCGCCGCTGCGTGCACGGTAAGACAGAGAGATCTACTTGAATCAATCGACAGCAAAACAACGGCTGAGGGCTTTGTCTCATGCCTCCCTGCATTGCTCGCGTACCGCGTACGGTACTACCTACCGTCCCACCACCATCCGATCCGAGGGGGAGGTTAGGATTACGTGAGCATTATAGAGGGTGGCGCAGTGTGTCGTTGCTGTCGTTGTTGATGCATGTTGCGAAAACAGTGCACCTACTTCTAGCGTGCCCTTTCCTTACTGACGCGACACTGGGTGTGTGTATCGGATGCGTATCGAGAAAGTGTTCTGTAATCCGTTCTCGGCTACACACGGAACCATCGCTTCACGCTCGACCATGTGGATTAATTAGGTCAACGATGCTACCAATAACCGGGGCCGTCTGTCGCCGTCTGTTGAAATTGATATTCCTTTTCGGGAGCAGACATTTATGCGTGTTGTGAAATAATTCTGTCTCTTGCCTGGTCATGATTGTTCACTATGGGGTGTTGCTGACATGCTCCTGTTGTCGTATTATTTATCAACCGAATCGTCCATGCAAGATACTGATTCTGCTGAGTTTGTTTTGTTTTCCGCTGCGAATAGCTGACTCAGAAAAACGTCGGTGTAGATGAATCATACAACTAATGGATAGCACTCCCACCCTCCGTTACCACTGCCACATACTTACCATATAAATGATGAACGGAAGAAACAACAAAAACAGCCAAATGTACAGATGGACGGCATTGCAGAAGACATTCTGATGCACGTCATAGTACCAGCCGCCGGTCAAGCTGGCCAGCACACCCTGCCGCAGGATTTTTAACGTTTGCGAGCCCATTGCTGTCGATTCATTTCATGCTGCTGCTCCTCGGGTGCCACCGTTCGTCGTCGCTGGCCCGTGGCAGTGCGGTGCCGTGCTGAGGCAAACGACCGGATGCGCTTGAGGATGGCGAAGCGAGG
The DNA here is from genome assembly GCF_016920715.1 of Anopheles arabiensis. Classification (NCBI taxonomy): domain Eukaryota; kingdom Metazoa; phylum Arthropoda; class Insecta; order Diptera; family Culicidae; genus Anopheles; species Anopheles arabiensis. The sequence continues at coordinate 43,414,695 of NC_053517.1, read as the reverse complement.
ACCATCCGCATTCGTTGAGCAGCCCGGGTGCTGGTTTAGTCGCAAGGAGAGCAAGCAAAACACACAAGCGAGCCACCGCGGACCAACAACGCAACGTACGGACTTCACTCTATCTCTTCCCTTTCTAATTTGGCCTCTGGCAGTAGTGGCACTTCGTTGTTACATTAAAAACAAACTCTTCTTCTTCTTCGCACACCTTCGCTTATTATTATTTTCACTACTATTCAAAACACACACACACACACACTCATTCACGCACACGGATGCACAGGCGCGCGGGTATGTGAGCGCACGCGACTCGCTTTCCTCACTTTTCTTCGCTCCTGGCACGGCTCGATGGCGTGCAACACCAGTAACACCTCCTGGCAAACGCTTCCGCACCAAACGCTCAATCCACTTTCCTTCAATTGCCACTTTCTTCGGAGGCACCCACCGTCATGATGCACACACCACTTGATGCGTTTGCCACCGACACAGTTTCCCTTACTGCACCGAACCGACCATTTCCGACAATTCCGCCACTCCCGGATCACGGTGCCGGAGTGCGGAGGGCTGAGGGGCAGAGCTGGGGGCGTAGCAGTGTTGCTTTTCACGTGGATCACGGATCGTGCTGTGGCCCCCAGCCAAGCGAAGAATTTCCGTCGCTGGAGGAGAATGCAATTCGGGACGGCGCTGTATGTGTGCTGTAACGCGCTCGCTGGAGTTGGTGAGCTGATCTACTTTCTTCTTGTTTGGCACCAGCACTCGCGGAACGAACGCGACACGAACGCGATGATTACTGTGGCTGTGGGTGCACACGAACACTCTCGCCTAGGAAGCGGAAAGTATGCTGTTTTACGCGCGGTGCCACAAATTATTAGAGATGACTAACATTAGCAGCATTACGAACTATTTTATGCATTATGGACGTTTTAACAATTGTTTCGTCAAAGCGAGCGAAGGGAGTTTGACATTTGTTTCGTTGAAATATGGTTTTGACGTTTGCTGTCCAATGTTATTCGTTCAATTACAAGTCCCCAGGTGCACAAATAATTTACACTTTTGTTGATTTTTGCATTTGAAAACACACTCTATCCTCGCTGTTACTGAGCATTTAAAAATTTACTCACAAATTAAACTGATGGAAAATATAAATACAAATGTTTTTTAGCTGGTTCATTTTGAACCCCACGGAACACCAAACTATACTGTCCTACCCCTCAGTTAACTGTCAAATTCAAATAGACAAACGACAATCACGTGCTCGTTCAGTTATACTGGAATGAAAATGTTTTATATGATCCCGTTTGTAAGCCAATGTCGATTGTTGAAGACACAAAGGGCTGAACATTTTTTCATACACATAATCTCACTATACACTGGTTCAACTTCAATCTCCTATCAAGTATTAAAATTGTGCTTTTTAGTTGGCACGTTTTTTCATACAAACGCATGCTTTTCAATTGAACTGTCAGCTTACTATCGAGCGTGCAACTAAAAAGCATCCCAAGTGCCACAAATCCACTAAACGACCATTAAACGGCTTCTAAACGACTCAAGCACTCTACCTAAACGGAATATAGAAAGACTTCGTTTAGCAGACGGCAAACGACTCATGCATTCTAAAAATAGCAAAAAAGCTGGTGGCGCTATCTGTTGGTGGGATACCCCAACCAGTGGAGCTTCATCGCTTGGAGGAGAGCTTTCTCATTTCCTCTGTACTGTTGTATGGTTTCGCATTGAAGTTATGCATCGCTAGAACTAGAACGGCGATACGATTGCTTAAATACTAAACTCCAACGGAAACCACCAGCACTGAAGAAAGTGAGATTTGAGTAATGGTCGTTGGTGTTGATACCCGCGTATCTGACCACACGACCATTCATATAGATTTTTGCTCAGAAAGTTAGAAGGCTATATAGGTCTTGATAAGATGAAACTTGTTGAAACACATTGCAAGAAAAGGATAGCAATATAATGATGAGTTGTAATACGCCATCTATTGATCAAACCAATGAAGCTGTGGAGCTTTCTTTTTTTTCTATGGATATTCAATTTTCCAGTCGTTTAAGCTTAATCTGTGGCGCTTGGGATTCCAACGACAAAATCTTCATAGTAGGTATTTACGTTTAAAAAAGATGATTCATTTTAGCACTTTGTCACTTTATTGAAACAAAAAAAAAACAACTATCAACTGAATGGATTAAAAACCATGTAACCATTCATGGTTTTTTATCCACACAGTTGATAGTTGTTTTTTTTTTGTTTCAATAAAGTTACAAAGTCCTTTAATACAATTTTTTTTTATTTTGGAAACGTTATTGTAAATTGTAAATCGTTTAGTTCGATGTAATTTTTTGAGAACGCGACGATTTAACTATAATCAATTATTTTGACGAACATTTTTTAAATCTTTAAACGCCAACAGTGAGATTAAATTTCAAATTTAAATTCAAACCGATTTTCTTTAACAAGCAAACCGCAAAAATCATGAAACCTTTTCAATCGTGAAACCTTAGCAAACAATTAGGATTTAGTCTAGAAAAATAATAACGCAACCGGTAAGGATAATAAAACAATAACAAGTTAGAAGAAACACTAACTTACAAAAACTCAGACCATTCATGCAGCTATTCAAATTTTAATCAGCATTTATTTTATAATAAACTTTAGCATAGGAGAATTAAACCATTCCGGAAATGAATCAATCTCTAGCGAGTAGAAACAAGATAGACGCAACGCACGATCGTCTCCCCATAAGATACAGCTTCTTTAAAATCCAAAATGGAGAACGTAAACAAATAATTAGAATGCGTATTAGACGGACGCAAAAGCTAGGCTACATACGGCGAACGTCGAAAGAAGTTGGAAATGATAGGATACGCGCTCAAACTCAAGCGAACTCAAAGGATCGCGTAAAACGGGCCCGTAGATCCTAGCCTAGCTCTACCGCACGAATGTGTTTTTTTCGCTCCCGTCGCTGCCTTATTCTGCTCCTCCTTGCCTCCTTATTGCTGTCGGTGAGTGGCGCGCCCAGGTGGACAGAACTGCGTAGTCAGGATGGGCCACAATAGTTATAAACACTTGCTAATTAGATCTCAGATCTGTTCCTCAAATTTTAAAATGTGCTACTGTCAGCGCGTTGGCAACGATCTTGTTCAGTCGTCTGATCGAGCCAAAAAGGTCTTATGAAAATCCAAAAAGGCCCTAAAGTTTTACATTTAGGAAGGGGCCGGTCTCGTGGTACAATCATCAATTCGTTCGACTTAACAACATGCCCATCATGGGTTCATGCCCCGAATGGACCGTGTCCCCATGCATGGTACTGACTATCCTGCTATGGATAATTAATAAGTCACTGACTCGAAGCCCACTAGTAAGTAGTATAGGCAGACAAACTGACCAACAGCGGTTGTTGTAACAAAAAGAAGAAAAAGTATTTCCAAGAAGGTATATTCTCACTCGTTATGCAAAAAACGTGTAATGCGGGAGGCTTTTTCCATATTGTAAAACATCGAGTTTTACCAATTTGAATTAAGCGTTCAAGTTATAACAAAGGATTAAAATCGCAAAGTAGAAGAATAAACAGAAGGCTGAAGGTGTTGTCAGTACAACGATCCGTAAACGAATGATCTTTATTTTGACATTCAGATTATCGCACAGTTGTCACGGTGATGGTCATATTCTGATCCGGCATATTGGGCACTATGGTCTTATCAGGGGTCAAATTTCCAGGATATTACAGCTCGGCTATCCTGACAAACAAATTGACCTCAATTTGAGCGGCTTTACTGTAGAAATCTTCAATACTTATTGAACAGAGCTGGCATGAGAATAACTCACATACTTTCAATCACAACTGCTTTTCTGACCAACATCTCCTCCGGAAGTCTTGCTGAAGTTTACGGAAGTTACAGCCAAGCATAAGGACGATGATGATATCGAAAGGTGTTGATCCTGAATGATGTCGTCATATGATGCGTAAAGTTGGGTCAATTTCAAGGTGGGTGTCAATTTCAATCACAGCTGCTTTTCTGACCAACATCTCTTCCGGAAGTTTTGCTGAAGTTTACGGAAGTTACAGCCAAGCATGAGGACGATGCTGATATCGAAAAGAACTGATCCTGAATAATGTCGTCATGTGATGCGTGCGGTTGAATCAATCTCATAGTGGGTGTAAGTACTGCTGCCGCTGATCGGCATCTCCTCCAGAAGTCTTGCTGACGTTTACAGAAGTTACAGCCAAGCATAAGGACAATGTCGATCAGGATGAACCTGAATACTGAACGACACCACGATGATTGTTATTCAACAGCTCAGTAGGCTACAACCGATGCCACAGCACTCGAACATGACGCGGCGGTAGAGGGTGGTAGCGGGGTCAATCCATAAAGTGGTGGAAGGCAATACACACGATGAATCGGAGGCGATGACAACACGGCATGCGGTGCACATGCAATAACAGAAGTGATGCGCGAAGCTTTTCCAGTATTCCAAGTATGAGCGATGATAAAAGAATAGCCAGCGGTCGTATTCATACTAAATGGCGGTGTCGTCATTGTCGTGCAAGATGAACAAGATGGCGGCCACACTAAATGCAATTGCTAGATGGCTGGTGTCTTTGGGGTTGCAGGGATCGATATCGTTGTGGCTGGTGAATCTGGCGTAATCTGGTCTAGCCATGAGGCAAATCGTTGCCTAAACATCGAATTGGCTGCCTATACCGGCAAGCACACACAGAAGCTTCTCGTTTTTGCGCATTGCAATGGCAGATGGTAGCGTCATCTCACACACAAACAAACAAACTCTTCGATACACAATCTTGTGCCGTGCTGGATTGGACAGCAAAGCAGGTGCAGGCGATAAGACGTATCCCACTTCTGAGATGTAAAACATCGAGTTTTACCAATTTGAATTAAGCGTTCAAGTTATAACAAAGGATTAAAATCGCAAAGTAGAAGAATAAACAGAAGGCTGAAGGTGTTGTCAGTACAACGATCCGTAAACGAATGATCTTTATTTTGACATTCAGATTATCGCACAGTTGTCACGGTGATGGTCATATTCTGATCCGGCATATTGGGCACTATGGTCTTATCAGGGGTCAAATTTCCAGGATATTACAATATATAATTTATATAAAAAGTAAAACAATTGTTCAAGGACTAAAAATGTGCTGGTAAAAAGGACGTATATTTTTCTTCTTCTACTTCTTCTGCTTTGGTACAACAACCGTTGTCGGTCAAGGCCTGCCTGTACCACTAGTAAAATGGGCTCGGCTTTCAGTTATTTATTTATTACCATAGCAGGATAGTCTGCCTTACGTATGGAGGCACGGTCCATTTAGGGCTAGAAACACATGACCAGCAGGTTGTTAAGTCGTACGAGTTGACGACTGTACTACCAGACCGGCCTAAAAAAGGATATATACGTATCTAAAAATATTAAATATGTCTTCATATTTATAGTAATTGGAATATATTTTTGGATCACTATTTCTTTGTCATTATAATTGATCAATTTTCTTGAACATATTTAGTGTTTTCTTTTAAAAATACTGTTTTGAACGATTTTTAATTTGTTTTAGTCGGTACCTGCCACGGTTTTTTTGCTTGGTAAGCCAATTCAAACACAATTAAAACAAATGTATGGCAAATATTTATCAGCACAACTTAGACGACTATAAAGATTTCCATAAGCGAAACTCCTCCAAGTGGCAGCAATTAGCAAGGGAAACTCTCCCCTTCGTGAACAAGTAATATCCAGATAATCAGCGTGCAAGTAACACTCGTCCTTATACCACAGACTTTTGCATATGGCACGTTTTCTCCTGACAATAGCGTTATACGAAATGGTGTTTAGTATCGAAACTCTATTTTTCCTAAGCGACAATCAAAATTAAAGAAATGCTCAAAACTAGGAACAAAATATCATATCGATCGATATGCGAAATGTTATTTTTTATACAAAATTTTATTCGTTAAGAGAGATATTTGATTTCGCTTTACTCGTTATGCGAAAACCTCTTTATAAGGGATACTCGTTATGAAGGGTACCACTGTATTTGAAATCAGGGTACTTTAGTAACATAATTACCATTACCTTAAAAACGTGCACCCAACGTTCTATGAAAGAAACTGTTCCAATTCTTAATACCCTTCACAATAATTTATTTTATTAACGTCCTTCGATCATACAACCGATTTTCCTTCACCTTAACATTTTTAGATAACTTATAGAGTTTTACAGTCCAATAAACAACTGTATAATAAATATGAGCCGGTCTCGTACTACAGTCGTCAACTCGTACGGCTTAACAACATGCTCGTCATGAGTTCAAGTCCCAAATGGACCGTGCCGCCATACGTAGGACTGACTATCCTGCTATGAAGGGATCAATAAAATCACTGAAAGCCAAGCCCACAAGTAGTGGTACAGGCAGGCCTTGACCGACAGCGGTTGTTGTGCCAAAGAAAAAAGAAAATAATAATAATAAACATGCTTAAGCAATGTCTGAATAGGAAAACACATCTTTGTTCAATCGATACATTTAATATTTGGTCAATTAACAAGTGGTGGACAATAGTGTTCTCTAAATCTGGCATTTTATTAAGCATGTGGACAGCTGTTTATTGGATTGTTATGTCGTTGATACTGTTCTGTTTCTCAATGTACTCTAATGCCGTTTTGTAGGTATTTCCGACAAAGTTCTGACATTTTAATTTTTATTCCCAGAACATCGAGAAACGGTACAAATTCGGGTTTTAAGGATACGACCGTAAATTTCCGAAACGGAACTTTCATACAGTAAAATACGTACCGTCTGGTCAGTCTAACGAAGGGCCAATGAAATTGGTAGTTGAATAGGCCAATGACAACCGCCATATTCGATAATTACGTGATTCTCTGTTTTCATAGCTCACAATTCAAGCGCAATTAAAGTGTGTAGTAATTATGAGAAACCAGTGAAAATTCGTATTTTTCGTATTCTTCATACTCATGACGTTAGCGTAAAAAAATTGAGTTGTTGCATTTATAGTGCCATTCCATTGCCAATAGATGGCGCTATTGACATATAAGAGATTGAATGGGTATTAAAATATTTTTCAGGGGGAAATGGTGGCCATAAAAAATTAAAAAAAAACATACATTCACGTAAAAAATCATTCTATTTACAAAAAAAAGTTTCTTAAACACTAGACACTACAATAATATGAAGTTAAATTTGTATTGTTTCAAGTTGCAGCTTGGTCAAACACTACCCCAGCTGCTGAATATTCGTACTTCATCGGTCTCATGATTTGCGCATGATCTTTGCTGCTTTTTTATAACTGCTGACAAACCAAAAACGAAAACATACATTCTACCACCTCTATTATGGAATTGATGCCGCCATTACTGTTTTCCACCCTACCATTGCCATCCTTTTTGTGCGAAAGAGCAGAGAATGGTGTATCATTATCGAGCGAACAAGGGTCGAAATTCTATTACAGACTGCCGCTTACATCCTCCGGCACCATGTACAACTGACACTGGCGCATTGTTTCTCACCCCTCGTTCACAGCATGAAGTCGCGTTGTGAAAACGAAGCGAGTCAAGGGGATTATTAATATTCATACATTTCATCCCATTGAGGCTCCGATTGAATACGCCAAAATGTGATACGCATCGTTAGCACACACATTCAACGATACATGTGGCAATCGCAATAGATGCTATGTACAAACCGAACATGTCACGCGGCTGGGTGCCACATGGCGGGGAGGATTGGTTTTTATTTTTCGATAAATTGTAACGCGATAACGAAACATGATGACGTGCTGAGTTGAACGCATTGCCCCGCGCGGTACGTCTGTAGATTTACCACCATTTTGTAACAAATGTCGTGGAAGCAATGGTGTGTTTGCCGGATTTTCAGAAATTTATTTTCTCGTTATACAAAGTTTGTTTTAAGCTATAGAGTTATTGACAGTATGCTGTTTTTGTTAAGTGTCAAGGAAATTTTGTAATAAAATTACGTTTCCAAAAACATAATAAAACATTTCAAATATCATATCATAGAACTCATGTTTTGATTCAATTCTCAATTCTGAAACTCGTTTTATAACTTGATAATATAATGTTTTATATTTCCGAATAGAAGCCAAAAAAACTGGATTCAAGTATACACTCTGTAATAAATAAGAATAATAAAATAATGTACCAACAACTAAATAGTGAAAAAACCGATAGAGGAAAGTAGTTAAGATGGACACGTTAAGGAAAGTGTTAAAGATATTGGGATATATAAATACAACGACAAAGAAAATGTCCATACCTTATCTTACACCCATGTTTTATCACAAAATTTGTAGAATCTTTCAAGTTTCCATTACCTTTATGCAGCAGCGGGTTTACAGTGTCGGGGGCCCTAAGCAGTAAGAAGTGTTGAGGCCCCTTACATGATTACTGGGGGGTACTCGGCATCTGTCTTTGATTATGTAACATTTCAACTTAAATTTGGGGGGGGGTGCTTAGGGTTCGTCTAGCGCGGGGCCCCAACGTCCATCACCCACGGGGCCCTCCTTGCTAATACAGTGCCATATTCTATCAACTGTTATGGATAATGGACTAAAGATTCCGGGGGGACTAAAGATAATGGACTAAAGATAATCGACTAAAGATTCCCCTCATTGACGGGGCCCCCCGCAATTGCTTACTTTGCTTACCGTTAAATACGCCACTGCTTTTATGTTAATTTTTATTAAAAACATGATTGTTTGTGCAGTTTTGTGATGTCCAGGTAAGACGAACACTTGACATGGGAAATATGAACATCACGAAGGGTATGAGTTTTACAGTATTTGAATATATCCCATTTCTTTCCACGTCCTTCCTCCAACATAAAACATGTTTAGCTGTTTGCAAAGATGGTTCATTCAGCCGTGAATTTAGGAATTTTTAGAGCCGCTTCTAACATATCGTAGAATATAGAATAAAAGCATTATTGAAAAATCGAGAACTAACAGCTTCCGTTGTTCCAGATTATAGAAGAATTGTTTTCCGTCCGTTTAGGAAATTACTCTGCGGAAAGTCCGCGACCCCAGCTTGTTTGATGGACTTGTTAATAGGTCGAGCCATTGTTTCCACCAAGTAAAAATTCAACTTTTTGATCTTTGTAATTCCATAGAATCTCTTATCTATTCCTCAAGGATATGATATCAATTCCTCTTCTTTTTGTTAATTGAAGTGGTCCAAGTCATGGCAAAATGTTAGGCTTCGTGAGGCCCCTCATCGTCGTCGAGCGAGTAATAGCATAACGCATGTTTTCAAACATGTTGGCATAGCTTCAGTTTAAATGCTATTTTGTTGAATTATTTAATAATTACTTTTATCGTGTATTTATGAGTAGAGTCCATCTTACACGCACTGTCCGTCTTTACCTGCCTTCCCCTACATATTTCTGTACAACATGTATATTGATGTGGTTGTAACCGTCCTGCGATTCAAAATAAATGATGCGCTAGTTTGCTTAATCCTAGCTGAGGTGGAATCGTTTCATTGGGTGCCTAATGCCATGTGGCACAGGATAATCGCTCAAATTTATCATAAATCTATTCTCAAGCAACTAGCCAGAGTGCAGACATCGTTGACCATTAGAAGAGTTGACTACATGAAAACACAAAATAACAAAAGCAAACAAAGGTATTCTTAGGAAGCAAAACCAACATTGCTGACCAACTAAACGGTGCTTTACCCAAACATGGCATTGATTTTAAGCAATTTTAAGGCAGCCTTTTGCCTTCTGGCGTTCGAATCAATTCCACCGTCGTTCTACATTCTCGTCGTTGGTTCCATGATCACTTAAAACATTTCTTCTCCATTACACGCGAATTGGCTAGGGAAGGATGTGAAATGAACTTGAAAGGTAGCAGCTGGATGACTTGCACAGTTTGTGGCATAGCCTATAGCCCGCCCGATCTCGTTCATTGGCAGGCAGGACCGATTGCACACGATCGTTTAGCTCACCCACTGACAAAAAAAGCTAGATGAAATCAGACTGTCTTCGGACAGGACGGACGCCAGCAGAAGAAACCACATTCAGGGTGGCCTGGCGTCTCTGGGGTGTGTTGAAGTGATATTTTTGAACCACTTTTTCACTCACCTCATCTATTCCTCAACAGTAGAATCACGTTGCAACCATTTTTGTGTGTTTTGTTTTGCTTTGCTTCGATTAACGGTTTCGTATGATTGCTGTTTGGCTTAATTGTAAAATTACGGGGTACACGCTTCTCGTTTTTGTTTTTTGTTTGTTTATTTTTGTGTAGCTTTTGTACTATCTTCGATTAGGGATTCGAAATGGTTGAGTGAAGAATGAAGTCTATGAATGGATAATTTGAAGAAATTATCAAAATGGATGGGTCTACAGTTGGCATTCCACGACAGTTGATTTGTCCATACTCAACATATCCAGATGGCGCATATCGATAGAAAGACGTGGTTGTGCTTTAAATGCGATTCAGACTAATCGTTTTACCTCTTTAATCTGTTTTGTTATCTGTAAAAACATGCACGCAATTATTACTGAGCTGACGGGTGTCGTCTGCGGCACAATAAAACTTAAAAATTTAATGGATGAAATAATAACAATTTTGATAAACAATAAATAATAAATCTTTGTTTTATATTGCATATGTATTCAATGATTTGCGGGTACATACATTATAACTTTAGCACAAATCAATTGATAAAATTAAGACTAAATATAAAGATTGGTTCATTTAGAAATGGGGCACTTTGTTTCAATTATAGTGGTGCCCCCTATGGACAAAAATTGAATCTTTTGAAAAACGCTACACTTTTGCATGTAAATTTAATTTTTCCTGCTCTTCCTGATATTCGACATGCAAGCGGAGAAGCGAAAACTGATTGTTCACAACTATCTGCTTACTCCAGTGTCATCTCGGGAGCTGGCAAAACGATTGACTTTGCCTAAGTCGACTGTTGTGCGAGTGATTAAAAAGTACAAGGAGACACAGACGACTGCCCGTAAATTGCCAACTTAGCGACGGAGTGGGACTGTGAATCATAAAATGCAATCGAAAGTAGTTCGGAAAATGCAGGCTAAACTAAACATCTCGGACTGCGATTTGGTCGAAAAACTTAACATCCACCGCTCTACTGTACGGCAAAGCCGACTCCGAGAAGGTTTAAAGTGTTTTCGAGCCAGTAAACATCCAAATCGAAACATGAAACAACAAACAATGGCCAGAAACCGGACTCGGAAGCTGTGCGATCAAGTGCTGATCAAACCGCATGGTTGCATTTTGAAGGATGATTAAACCTACGTGATAGCCGATTTCAAACAAATCCCGGGGGTAAAATTTTATAAAGCCGATGCTCGTGGTAACGTCCCCGATAAGCAGCAACAGTAACTAAGGAGCATTAACTAAGGACATCATACAAATGAGGAATTGGTGGAATTTACTGAAGAACAGTGACTGAAGCAGCTGTGCGCCGATTGATGGGAGGTATAAACAGAAAAGTTCAAGATTTTCTTCGTAGAAAAGAAGAATATGTTTCGTATGTTTTAAAAATATATTATAATAAAACATATGATTCATCCAAACAAAGTTTTTCAATCGTATTAATGGCATAAAAGATACACGCAATGCAAAGTGCCTTATTTCTAGTGATCTAAGCCTTATGCATATATTTTATGTATACATTGAATAAGTATTGTAATCGTTCTATTTTTTTTTTGTTTTCGTTAGCTTTATAGGAACCAATTAAACCCTATAACAAGCAATAAGTCTTTGAAGTTGGTACAACCATCATGGCTCGACCAACATGGCCAACTTATTGATTTAGCCAAAGCAGGATAGTCAGTCCTGATTACGGGGACATCGGTCCAATATAAACTTGGCTCATAGACATGCGACTTAAAGGCTATAACAAGTGATAGGTGGTAAGAGGAAAAAATATCACATTAATATCCTTAACTATGTATGTAGCAATAGCAAACATTTGGATTCTGTTAAAAGATCGTTGAGGATTTTGTGTCGCTTTTGTTTGATCGAAACAGTTTTGAACCGTTATTCACTAAATTAGATCCTTATCAATTCCTTATCCTGGCAAATTAAAATTATTTTTTGATAATCTTCTTACATACTCTGGTTTGTATTTTCAAATAAATCATTAACTGCAAAAAAATGGGGTTTGAACATTATTGATACCTTAAACAATATATTTTGATAATTATCCTAATAAAACTTATAAAACCTAAAAAATGTGATATTTTTTATTTTAAATATCATTCAATAATGTTTTTCTGTAAAACCTTCCTAACATATGCTATTGCTATATGTACATATTTTTAAATGCATTAGTTATTATAAAGTCCTATTTTTCAAAGTGTCTTTATAACCCTAAATTTGGTTGTAGTAATTAGTCATGTAATCATCATCCCAAAATTTGTAAAAAATATACAAAGATGTAAAATAGTATTGCAGTAGTGCACAATTCGTACATTCACTATTTTTATCTGTCTCCTCCGGATTTTCATATCCGGCATATAGTAACCGAAGGCGCTGTACCAAGATCTAACAATTAAAGAAAACAGCTCATTTAAAACAAAGCTAGCCCTTTATTTAATGGTATCGTACAAACATGTTTAAAAATGTAACGTTGTAGCTATTGATGTAGCATCTGTTCTAATGTGACACCAAAATATATTATTTTCCAGCAATCTTTAAAAACATTTAAAACATATTACTCAAACTTTCTTGAAACCAATCGTAACAAAGCTAAATGTTGGATGATTCACAGGACATAAACCTCTTCAAGAAAACAATTTTCTTCACCATGACTAAGAGATGCGAAACAAAGACCACACATCTCTCGCTGCTTTTGTCCCTACGCATTCTCCTCCATTCCTGATCGCAACCTGATTGATCAAACACAGTCCCATTTGATGGGCCACCCATCCCTAACGACCAAAGCATCCCCTGGTTTTGATCCACGGCAGATATGCTCAATGCATTCAAATAACACAAATTGAATGTTTTGACAGACAAGTCGTCCGTTTTACTGACGAATTAAATTCTCGCTCCTCCACACGCTCAGCCATCCGCCACTTTCATAGTATGTAGGCTTTTGATCGCCATTTGACATTTGCAGCCAGTCAGCTAAATTACATCTCATGAAACATTTTCATCACCATCAACTAACTCCTCCACTTGACGCCTCTTTCTGTCTTCATTCCGCGTTCAGAGAGATGATAAAAAAAACTGGGAAACGGGTAAGGAAAAACCAACAACCGGTTCCAGTGTTGATGAGCACGAGATTAATGCAGCAGCAGCAGTAACAGCAGTCGCGAGGACAGACAGCTGGCCGGAGACGATGCGGACGCCTTCTCAATGCCACCGTAAAAACACGAGCCACTTAACACGAGTTCGCCCTCGAACAAGTCCGACAAGCGCGTCGCATCACCGCACCATCCTCTGGTAGATTTGTCCACTCGAAACGCCTCGTATCGCCGTCCGGCCGGCCAGCCGACACGGTCCAGAGGAACTCCGGATGCTCCGGGTAGCGAGCGCTTGTTTAAAGTGTTTAATTCTATGGCCATCGTCATCGAACATGACACAGCACAACATTGGCGCACCACACTGGCGGCCTTACGTGACGGACCCGTCCGAGCCTCGAGGGCATAAGAATGAGATGACCGGAAAACTGTCGGGTACCACTGCAGCTCTGGCCCTTTTCCGCACCACGCACTTCTACTAAAGCTCTATTTAACGCTAACCAGGCGCCGGACAACCAGTTGGACAATTTCGATTGCCTTGCGTTGTGGCAGAGAGGCAAAGTTTTGTGCTATCGTATCGGAAACAAATATCACAAATAAAAGTCATAACAATCGTCACGGGCAGTAGAGCTAATAGTGAAACGCATCAACCAAACACTGGGGGCAAGCTGTAGCTACAAATGCTATTAAGCGAAGCTGAGGAAAGAGTAAAAGATGGAGAGCACTATTGAAACATCGGTGGCAACAAGCAAAAAGCAACAAACATCACAATAGAAAATTGAGCCGTGACTAACCCCGAAATTGAAAGTGCACGCGTGATGATCTTTATTGTCAGGACCATGATCTTATCGCAGTTGTATGACTATTATATAGTTGAAAAGTGAATTATTTTTCTTCTTCTTAGTATTTTGTGACTTGCGTTTAAATATATTTCATTTATACTTTTAAGAGATCATATTTTATTTTATTTATACATTCTTTACTGAAGTTTATGAAGTCTTTTGGTATTCCATGTAACTTAATGAATAACTGATCATCGCATTTTTGTACTCAAATGTTCAATATCATTGTCAATAGGTTTTTAGATTGTCGGTTAAAACTTAGGCTATTTACAATATACCTTTATTTATATTTATCTCTTTCCATTTGCAATTTAGTTATTAACATGTAATACAAAAATCAATTTTTGTCTGTTACTTACTTAAATGAGTTGCGACCAAAACTACAAAGACATGTTCAAGCAACGTTCCTATGACTGATTAGCAATGTTAATAACAACATTTTCTATACTGTGCTGCGACACACCCTTTCATTACAAATGTTTAGTAAACAAACTAATTACGGTGCACCAGAAAGATATTGATCGTTTTGCGCTTTTCTCTTTTGCTACTTTCTCTTTCCTAACTCCGCTCCACCATAGCTTTGTGTATGCAAATAAATTTTAGCTTCATCACTTTAGCGCTTAGTACGCGCCAGGAGAAACACACGATCACGGACACAGATCGATCGGCGCTCCTGTGGCTTCTGTTGGTTCGATTACGAGGCGAGGTAAGCTGAAAAAAAGAAACACGATGGTGAACAGACAAGAGCGGGTGCCGTAACGAATTCATGCACCGTCATTGTTGTTAACGAGGTCAATTATAGTTGATAATAAATTGGTTCTTCGTGCGAAACAGAAAATTATACGCTTTGCACATTTGCTGCCGAACGTCGACGTGCTGTCCGTTTGTTCAGGCTGTTGCATACACGTATGTGCGTGGGTTCGGGTGCGACCTGGCCACCACGGGAGAGTAATTGATGAATGATGGTGATGATGATGATGGTGTGCAGTAGAAAGCCTGGAAAAATTCCAAGCTCGTACACTGCAATAGCTTTACCATCGGGAGTCAGGTCACGTTGGTTTGGTCTGGTTCCGGATTCTGGCTTCTCACTCGCAACACTCCTTATTTCACATCTATGTGGTATACCGTGCATTTCCCAGTGCCCGGCACAAGTTGGCTACTCTAATGATGATGACCGATCTAAAACATTGCGCTGTGACCAGTGACTCGCTATTTGACAGCTGGCCGTTTTGGCTTCCGGTTTCGAGTTTCGGCTGCCAATTGCCATTTAGTGCGAGCGGCCGACACTGGAAGTGTCAAAAATTATAGCCAAGTACCTGCCAATCATGCTAGTCCAATCGGTGCGAGACTGTACGTCTTGATCCACCTCATCCGACCAGACCATTTGATACGAATACGGGCTGATTATGATGACTATAGGTAGTTTTTGATCAACTGGTAAAGCTAAATTTGGCATTGTGAGCTCCTTTTGTGTAATAAGCCAATTTGTACTACTTTAATTTAATGTTTTACTTTGCGTTAGTTAAAAAAATCTGACTCATACACTTTCAAAATCAGAGTCTTATCTTAGATTTGTTATTTGTTATTTATTGATTCTTAGATCTTAGATTTTTTAGAAAATAAAGAATACAAATTGGCCGAAATGGTGGTACAGTCGTCAGCTCGTACGACTTAACAACATGCCCGCCATGGGATCAAGCTCCAAATGGACCATGCCCCCATACGTAAGACTAACTATCCTGCAATGGGTAATTCATAAGGCGCTGAAAGCTAGGTCCACTAGTAATACCGGCAGGCCTTGACCGACAACGGTTGCTGTGAAAGAAAGAAAGAGAAAGAATACAAAAAATGGACATCCTAATGCAATGTAATGCTTATTTTTTTATACACAAAGCAACTTGAGAATGATCAGGATGGA
Organism: Anopheles arabiensis; assembly: GCF_016920715.1. Taxonomy (NCBI): domain Eukaryota; kingdom Metazoa; phylum Arthropoda; class Insecta; order Diptera; family Culicidae; genus Anopheles; species Anopheles arabiensis. Next base: position 43,398,674 of record NC_053517.1, on the reverse strand, counting down.
AATTGAACTGCATCCGGTTTTACATGAGCCGACGGGACTATCCATTCTAGAACCAAGTAGTCTCAAATTCAAGAGATGCTAATGGACCTTGAATATTGAAATTTTCTCTTTTTTGTAGTAGAGCAATTAACATACACATTGAAATATACTAGATCATTGATTAACTGAATTAACTGAGATGTACTAGATCAAGCCTCTGGAGTACCCCGTTGCCTGAGGATCGCATAATGAGTTAAGCATTCATAAGTAATTCATTGTTGTTACCGCTCAGGGCCTCAGAAATATTCTTCGTCCACAACTGCTTAAAGATTGACCTTTGAAGAGGACAGTAAAACTCTAAAAGGTATAGATTTATCGTGTTTTACAACTTTGATTCGTCTTTTATGAATAGTTTAACCATTGCATTTCTTACTAAGTTCACCTACTACTTTTAATCAACTGTTTATCAATTTATAATCATATGTTAAGTACCTCGTATATTAAGGCAATTTTTATTTGTTTGAATATACAATTGAATTTTTACAAAGGTTTTCATTTATTACAAATAACAAGCAAAACAAATAGATACATATCGTTAGATATATAAAACTCAAAAACAAAATGAAAGAGATTGAGCGTAAACGTAACACAGAGAGATATCTTACGTCGGGTACACAATACGAAAAAAAATTATTAAAAAATAAACCAAAATACCAACATAAAGTTATAGAAAAAGTGTAACTATCCAATATATTTTACCGCGTTAATGTTTCGTCATGCCAAAAAATAACATCTTACCAGTTTACGTTTAATTTTATGAGCTTCTTATTATTCAGGAAATTAAAACGAGTTTATTCAATATTAGATACAACATGAATTACTTCTTAAAACATATTCAAAATGCTAATACTAAATACTTTATCTCTATATTACTTTACAACGCATAACTTTCTTTCCCGGTCACACCACTGCAATGTACAATTCAATTTTCTCCAGCATCATCATGGTGCTTCTGATTGCTGGGAAAAGGCAACGAAACAATATTGTTTCACAGTGTGACAGGAATTGAATTCCCTACGAATAGCACGTCAAACGCCCCTTCTGCAATATCAATATTCTACACCAGGCGTACCCGTTCACGCTTTTGTTGTTGACTTCGTTCTTCTGCCAGCGTTACACATCTGGACGGGGTGAGTGCTTCAGTTTACGCAATAGGGATGAATAAAAATGGCGTACTGTTGTTACAGCTTGTACAACATCGTATCGTTTCAATCTTAAAACCATTTGAAGTACGCGGCTTAGTTTGTTTGTTTTTTTATGCTCTCTTCAGTAATAGACAGATTTATTTCATAGAATATTTAAATAATCTGATTCTTAAGACAACATATTAATTTAAAAAAAAACGAATGGAGGCCATTCCGTGATACAGTTGTTATTTCGCATGACCAAATGGCATGCTCGTTGTGGGTTTAAGAATAGACCGTTCCCCCGTAGCACCATCTGACTATCCGGTTGCCTGGTTCATTTCAAACATTTAACATGCACACAGCTCATGCACATTGCACATACTTTTTTTAAATACATGTTGTGCGACCTACATCCTACATACAGCATCTGAGAGGCAATGAAATATTATGGTTTATTAAATTCAAATCGCATGTACATTATTACATTATGGCACATTATCAATGTATCGGTTGCAAAAAATTATCAATCAACACGTTTTCTTCTTCTTTGGCACAACAACCAATGTCACTCAAAGCCTGCCTGTATCACTAATGGGCTCGGCTTTCAGTGACTTATGTGATAACCCATAGCAGAGATAGTCATCATTGGTCGGTCCATTTTGGGCTTGAACCCATGATGGGGCATGTTGTTAAGTCGTACGAGATGACGACTGTACCACGAGAGCGATCAATTTCAAACATAAAACCCATTATTGATTTATAAAATCGTATATTAAATAATAACAGCAAACAAACATACGTTCATATAAAAAAAAATTCATAAAATAAGAGATCGTGCGTATCGATGAAGAATATCTAAAACTATTACCAAGGTGAATTAAAAATATCAGGTGGTGGATAAGGGCCTTTGGGGGGTCACCATAGTTGAGGGACTTTACGTCATTTTAAAACCGTTAAACATTGGTTTCCGCACACAAAGCTTAGCAAATAAAACAGTTTTTTTTTGTTATTATGTGCATTTTTGTGTGTCTATTGATTTTATCGAAAAAATGAGGTATATCAACAAAAGATTTGATGATTTGTTTATGCACGAAATTTAAAATCATGTGAGTAAGAGTTCTAATCGCACGTAAATTGCCCATGCGGCTTGTAGATAATGAGGAATTAATGTGAAAATTGAAAAAAAATGATTCCTTAATTTTTATCATCAAAAATGTCGAAAACATAATGAATTATAAAATAAATTCACGAAATAAAACAAAATAACACACTTTAATCCATGTTTTAATGTTAAGTAAGAACTCGCAAAGTTTAAAATATTTTTAAGGAATATTTAATCGAAAAAATGGGGTAGATAAATTATATTAACAAATTTAATAAATGTAAACAAAGTTTGAATCCTGGGGACCTTTCGTCAAGTGACGAATTGTCAAAATACATTAGAGTCCACCACCTGATATTTTTAAATCCATCCTTGAACTGTTACCCGAATCTAGTACTATCATAATCGTACGATAAAGACGATTTTATTTTTCTTCTTTTCCAAAATTTTGATATTTCAAATTACATTTTTATGTACAATTTTCAATACATCTTGTTCGCAATGGAGTTTTTCATTCTACAACTTTCCGATGCTACAGCTATACAGCAAAACACCCTCCGATCAATATGACTAAAGTGACAGCGATGACGACACCATTGAAAACGGATACAAATTGAAAATGTATTTTTAATCTACAAACCTCCGGTTACGGGTTGGGGAGATTCTTCATTTCATTTCTTTTTCCTATTGTTGCTTACGCTTTTTGCAAAGTGGTAGAAGCATTAATATCAATCCTGGTCACATCTTTGCCACCTCCCGCCGTACTGCTGAACGGCTGAACGGAGCACAGCGTGTACAAAGGATGCACGTATTTATTATGCTTGGATAGCGTTTTCGATTCGTTACAGTATACTTTTCCTGCTATCGTGGTGGTGTTTTTCATTTCAACATCGAACTAGACGTGATCCGCGTTCCTTCCGTTTCGAGATGCAATATTGGGGTAAACGTGTTTCAATTCAACAGAGGAAACTATGCGTATTATATTTGTTTGTGATAAAAGAAATGAAAGTAAGTCAGTAATATTGAAATGTATTTGTTTCAAACAAATAATCTTCTAATATGAGGTATGCTCAATTTATACAATTAATGTATAAGTCACATCAAGTACTCAAAAGATTTTATGTTTAAATCTAAATTAATTTATCCTTAAGAATTTGAAAGTTTTAAGCATAATATAATTGGTATGCGCGACCGATCAGATCCATTTGGCCATTGAATACTTTGCACACGTCCGGAAAGTAAAATCGATCATCGTATGATGACTACATTTTATTCATCGCACGAAACACTTCATCGTACTCGAGCTACCACGATACACGATATTGAGCCCTCGAGTCAAGCCGAATCCTCTAGAGCCGGAACGCAATCACTTTGCGCTGTGGCACTCAAAGGCGGCTTCCATACTCTGCTGACTTCTGTGTAGGCTTGGCAAAGGAGGGATTTTGTGCCACCATACTCGAACGTTGATCCTTGATAGGACAATCGATTCCCTTCGGTGGATGGCAATCGCCATTCCGGCCACCGGGGGCCACTTTGCGAGTCCATTGAGATTGGTCCGTGTGGATCAAACTCCTGACAGGGCAGACCGGTAACGTACTATCTTCGTCTGTGTATCTTTTACCAAGCAGTGAGAGAGCCTACGTGAGCCAGACCAATGCGGATGCTTTCATGTCAAGAACTCGCTGCTCGGTGAGCCTGCATCGATACGTTGGAAGTAGAATACTAATGAAGGATCTAGCTTTTTTACCTCGATATGTGCAGCCCTTTTCGCGTTGGTTGATTGATTGACGGAATATCAAAATTCGTGAACGAGCAAATACATTGTAATGCTTGTCATGTTTTGTACAGTTTTTACTTTGTTTACCAAGTACCATAAAATATATTTTTTTACTACAAACGTCCTGGTCGTATTGCTAATAGAAAATTTCAAGTGCATTGAAGTATACATTTCCTAAAAAATAAATAATTCCATCACGCAAGCGGAGCATTAAAAAAAACCGTACAAAGAGTATTTTAATATGATTATTGATCTACAGTTTTTTTTTCAAATACCATGACGCCATTTTATAGCGAACTATAAGAAATTGAATTGCGTAGTTCAATACAAATATTAGAGCTATACGTATAACTATTAGAAACACTTGTATCTTCATCGTCCTCTTCTGCTTGGCGTAAAATCCTACGGGACTGATTCAGTACCACGCAACCGGATAGTCAGTCCTTACTACCGAGGGATAGTCCATAATAAGCTTGAACCCATCACGGGCATGTTGTTAAGCCTTTTACTTATATTATTATATTGTGAGTTTTACTTAACTTTTAAAGAATGAGAATTAAATCACCACAAACTTCTTTATTCCTCGGTAGCAGTCACCCATGCGTGCATAACTTTACATTAAAAATACAGTTTTTTCAGTTCACTCTAACGCCATCTGCAAGGATCAGATTGTACCAGTTTTTCATTTTCTCATTATTCAATTGGTGCCATACAATGCCGTAAGCACATTAACGATAATTTAGGTAGGCCCTACCAAAGTCACTGGAGCAGCAACCGCAACGTACCGCAAGCGACTGTACGAATCATTTGAGCATCACCGAAACACCTTTTTCCGAGCACGGTTAATTCAATCAAACGAATTGCCCTCGTATTACAAAAGGTGGCAAAAGAAATGAAAGCTTTTCTTCTGTCACATAATGCGCAGCCTGGTAACATGATTATCGGTACGGAAAGAAAGAACACACTCAAAAACGCTCGGATCTTTATTGCAAGCCACAAAATGCCCGCAGGCTCCTTCATTCTACGGAGCTGTATGCATTTAAAGTCCATTTGCAAACACAATGGGCGCTGGCTGAAGAATGAGTGGTTCCATCGTGGTGAAATGTGTCGCGGCGAGTCGTTTCGGTTTCGGTAGCCGTCGTCGTCTTTGACAAAGGTTTCTGTTTTCATATTTCAGCGTGTCGATTCACACGTTCGAGTGTCGGGTATTGTGGTTTTTCAATATTTTTTAGCTGCCTCCCAGTGCCGATGCCTTAGTGTGTGCTTCAGTTGTTCACAACCTGAGTGTAGTGGGTGCTATGGGGTACCTTTCCGGGAGGATTATCCCGATAGGAAAGATTGAGATGATAAACGAAGCATGAACAGCACCGATGATCCTTTGTTGTGCACGGTAAGGTCTGTATCCAGATACTTTGCCAAATGAGTCGTTTCTTTGAATGGTTTCTTCGAAAGGCAAGGATAAAAGCTTCCTCGGTCTGCCTTGGTAGCACCGTATCGGGTTGGTTTCTCAATATCCGTTGACCATTTTGGGCTTGAGTCCCATTCGGGCTGTGTCGATGCTCGCTGCCCATGCTACGACCAACATTTCGTGGAAGCAACCTACCTCGGAATCAATTCAATCTACTACACGTGCGAGTAATACTCATTTTGCCTTGACGTAACAGGGGTATCCTGTCCGTTAGCGAGGGACAACGTCTTTCCTGCCCGTCTGGCGTTCTCAATATTGAATGAAGGCACTCTGACTTCATTTTGTAAATGGAAACCATTTCCGTAGAACGTTGAAATAACGAGCCAAGTAGGAGGAGAGGAATGCCAAGGACCAGTCGGGGCGATGCAGCGAGGCAATATTACGTCCCAGGACGAACAAAGTCAGGAAGTTTCCTTCCATTTCGACCTAATCGTATCACATCGACTCGCTGCCCAACGAGGAGTGCCAACTGGGACAGGGGTGCCAAAGTAGGATTGCTGCCAGCGCCGAAAATATCAATGGCACCCAGCAAAGCGAGTGGGTGCACTCAACGGTGGACACAGCGGAGGGTGTCGGCTGATGTCGTTGACGTACATTATCCATTCTGGGCCCGGACCTCTCTTTATGTAGCCCTGAACTCCTCCTCGCTGACAGCCACCCCACAGCATCGGTAGACTGATTTCTGTGTATGAATTCGGTAATTCAATTTATGGTCCAACAAAAGGCCCTAACCCATGGCTTGAAGTATCGGGATCGAGAGCTGGAACCAAGCGTGATACCAGGCGGGGCATGTTGCGCAGAAACGACTTGGATAATTGACATTCGTTTTCCGGTAGCGTTTCCTATTACATAAATTTGATCCATTTTCTTTCCCAGATCCCTGAACACGCGGCTCAGTCCTGAGCGATGGATCCTGCACGGGGACTCGTTGCGCAAAATGGGGTTGGCAATCGTTACGCAGGCATTAGTGACGCTTTTTTAGGACGTGAGACAACCGAACGTGACGCTGCTGATGACGATGATGGTGGTGGCGGTGGTGATGGTTGGTGGTAAGGACCAGGATTTGGATGGAAATGGTTTCCTGCCGTGTGGTGTGGTGCTACTTGTACCGATTCCGCCATAATGTCCTTCTCGGCGCTGTAAGCGAATGATGTCGCAGAAACAACAACAACAGCCAGCATATGAACGTACTTCTCCTCTCCAATCCGTCACCCGGGGAATGGGAATCGTTATGGTTTAGATAACGAAATTATCCTTTGCAATCGCACGAGAGTGTTCGCCTTTACTTTTTTTGTACGTGATCAACGCCCCGGAACAGTGCGGAATTCCCCGCGGGACAATTTTTTTTTTCAATCGAGGGTTTGATGCGCTGCGGGTGTAATTAGACTATATATAAATTATTTTTTTAAGTTTGTCAACTGCCATATTTTAGAATTACAAATGAAATAGCTGCGGAAAGTGTTATTTTGAAGCGAATCGATGAGTGACGCTCATTAAGGCAGTAACTGCGGAAATGTTAGTCGATTACGTTGTAAATAGTTCCGGGTGTTTAAAGCCATTTCAAAAATGCCGTTTTTATCAAACTAGGCTCAAATGATTAGAGCAAAAGCACATGCATTGCATGTTAAGTGTTGAAGAACCTAATTTTACTGCTGTTTATGATTTAAGATACTTTTAGTAATAGCAATAATGTATAAATAATCATCATTTTACAATAATGCAGATGCTGAATATTTATATACTTAGAATATATACAGCAAAAAAACCCAATTACTCTAATTTCACGAATATTTTTTTGTTAAATTTAGTGCATTTTTATTGCCCATTCTAATGTTTTTCATGTTTTTTGAAAAAAAAAAACATTTCTGGAAGCATTTGTGATTCAAAACAAGTAGAAAATAACTTCAACTTAATAGTCTTTCGTCATTCTCAGGGCCAAATACATGCAATGTTTTTGAAATAAATAAAAAAATCTCCATCTATTTTTATTAAAACAACTTTGTAACAATAACTTCAACAATGGCACTTAGAACAACAAACGGTTTTAAGTGGAAAATTTAAAAACGAATTTTAGAGAAATTTCCTAGTCCTATGTTTGGTGTACCAATATTAAGCAAAAAATAATTAAATTTAAATTAGATTTAGAATTGTGCTACTTAACCTATTTACTTGATCGTTATAAACTCGCTTCATATTTTTACAACTAATTTAACTTTTCTGGATTCAATAACTCTAAATATAAATATAAAGTAACATATAATCCCAAATAAAATTAGACAAATGAACATTTATGGAATTAAAATAAATAACTTACACCTACCCGCCAAAGCAGCTAGATGTTTTTAATGTAAACTAAATTTAAGCATATCAAACTGTATGGCTAAAATAATATTACTACTTAAATTCGTAATTAGTTCCTTTTTCATCATTGCCTTATCCACAACAACATTTACCAGCACAACGATACGTGAAATCTAAGTAAAGGTGGCATTTTAACACCACACCAACCATAACGTAATATCCGACCATGTCTTCGTACATATCTAGCAATAAAAGCTCAAATGAATCGGTGCAGTAAGAACGAGCACTACGGTCCTGTAACCGCTCGTTGACTTCTAGTAAAGCAAAGATTCCGGCGTTTTAATTTAGCTCGCTTGCACGCTCTGGAGAGCTCTCATTCTTACCGTACGTACGGGCTGAAGTATCAGTAGTACGGTGCTTCAACATGTCTGTCATTTTGACGAGTGGCTTAGCGTGAAAGATGGTATAGAAAAGGGTGATCGCAAGTGGATGCGAAAATCAACGAATCTACTTCAGAACGATATGGATGCTCAATTACTTGCATGCCCGACGGACTAGACAAGTTTTTGCTTTTGTTGACTTCTGCCTGACTTTTCTTCATTACGCTAATGTTTCATTCTTATTTTGGGTGCATCTATAAAATGTTACAGTGAGGACACTGATGTCAAATATTATTTCGTAATTAATGCGTACTCTCTCCAAATAATCGAATGAATTATTGACTACAAAGAACTAACATAAATAAATAAGATATTAGTTAAACAGACATTTTCATTACAAACTCTGTACAATGTTTAGTTTAAATTACGTTATTCACATTGGAATAAATCTTCATCGTTGGACAATATTTTACATTGATATTTGAAGGTATACTCCAGCGCAATCTAATCGAACAATTAGTCTCAAATTGGTTCTACGCCGCTCTTCAGCTTCGACTTAATTTAACTAATAATTTCTTCTCACGTGGCACCGACTTTTATCCTCCTCTGAGACTTGCGAAAGAAGATGATAATTAGAGCCACGATTGCGACGATGAAGTGCCATCGTCGACTTCCTACGTAACGATGAGCTCGTGGCGGTGATGCTACAGCTGGAGTGACACTAAATCAATCATTTTTAATTGTCGTCAAGGCAGCACGCTGAGATGCTCTTCATCTCGGTTTTCTGCAACGCTAACGAGAGCCGTTAATTTACGTGAGAACGTGCAGACAGACTTATCGTGAGCCATCTTCATCACAATCTTTTTCTGCCGAAATTGTGCATGATGGTAATCATAGGAAATTTCATCAACTTTCTGTATTTCAAAAATCAATGAAACATCACCAGCAACTGTTGTTGAGCATCCATATAGAATGAAATTGTCAATATCATATTACAGCATTACAATACCGTGTGTCAATATTATAACTGATATCAGTGTGTGAAGGTCATACAGTAAATAAAAAAATACCGACGGCCATTACAGTCCGACATTGTGAGAATGATTTTTTTAGATACATTAGAGTGAAAGAGAAAAATGTAATGAGCAAGTAGCCTAGCATACGAAAATGGCGATATCATGAGAGATAGGCGTGGCTATGAGAGACGATATGAGCATATAAATATCAGAGAAAAAATGAAAGAGAAATGAAATCAGATAGCAGTTCCAAAGTTACCCGCAAGAGAGCGCTTACCGCGACAAAAAGAACCAGCGGTTTTATTGTGGATGATGCCATAATGATTAGATTTTTATAACTGTTCTGATATCTTTTCTTTGTAAATCTAATTCAAAATATATTAATTGATTATGCGTTCAACAAATAAATAATACAAATGAGTTTCCCATTTTTTTGCTGAGAACCTAATATGGACATAAATGAATTTCATAGAGCGTCGTAAATTTAAAGCGTATAATGACCCGGAAATAATTGTGCTGGTTATTCGTCTTCTTATTCTTTTTAACAACAGAAGTGCTTCTTGAAGAGCTTTGGGTTCATTTAAGGATTTGCAATTGCGTGTTCATCTCAGTCAAGATGGTAACCCAAAATGAGGAAAAAAATTGAATTTATTTCTTTTATTTGTCGTAAGAACGACCTAGCTGGCCGATGTATTAGAAGGACGCAGGAAAAAAAAATGAAATTAATCATACAAGATCATTACTCAACAATCACATACTTTATTTCCTACAGGAATAATAGTAGAATGTAATATATGTTAGATGAAACAACATGTATGTTTACTAGCACTACGCAAATGGATTGAGTCCAATTGAATAGCCCTGTCATCTAGAAGTCGTTTAAGTTTTACAATCGATCTTCAAAACATTTCCTTAGGACAAAGAATTTGATACAATATGTAAGCTATAACTTTATTTAATTTAATTTTGTATTTACGGTAATTGCTCGGCCACGTTGGGTTACAGCAATGGTGCTTACTAATTAAAGCGTGCAATAAGTCGCGAGTAAGAAATGGACGGAAAAGAGGAGGAAGGAAATTATGATATGAAACAGCAGCGAAGACGCGATCGGAAGACGGGAAGGGATAGGTTGGAATCGAACAGATCTGAGGCACTAGTAATAGACGAAATAGCTCTTTATAAAAGCTCATTGCCAGCAAAACGTGTACGATGTATAGGTATGTGGAGACGAAAACGATAACGTCAGGTGCGACAAAAAATGTACACGAGACATAAGGAAAGGAGCATCGATCGTATAAAGTAATAGGTCAGCCACGAAAGATGCCCGAGCTACCGAGAGGCGATGCTTCAACTTAGCTAGGCTTAATAGAGCGCATCTATCGGCATACGAAGGATTCCGCTCAATCCTCTGGATCCTTTTAATTCTTTTTATAACAGATACTTTGACAGGAGGCCAGATGATACAGGCATATTCCAATACGGAACGGATTCAGCAACAGTACAGGGACCTATAGAGGATCGAGAATATTCGACAAATATAACCAAGACATTTATTGGCCTGCAGGAAAAAAATGAAATTAATCACACAAGATCATTACTCAACAATCACGTATTTTATTTCCTACATGAACTTATTGGCCTTATTGATGTCATAGTCCGTATCTCTAAAAGTATCTCATGTCCGCTCTCTAAAAGAGATACTGGCATCAAATAAGATGCCAAAATCCTTAGACAAAGACACATTTGGAATGGACATCACAGAGGCTATACAAGTGAGAGATACATGAGGATCGAAAGAAAGATTAGGCAGAACATTGTTCATGACATAGCGCACACCATGTAGATAATTTACAGAACCATGGTTAAAAGACAAGACAATCAGTTGTAGAAGAAACATTAAGAAAAACTTTAACCGTATTCTAGTTTCTGCAGCTTAGCAACAAGTAATGATAGAGATATACTGTCAAATATCGCATTGAAATCGGTATAGACCAAACCCTCTTGTTTCCACGAGACATGGTTTTGTTTATTGTTTATTAGTATTTGTTAAGTGATTGGCTATCATTGCGGCCTTATCACTGGTCTTATAAACTATCATAGTTGTCTAGGGTAGCAATAAATAACATGAAGGTACATTGTAATATCAGCACAAAATAAATACCAAGAGTATCACCGTAAGATATACAGGTTAACATTAGGAATTCCAGTCAACAGAGTCATTGTAGTCATAAAAAGAAGACAAAAAACGTCACGACGACAAAAAAGACCCCAAATTCAGCAACCCAGAAATATGATTAGTCATATTGATTGACATGTGTACAACGTACGATCATTTTACAACATAAACAACACCTGCTCCGGTAGTGAAAATAGGACGAAAAACAGTCTCAAAGCTTATAAGCAATCTAGGGCAGGTGGCAATAGTTTTCAAACGAATTCCACTCGAACTTTTCAGCGACTGTTTACATCCCTTATAACAGAACTTAGAATCCTAATAGCAGCTAGATCGTATAAACGATCGCATCAACAGGGCATTCATTTGAGCAACCCAATTCGTCATGGAGTTTGGTGAGAAGAATGGCGTTACTAATCGATGTAACTTTTTTGTTTCTCTAGGTTGCTGGAGTATTTAGAAAACCATTATACCTAATTTAATTGTCTTAAATAAAATACAATTAAAGTCAGGTACCCAATGATTGCCTGCCGATGTGGAAAGATTCTCCTAGCGATTCACACATGAACTCATTCACAACCGTAAATCTAATACGACATTTCTCCTAGCACAACGTAATTATCGTGAAGTCGTACTCCAAATATCGGTGCAAAAGTGACAACATGAAAGAAACGACTGCTTACATCGCGGAACATTAACACTGATACAATACAAAAAAACACACACAAACAACAGCAAACAACTGTAGTTGCAGGAAACAGGTTGTGTGATAGTTTTTTTGTTCTCCCCCAATCGTCAGCGTGATGAAGATCCCGCCTGCCTGCCACTGTTCGTTTGACAAATAACGATAAATATTTCCACTTCCATTCATTCATCCAACCAACGACCGTTCATTAATCATTTCTACACTATTTGCTACGAGGGTCCTTTTCGACGGCACCTCCGTCATTACACCTTCTTCTTCGCTTCCGTGCAAACAGAGTGCTCTACCGCTTGAAAGCTTGTGGTGTAGTGAAGCTTAATCAAACCAGTACGATTTCTCAATGAACAACGTTTACCTTGCAATGCAAAGGATAATTATAACCGCAACGGATTTTGTTTGAGACTAAAGCCGAATGTTATCTCACAAATGACTTTATAAAACATAAGTCACCCGGCCCAGTTCAGTACATACGACAAAGCTAAGCACACGAACTGTATATGAAATACAAGAGACATCAGGCAAATCGTAATCCACGAAACAAAAACAATACAAAGCAGTTAAACGTTGTTGGGCTCGATCATTCTCACACAAATGCTTGAAGAACGTTTGTGAAACAATAAAAAACAGACACAGTGATGTATTAATAAATAATGAATCATTGAGCCCTGGCTGCCCCGTACATAAAATAATAAACACTGAAAGGCATACGTATGTAGACTGGCAAACCGGTCGCCTTTCAGTTCGCATGCGCATGATTTCACTAATTACGCCGTGTTTTTGAATTCCAGACAACTTCATTTCGAAAAGCATGCGGCGCACGCTGAGTGAGATCTAAGGATATGTTCCAGTGGGGATAAAAAAGAACCGAGACCCCTCGAGCGTTGGGTCCGTCCCCATCCACACTGACGTCGTCCGAGTTGGATTCGGTTTCATCTAAAACTGCCGCTTTCGTTCCAATGCAGATGTCATGCGGGAGCCGCGAGTGATTCTCCAACTACTGGTTGATGAAAATGAGCCAGCCCGACTCTTCGGTGTGCTTGGACCCTCCTGCACCGCAGTACACCTAATGCATAACTTATGATGATTATTTGACCCCAGTGGCCAATGGTAATTAGTTTTTCTTGTCCCGTTTGGATCCGCTGTGGCATATTGCGGCATACTACGAACATGCTGCGAGGTGTTGCAAGCGCCTTCGACTGTTTTCTTTAAAGTTTCACCGACACCGGCACCCGCTTACACCCGTGGTCAGTTTCATGTTCAATTTGAGCGTTTTGCTCCCCATTTTTTGTGGGTTCTCTTTACGCTGCACAAAAACAAAGCGCAATCTTACCACGCCTCACGACTATTTTTCTTTCGCTGGACAACGGATTGGGAACGCTCCTGCCAGTGTACCGAAACAGTTGCTTACCCGGATCCAGCAGGAGCAGACGGCCCTCCGGATGGTTAATTTGACAGAATGATAAACTGATATTGATGACCATCATTAGGATGACGTATGGAATCGGTTACCGGTGGTGCTAAGAGTGCGAAGTTTTATGTGCTTTGCTGCTTTTATCGTAACTCATTCCTCCGGTACTACAGGGTGAGTTTATTGCGCACTCCCAGGAACCATGAGGCGAACGTGTAAGGACGAATGGTAGTGTGCGCTATCGGTTGATGGTATGACGATCGTCTGTGATAATGTTTTTACAGTTCCAGTACATTCTTTGCTGAGAGAAACAGTGAATGATATACAAAACTATCATGCCTCTATAGATTGATTTAGCAGTATAGAATTCCTTTTTGTAAAAAAATAAAAAGGCCTTAGCATAGATCAAAGATAAATATTTTATCACATGTTGAAAGTTCTTGACTTCTATACATAAAACTGATATATAACAACGATCAATATTTTCTGCTTCCCATGCAGCAAAAACAGGGGTTGCCGATCCTTCCAAACAATATGTTATTAGCATCCTTAAAGTATATTGCAATGAAATTATCACAATTTTGCATAATTCTCGTACAAAATTTACTGTGTGTGTTTGTTTTTATATTGTTTTCTGAAATATTTTTGATGGTTCCCATATTTGTTGGGATTCGTTCCACGATTTATTGAGCGTTACCCAGACTTTAAAAAAATCATTCGTATTGACTTTCAATAGAACGATGCCAATAACTTGTGGGAACTATATAACTATCAAAAATATATGAGAAACGATGAATAACCCGTGAAATTAATAAAAAAAACTACGGGAAATATCCGAAAAATCATGAGAAACTTTGTATTACACATCCTATAAGTTTGAGAATGCTCGTCTTCTTCACTTTAAATATTTTGATGGAATAACGGTCGACACAGTTTTACGGGTCAAATAGGTTTGTGACGCAAGTTTTTATTATGTTCCCGCATTAAGAGATAAAAAGGACAGCCCAATGTGTTTCCAATTAGAGGTATCTTAATTTGCACGCAACCAAGATTCAAAATTCATTCAAAATTTACCGAGGATCTTGTACATTTAGAAGATGGCATGAGATTCATACTCATTTGCGCAATCAATCTAACTAATACACTTTACCTTTTATTCAATACGATTCATGTAGATAATTTTGATATTTCTGGTTTGTAAGCGATTAAACTAGGCCGGTCTCATGATACAGTCGTCAACTCGTACGACTTAATAATATGCCCGTCATGGGTTCAAGCCCCAACTGGACCGTGCCGCCATACGTAGGACTAACTATCCTGCTATGGGGGGTAATCTAAAAGACACTGATAGCCAACCCCACAAGTGGTACAGGCAGGCCTTGACCGACAATGGTTGTTGAGCCAAAAGAAGAAGCGATTAAACTATTTTGGCAGAAAAACAATTTATTTTGCATTTGATATATGATCGAAGTATATTGTATAGTTTTGACAGATGATCGGTCAAATTTAGAAAACTGCGTATCTCTGAATCGCGAAACCGAGAACGGTTTTGGGCACTGCTGAGGCAGGCCAAGACCGCAAAACGGTTGTAGCGCCGGATAAGTTAGTAAGTATCTCACTATCCGCGTAAGTCGAAAACCGCGTAACTCGGGATAGACAGGGGTCGATTAAGCAGTACGCAAACTAATTACCCTGGAATACTTCACTCTGAATTCGAAATGTTTGCTAAAATATTACTCAACAGTTTAACGCTTGCCTACAGATCATTAGGATTGCATGTATATTAAAGTTTTTTAATTTCCTTTCCTCATTGTTTGTTTTGTTTAGACTGGGTTTATCCCATTGCAGATGCATTCACAATGGAACCCAAATACCTCAAAGTTCTCCCAGCACGACCACCACGATCCGATGCTTTTTTCCACCAAATCATCCTTTCCAAAAGTCCTTCTGTGTGAGCAAAATAATCGACACATCTATTTCCACAGTCTTAGGAGGACTTTTCATTCTGCATCGTCCGTTGGCCATTGATGCCGTCAGCTATTAGCCGGATAATGATCCAGCAATAGCAACTCCAAGCAATACGAATGTTTTGCTATCGGCACTGATCATTGTGATTCCCTTTGACCCACTCTCTCTCTCTTTCTCATTCTGTTTGTCGATATCTTTGGCCACGATTGGTCAAATCTGAGGTGTCCATGTGTGAGTGTATGTGCTTAGGACGAAACTGCTCTGAAGAGATCGTACGTAGCATGCCACTAGCCTGTTGTCAACACTAACGGTGACACGACCAGCAGCAACCCTAGAGCGGCCGCATGACGAGGGTGAAGCAGTCTATTTTCCGTTTTCCATCAAATGTTTGAAATATTTTAACAGATTTAAAAACTTCTCGATGAACTTATAGTCACAGATATTCAAAGCCTTTGCAGTGTGGTCATAACAGTAAGGGCGAGAATTCTAAAGACGAAACAGAAAGAGACCACGAGTGGGAGCGTGCATGCGACAAAACAACCTAAACCAAAATAACAAACCTTTGGGATATTTTACTGCTTAAAAGATAATCCGGATCAAAGTAGCACCTTTCCTTTGTCGTATATGTTTTTAATAGAGTGATTTTTATGGATTAGGGTTCCCGGGCGGACAGCGTTCTTGGTCACCCGGGGTTGCGGGTAGGTTTCGGAATCTGGATCAGCCTCCAGGCTCGACGCATCCTACGTCCGGTATGCGCTCCGTAATAGATATAGAGTGCTGCATGCACAGCTTTCCAACCAATACGAACGCTTTCCAAGGGTTGATCCATCCCGGAGTCCGACTCTATGCTACGTTGGCTAGCTTTTTAAATGTTTTCTTTACCGTCCGACTGTGCACCGAGCCTATCCAAGGTCTTATGGTAATGAATGCTTTACGGCCCGAATGCAACCTTTAAACATTGCAGATGGACGGTGGAAGGGAAGTTGTTTTGGTTTCGTCTTAATACGTTAACACGCTTTTAGGCTCAGCAGCTCAATGTTGCGCTGGATTGAACGGTACGGTGACAAACGGGGACTACGGGATAAAATACACCCGTGCACTGAGTGGTCTAATGTTTGCCAGATTATCTGTCAAACGTTTCCGGTCCAAATAACGTGGTGATATGGCAGCGAGTGAATTGATACATTTGTATGCAGAAGGGTAGCGTTTGTAACATATTTACTTCCTTTTCCTTTTGGGTATTGGACAGCTACATAAACGCTTCAATATGCATCAAATTAGACATCCTTGTATACGAATACACCACAACTTGAAATGAAGCTGTAGATTAATTGTCTTACATTTCAGGCACATGAATTATACGTGCCAATGTGCAATTTCATTTTTCACAAGAATCATGCTTTGCAACGTGGAGCGTAAATTAAGCCTTCCGTCACCGGTTCGCCAAAGCTTCGAGAATTTCATTTACCAGGTGGCAAGTGTCGTAAAAATGTCATGTTAAATATGATACTTAACCGTGCAACAAATTTCTTTCCCCGCCTTCACATTCCAGTGCCGAGAAGAGAGGATGCCGCCAATGGTCCACAATGATGAAGTGTCCGATTTTAGTATAGCTTCGCGTTGGATGAGCAGTTTTACTTTAAATGGTACTAAAGATTCGGTATGAGAAATGCGAAGGACCGTGTCTTTAAAACCGTACACACCGAAACACCCAACTTTGCCCGGTTTGCGTGGCAGACTCGGAGACAGAAAAACACTCAAATACCAGCAGCCGCAAAAGTATTATATTCGGGAATAA
Organism: Anopheles arabiensis; assembly: GCF_016920715.1. NCBI lineage: Eukaryota > Metazoa > Arthropoda > Insecta > Diptera > Culicidae > Anopheles > Anopheles arabiensis. The sequence goes on along the minus strand of NC_053517.1, from coordinate 43,381,414 downwards.
CTTCTCGTTTTACGGCAAGCATATAATTTACTGCACTTTTATAGCCCTTATTAACACCCATTTCGCGTTCCAGGATTTGCTTGCGGTGCTTCGATAGCTGACTGTGGGGGGTTACTGTTGCCGTCGCGGATAATTAAAGGCTACAACCGAACACAAAGTTATCCTACAGATGGATGACGATCATATATTGTGCCAGAGCTAGCAGGAAGTAAGCAGCAACCAAAGGAGAAACGTTAAGCGCACGGGCATGGATTATACTTCTAAGATACGGATTTTTGCAAATTCCACCCAATGTCGTTTATCATTCGGTGCGTATCGAGTTGGTATAGATATCACGACCTAACTCTCATGCTCGATCAGCTCACTGCACCTGGTACGTCCGAAGTGTGCTCCAAATGTTCCTCCCTTCCCCAAAATGAGACCGAAGAAAGCTTTAGCAAGCCAGGCGTGAAGAAGAAAGACGAACGATCGAATAACACCCCTGCGGTGCGTTGATCGTTGTACCTTCTTGTGCTTGGTATGTTGGCACGATCGCAACGATTATGATGTTACCCAAAACATGTCCGCCCACGTCGCCACTGCGCGGCGCCGTCCGAGAGATTCAAAACCGCCAACCCGCTTCACACGACTACCTTTATAAATAATCCGAGCGCCCCAAAAGGTAGGGCGAACGAATGCACTCAAATAAATATCCCGGAGAAAATGGAAAACAAACCACCGAGACCCACACCGAGCGTGTCTGCCTGGCCCATCGATTCCTGCAAAACGAAACAAAGGACGTGCTACTTTGAACGCGTAAAGATTTGCTTCCATTTGTTCGATACGCGATAGCTTCTCCATTGACTTCTCCGATTGTCCAAGGTGTGGTATTTCACGGTACTTTCGGGATAATAACTAGGTAACAGTACGCAACCCGTCGTCCGGCACCTTCCTACTGACCAACGCAAGAGTCATTTGTTTCGATAATTAATGGTGGAATATCTCAATTAAGCCTAAGGATATCTCTCTCGATTCCCTTCTCAGCTCCTTTCTACAATGGATGGTATAGTGGTGCTACCCTTGAGATGAGATTAACTGGGCAGCAATTGACCGACAGGAGATCTTGTTTCCTTGTAGCGTAGTTGATCAGTTTGTCTGGTGCAAAAACATGCACAGATAATAGGGTTTGTGTTGCGTTCGCGTCCAGTAAAAAGTGGTACCGATTTGCCAAAAATGGATTTAATGAAGTAAAATTAAATTTATCAAACAAATGCTGTCTAGCTTCTCAAAATAGCACGACGCATTAATATTTTGCATCTTAAAGGCAATTTAATTATTTTTTGTTTAGATGTAAGACGTTTTAAGTAATGTCGAATGGTAGGTTTCAAACAAACACCATCTTGGAATTAAGGAGGATTGTTTTCAATGGATAACAGATGATATAACGACTAATAAGAAGCTTTTATCTTAACGAATTTAAATACATGTAATGCGTGAGGCATAACTTTACGGTATTTTTTCGGATTTCGGATTTCGGAGTTTCGAATTTATCAACGTTCCATAGACATATCAAATGCCATTAGCAAATGGCAAATTTTTTCATTGCATTTTGGCAGTTTTTCCATTTTTTTTTTCAACAAAATATATGCCTTGCTGGTTTGAAAACAGTCTATGAGCCGTTGATAAATTCCAAAATTCACGTGAAAAGGCAATAAATTCAAGCAAAATACCTTCAGTACAGGGGTACGGTACATTCTAGGCATGAACCCACGACGGGCATGTTATAAGTCGTGCGAGTTGACGACTGTACCATGGGACATGACCCCATAACAAAAGTACCTTTTGCATTTTACAACAATTCTTCACGTTTGAAACTTCATTGCACTGTGTTATAACTGTCTCCGGCACCATTAATGCGGAGCCATTGGTTCTTAACTGGCTCCGGAGCCATGGGTGTAGAGCCGTTGCCTCGGAGGAGCACTGGAGCCGTTGGTGCGGAGCTGGTTCTGAAATTGTCTGGAGCTGGTCCGAACAGTTTTGCCCTTTGCTAGTTCAAACGACAATGTATGGAGAGTTCAGATAGAATTGAAACACTGATGAATGTTGGATGCACTGTTTGGATTATTCATATTCGGGATATTTTTTGGGCAAGGTCTACAAAATGTAGCAAAGCAAAGTAATAATAATATCAAAGTATAAAATTCAAAGTTGTGTTCTGGTTTCTGGTGTCTTCTTGATAATTTTATGATAAAATAAAAGACAACAAGCAAAATTGGCTGGTCTTGTGATCGTGTTGTATATCTTCTATACAGAACGTATACATAACTTAACTGTAATAGACTCAGCAAATAAATCCACGCCATAGCACTGAACCCGGAAGAGTTCAGACTATACCGTTTATACAAAAACAATTGTGACAGACTTGCCGATAACAACCGAAACGCATTACTGCAGCAAAAAAAGTGAATCGAGAACGTATAGCAACTTCTCACCCTAAAGCGCAGCATGTTAATTATTTTTAAGAGTACGGCGATAATACACTGTTGCATGAGGAATTCAGTTATCAATTTGTGTGACATAGCATTCGTTAAGCATTTTGATAGTTAGCAAATGTACTCCAATAATTTTTACAGCATGCAAGGAGAGGATCATCAAGAAGCGAATTACATTTGCTTTGTTGTAATGACTTATCACACTTATCACACACACAATCTTAGCTACTAATAGGACTAACTAATACAAAATTAGTAACTAATTTAATAATAGGACTTACTTAATTTAAAACTTGCGTTGATGATATGATTACAGAATAATAGCAATATCACCTATCGCGTTGCTTGATTTCATGAACCAACTAAGAAACAAAATATCTAAAACATTTAGAACGTTGTAAATTAAAAATAAAGTAAAAATTTTACTCACCTTGCTCGCGGTTTTCAATCTTTAAATGACTTTGGTCCTTTACCTCAAAAGTTTGCGGACCGCTGGCCTGGATGATCAAATGCCGGGTTTGATCAATCCGTTTCGAACCTCTCGCAAAACGGTGCTCGAATGCACAACGATCGATCACAATACAGCCTTCAACTGGCACGACTTAGCTAAATGCCCGTCATGTGTTCAATTCCCGAATGGACCGTGCACCCATACGTCGGACTGACTATCATACTATGGGTAATCAATAAGTCCCTGAAAACCAAGCCCGCTAGTGATACGGATAGGCTTTGATCGGCAACAGTACCAAAACAGAAGAAGAATAATTAGCTAAATTATGTTAAAAAGTAAAGAAAAAACACTAAGAAGTTGATAACATTTCAACTATGAGCAAAGAAAAAAGCAGTATAACAAAATGAATATTTGATTTATTCTACCCACTGTTCTGACAGCTCCATCCTTTACCTACTGTCATACGAGTGCGTGGAAAAATTAACACATGACCGCTAAACCAACGAGCTGCCCCGAAAACGAATGTGCAAACATAACGATTGAGCCTTTCGAGACAAACGCTAACAAAACACATCGCTAAAACATATCGCATAACACAATGGAGCGGAAATTAATAAGGGTTAATAAAGCCCTGTTGATTACGGATTAACCACGGTGTGCGTGTGTGCTTGCTTTGTTTTACAAGCAATTCGCATTGTGTCCTCCTGTCGCGCATTGCAAAACATGTCCCGGATGCCGTATCGCCGGGCATCGCGTTTCACACCGGCCTGCTGGATGATTTTTTTTTTCTTTCGTGCGCTGTTTTTGTTTGTTATATGTGTGCAATTCTTCCAAAAACCATATGCTGCCGCTGAGGTAACAATCGCTTCCGTGTGTTGGGGCTTTGTGTGTTAGCCTCATTTAAATTGAAATGACACTTGAGAGGCACTTCAACGGTGCCTAATTCATTTATGGGTATGGCTACCATAAATGAGCTAATGTGCTGCAAGCATGAGCGTGCGAGTGATATTTTCCCCCTTTCCTTGACTGGAACTATAGATATCCTTGGCTTTCCTGGGGTTGGTTTCCTTTCATGTGAAAATCTTCCCCCAGCGCAGTTTGTGGATATGGAGCACTTTCAAATGCATGGTACTGTTGACGAAGCCTGCAAAATACGGATCAATTATAAGCAGTTTTTAATATGTATGTATATGCAAGTAGTGTAACGACTGATTTAAGTTCAATAACAAATTTGATTACAAATCCAAAGTATCACTTAAGCATAAAGTGTTTGTATCTAGCTAATAAAAAAAGGACAGTACTAGACTAAAGGACAAATATTCTTTTTTTTTAATATAGAACACTCCAAAGTTTTTGAAATTATAGGTTCCATCATTTTTTTTTATTTAACTCAAAATTTTGACCATTAACAGCGCATTGCAGATCGTAGTTTCCCTCTTCACGACCAATTACTTCACTGCCTATTGTTTTCTCTTCAAGTGTGCCGGGAATTAGGGGCCCATAAACGTTTGCCCAATTGAGAGTGATATTACCAAGACAAAGGATGGTGTAAATCTTTTGATAACACACAACAAACCTCTTTTTTGCATACTACTCGACATTGTTCCCATCTTCTCTTCTACCTTCTCTCCTTTCCTTACACCTTTCCCGGAGATGCTGATCGCGATGATGAATGGGACAATTGCAAGCAAAGCGATCAATGGATTCTATGTCACTGTATGCGACGTCCGAGAAGTGCGATAGGCATTAGACTTTGTTTTTTTTTTGTAGAATATACTTCTTTTACAGGCGGCATGCCCAACTTTGTCCAGAAATGAACCATCATGAGGGACGGAAATAACACAACATCGGTTTGCATACCGCAGTGCTAATGCTATCCCGTTTTGCGTATGATGCGTGCGCACAAATGCGTGGTTCGTTTTATTTTCCCATTAGGAAAGGGCAAGGTTTATCACGATACAATCTGCACAACTGAAGTTTTTTGTTTAGTTCCGGAATGATGGGTAGTAGTTGTGCACCGAATCGGTTTGCCTAGATGAATGAATGCAATTTTACCGCACCCGCCAGCTTGAACGTTGATATTTGATCTGCTCTGTTTTCATCCGGCTGATTCTACTGCCAGTAATGCTTCCCCCCCTCTCACCCTTTACCGCTTGTTTATTTCCATGAGGGCTTTTTATTTTCTTTTTAAACTCGTTTTGGGTTTAATGAATTAATTTGACTGAACAAAGCATTTGTTAATTCTTCTCAATTAAAAGTGACTGTCAGGTTCGTTTGCTGCTGCTAGCGCAAGATGAAGTCCCACGATCACTGTTTATTGCGCTGATCTACACTGGGAGGTCATGTTATCTGAGAATTATTGGGAATAGTTATGTTAATTTGATGCTATTACTGATGGACAATTTCCACTATTGGAGTACTAATGTTTGCCCTCATCTCGTTGACTTAATTAAGGAATCATAACATAACAAATATCTTCTTATTTTTCCTATCCAACACGCCAAGCATACTTTAGGCCAAGCATGCTGCTGAAGATTTAATCAAAAGATGTTTTTATAACGTTAATTATTATGATATGATTTTCATGTATTGAGCAAACTTTATGAAGCGGTAATTGATGCACAACTTGAAAAAACTTAAATTAACTACTACTTCAAAAAAGATCATATGTAACATTTCATTTCTACCAGTTTTCACAAAAATAATAAGTTAGACAATGCTAGACGCTAAACATACTGATCTTCATGTATAAAGTACATGCAAATATTATTAAACCTAAGATATAATATCTAATATAACATATTTTAAAATGTTAGAGTACAAACAAAATATGTACCATAGGACGCTAAGATTACACATTTTTAATAATCATTGGTATTCACGAAATAAATTCAATGATTGGTCCTATTGAAAATCATTCCCTATGGATTGTCAAAGTGAATGGCGTTGCGCTTTATATTTTCAATCAGCACATTATTCCTAAAATAATGGCAGCAAGAACGATAAAATGCCGCTTGAACCAAGCAGATGCAATTATGTTACCACATATACCAACTGTACTTTCGGGCTCACACTCTTAAAACACACCAAATGGTAAAACCTAGCTTATCCAAGGATATTTTCCTAACCACAGCTTCGACAAAAATCGAATTCGACGCTCTAAAACCTATTAAGCTATTCACACAACATGCATTAACAAACAAAGCACCTCGTAATTGGGTCCGGTAATTGGCTGCACAGGATACATCGACACGATCATAAATTGAATCGAACGAAAATGGAGCGTAAATCAGAAAGTATGATAATCCAAATCTAGACATCGATCACCGGACTGAGCCAATCGTTACTACCGTTATCGAATTGCTCTCGTGCATCACACATTGTACGATCAGCACCTAACTCATCGTCTATTCCCTTATTTTACCCATTTCACCCCATCTCGATCGATGATGATTGCAAAGATAATCGAACTGAGCAAGAAACAACTCCAATTGCAAATCGACAGAAGGTTTGCAGTAAACAAACCCTCACCATGTACGTGTAAAATGTCCAGGGATTGGACGACGGGCAGCAGTTCCTTGCTCGGATTCGATCGCAATAACCAATGCTCAATGGAAATCGCGAAAGAAATTGATTCCCATCGCAATCATACAGCATGCAGCCAGGGTATGGTGGGTGAAAAGGGAAATCAATAACGACATAGAAAACATTTCATAAATTGCCACTGCTCCTTTCCGTGGTGCTACGAGCGGGTGATCGTCATCGGCGAGAATAGTGTAGGAAAAGAAACAAAAGAAAAATAACAGGAGACAGGAAGGTCCCGTCCATGTCGATTGAGAAATTAGAGTCAATTTTCTAGCGCTTTTATAAATTAAAATTCCATCGGTAATACTTTCTAATAACCACAGCACATAAAAACTCCCTTCTCGCATTAGTCGATAGGTAAGGATCGAACAGAACATCCACTCGCCCCAGTTGCGTCGGTAGTCTGCCTCCTACAAGTAAAAGAAAAAATAACTGATTCCATACGCTACGGTCCGGTGTACCTCGCAACGTCCAAAGCACTTCATACACTCGAACTGTTAACCTCTCGATCGACGATCGTCCGAACAACAACGATCGGAGCCACGAAGACTCCTGCGCTGGTGGTAGGTCCGTTAGCCGTGGGATGAAATCGCTGGACAACTCAGGCAATCAACGACTCACAAACGCACAAAACCTCATCGATTGCAGTAATGAGACGTTGCCCGACCCATGTGGCTCAGGCATTTGGGTGAGCTCTCGTTTCTTGTCCGTTCGCTCGTACGCGCTTCACCAGCTGCGCGGGAGAAGAAATTCATCGTTCGATTTAAATTCCAGTAGCACACAAAAAAACGAATCAGCTAAATTGAGAGCTAAATGATTTTTAACTAATAATTTGTCTGTTGTGATGTTTTGACTCTCCCCGTCTGTCCAGACCACCTTCTAGCCGCTGTGATCATCAACATTATCCATCTTCACTGTTTCTTCGCATGCATCTGTACGTGAATGCTTCATTCTTGTGCCATCTTTTTGCTGCGTTTCATCTGAACCTGAAGACGATCCTACTCAGTCGAGCATATGGAAACGATGAACTGGGATGGACTACGATACATTTCTCGTCTTGTTTTTTCTCCCTTCTATCGACCGAACAAACGCTCAATATGGAACGCGAACTGGTGCCACTGACGCTAAGCTAGTAAGCCGCAGGAGGAGTAGTTTGTTTGTTGCACGTTGTTACCTACCCAGCAAATCGAGGCGAGTCGACGAGTCATTCAAGCTCAATGCTTAAAATATCATAATCATCTCGCCCGATTAGGTCGAACTGGATGGTGGGCAGCTGGTATTTGGCTGACGAGCAGTTGGGTGTTTCGGAAGGCACTCTCCCATTTGAAGGTGGCCAAACGTGAAAGAGACGAAACGGTGAAATCCAACGGGTGTAGCTAGCAAAAATAGTTAGTAGTGAATTATTGGCTTCTCGGGTGTAATTAGACTGCACATCAAGATGGAGGTCGAAACAACGTTTAGCCTCAATTGAGGTTCGTTCGCGAGGATCCTTCCCTGCCGTTGAGTTAAACATTCTGCCCTCGAAGTGCTTCGTGTCAGGTTCCAAATCGCGGAATCGTGAACCAACGAATTGGAGGTTTTAGGCCTTTTTCGTGGTTGCTGTAAAGACGTGCCTGTGAGTGAACTCTATTTTATTGCACGGTCGTGCGAAATTTCATCGTACTTGTGGAGTGATAATGCGAGAGAAGGGAATGCCAATTTAACATTTGTGTACAAATTCATTAGCAGAAAAGGAAAGGATTTTGAATGTAGCTTATTGTACAAGATGAGTTTATGAGTTTATACAGAAGAAATGCTTTAAATTGCTGTGCTTCATTAAATCTATGATCGCCGGGATAATTTGCAGTAAAACATGTAAAGCATCTATCAGAAATGAGATGCTTGAGGTGACTGTATTCTCTAGAAGCACTCCTCTAATAAAAAAAGTAAACTTCATGTCTTTAAAAAGTATATTTTTTATAGTTTGATCTTGGTTTTGACCAATACATTTCGCTAATATATCATACAGTCAATATGCTTAGAGAATGCTCCCTTCGTCTTCTATTTCAAAATAACCTGGCAACAACTAATTTTTTTTTGTTTATGTTTTTCGATATTCCTTCGATTCGGACACCTAGTCAATAAAATATTTGGATACTTGAGCAAACCATTGAATGAGGGCGGTCCCGTGGTACAGTTGTTAACTCGCACTGCTTAACAATATGCTCGTCGTGGGTTAAAACCTAGAATGAACCGCCTCCCGTAGCAAGGACTGACTATGTGGTTGCGTGGTAATCAAAAAGTCCCGAAAGCCTGTATAGGTAGTTACGCCAAGAAGAAGAATGAATGTAAGCATTGATTTATTGTAGTATTCCTTTACACATCTCTCGCGTAAAGTAAAATTCAGGTCCAAGGACGCACATTGATTGATTGTGCAACTAGAACTTATCCCTAACCATTATTTGTATATTTGTCTCAGTTCAACGTTTTTTTGAATTTTCCTTGAATCCAAGTAATGAGAGTTTGCTTGTACTTTTTATCCATTTTCGCGACAAATTAACATAAAACTATTGAGTTCCCTTGAATTAATAGGGTTATATTTTTATCTTCTTCTTCTATTTGGAGTAACGTCCTACGCGGACATGCCGACCTATACAGGCTTTCGAGACTTAATTCATTAACCACGCAGCCGGATAGTCAATCCTTGCTACGACGGTCCATTCTAGGCTTAAACTCATGACGGGCATGTTATTGAGTCGTTCGAGTTGACGACTGTACCACGGGGCCGCCCCGGAGGTAAAATGGTACAGTCGTGTTATTATATTTTTATGATGTTTGTAAAAAAATCATCTACACATATGAAGATTATCTTCGCACCAAATAACATTTACCTAGTGGTTTAATCTACTAACAAACGGGTTTGACAAACCAAATTGTATATTCCTGTATCAATCTTCAGGAAAACAATCGTAGATCCTTTTTACAAAAATCGATATGTAATGTAAAGACTGGTATAATCGCGTAAATTATGACGATTTAATTAATTTTATGATATTGTATTATCACCAAATATCAGCAAGGTTTCAATAATGATTAACACAGTGATTACTTTGGCGTTATGCTATAATTCTTGATCTTCCCGTGTTCGTAGTGCCATTTCTCTATTTTCGCCTCTTTTAGCTTAATAGATTTATTTTAAACATGTAGTAGCAAACAGCAACATTAACAAACTTGTCAACCATACCCTTTTTATTTGTGATAATCTCTAAAATATTACAACCGCAATTGTTTTATACATTCCGTAAAGCTGCTTCCCTTCGCTTCGAAATTTTGGAGTTCTGGTTAACGGCTCATTTGCAATGGTAATGTATTCTGTACAGTTAGCACTCGCCAAACATCATTATTGTAATTCGTTATGTAAGCAATTCCTACCACTGTTGTGTGTTGCTCAAAGCATAATTTCCTCTTCATGCGCACATCAGAGACACCGAACATTAAATCTACATACAGTGGCAAAGGGTTGGTCACACGCAGATAACACTGTCTTTTAGTGGGAATAACTATGAGTATTTTGTTTTCGAAAGATAGCTTTGCACTATATACTTTTACCATCAATCGCTAAAAACAATCAATCAATGAAGAACAAGTTTAGAATCAGTAAACAACATCAGGTCATTTCCGCAAACGTAACATAAACCCCTACAAAACTACTTCTAACTCGCACTGTATCGAGACAGTTTCGGACCTAGCGCTATTTCATACACTGTACAACAATCTTATAAAATAAACAATCACTTTACATTCAAATGTATGCACCCTACCAGTAGAGGGAACCGCGCAAAACGGAACTGAAATAGCCACGGTTAGGGATCAGAAGATGCTTTCGCTCTCTAACCACAAACGTAAATCGACCGAATCAGAGTCGAATGCTGATCCGGTTTAGTTGTCTTCCTATCATCCTCAACTCTTCTTTCTCGTGCCATACCCTCCCCCCCCCTCCCTTTGCAACCACTCAATTGCACTCTCCTACCACACAACAATATATTTCCCTTTCGCGTTGCGATACGATCGATGATCAAGAACGAGCCAAAACCTGAGCGGAAAAGCTGACTTCATCAAGGCTCAGCGTGTTTTGGTTTGTTTATCGCCACCGTGCGGGGAAGTTTTGTTTGCCTTTAGCCTTTCAGCTGCAGTAGCTGGCGCGAAATCCCGCCAACGACGACAACTGTACCGAGGTCACAGCTTGATGAATATTAAACGCGACCAAATCTTAAAATCAACAAACATATTGAAAGTCTACCCCAGTGTTTGTGCGCCCTTCCAGGCGGCGTGGTTAGTCGCGCTTCGCAAAGGACTTTGTCGCTTGTGTGGTTGTGTGTACTTAACAGCTATCTTCATCCTTCGAACCCCTGCCGTTCTGCACCCGAATCTTTGCACCAATCAAACGCTCCGTTCAATCCGTTACCCCTTTGGAGCTGTTTGGAGTACAGAGCAACGTTATCCGAGAGATTGCGGAAGGAGAGTATGTTCTGCTCCTTGTCATAAACCAAGAACCTTCTGTCCGGGATGTTCGTTTCCCATCGTTGTTCTGAAGTTGAAGGTTTTCCGTTTTGTCCCACTTCTATGTTCCTCTATGTTCCAGCCTTCGCCCTGGGACTTTATTCCAATAAGCTATGTATAAACATTCACGGAAACAAAATTTACTATGTAAATGCGATTGAAGTATGTGTTGCAATGATTTAACTTAGATAAAACACTTTTAAAAACGCATGCTCAATATCCTTCCTAGGCGAGGAAAGAACGCGAATTTAATCAATTTTATTTTATTTTATTTTTTTTTCGTTCGCCTCTGGATTTTTCCGACAGAGGATTTACGCCTTCGCTGGATTAAGGATAATGGACTTTGAGTGCTTGTTGGATATTCGTGTTAAAAAAATAGGAGTAGAGTATTGAATGCCGCATACATTAGATTTTATCCATACTTTGCCTAGGCCAATTCTTTGCGAAGAAGCTAGCTGCAGTTCTTTCTTGATATTCTTACTTTAGAGATCTTTAGGAAACTCCCACCAAAACACACTTTCTTTATAATGTTTTTTTTTCTTTCGTTTTTATCTATTGCACTCATGAAATTATCAAACCAACCCGTCGTGTCACACAATTTCTGTTCACACACATATACACCCGCACACAATGGTTCCGGATTTCGACGCTCCGTCCGCATTCGCTCGCGTCCGTGGATCATTTTAATGTGCTGGAATGCTCCTTCCCAAACATATCATAAATGAAATTATCAGCCAGGCAGCAGCTCGCAGGCAAAACAAAATAAAACAGACATTATGTTGATTGATTGATCATGTTACCGATATGCACCGCTCTGCGATGTGAGGAGGAGCATGGGGTGCGAGTGTGGCCGCGTTCCCGGTGGCAAGACGAGCTGAAAGAACCTCGCTGCAAAGCCAAAAGCAGCCTGGGAAGAGGTGAATGATGTTTCAATTTTTACAACTCAGTTCGGTTGTGGGGTTCGTGAACGAAGGAGCAGCAGTAACAGCAGCACCATGAGCTGGTCAAAATTTGTACTCCGGCCGGCCATTCGGACGGACATTTTCTGCTTCATCACGATCATCAGCCTGCAGTTGGTCTCGTGAGAGGATCACTGCACTGTGCTGGGATGGCTGCTCGACAGCACACTACAACTCAATATACCAAAATTGACCGCATAATCAGTAAAACAAATCTCCATAAAACCAAAACTCCCTAACCGTTGCTCCCCTACGTTACAGGGCCTGAAGGACGCCTTTCGATAATCTTCGGTCAAAATCGCGACTGATTCTGGGCGGAATCGTGATTGTTTTTACGAAACGTACATCAACCTAGGCTGGCGACGATTGTTCGTTTCCTGCCATCTCTTGGACTCCAAGAGCCACGAACAAAAAAAAAAACACACAAATCACTGTCCCGTGCTGTCCTTTTTTATTGTTGTTGTTCCAGTGTTTCATGCATTCTGGAGGCTAGCGAGAGGGAAAAGGACTGGTGAAGTCCTGAGAATGTTGTGGTGTGTTTGAGAAATTAATTTCTCTCCCTGCTCTTAACCCTCAAACCTCTCTAACCCTTGGTTGACCCGCGGGTCTGTGAGCATTCACCCCTTTCCTAGCGATGCTTAAGATGATCGATCTGAATTCGAATGAATGTTTGAAATCACGACTCCGGGTGATTATCCGGAGTTGAGGAAGGTGTAAGCGGGTCGCGACACCTCTGGCGAACGCCAGCGCGAGATGGCGCCATCGCGAGCGATATCGAGCTCAACACGTGAGGATCGACGGAGGGTGCCTGAGATTCATGGGAGGAAAAATCAATTCTTCTGGACCCTAAGTTTCATTCCATCGTTTCGTCTGCTTCTTGGAGCTTGTTTGTCTGTTACTATTACGCGTACTTTTCTTCTTTTCGCCAGCAGGTAAGAAAGAACTGCGCAATCCGAACACTTTGGGTTTGGGAGGCCTTGGGTGCAATTATTATTTACATTGCTTCCTCCACTGGAAATTACCGAGTATAAATAACATATCAATTATTCCATTGAGCAAAATTATTAAACATCTATTTTGTGCTGCTAGCGTTCGCCAAGCCTTGTTAAGCGCGCTCGAAATCTGTTCATGCTTGCACGTCCGCTCTCCAAACTAAGCTTTTTAGGAGCCTCGCGCACCAACAGTTGATGGTTAAGTAAATCTGGTTTTGATCGATCACGATCGATCGCACCGTTTGCAATAGACACACCGTGTACGACTAAGGCTAGTCGATTGCGGTCGATAAACTAGTCTGGGTGCTTTATGACGCCATCGCTTTCGTCGGATCATGTGTTACACTCGCAATTCGCTGGAAACCTGTTTCGAATGGAATGTAAGCAGTGCATTAAATCATACAAAAGTTTTGTTGTATTGTTGTTCAGAACCTCTCGATCACATACTACTGATCAAATAGAATGATACAGAGCCAATTTCGAATGCAATATCGCGAGCTGAGAATGGACTAATTGTTAGAAATGGGCTCTTTAAACTTTTTCTTCTACGTACAAATACTGAAGCATTTAAACATTCGTAAGTTTAGAAAAAAATCGTAATTAGAAAAATGTAATGATTAAGGTAGTAGTACAGTCGTCAGCTCGTACGACTTAACAACATGCCCGTCATGGGTTCAATCCCCAAATAGACCGCGCCGCCATACGTAGGACTGACTATCCTGCTATGGGGGGGGAATCAATTAGTCACTGAAAGCCAAAGCCCACAAGTGGGTACAGGCAGGCCTTGACCGACATCGGTTGTTGAGCCAAAGAAGAAGAAGGTAGTAGTATCATTGAGCGATCGGTGCAATCTGCTTCATATTATGTGTAAATTAACAAGTTAATGAAATAAAGCTTGTCATTTTAGGTATGATTTCTTGGGAAAAGGCGCTTCAAGCCAGTGGCGATTCTTAGATGATAACGTTCCTTTCGTTATGTGCTAAATATTTATTGGTAAATTGTAAACTGTAAACTTTTACTTTGAATACACAACAAATTAATAATATAGTTTCCCGTTTTACCTAAGACAGATGCACCAATCAAATTTCTTGATTGTTTGCATCAAAATACTATATTTTATAGGTGGGGGAGGGTAGTGAAAATATTGAAGTAACCATACACGGAGCCCCCAAATCGACAGGACTCCTGGCGGCCGCTCAGTACGTTTTCCGTGAAACCCGTCATTGATGCTTAGTTACATATTTATTTATTTATTTATTCATTTATTTATTTATTTATTTATTTATTTATTTATCTTTTTAGTCATTTATTTATTTATTTAATTATTCATCAAATTATTTATTATTTATTTAGTATTTCTTGATAAAGTATCTGGCCTTTGTAGCCTACATACATTACTCAAAAATTAAAGGACATATAACTAAGAGTTCCTATGATCTAGTGGTATACATACATTCTTTTAAATGTCGCTAACATTTAGTAAAATCGAAGAACAAGTCAATTACACTCGAATAACCATTAAAAGTGTTTAATATCAAAAGTAATGAATCCCTGGCACAACACAAACGAGAACGATGATCAAAGTATAAAAATTGTCTGTTGCTTAAATTTCTACTTGGGACGAACATATTGACTAGTAACAACAATTGTGACCAGTCAGTACTTTAAAAACAAACATGAACTGACCTAAAAGCTGACAGCGTTTTTTATATGGTAGAATGTGTGTATCAGTGTATCAGTGAATCAGTGTATCTTCACGGAAGCTATTGTATTGCGTTGATACTTAAATGCTGCTAATACAAAACTGTATACGATACAACCTGTCCTCTGAATGAACAAACCTACTCATCTTCATCTACCATACTACTACAAAACATCCAGGATTTAAGGTTCGTAATATTTATATACGTTTCGCCCATAAATGGCTTCCAATATGGGTAAAAAGGAGAAAACAATCAATATACACTTCCCACATTAATCCTTTTTCAGCAGCCAGACACTAATCAGCATGCAGCTGAACCCGTTAGCAATCTAACCGACCCAGCTTGCACGTATTCACTGCCGAGGGCACCGTGTCGGAAAACCCATTCAGCGGCCGCATCTAGCCAACGGTCCCTAGGTGTGCTTGCAATAAACAGATTTTACGGATATCTTTCGATCTAATTTAATAACGCGACAGCTACAGCCACACTATGCCAACTCGCTTGTCCGCTCACAGGGCCTCGGCTGAATGCACACGCATTCGAACGCATCGTGAGGAACACAACCGGAGTGTCGAATAGATGAAGCCTGCGGTTTGTGCGGAGTATCCTTTTTTCTTCCTTACTTTGCTTTGCTCTTTCACACCCGACTACCATCCCTACTACGATCCTCTGTGTCGCCCGTCCCTATCCGTAACTGTTTCGTTCGTTATTTATCTTTCAATCAGTGATGCTGGTGGCGTTTGCTGTGGTTCGTTTGGTTCGTCCTACCGTGTCTCAAATTCATCAACGGATCAGCAAACGACGCATTCGGGGTGGTTTTCGTTCCAAATGGAAAAAAGGGGCTAACATAGGTGTTTCATTATTTACGCCTTGCTACCCTCAAAGCCCTACCTAGCGAGTCCCGGTGACGGTGTGGAATACGGTGCTTGTTGCACTTCTCGTCCTCGCTTCGTCCACGATGCCTATTGGCTCGGATTGGGATTTACGGTGGACTCGAAACGTATCGTCCACAAAATGGCCTACCGATCAGGGTTCATCTGGAAACCTATGCTCTTCTGGGTGCTCCTTGTTCGCAAGATATCGATCAGGCAGACAAATTGCACTAAAATGTCTGTGTTGTGACATTCCGGTGACAATCGCCGTTGCGAGCCAGCTGCTCCAAAATTAGGCACAACGGAATTATAATAAAAAGAAGAATCATAGCTAGCCACACTTTGCCATCGTGTTGTTTGAAGTGGATATTTGACATTATTTACCGTGCCCGATCCGTTACCGTTAATGGTTTACGAGTATTGCTATTGCTGTTTATTTGGCGATGGACTTTTGCCAACAGAAAACCCACAAGCTTGATTGGATGCTAAACAGCTCTTGTACTTTATGTATCATATTTGAATAATATACTCCAAACACATGCTGTTTGTTTCGCCAACATGCTTTTACAAGCATTATAATATTTAAGTTGATTATCTGTGCATAAAAATCTACGTTAGTGTTTATACATATGAATAAAAAAGGATTTAAAATAATAATACTCAATAATAATACTATTTGAAAATTATTTTTGTTAATTGTGGAATTGATACAATGGAATGGATCGTTTGATACATAAACCATAATATTTCATTCTGTTCATGAATTGTAAATAATTATCAATGTACCTTTAATCTCAGCTCAAGTGATCTATGTGATATATGCAACGGGCTTGCGTTTGTACAGGATATCAATTGCTATCAGCATGATTTGATCAAATCATGAATTCTGTTTCAGATATTAAGTCCCTGCTAAAATCGTACCTTTTTATCTTTCACACCATCCCTTTGTGTCACAGTTTCATCTATCTCGGTTTCATCTGCTCAGATACGCTTATTCGACTGCACGTTTCCCGTCACCCGGTACCCGGTTTTACCACAATGATCATTATCAACCATTTTGGAAAAATATGTTCAGAACTTGACACCTTCGTTCAGAGTATGTTCGATTGAATCGTGCTGGATAAGATATTAGTTTAATATTTCCGTCTATTTATCCTTGACTCTTTCCGTTACCCTTACTTTGGGGACTTCTTTTCTTTCATGTCCTTACAGATGGTTTTCTATTTAGAGTGAAATCATTCCAGGAAGTGCGTTTGCTCACACTGTTAGACACAAACTAACCATCGATTGCTCTTGCTGTTGTATTCGAGCCGATGCCGGTAAATTAAACAAGGTTTATTCACTGTATACTGGTGCACGATTGTTTTATTCTTTTGGTGAGCATATATACTGATTTGGCCGGTCTCGTAGTACAGTCGTCAACTCGTACGACTTAACAACATGCCCGTCATGGGTTCAATCCCCAAATAGACCGCGCCGCCATACGTAGGACTGACTATCGTGCTATGGGGGGAGAGGGGGGGGGAATCAATTAGTCACTGAAAGCCAAGCACACAAGTGGTTACAGGCAGGCCTTGACCGACATCGGTTGTTGAGCCAAAGAAGAAGATATACTGATTTCACGTAAAATATTAATTATGAAATCAACATTAATGAACGTCATTCCTTGATATTCTTAATGAACGTCAATCGTATTTCTAGGTATAAATTAAAGTTGAATCTTCAACGCTTCTAAATATATGTAATTATTTGAAGTGAACTTTAAATTCGCAAGATCATTTATTTTATACAACTAAATCAAAGTACAAACCTGTGACCCATTTGTAAACCTTTACTCATAACGCAACCTGACATCTAACTCGCAACACAGAGAATAGAAAGCAATCAGTGGAAAAATGTATTGCGTGAAAACCGTCCGGATCGTTGAATCTGACACAAAACCATTTGTCATTACGATTGTTCGTGAGCGTGACTTGCCAACGAAAAAATGCGATGAGTGAACATTCTGTTGACATTTCTTCCTTTGGTGTGTGTGTGTGTGTGTGTGTTTGGTGTAGCGTTTTAATTTTCGCGCTTCGCTTGCGTTCCCGCCCGGTCCAGTGTGCTACTGGCAGGTTCGTGCTGAACGCTACCAATCTCTGCAATCGCCCCAAAAAGGCAGGCGAATGAAATAACAAATGGGTAAAATCCTGAGAGGGAAACAACAACCGAGGGGAGA
The DNA here is from genome assembly GCF_016920715.1 of Anopheles arabiensis. Classification (NCBI taxonomy): domain Eukaryota; kingdom Metazoa; phylum Arthropoda; class Insecta; order Diptera; family Culicidae; genus Anopheles; species Anopheles arabiensis. The sequence goes on along the minus strand of NC_053517.1, from coordinate 43,363,624 downwards.
GCCCACCAAGTACACACACTTACACACACACACACAAACTCACATAAAAGCTCAACTTTTCCCCACGGATGGGCTAATTTAGATTGCTACCGGTGCGATTACGCTCGCGGAAGGACGATTTGTAATCTAAGTGATGACGGGAAATGTGTCTGTTTTGCTACTGAAGCTACTGCTATGTAGCGCACACGCTCGTCCAACCGGTACACGCGACTGCACTGCTGCTGCTGTTCACAGTTTCTTCTCGGCGCGATGTTTTCACGGAAAAGCTCCGCGTCATAGGTACCCCGGTGTGACTGATGATGGTGGAGATTTTCGTCATGCATCATGTCACCGGTAACAAAATGGATGTACGGTCGGTTTTTTGGGGCCGATTGTTTTTCACTTTCCACCCCGGGTCACAGTCACACCCGGGTCGTCACACAATAGCTCATAAATGGGCAAAGACCAACACTTCTGCGGCGCAGAACTCTCGAGTGCTCCAAATTAAAACATTATTGTGGCTCCTCGCCAGGAGCAATGAGGCTGACGATGATGGAAAAGTTTACTATGAAAGTATGAAAACTATACTTTGCTCTTATTAAATTTATTGCTATCACATTGTAAGGAAATATTACACAAAAACCGTTAGATCTATAGCAATTACAATTATACGGCAACGGTTTCGTACTTCAAGATGACAGATTTTGATACGGAAGCTTTAACATATGCTACTCCGGAACGGAGCTTTTAAATACAGTTCTATGGTAAGTAAGTAAGCACCAAAAAGTTGTAAATGCGTATAATGCAGTCCTATATTGTGAATATTTTTTAAAAATGTGTAATTTTGAAGCATTGTTTCTGATACAGCCCTTTAACCATACTTTGGCATAGATTCGCACTGTAACTACAATACGGATTGATTTATCGTTCCATTTCCTTTTGCGCTATAGGATGCTAATATTGAGAGAAATAAAATAAACACTCCACCAAAGCTGCAAATGCAAACGCTTTTCGCAAACAACAAACTTCTTGCCATTGAACACCGCCCTAATCATTTTTACAGCGGCCATCATGTTCGTGCAATTTATCGCAAACCCTTGCTCATTATCTCAATTCGTATGCACCTTCGCTCCATCTGTCTGTTATTCTTTCATTTTATTTATTTTTTTAACTTGTTTGTCCGTTACCCATCGTATGATTTTGGCTCACAGCAGACTGCTGCCCATGGTCGCTGGCCGTAAGCTACCCAGCCATCAGGCGTGCGTGCGTGTGTATCTTTTTTTTCTGTATCCAATACACCCCCCCCCCCCTTCACGCTCTTGCTCACACCCCAGCACTGGTGTTCCGTGCCCGGACAGCTTGAGCAGCTTCATTCAACAGAATTCGCTTCGGTTCGTTTTCTCACGCAAAGCCTACGCAATCCGATGCTGCTTTATTGGCCTAATCTAGCTCCGCCCAGAAACAGCTTGTGTAGCTACTATATATTTGTCTATATACTCACGGTTGGCTGGTGTAGTACATCCGCGGCGAAACTGTTACAAAGCAACACAAGCTAACTGGCAAAGTGTGTACACATACTTAGGGGAAAGGGATATTTTTGGGTACATTAAGATGGGTTTTTTGGCCGACTGTTGCGACACTGATACGATTGGAAGTGTTTTAAACAATGTGGTCTTATGGGACGCATAGTTACATACGTTTGTCGTAATGTTAATCATTAACAATATGTTATCGATACTAGCATCGCATACACCTTGGTATCTCTGGTCCTTGGTATCTGTACAGATATTTTAATATATGTATCAATTATTAAAATGTAAATGAATTGCTAATATTTCATTTTATATTGGTTTTAGCCAATATAACAATACTTATCCTTCAACGAAAAACATCCTTTATTAGAATGAAATTTCTCAACCATTTTCATGTAATCACTCACGTTACAAATTGAGATATTAAAAATTGAGCCAGAATTGAACCAATGTAAAAGAAGTGTTAAGTGTAACCAATAAACTAAAATGATTGAAATAGTATTCTTATTGTCGACTGCCGACGGCATTTGAAAATTCATCAATGTACATGTTAAACATTCATTATTTCTGAACAGAGTCGCGTAAATCTATTACTTTATATTAAATCATAAATCTTCTTTTTTTTTATTTTTAAATAAAACAATAACGATTACTGCAACTTTAACTAAATCTACCGTTCAGATAAATAAATATTCTGGTTCTACGCTATAGTTTTGTTTTTCGGATTTTCAGACTTCATATCAATTTTCATAAAACCACTGTTTCAATTTAATTATTAAATTTATTTTTGTAATAATTAATATAATTTGATTGCAGCAATGTATGTACAATGATTGGTTTGTTTAATTAATGTTGCCTACCCTTTAAACTACCCTTTTTGCTCGTCGTTTAAATGATAGCACATAGCTTTGTTATTTTTGTTTCTTCGAACCAGAACTATCTCGGTCATTATCATTACCATTGCCTTGTTGCCAGTTTGTATTGGTGATCGACGTATGGATAAATTTTATCCCTTTTTCCCTTTGTATTACGAACATGTTGTAGCTTTGTTGGATATATCTCTAGTGCTTTCCAAGCAACATATTGCTTGCACGTTAATGATTTGGTTTCATTTTTATCTAATTGTATCCGTCACCTTGGCAAATGTGGCTGATTTCTTTTACTAAAATATTGCAATAGTTTTGCATCACTTGAAGACTTTCTGATTGTGAGTGTCCTTCGTGTGATGTATTAATTTAGCCTGGATAAGATAATTTACCATAATTTCAATAACATCACGTAAACTCACCGTGAAAAAAAAGACAGGAAACATAAAAAAGCTTGTTTACCCCTTACATGTATCACAAACAATTAAAGGATCAGGTATTGCTGCACTTTTTATTACAACAAAGGCATTACGTAATACTAAGCAATTTACAATGATCAGTAGTCAAGCCTTTTCTGGCATTTGCAGCATAACTGTTCCTTTATTCAACGATGCATAATTTTCCCCAAACACAAAGTAGAACACAGGCTTAACGCAACTATTTTTCTTTGCTATGTGCATTGTTTTATTGTTCTCTATGCCACTGCTATCCAATATCATCGATGTTTGTTGTGTTCAAACTATGCGTTCATTTTAATATAATATAAATCATGTTGCTGTTCATGCTGCTAATGATATACTATACAATATTTATATTATTTTACTTGTGCTTTCAAAATTATTTCCCATTATGTATACTCGCTCGAGTTCCACTACTTTCAACTAATATTCCTCAACACTGTACGCAAGCTGTGGTTGTTGTGGGCGGCCATTTTAGGAAGCTTGCTTTGCACTATTTTACCAAGCAGTGAGCTTGTGCTTTAACGGTCCTGTAAATCTTTGAGCATATTTCCCTGTATGTGCTATATAGGGCTAGTGTTACACGTTTTGTTTTTTGTTTTTTTTTTCTTCACAAAAACTAGTTCTCAATCACACATATATTCCTACCTCTTTCACCTTCCTGTCATGTAGTTTCTTTTGGTTAAATAAACAAAAAAAAAGAGTTTGCTCAATTACTTTCTCCTGAACATAAATCCTGAAAACCAGATCTAATAAAAAAATAAAAGTTGAGATATGTTAACAAAATATTGATGATGCTTGGAAGTGCTATTGGATTGTGCTATTAACCTTTGCAGCAAAAACATCATACTCGTTACAATAAACAAATTTGGTTCATCAATAGACCTCTACTAAGAACCGAAATAACTCCACTACTAACGGCACATAAAATGGGTGATACACTGTACCAACAATACACTCATTTAAATCTGTGTCATTAGAAAATTTGAAACAGTCATACAAGCAATGTTTAATACGCTAACGAAAGGTGAAGAGTGGAGCGAATGTTTCACAGAAATTTAAGCCGAAATCAAATTTGCTTCATTTCCGGAAAGCCAGCCTCACGCTAACGTGAACAATAAATACATACTGAGCGATTGCTGGAGTACGAAAGTTAACGATAGACAGCTCTATTGGAATGCACAAGTGCGCATGTGCTTTGCTGATGCTGATGGTTATATACTATCGTACTATATACTTTGCCCTCGACAAAACCATTTTCGCTCAACTGAAACTTTTCAGTCAAAAGCAACAAAAGTTCGAGCAGTTTACGTCATAGACGAGGAGCATACCCAATGGCTAATATAAATTTGATACTTGCAACATGCCTTAAAACACTTTCCGCATGCTCTTTTTCGAATTTGTGACATCCTTGAATTAAAAAAAAAGTACAGAAAAGCAGACGTACTAACACCACAAGTGATAGATTTAGGAAGTCATTGTCACAGAGAATCTAATTTTTCACCCTGAACAAACTCAACGCTACACCGCTCAGTAGTATGCACCACAAGCTACCCACATTACTATTGATCCATTCGTACGGGCACGTCATTATACAGTTGTGTAGCTTGCTGAAAGCAGAAACCTGGAAGCTAGCTTGTGTTGTGTAATTTTCGGCTCCAATGTGTCGTCTCCCTTGCGTTTTGCGTGCTTGACCCTCAAAAGCGTCCGTTGCGGAAACCTTGCCCACCATTTGCTACCATAGTTACATTCTCTAGTTTCTCTAGACTGTTTTGTCAGCGATGCTGGGTGCTATTGCTACTGCTACTGCCTGCGAGTGCGTCTCCATTAGCTACACTAAGGTGACAGTTTTTACCCTTTCATCTCCTGTCAAGCCGCATCACACGTCATGTTCATTGGCCGTTTATCACGACGCTTCCTTCGGCTTCGGGGACGGTGAGAAGGGCCGATGGATTAGCGAGGTGGTAGTGGTGCCCGGTACGATCCGAACGATGCCGCTAGCGTTCAGTCCGTTCATCATGCTGGCCGCTGTCAGGGCCGCCGCATGGTGATGATGGGCATGCGTTTGGTGCGCATGGTGCGGAAGGTGCGCGTGGGGATGGTGCACGTGCAGCGGATGGTGGGGATGAAGCAGGGGCAACGAGTGATGCTGGGGTGGCTGATTGGCGGCGGCCGCCGCTGCTGCAGCTGCAGCGGCTGCCGCCGTATGCTGCAGCAGCTCCGCATTCAACCGCGACGGTGAGCTGACCCGTATTCTCAGCGGGGACATTGGCTGCATTAAGGAGGATGGTGTGCTGCTGCTGCCGTTTGTAGTGGCTGTTGGGGTACTACCACTGGCACTGTTGTTATTGTTGTTGCTTCCTACCGAGCTGGGAGTGCCTGGGCGCGGATCACTCGACGACAGGTCGCTGGGATGCGCCAGGTCCTTCAGGGAGCTCGCCGTGCCGCCGGACAGGGTGGGAGTAGTGGCGGTAGTTGAGGTGGGAACATTCGTGAGGGATGCGGTCGTGGCACTGCTATTGCTACCCGGCGAGTCACTCATATTAACGACCGTCGTGAGGACTCCTGCATTGGCCACGCTGGATGCAGCCATAGATGCCGCACTAACGGCGAGCGAGTGAGGCAGGTGAGGCTGTGGTCGCAGCACGGTCGGGGTGAGTGGGAGGTGTGTCAAACCGATCGGGGGTGAGTGGGTGTTGATCGGTGGCGAGTGATCGCCCAGACGATAAGGCATGAATCTACTGTTGAACGAACCTATCGATTAGAAAACAAGAAAATCCTATTATGAACATCAAACTCCACACAATACCCACGCAATTCGCAGGACACATCGTCAGACATCGTCAAATCGTTTATAAATGAGAACTCAACTAATGCCTTAATGCTGATTCAATTTGATACTTACCAGGTAACAAGCCGCCCGTAAGATGATCACCAAAGCGGAAGGAATGCAGCGAGGCAAAACTATTCCGAAAGTCCTTCTCTCGATCCCGCTCATCGTGCAGCCGATCCTCGCTTGAGCCGGGCAGCGAGCTGGGACTGTGCTGCATCGACATACTAGGAACTGGAGAGTGTGTACCGAGGGAAATATCCGAATCGGAGTCCGTGTCCGTTGGTGACAGTGGTCCATCGCCCCGTCTAGGCGTCAACGAGGATGATCCAGAACCAGACAGAGGTGGCTGGTTGTGTCTGTTGCAAGAAAGAGCCAAAGAAGAAATGCACAAAAGAAACATGGTTAAAATTTCCAATACGTAGGGAGGTGGAGCAAAGCACAGAAAAGAAAATTTCATGTCATTTAATAATCGTCCCATACAACGATCCTGGTCCGTGTGCACGGTTGAAACACTCGCATGGGCTAGCCCCTAATTTTAGCGTCTCAAAATCGGTTAATCTTCCCCAATTGATGGGCTGGCATTTAGCTGCACCCTTTACCGAGACCCCTTGGTGGCCTTTCTATTCGATTTTTTTCACCCTTCATCGTACTTTTCCATGCCTTTGCTTAATAGCAATATCTCTGACGTTCCTAAAACGCCACCAAGACAATAATCTTCCTCTCAGACGAGACAAACAAGGTAAGGTGCCAGCAGACGAAGAGCACGTACAAAGAACGGATTGGACAGGAAGCTAACGACGAACGGAGGCCTCGTTTAGAGTGGGTCAGGTTATATCGACCTACAACGGGCAAACTGGACCTGACCGGGGAAGAAGTTGCAATGTCATAGACTTTAATACGAGGTTCCCTCTCAATGACGCCATATTGCAGGATTTCCGTACGCTTCGTGAGCAGCTTTGTCTTTAAGTGCAATATTTCAACATTAGGCGTAACACGCTGGTGCGATGGATGTTGGGTTATTTCATACCTCATTGCTTCCAGAAAAATCGAACAAAATAAGTGAGTGTTTGTATAATTCGACCGCGAAATTTATGAATATGTATAGTTTTTGATTATGTATATTTTTTACTTTCATGTAAAAGTAAACAACAACATCAAACCATACAAACCAACCACAACAAAAATACTAACTCAGTACCTGTGCCTTGAAAAAAAAAATAAAAAAAGGTCTATAAATGGATCACACTCCACCGCTAAAACCATCTCTTTGTACTATAGAAATACTCTCCATACTCCAGAGTTTCTCGGTTGGAGAATCTTAACCGGTACAACCTCGGGCACGATGGGATGAATGGCGCCGGAAATGAAAATGCTGTACGTCTATATTTACACACTTCGATTTAATAGGTGTCCTTTCTTTTCTTCCCACTCCAAGATCCACAGCAGACACACGGTCAATGATGCAGACACCATCGCCGCCCTGCTTGGCATTTGCGAGCGATATGTAATGTACCTCGGCCATCGTCAGACTCAGCAGAGACGGACAAGCAGGAGGGACGCCAATACGAGAAGAAGCGTTGCACATGGTCGTCAAGGGCGAACCACAGGCCGGTGTACCAGGAAGAAGGTCCTCCAGCAGCGGAAAACGCAAATATGCTATTGAGAACCGTAGTTTTGTGGTTTAATGTTTGGCAACGCACTGTTTGGTCAGGACGTGGTTGATATTTCCCAAGGAATGTGCCACAGAAATTTAATACTTCAGTATGGCGCTCACCTACCTTTTTCGCCCAAATATACCATTTGCCGCTTTAAATAGACTTTGGCATAAATGACTTGAAATTTATATCTTAGCTCAACGCGCATGGCCTAGCCTCAAATTAGTAAATCAACGAGGCAATGCCGTTTCCACAACAGGAAGAAACAAGGAAGTAAACTGTCACCGTATCAATACAACGGACGAGTTGTTTGACAGCTGTCTGCTTCGGTTGAAATTTCCAAATAACTCAATCCGTCATCATAACGACGCCAACACGCACAAAGACAAACCATGTGTGATGATGCGCTGGCGCTTAATGCATTCTTCCATTTTACAGCAAAGAAGACAAGAGAAAAGTTTTAAGCCTCCGTCTTCACCGCCATCTTCTGGCCACCCAATCAACCCACATAGAAAGATACAACGACCAAGAGGGGGAAAGAAAAAACAAAACATACTTAGAAGACACACAACAACAACCTCAATGAAGAAAAAAAAACAAAGTCCTAATCCTAAACAAACTGTTTCCACTCACCGCTCGAGTGAAGAAAACATTAACAAATACACTTATCGAAGACCAAGAGAAGTCAAAGGCGAACGATAAGCACAGCAGCCACTGCTCAGTGTCATATGGAGATGCCAGATCGGTTCTGAGCAATGACGCTTTGATATGGCTCACTCTAGGATCGAATTACGGATTGACGCACTCTAGACGAGCCAAACTTTGATCCTGAACACGAAGCGAACTGAATAACTTCCACACTAAATAGCACAAAACTGCATTATCCCACGCTTCTTCCTGAGGACCCGATCGGTACAAGTTTCGTCGAAAATAGATAGTGACGTTTTCTGTGCGGGAAATCGATAGCAGTCCCATCCAACCCAAAACTGGACAAAATTAATATTCAAATATGAAACGAGCAACAACAAGTTTACTCTTAGTCAGCTGCCGATTTTAAATACACGAGAACGGTTTAAATCAACACACGCTTGCAAATAGAGCAGACGAGCGTTGTATGATAATGCTAAGCACCTCTTGTTAGAAAAAATAATGAAAACGACAGGGATACTGGCAAACTGGTGCAATTAATGGTGGAATCAAAATAAACACCAACAGCCACAAATTCAATAAGGTATGCTAATTTCAACTCACGAACGCTCGGCACACAAAAAGCAGTAGCAAAAAGACAAATGAGCCACAACAAGGAGCGATTAGATTGGCAACCCCTCTCGAGCATAGAAATTATGACAATGGCTCCATAGCTTTTGAGATTTTTTTTTTTCACACCCTCTGGCAGTTGGTGATGGTTGGTGGATTGTGCAAATATTATATCTCTTGTATGAAATAACCCTTTCAACCAGACGCTTCTCAAGGACAAGTTAATGTTTATCTTTTATCCCTCTCTCCGCCATATCATGGTTTAGTTGCAGAGGAAATGCGAACTAAATATGATAGCTCCGTACCTCGTAAGCAAGGAACTTGTGAAGCCTCCTGTCATCATCTGCTAAATTTGATGGGATTCTCACTAATACCATCATGCGGTTTTGTACGCTGTTCGTGTTTACCAACACGTGGTTTTAGCACGTCGAACCCCTTTTTCCGAGCAGCGAACTGTTTCCCGGTTTCCATTCCACTGACGACGCACGCTTAAATAGACATCGAATGGGGCTTTAGTTTCACTCCCCCGGGTTATCAGCGTACGACCGCCGACATTTAATGATAATTGAATTGAACCGGCCCCTGCTCCGCGAAACGCCCGGCGTAAAACCCCGTCGGCCAACAAAAAGGGGTTGAAGTTTATTTAAACACACACACACACGCACCAGCAAGGACTTGAGCACAATGGGACTTAGTTACACAAGCGACGACAGCACAATGATTTGGTCCCGAGTAACGACGCATAAAATTGCAAGTGAGCAGTACAAACACGCAAACAGCGTAGTACATCCTTGAAAACAATCCCAGCATACGAGGCCAAACCTCAGTGCCAGGAAGTATGGCGATGTAAATGGATGGCCGAACGCAAAACAAAGCAAACAAAACATAAGCCACCCAATAGCATCATTCCTTACTAGTACTGTCCGATACTGCTACGCACTGTAAGGCTCGTTAGCCGGCTTCATGGTCATGATGAGCATGCCAACCGGCTTTCAACGCACACTCTATTGTCTCGGCCGACGTCGTAATGGGCAACACATGTTAGTGGTTATTGAACAAAATTGTGTTTTATGATTGTTTTTCACTAGCTCCGTTCTGTAAATGGGCATCCGGAGATAAAAACCAGTTCCAATAGTACTTACACGGAGACAGACACGCATTGTCACACTGTTCTTCGGAAACAGGGGAAGGCAAGGCCCCGCAGGAAGTGGTGGTCATTGGTTGGCGTTAATATCACAACCCAATAACGCATCCAACAACCACTTCCAATTGTAGCTTCGGGGCGTACACACTGTATACACAAATGTAATTTCTACGATATAACGATTCTAAGCAATTGATTTGTAGTGATTCCCATCAGCGATGCTAGATGCTCTTGCTCCACCTTGGCATGGCATACATGTATGTCCACGGTGCAGATTATGTTAACAAAGAAGGCCACCAAATATTTGCTCACCGTCGAGTTGCTTCCGGGGACCACCTGCCTCCCGGTTCGGTAAATCGTTGCAAAATGGAGCAAGCGAAATGTTTGTCCAACAGGGACCTTCGTTTCCTTCCCCTCATTGCACTATTAACAGATAGAGAGAGAGTGAGAGAGAAAGAGCAAAAAGACAACAGGAAACTATTTGTACCATTCCAAGATTGGCTGGACAGATATTACATACGGAGGGCATCCCGCCAGTGCGCCCGTTCACCGTTAAGTACCTTGGCGATGGAAATACCCAACCGGGAAGGATATCTGTGTGCTTGCTTGCAATCATCATTACTACCGTCGGGACAAACAACGATGTTATTGATTTGCAGGACAACATGACGAACAAGCTCGAGTGGTCGATTGATTGCAAACCATTCTCGAATCAATCAACAACACACGGTCCTATAATGGGTCTTTACAATTCCGTACGGACGATTAGGTTCTCGAGTGTCGGACGTGTGCACGTCGGTCTGCCGCGGTACAGATTACTGTACCAGGTCAATATGAAATGCAAAAGTCTCCTTGCTTTCTTTGGAGTGTTTACTATCGATGCAATATTCCTTATATGTATGGAGACGCCTACAATACTAAATAGATGGTTGGTAGATATTTGGGCTTTGGGGCCAGTAAAAGGTTGACAAACACAAATAGCAAAATCCAATACTACAATGGTACTGTAATTCATAAGTTTACAAGAATTGTTAATTATTGTACAATCCTCTATTTGCTTGACATTTCACCAAATTTTATATAAAAGAATCTGAATAAAACGATTGTTTCCTCCAAAATGGATATTACATCGAGATTTCTTACGCTAATCCTTCCCGTTCAGATGTAATCCAGAATGTTATCGCATCGTTTACACCCTTTTCAAATAACAATCCCCTCCCCAAACATCCCTTCAACGGCCAATATATCGAATAACAAAATATTCTACACACGGCACAGCGACATCATATTCTCTTTCCCCGAACGGACATACAGCCCTATCCCGACAGTTTCACACGTAATAAAGTTAAGGAAATCTTGCTCTCTGCCCTGCAGCCCAAAGTGTCGGTTACGATGGGAAAAAGGGTAATTGAATATCGAAAGTACGATGTGCTTCGAAGAACAAAAAATCCTTCCAAAGGGAGCAAAGGAAGCCTTTCATCTCATTCCCTTAAAGGGAGGGGGGATGGGAGACAGTTCACATGATTGCTGTACCGGTCTCAATCATGGTCAGAGCTACGAAATTTTATCGATCTTCTTGCCACGTGCAGGAGAAAGATAGCTCGTGCTCACATGCTGCTTCATTGAAATGTTATCTTTGCTCGAAATGAAACATTGAAATAAAAACATACATATAAACTGCATCAAATGTAACAATGTTAAATTAAGCTCCAAAATATAACAAGCATCAACCAGTAATATCTGTTAACTGGAGGAGAAATGAAATGAAAGCAGTTCGCTTCTCATCTAGTCATACATGCCGTACACAATCAAATGAAAGGGAAAAAACGAACCCCCCCACAAACCCAAATTCATCACAGGGCTAACATACTGCCATACAAAACCGTTCAGCCCGAAACGCTCCGGCCAGATTTGATTCAATAATCATAATATTGTTGATTCTCGTTTTCCCTTCATTTTATAATACTCAATTGTCCCTTTTTTACTCCCTCTTCTCAGCTCTATTTACACCCCTGCTGGAGTTTTTTCCAACCTCCATAAACACCAGCATCACCAACACCGTCTCTGGCATCATCATCATCAACAACAACAGTCGTATGATAGTCGTGACGAAAATCGAACGAAACTGCTTCCTTTTGGCGGTTAGCATCCGGTTAGCCAAATATTTGAATATATTTACAGCTAAACTTAATTTGTACAACAATAGAGCCATTATTTCACGCCCTCGGCTTCCCGATTGCATAGACCGGTGGCAGCAATCTGGCACCTGCAGCAACCAAACAAAGCCAGCCTACGCAAAACGCGCCGCACAGTTTCGCCTCTTATCAACACGCACCGCGGCTCGAACGTCCTACGCGCGCACTGGAATCGAATCGTTAAAGCATTACCGAATAATGAATATAAATTAGCGTGAAAAATTAAAATCCCAGCTTGTTCATTTCGACGGCTGGGGGTAGCGCGTCCCGGTGACGGTCGCATAGCTGACGGAAGTCATCACTTTGCTGCCTTCGAGGCTTTCCCCTTTTGCGCTTGCAGTCCCATCCCCATCCCGGAAGTTCTTGCGAGATGTTCCTACTCGGTGTGGTTTCGATCACGAGTTAGAGTCTGCTACAGTCCACCATGCACGATGAATCCTTGTCGAAAGTTAACGGACCAGGATGCCCGCAGGCCGTTGCTGTTCTACCAGACAGGCGGAGGAGCGGTAGTAAATGATCTTTGAACGATGCATACAACCCGCACAGAGCTTGGAGACAAATTTAACCGTTATCGAATTAAGCCACAACGAAGTCGGTTGTCTGTATGATGCTTCGGGGAAATCTAACCGTTTCACTGCATTGCACAGGAATAATGGGTAATGAAGTTGTTCCGAAAGGATGAGCTAGATGACTTACTTCCCCTGCAGCGGTCGGTGTGCACCAGTGCTCTACATCGCTGGATGGAAAACAGTGGGTCTAGGCATAGTATATTTGCCCGGAAAGTTATAACCATCTGCTGGAGGTGATTCTATTTTTGATGAGAGTTTAACAATGTAGCAATGCTTGAAAAATCTATTTGACGAAATAAAAACACACTCTTGCATAGTTTGAGTATTTTCGTTTTCAACAACGTTGTTTTTAAACACGTTGCACTCAATTTACATATACAACAAAATCAAACAAAACATAAACAACATCAAGCAATTCGATAAATCGTGCTCTTCCCATCTCGAGGAAGATGAAACATACTCATCCGTTCGTCTACGTGTACCACCAAACACATACCGGTTTGGCTACTTGCAGAACTTTACTCGGCGTATGCAGCCATTCGAAACGTCACACTAATGACTTTATTATCTTCTACCACTAAGGCCAACAAATGCCGGGGCCAAGGGTTACCACCACTCCACGATAGTATCGGCCCCGTCCGGCATCTGTACCGCATACATTGTCGGTAAATCTTGTAGCTGCGGTCGACCCGGAGTCACCCGGTCACGGTTAATTCACCGTCACTGAAGAGCACGCCAGCGTATTACTTTCTCGGTCGGAGTTTTGTTTCTTCTCCCTTTTACGCTATTCACCACCGTCTTAACGTGTTTTAAGTTTGGGTAACAAAAAAAAGGTGTTAGTTTCTGGTGGGGGGGAGGGGGGTAGACTCCGCATTGACCACATCGGATCAATCATTCGCGTTGCGGCTCTCGCGCCACTCTGGCAGTCATTAGCCGGGTTCCACCATCGACTGTGGTGAGGAGGATCTTTTGGAACCGATAGACCCACTGGACCGATCTTAAGCAGGAGAGGGAGCAGCAACAGTTCATGCATCCATCAAAACCGTCCGACGGTCATTACGAACTGTTTACTCTTGCATTTGTGCTGGGGACTTGAGTCGGCAGGGAGTGAGGGAAATTGACCAGCCGCCAGTATCATCGGCACCATGATTCCTACTGTCAGATCAGTTCTCTCGCCACCGAGACCCCGGCCCGGTTTGTCTGTTCCCGGCGCAATTGCTGTATCGAAACGTATATAAATAATTAATTAAGTTATTGTTACACTTAATAAGATAATTAGCCACGGAGCCCCATCCCGACGATACCTGCCGCGTGTTCGCGCTCGAAGAACCATTATCGCATTGCGGCCCCGGTCGGAACCATGGGATGGGAACGGCGATCCCGTGCCGCGAGAGCGATTTGGAGCGGCTGGCCAACCGTCCCGGGAACCGGGAAACCAAAACCCGGGATCGTACGACTAGAGGACGCATGCTGCCGCCAAAAGAGCTGCCTACTGACCGCAGTCGTACGTGTGTGTTTGAAGAAGAGAGCGAGAGAAAAGAACAAACCTATAACAAAACACGTTTGTTGCATAGCGCGCTGGCGAACAACAATTCGCTTCATAAAGTTATTACCCCTTTGGCAACATCACACACCCCCTTCTCGACCTCCATCTTCGGTCTTTCTGCGAATCTTCCGCAAGCTCCAACATTGTGGCATCAAAGCAAAGGGGCCCGATCTCTGCGCCCTTCCCTCACACATCAACTCGAGGGAGAGTATTCGTATTGCGTATCGTATTGTATCGCGCCGATGCGCCTCGAAGGTATGCGCACGGGAAAGAAAAACGATCGCAACGGCAGATCCGCATCACCACCCCTCACCCTTCACGCATCTCCACGGAAGGAAGAACATTTGTGGCCCCATTGCTTCCCCTCGGTGGCGTTGTCGGCGCAACACAAACGCGGCTGTAGCTGCGGCTGTTGCTGCTGGCCGGCGCGTAAAAGAAAAACACCTAAAACAACTTCACACGGCGGCACCGATATAAAGGAGTGAATTTGAAAACGATACCACGGTACGGCCTCGCGGTTGAGCTTCCAGCGCGCGCGCACGCACGCTCCGCCGCTCGCTCGCTCTCTCGCCACCTCCCCGTCCAGCCCATTCAGCCACTCTAATGTCGGGTAATTAACCCTTCGGTGGGCAACCGGGTCGGGCGGCAAGAGGTGTCTCGAAAGAATTGCTTCGGAACACGATCACACCTTACGCGAAACGGTTCGAGCCAGCATCAATTCATGCTGTTAATTGGCGAAGATACCAGTCGGAAAGGACGGTTACTACTTGCTGACGGTTCGATCGTTTGGAGAAAGTACGCTGAATGGAATGATATTAGGCATCGGCTATTTGGGAATGATCCGAAACTAACGCTTAATTGATATGATACATGCTGAGCGCGGTTTAGCAATTAATCTATTACAAGATGCTCATTAACAATATTATTATTTTCGTTGCTGTGTGGCTGTGAGCAACAGCAAAGGGTTATAAAAATAGTCGATCAATTTCGCGCAAACACACAACACTTTCAAGTGGGGTTAAAAAATTACCAGCTTCAATAAAGATGTTACTCGTTTTAGTGCAAGAAAAAACGAAAGTATTTAATTTCTTGTACCATTCGTCTTTCGTTGCTGCTGTGGTGCAATGAGTGTATCCCTTGTTGTTGCATTTCACCCGTTTTTTGTCGCTATCTGAACCACCACTATGCGCGCGTTATTATCGCTTGCTGCCGCTCAAATGTTGCCGCGGTCGATAACCAGCGTAGAACATGATGCGAAAAATTCCTAAATTCCAGCCGCCACAGCTTGACTCATTCATTCGTCTGACAATGAGCCCAGCCATTTAACCAAGTGTGGATGTGTATATGTGTGTGTTTATGTGCGCCGTTGGTGTACCGTCTTGCGTGATGCAAACCGAAACAGTTTCCCCGTATAATTGATACAGATACATTCCAATTCTCAATCAAGGTGGAAAGAACTTATACACACATACAAACGGACGGCTTAAGACATTTGTTCTAAGTTTGCTTAAAACTTTGATATAAATTTTATTTTCACACAATGCATTTATAGACATGCATTTAGGCCAATGAGGAATGATAAAAACTAGTTTACCTCGTCCTTAGCTTCAAGGCTCAAAACATTGATTCTCCTATTTGACCCAGAGCCTGCAAACACACTCATTAATGTTCTCGGTCAAGCTGGAGCTCCTGGGTTGCGTTCCTCGAAAAGGAAACAAGCACATATCGGACAAACGACCTAATTTACGACCGGCAAAACAACATCATCAATCTAAACGATGGCGACAATTGCCCATTTACCTTCGTTTTGGCCGGGAACCGAACCCTATCTCCGGCGGCTGCATCCATGTCCAGCCTGGTCTATTAAAACACGTTGCACGTTCTCGTCGCTTCACAGTGCCACACCAGCCGTTCGATCAATTCTGTTTCCTAAACGGGACTAACCAGCGCCGCGATCGCTTGCCGCATGTTCGTGAAAACTAATAACTATAAAATAAAATTTTATCCATTTCGAATTCATCAACTAACGATTCGGTTCCGCTGGGGTTACGCGCTATACCGTACACGTCCGCGCAAGGGCGAGGGCTGCACAGAAAACGTCAAAAATTCAACCTCACCAACAGCCCAACATGGCAAGTGGAACGGCAAAGTAATTAAAACGGAAATTCATTTGCTCTGTTCGCGCTGTCCCATCCCAAGGATGCGAACTGTAATCATTTTGCGTTTGCACGGATACGTAACCTTCGCTGGTTGTTCTCCCGCTTCCCGAAGGGCCGTCCTTTGCATGGGCACTAAGGAATGTGCACCACCGAATGTATCGAACGTTTATTTGAAAGTCTTTTGGGCCACAGTTACCGAAGCGGTTGAAAATGATGCCATCAAAACACGGCCGAACGGCGACGGCCTTTGACGTTTATATTTTTTAAAGGTTAAAATTATAAAGTGATAAAAATATTTTAAGCCTGCCTTGGCGCGACGTGAGCTTTTAGTGGCTGCACAAATGCCACATAACATGCCACCCTCTTCCTCTCCCTCCTTCTCTTCCTCCTCCTCTCTCTCTTTCTCTGCATCTGTATATTTCTCTCGTTGCATGTTTTCCACGCCCATTGCACTCTGCGGCCGCTCTGGACACAAAACAAATGACAAATATTCTGCAGCCGGAATGTTTTTAGCGCTTGCAATACTTTTTTTCAAGTGAAGGTGCGCGGTAAAGAATTTGACTGGCCAGTTGCTGGAAGATTATTTGTAATAATTATACCCTCCACAAACAGACACCATGCGGTGCCATCATCACAACTCTACCCGTTTTATCTTACCTCATTTGCTACTTAAGGAAAAAGGGTTTTATGTCCGGGGTTTGTGCCTTTTTCGCTTCCTCTTTGTAGAGCAAGGTGCAACGGTGTTAAAGACACATTTTTTTCTGCCAAACGGAACACATACACAATAATAAAGTCATACAGAATCGTTGCTTACGCGTTACGACCAAATTCTTCAATAAAATTGCTTCAAACACAATTCCTCACACAAACGTAACAACAACAAAATGTAAGTCGTTGAACTCATTTCAGGGAACGGCATAGCTATTTTTCCTTCAGGTTTCGTTTATATTATGTTGCAGAAATGTATTTTGCATTCATTGCTCTATTTTCCGAGAACAGCCTGTTTTTAATGACAACTCAAATCCACTGCAAAAGATAGGAACAGAAACTGTTAACAAAATCAGTTTTTAATAGAATCATTACGGTCACACTTCCACCATTCTCAGATGGGCTTTTCTTAGTGTATCTTTCAACACTTATCCAAACTACCCCCATAATTGTTTCATTGTTCATCAAATGTTGTGCCAAAGCATTTTTCCTTGCTCGTCATTGTCAAACGCTCACATTCCTCAAATATCCCCCTTATACAAATAAACTCAAACTCAGCATCAAATGCGTTCTGTACCCATGTTAGCAAGCTTGTTCAGTTGTTTTGTTTCCCCTACACATTTCTAGAACGTAAGCGACGAAGCATAATGCCTCTTACATACATACACGCACACACCCTCTTGTTTAGGTTCGTCGTCGAGAGCCCAATTCCGAATGGAAATGGGAAACATTTTTATCAAATAACAAATTTCTCGATTCAACCTGATTTTCCATGTAACGGCTCCACAGAACTCCCCTTCAATGTAAATTCGTTAGCCTAAAAGTCGATTTGGCATTGTGACTTCAATTTCAATAACAGCATCAATTCGACTGTCTTCCATTCCATAATCTTTACTTTGGGATTACTGTGCTTTTGCGTTTGCCACAAATATGGTGAAATTGTTTCTGTCTTCATAAACTTGTTAGTGCATATCAGTGCAGAACAATCCATGTCTCGTCTTTACAAGTAACGTTGCAAAGCCAATGGGGTTTAGCCTCATCAACGAAAATATTTTCCTAGGAAACCGCTCAATCACGTAGTTTATTTTTATTTTGAGTACGAAGTTTTCTACAAATTCCACATTGAAAAACATTAATCATGGAAGGATGTAACAAACACCACAACATTTTACGCATTCGGTTTAGGTTATCATTTTTTCAGTTTTCTTTACTTCCTAGGGAAATAGCTGGAACAACTGTAACATAATCCACTGTATACAAACAATTTGCCCGTGGGATTACGGAAGATCCTTTCGGGATTCTATACCCTCCGGATTTTAATTTCTCACTCCTTAACGCAGAAGTGAGATCAAAATCATATTTAAAAGCAGAGTGCGCTGTAGTGTAGGATTTGTTTTAAGCGATTATTCGCACATTTCTGCTATAACCCCTCGGTTTACGCTGTTGCATGGTCACACAATAGCCCTCTGCCCAACGGCAGATACCATTAACGCAATTCTCCAGGATTCTGGCATAAACACCCTTGTTGAAGTTGGATGATGTTTGATGTTAGTAACAAATTTTAGGTCAGAGAGATTTATATTCCTTTACGGAAAACCGCAAATCTTAGTAGTATGAAATTGCGGTTGATTGAAAATAGTAACGCAATATATACGAATAAATCAACTGTTGTTTAAGAACTATAACAACATAAATCTTTACTGCATGAAACTAATTTCTTTTTTTATTACATTATAAGCAACTATGGACAACATTATTAGAGAACACTTTCACAGTCCCTTTAGAATAAACCCTTTTAGTTATTAAAAATTCCGATTACACTAAATCTTCGCTTACAATGGTGACGTTCACTCTTTGATTATATTGCACAAAAACGATTAATGGCTTAATAGCGACCCAATATGTCTGATATTGAGTCAACGTTGAGCAGTGAGTGTTACAAAAAATAACATACAGCAACATAAAACCCGATATTATTTTCAGCCAAGGTCCTGCTCCCAGACACGCATGCAATCAAAACCGATAACGAGCACGCGCGCCGAGCAGTTTGTCGGTGTGATTAGACACATGTCAAGCGTGGTCGCGGAATGTCAGCTACCGGATTGCAAACCGGATGGTTACTGTACAAAAAGACAAAAAAAACCTAACAACCGAACACATACCGTCCGGATGACAACAAAACATCAATCAACCGAGCCGAGGTTGCGCCCTACAGGGCCAATGTGGCGCAAGTGGCAACATTTTAACACAAGACAAACTGCTGCATGTTGCATAGTAGTGATGCACTCGCACCTAACCCTACTGGCCTAGTGAAGAATGTCCGAGTAGCGCGGACAAATACACACGCATGCAGCTCTTAGTATTATGGTCGCTACATGGATGCTGCATGTCCGAATAAAGGTAGACATTTATTAGTTATCTTGCCGGTTCCATCAGCCTAGTGTGATCGATTCTGCGCGTGACGCTTGACATCAGAGCGTCGACACGCTGTGTACACAATGTATGCAGCGACACTGATCGAATCTACGGCTCAAAAAACCCAGAAGGGAGCTACGAATTTTGGAGCGCTCGAGTCTGATGCGAAGTACCCACAGGGCTCATCAATTTTGTTCCCAACTACATACGACATCCCGTAACACGTCCAGAACGTCTGGTAAAGGTCGCACGCGAACGTTGTAACGACCTTAGCTGTGGCATTCCCTTGCCGTTATATCCACCGCCAATATGATGTGACATTCCTCAGGACCTCGCTGAATGGTATTCCGGAATGCACCGGAGCTCGCCGGCCGAGCATAAAAAAGTGATTTATGCATAACCGATACAAACGATCCGCGGTTGCCCCATACCTTTCCGGAGCTGACAAACTGTGGAGCTCATCCAAATTGGAAACACTTTACGAAATGATTTATGTCCCATCGAGTTTCGACCGGTCTTCGCGATGTCAGTTGCAGTGACTGTTTGGAGCTTAAATTGTATACAATTTGGTTTTTCTTATTTTTTTTTTCAAGGAATATTTTGGACACTTTTGATAAAATACTGCCATCTGTTCAATGAGTCCTTTTTTGCTTAAAATACTATTTAATATTTGCAATCTCTTCTTGTCATTCTTATTTCTCTTTCTGTCATTGCTATGCCTTTACTAGTGATTTTAAGCTCGGGCCTTCTTATTTCTTCCTAAATTACACCTAAGACACCGCAGTGCGTTTTTAGAAACACTAATAATTACTTACAGCCTTTGAAGCGGTGACTCAATCTACGGTAATAGACATACCGCCACCTTCAGCTATTGGTTATTATGCTGCTGACAGTTTCTTCATTGATCTCTATCTTTTACCTCCCGCAGAGCTGCCGACGTTTGCTGTACATCCCCTCCTTTCCGTTCTAGTTCCGGTAACACTGGTAACAGCTCAGGCCAATTTGTAGCTACTTTGTCCACCTGCGGCAATAGCCAAGGCATCAAAGGTAAACCAGCAGCAGCAACAGCAACGCGGCAGGAGGCATATTGTTTTATTGCACCGAGGTTGCCACACTCTATACAGCCTTTGGTGTCCTCCTTTTGAAAGGTATCTTTAGGTCTAGCTCTCAAATCCCCATACCTCTCTGGCAGTGGCAATTGTGGGGAGGAAAATTTTCACACCACAACCCCGTTAACGCGTGTACTGGAATTTTTCGTCGACTTGACAGAAACATCCGCTAACACTGTAAGCGGGAAAATCTGGTTTGGCTGAGGCTTTCTTCTTACAGTCTCAAGACATCATGCTGAGCTCGCGAACGTGTTGTCACCTCCGGTGATTTCCGCTTTGTTCTTGCGCGATTAGGTTGAAATTGTGTTTTCCCAACAATTTACTAGCGGCGCGAAAAGCAATACACTGTTGCCTAGTGCTGGTCGCTGCGGAGAATGCGCTTGGCATTGCCGTTTACGGAGCGTGAGATCGCAGCAGGGAAACAGTTGGTAATGCCATACCGAGAATAACGGTTTCCAACCAAAAAATACCTAAAAGGTTGTATTTAAGGAAGCGATACAACGCTTGTGTTTAAGGATACGGTTTCAGTTTATAAAGAACATAACTTCACCATTGAATCTAAAAATAGTATTGAACTTGTAATTGTACCAAATATTAGATCCAAACAACTAATTCACTGATATAAATTAGTTATTTTTCTTTAGCCTTAACAGCTCTTATGTTTGCATGTGATAGCATTTTCAACTCTAGATCACCGCAACCTTTTCAACCTAACTTCTCAGCCAACGCATGAAATACGCTTCAGTAAAGAATCAAAATCTACAAGTAACACTGTGCTTTTGGCTTCCTTTTAAATTTAGACTTCATCAACGAACGGCGTCCTCATCCCCACCAGCTCCCCCTTTCTATCACCAAATCCGAAAAGGATAATGATTTAGACAAATTACGGCCACACGACGCCCCTGTCTTCCTGTCAGACTAAACCAACCGGCACAGGAGACAACACACTCCCGTCGTTTGACTATCGAATTTAAATTGTTGACATTGTAGCAATTCAAATTACATGCCTTTTCGACTACCTCTGCTACCCTTCCACGGTCGGAAGTCGACCCGTTTCTATCGTCATTCGGGAAAGGGTGAGTCGTACCAAATTGAGCAGCGCTCTATTTACCCAACCCATCGGAACTGTCCCGAGGGAATTCACCAAGACCGCTGTACCACTGGCGGACGACGGGAAGGGTATTCAATTTGCTTTACTTTTTACGACCTGATCGTGGCACAGTTACGCCGTGAAAAGTGTTTTTCAAACATCTTCTCACTGTCCCAGAGCGCCAGTAAGGATACTGTGCTCTAAAACGGTTGGATCCCTTTCTCTTGCAACGATGGTTCTTATCACGCTGGATCGCCTAATCATCAGCTCTTTACTGACACGCTCGTGCACGCTTGTTTCTTTTCATCCTGCTGGTGCAGATGCTGAGGGGGGAAAGAATCCGAACTTGGTACGAAAAAACATTACACGAAGCTATACACCACGTTAAGGGGAAGGATTTATGCTTAAAAAGCAAGACACTTGATAAAGCCGTACGAATTGGTTCGCGCTCAGTAAACGGGTGGGAGTCAAACGTGAAGCAGATTGTGTTGAGTTGCTGATTTAAATGGCAAAGTAAACATTACACCTTCACTCGTGTGCGTTGCGCCTGTTGAGACTTGTTTCTTTTTTCTTCGTTTGATTTTTTCATCCTCGTTTCTTGGTCTGCCCCTAGGATCAAGACACCTCAACCCGCTGACGTACAATATTCCTGGAAGTCAGGCTAGTGATCCGGATTGAAGGCGAGGGTTTCAGATGCTGGATTAGCGATTGATTGATAAAAGTACTACAGCATCTTGGCATCTGCGTGCGTCCTGGGGCACCATCCCAGCCACAGGAAGTTGATCTACATGTAAGACACGTGTTGCCGTCTAGGATAGGTAGGGGTGGCTCAAGGAACATGGGTTCAATTTTTGAGCATTAAAATTACTCCGCTTAAAATGACTGTTTCAATTCGCAGTGCTTTGTGTGGCCGTCTCGATGTCTTTGAAAAAGACCCCTGTAACGTCCAATCATGAAGTATTAAGTATTGTAAAATGTTAGTTTGAATCCCTCACCTCAATCACTCGGAGGAATGATGTTGGGTACCAGTAGATTGTGCACAAAAAAGGGGTAACGTAAGCCGTTCCATTTCGCAATAGAACATATACAGACAGAATCATTTACGTGGTAATTTGAGCGTAATTTGTTCCGCTTTGCTATGTGAAGATATCCGCATCGGTTAGTCGCTAACATGGTCGGTAAGCAGGTCGAATGTCAATCGCTATGACATTACCGGCCGTCCTGAGAAAGGTAAGGTATTCGCTGATTAGGCGGGAGTTGATTACGATTTGCTAATGACAAGGTTGAGCGTCAGCCAAACGAACTCGACCCATGGAGATACTCCATTATTAGCCACGACTAATCTGGCAAGCGCAAATGATACGAGGGTGTCATGCTACACTTGATGCATTGTTCGGATGGTAGCCATTACGCCGTTGGTTATGTTGATTTTGACGTTCATGATCTTTGCATAAAGCACTTGTAAATTTTAAACTGCAAAATATTGTATGTGAATACACAAAATTTTAAATGCATTTGAACTTCGGGTGGCTTGTTGATACCTTCATTAATTAGTAAAATTCATGCAAGCCTCATCAAAGCCACATTCACACGCTAACTTTTGTACATATGCTTAATATGCCCTTTATCCTCTGCATAACACATCCAGCCACAGTCTAACCATATTAACAGATTAGCGTGTAATATCTCCCTATCAATACCAGCGTAAGATGAAACGGTGCTTTCTAGCAACTCCGAAAAGGCCCATGGCCCGCATTAAAGGGTCGAAATCACCCCGGTCTAAGATCAAGTAACAAAACAAAATCATCCAACCGATAACAGCTAGCTAAATCCGGCGAATACTTGAAACATGATCCTACACATCACCCTTACGGTCTAAATTATCTGAATAACCTTCCCGGGCACAGTGGTATACATTTCCTGGCCTACCGCGGATTTGGACTTTGTCGTACCACTCAATTCATATTGCAGCATCGGGTTCTAAAATTTGCCACTAGATTTGGTTTTGCTCCATTTAAGCCATCAGCTCTCATGAACTGACTAAAAGCATAATCATTCGCTTGAGCCTAACGGTAGCAGCAAACAGCAGCCCACCAGCAGCTACACCATACCGTGGAGCCAGCCCCTTTTCATTTAGTTCATGACTGACTTTATACAGAGAGGAATAAGACCATGCTGAAGGTTGAAAAGGTTCAAATTTCACCATTCCGGAGTGTACGAACACACCATCGAAAATGCCGTCTGAGGCAGACCGATTACGGATGAATTTAAACTCCCCATCAGAAACTACATTATAGACCACCGATGAGTCTACAATCGATGTTACATACTCTCTACCTTTTTCTAACCTTGATTGCCCCTTTTTTCTCCTATCTCTCTTCCTCTCGTTCTCTTCGAGCACATCATCATCGTACTCAAAAATCTGTTAAATCCCATCGGACGAAGTTAACGTTCGCTTCTTTTTTCCTAATCTGGCGCTAATATCCTAAGGCCATTTAGCTATCCGCGCTTCTGGTCACCGTTAGTACCAGAGCAGCCGTGCAAGTTGATTCTCCTAATACTTCCACTAAGCCACAGCCGCTCGGCACATAGCGTTTCTTAACGCGTCTGGTTTTCAATGTGAGCGGAATGATGTTAATTTTTAAAACCATCGTCTTAATGCAAAGATTACTGCACACCATACAAGACGCGCTAATACTTTTGTCGGATATTTCATTAGTTCTTAAGTTTCACTTCCTTTTCAGCGGAGGGTACAAAGTAAACCGAACCAAAAAAACAAGAATGTGTTACTTTATCACAGTTGGTGGTCGAACATTTGGGTTTTAAAATGATAACCGAATCATGCTTTTCACACGTAGAAGCTTAACATCAAGCATTATATTTAAGTTTCAACACCCTCGCATACGGCGCTAGGTTATCTTTTAGTTGAGATGTTTTCAACGTAGCGCAAACTTACAAAGCCAAGCCAATGTGTTTCTGTTCTCGTCTCACACCTGCGAACTACCTTAAGGAGTGTGTTAAAACTAAAATCACCCGAAATTTGAAACCCGCTTTTGGATCCTGTTTGATGATCGTGATCATAAGTTGACAGGGATTAAAATAAAATCTAAGGAATGAGCTTGGAACGGAGTTTCAAATTTCGGATTGTAGATGCGTTATCTCCGCCCAAATAAAACGAATTGCTGTAGCTAGACATCGCAGTGGCTAAATAAAAGGATAGGTTCAGTATAGGAAAGTTTAAAAAGATTAAGTCTGTCCTATGTTCTTTTCTATATCAAGTGTAGCATCTAGGACCATACAGATGTATCAACTGGATGAGTTCTATTCTGGACATGAAACGGAAAACAATCCGATGCTCACGATCTCGTACAGTCACCATAAGATGGTGTAATTATATATCAAAAGAAACAGATTAAATTGGACGTATTTATGCGTCATAATTCCGTATTTTTACAAATAATTTTAAACAATCCTACAGCAACGTTCATCATTCTTCGAAAAGATTAGCCAAAACAAACTAAACTAGAGGTGACTTTTCTCTCGTAACTCTGAAACAGTATAAGCCTGTTCGGAAGAAAACTATTCAACAGAATCTCAATGCTTTTTAAGACCCAGTCCAGTGAATGGCAAAACGTGATCCAACATTCGTATTGATGACGAATCGTAGTAAAATGTGTAATTGTGATGTCACCGACAAAAAAGAACTTTCATGTTTCCGATAGCTTAACCATAGAGTTCCGCAAAAGTTTTCCACGAAAGTCAAAACTACCATATCATTTAGGATGATTTTATAATCATCCTTGATGCAGTAGGCAACAAGGCATTCAATAAAAGTTTATTGAGTGTCCGCAGATGTCGCTTGTACCTTTTAACATCATAACTTTGAGCAATGCCGTCATCATAACCCCGTATTAAGCCTGACCGTCATATACTCTAATAAATCTGACCTGCTGGCTACCCTAAAACGACTGTATCCAAGGATGCAGGATGTCACGTCCGTGATAGTGTTTCCTTTACGGTAACAGCAATACTTACGGAATCTACCTATACGGAAAGCAATCGATGTTTCCGATGCTTCCGTTTTAGCGTAATATCACGTCTTGCGTACCTGTAAGAATAAGAAATGAATTGTATGTTTAGTAAGAATAACCAAACTGAATTGTTAACGCACGAACACAGTTGTATTCGCAGTAGGAATGGCACCATTTTGTGGCTACAAATGCGGAGACACCTGTCTGCTTAATGTTCAACCGTTCACCAACCACCACTACACATTTATTTCCATTACACAATGATTCCGGTCAACTTGTAATAATCGTCCCTCGAGGGATGTCGCCGTAGACACTCAGCAGTAACTGCAGCAGCACAAGCACCAGCAACTGCAAAAAATATGGTGCACTTTGCCAGCGCAGTCACGTTCATCCAGTAGTCAAGGGATAAAAATGCATTAACAGTTTCTTTTCCCCTTACTGCAACTGCTTGGCCCAACATTACTCCCCCGAGGGCCCGTGCATTTGCAAGCTGTTTGCGCCACCCAACCATAACCAAATGTGCAAATGGAGCACTGTACATGCTAACAATTGCCTGTCTGAATAAGCAAACTAGTAAATTGGCACGTGCAGCACAATTCTTCTCTATTGCTCTCGCTTCTGGATCATACCACGATGTCATTAACGTTCACGATCAACAACTTACTGTAGACTGAAATGTACACCGATGTAAGTTTTGTGTAAACTTATATCTTGCTATTATGGATGCGTAGACGATCGGCAGATTAAATCATACGGTATTTATTTACCAATATCGTACAACATAAAAACTTCTAATGCTCATTTGGGTGAAGCTGACTAATAAAATTACTAAATGTTATAAATATTCTCTAAATTGTGACCACACTTCAGCCATCTCCAAGCACTACTGGTCAATGAGGCACCGTCTAAGAATCATCTTCCGTGAGCTGATGTTGAAAAAGAAACTGCCAATTCATTGCCCTAAACCGCAAACCATCCCCGTTGCAGCTCGTTCCAGCATGTAGCTCGCCCCTAGGGCTAACGTACCCACACCTGAGGATGATAGCTAAAGAGCCTGTAGCTGGTACATCATCAGGCCATGCGTACATCGTGATCATCATCATCAGCAACATGAAAAACCACACCGAATGCGAATTCATAAATGATAAATCCTATAATACTGCCTTCAATTATCACATAATCATACTAATGCAACACTTCCTACATTTTGGAATCGCACTCCACACACACACACACACAAACAGGCTGAGCACTCAATGCAGGCGCAACTTCAGGTTCAGCAAATCGTGCTGCACTTCGTCTCGGTTGTATTGATGCGAACATGGAAGGTTTGCCAACTGTCGTGCGGAAGCTTTCGTTCACTCATGCACCCTATGACTAACAGTTTTGCTTCCCTTTTCGAAACTTCACCGAGCCTCAGCTGGAGCACCGATCCATATCCGGATCCTCCGGTCTCACCTCGAAAGCTTCGGCTATTCATTCACCCTACTGCCCCTTTTTTATTTCGTGTGCCATTTCGTGTCCATTTCACTCCATCCCACCGACGAGTCAATAATATATAATTCACCACGGGTGCATGTGAGTGTACTGCTCCAACCTGCACATACACCTTCATTCAACGCGCTCACTCCCTCGCTGCGCCATGATTATTCGCTTACAAGTCTCTTTGTCATGTGATGCATTATCAAAATGCATTCCCATTAGCAATTAATGAATCAACGTGTCCCACCAGACTCGCCGCAAGCGGTTGTGTACACAGTGAAGTGTTCGTCTGCATTGGCTTCGAGGCATACACCGCGATGCGGATCGCCCGATCGTGGCATGCGTGGCGTGGTGTGGATGGCAAGCTTGCACTATTCCCCACTTCTCCGAACCTGTCGGGTGTTTAACGACCATTGTACCACTTGCAAACCATGAATCCGGCAAGCAAAAGCTGTTGTTGCACCAAGGTGTTGTAGTTCACAAGTTGCTGCATCATTCTGCTTTGCGCTAACGCGCCGCCGCTGAACTGAGACGAGTGGATCCTGCCGAGCGATTGCAAATATTTCATGAGCCATTTCAAAAAATTAAGCCACAGCTCACCAACCACCAGCCGACAGCTGACCGTAATGATCGCCGTAGACAATGAAACTTTCATTTCATATATCTTTTACCAATCATCATTGACCAATGGGGCTTAAAACTACTAAGCATATAACTTAGAGCTTGTTAGCTTATTTGCCTGCTTAAAAGAATAATAACCACAACCATCAAAACTAAAACCGATGTATTCGATCCTCACAATTTCATCTAATTACAAGTAATCTAACGCATCCCCACTTATACAGGATAAAACAGGTATGGGACGAAAATAAACATCCTAACCTATAAACTTTGTTGTTTGCGAGCAACAGTAAGCGCTGTCCATGGTTCACATCTAAAGCCCAAACAATTTTAAAACAAACAATTGCCACCAAATCCATTCTGGACGAACATTCAAGAAGTAGACACAACTATGTTCGACACTGAGCTTACCTCAACGACGCTTAGCCTCAACAATCAGATCCCTTGCTTTGTAGGTATCAATCGCCTTGTGTGTATGTGTTTTTTGTCATTGAAATACCTTCCCAACCGCTTGCTGCCGATTGCACCGAGAGATATTGGTGGTCCATGGCACAAATGATTAATGAAGCGATAGCGTGTGCCCGAATGAATCGAATTAAACCTGTGGTTACACCACACGACTGACAAATGCCGACAACACACTTACATTGCGTTTTGCTGTTGCATTTGTGACCGAAGCAGGAATGAAGGCAAGGGATATGAGTCCGCGTTAACATGTGTTTCGTTTTCACGCCATCGGTTCACAATCAATGTGCCCGGTTGCAAGTTTATTATTTTGTATATTTTCCTCCTTCCGTACCGGCGTTTACATACATGCATGATATCAAAACTGGTGTATAAATGTCCCGATGCCTAATGTACTGCCTTCTTATTTTTCTCTATATCTTCCACTGCACCTTATACCGTTCAATCATTTAATGTGGAAGTGTTGGATGTGTTGATTCTCTTACGCAGTGAGAACAACGCACACGTGATCAAGCAACCGACAAAACAAATGTTGCAATAGACAAAGGACCATCCCGCAACTGGTCGATGGATTAATGGTATTATTTATAAAACTCTTCCTTACTTCCGCCACCTGCTTCGTCTGGTAGCTCATCAATCAAAACAGGATCAAATCGTATTAATAGAACAACTCATCAAGCGCCTGTTTGCTCGGGGTCTCACATCAATCACTATTTTGGGGAGGACATTAACAAATTACCACCTATTATGGACACAATCAGCTGATAAATGTGCGATTTTGTTGATGAATTGGGTAGTTTTATGTGTAGTTAGCGTTTAAAGATATTGAAATCCGAAATTTTGCAGCTTTATGTTACAGTATGGAGCACTTGTTCAAATGTGACTTCAAATTTAAAAAAAACTTGACACAAATAATCCGCATTAAACAACATAAAGAACCATTGCACTTAGTCTCTCTATAATTACGTGATAGCCAGATCAAATGCATATAATTTTAATGCACAACAAACTACATCGGTATGATTTACAAAGCCAACCTACGTTATTATATCGCTTAATTGAGCTTAATTCAGCGTGCTAAATGAGACGAAAATTAAAACCAGTTCTCTAAACATAAACTACGCGCCCTTCCCTTTCTCGAAGCGTTGATGTGCGTCGAAGCGAATCAAATGAAGCATTCATAACGCGGACATATGACAGCGATAATTTCTCCAGCAATCACCGTTCACGCTTTTGTTGATCCGTTATGTTGCGACAAGCCATTTCGAAGCATAGCTATTGACGATTACTTACTTGCAACGATGTGTACTGACTACTGTGCCTTTAAGTACCAGCTGTAAAGCGGACATCTAAGCACTCAACCGTAAGCCATAACATTGTACCATATATCACCATCCGATTCTGAGGTGGTCTATTCTTCATTGGTTTAATTTTCACCCAGCCCAGATATGTGACGGCGATGTACGGCAAACGAGATGAGACACATGCTTTATTAACCATAGGAGAGAAACAACAGGATTCATATTTTGTCCCACTTGTCCAGATTGAGAATGTGTCATTTATATGTTTGTAAATTATCAAGTTACCGACCTGTGCAGCGTGTTGATTAAGCTAACATCATTTAAAGGCCAAAAATACTGATGAACAAAGCTACATTCAAGTAGTTTCTGGTTCCATGGTTAAGTTGAAATTATTGTATTTTTTTCATTTGCAATAAAGTTATAGTCCAAGAAAAATATAAAACATTGCATGTGCGTAAATCGGCTGTCAATGTTTTCCACGAACTTCAACCCCTTTTGCTTCACGATCGAATGGCTCCTAACGGTGTTTAACATGGGAGCCATTGGATACTTTTGCATCTAACGACGCCACATGTGCTCCATATGGTACTATATACGTGATCATCGTTTGAGTTCTTCGTACGTACAGCCGAACTACCTACCGCACGCGTACCACACACGCATGTATACATAAGACGTAAAACAATATTCCAAGTAAAGAAAAAAAAATGACACTCTACGTCAAGGGCGATCCTTCGCATGGGCATCGGGTACTGATGTGCATCTGTCGATCTTAAGATACGCTGCTCCATAATTGCACCCATCGCTGTTTGGGGAGGGGGAAGTGCTGGGATCCATAGGTGGCACAAGATAAAATAACAAAACACTAACAACACCAGCAATCGATCAGCTGTCGCCTTCATCGTACGGGTTTTTCCGATTTAGTGGTAGAGTGGAACTTCGACACCCCTCAGCACGAACGCGTAACCAGCCAGTGGAAAATCTAAAACGTCATCACGTCATAAACCTTCTTTTCTTAAAGCAAACAGTCACTTCACGGCGAGGAAACATTTTTCCACCGCGTCAACGGGCTCAATAAAAGTCGACCACTTCTTTGCTATTCCTTATCACCCATGATCGACGCTTCCGTGACCAGCTGGTAGCTCCTGTTCTTTGGCTTCGGACCAAGACAAACTCCACTAATTCAATTGTATCAAATTTGTGAGTTCATTTGTTTATTTATTTTTTCTCTTATAATGCCCACCCAGGAGTGCTGTCGCACAAACAGCGAAAAAGAAACGCCTTTCAAAAGAAGCATCGCCTGGGACGATTGCGCTAGAAACGAATGCATTGGTGTGTGGAAAATGTTGCTGCGTAGCGCATACCGTAAAGCTACCCCGAAAAGAGAACAACTTTTCCCAACCTCTTTACTGTCTCACTCACTGTTGGTGTTGCTGATGCAAAGTAAACAGTTTGCATCATTCACCAAATTGATCGGCTCGAGAGAACGACAAAAAAACGAATAAAAGAAAGCGAAAAGCCATCCGAGCGCGGAAAACGGCAGGACAGCTGAAGAACTGTACCGTACCCGCGTGGCGTGCAGGGCGCTAAGGAGTCTCATTCAAATTGTGTGCTCAAATAAAATACGCTTGTGAAAACAATCTAACACAGGCGTGCTTCTCCCCTGTGAGCACGGCCCGCGTGACATCAATGATAGGGCATCCGGTTTGCTTAGTTCCGATCAATGACGGCGCAATTCATCGATGTTTACATGAAGTTGTTAAAACGTTCATGATAGAGTGTTTGGAAAAAAATATAATTCAAACGACTTCTTATCGTCAACAAACCATTCACTATTTACAACGTCTTGAACACCGAATAATTGCTTCCACTGTACTGTACAATTCTCATACGTCAAGTGGGATTTTGTGAAGTCTCGTTTTTCTCACGCAGTAGTTTTACATATGTTCTGTAAATTTTCCCACAACTCATTTTCCCAGGTCTTAAACAGAAGTACACTGTACTACAAAACGCTACCATCTTAAGAACGGAAATTGTTTCTAAAAATCAATTCCTTTACTTCGTGAGAGGTACTTCATTTTGGCGCAGAAAAAAACACTGTTGAAAATATTCAACCGCAACAAAATTGCATCCAAAACCTGGGAAAGAAATTAACCTCAAAATACAACCACGTCTCGAAGAATTTGTTACGTTTATTACACTCAAACGGCGCACAATCCTCCCCTCCTAATGACGTCCAAATGCGTATGAACATGAAAAAAGGGTAGAGCCAGCGTTCTGAACCTAGTGCACTTGAATGCAACTCCTCGAAACGGGCAAAATATTTTCCTCAACCCTTTTTTAACGTTGGCCCTAGTGTTAAGGCTGTGGTAATGCTCTTCGCGACGGCTCTCATTTAGCATCATTCATTGTCACCGCCACCACCCCAAATTGGCTCGCGCGTAGGAAAACACCAAAACCGAATGCACCCGGCTCAGTGCCAGCGTCAAGTACACTTTACGAAAGCTGCTTGACAAAATATTGCTCAAGTGTTCCAATCAATTAGAGTTAAGTTTCTCTTCATATCCTTAAATACTAGAAGCTATGGTTTAGGATTGGATGCGGAAGAAAATTCGTTTGGATACTTTTTTATTATGGATAGTGGCCATTTAGTTATTGCTGAGATGAGTAACAGATTCTACACTTAACTATTTAGTAATATTCTCACAGGATCTGCTGAAAAAACGAACCTTTCCATTGTATGCTTAGTTTCTTGATTCGTGGCCGCGGGAAATTATTAACCTACTGTATTGACATTCTCTAAAGGCACCGATACATGAATTGAAATTTCAACATTTTTTTATCAAAAGAGGGGTTGCTAAGCGAAACTTTACATCACAAAGATTTAAGCTCGGCGAGACTCGCAAAGATTTCATCTGAAATATTTTTGACAAGAGCTCGAAAACTCAAAATGACAGCAATGTAAGTTTGAAAAGGAAAAAAATAGAGCTTTTTTTTTGTTTTATTCAGGAGTAAAAAAAATAGAGCATTATCATAACCAAAAATGCGAGTAACCGGTAGATAACCACTCTTCACGCATTTCAAGAGCATCCATTTTCATTCAGTTAAATTTCTTCACAATTGCAAAAACAATGCGTGCACGATGCTGTTTATAAACAAGAGCCATAGGAATGACAGCAAGATTTCACTTACTGCAAACTACGGTAGGTTTGTGTGCTCGGTGGTGCCGAAAACGCGGCTAGAAGACCCGAAATCTTTTTTACCTGAAGATTTCAGACTTTTGTGTTTTTGCCAGGAGTTTTCGGTTCATGTACCGAGGCCTTGGGAAGAGTGAAAACACTTTATTTTTACTCATATACAATAGTTTTATTCCTAAACATTCAACATAACATTCTGATAAACTGCTAAAATATACACCTCGCTTCCGTAAAGTTGTAGGTTATGCTTGAGCTAATTTTATCATTAAACGCATGCAAACCACTACCAACGCAAAATGTCCAACCGAAATTGAACAACATCTAATGACCCGTCGCTCCAGAACTAGACCCCAAGATCTTCATGTTTGCACTGTACCTCAGTATCATCAAATTTCTGACCCGTGTGACATGCCACCCAGCGGTAGCACCATCTCCACGCTTCAAGTGCTCGAAAATGACAGGCACCCGTGCACCAATCTACCGGAGCCACCGCCCCATCGATGCCTATCCATTTGCAGTCCATCAGCGGTGTAAAAATCTTCATTTGTCAAGATCGTAATCTACCCGTCACATTAATGTAATTATAGACACATATCCACGCATACGCCCGCCGTTCATCGCTAGGGGATCGATATGGGAATGCGCTATGTATGGATAGCCCAACACAAAACACACAGACGCAATCTAGCAGCAGTTCGTCGTCCATGACTCTTGCATGGTCGACATGGTACGCCATTCGAGCGAATGCTCGCCGCTCCCAGCAGAAGCGGAAAGCTAGATAGACCCTGGGATGCCAATGCTACCCTGAAGCTTAGAGACAAATTACTGTAATAATGGGGCCACAGCAGCCTTCCCAACTTTCAAACAACGATACTGATGACTTCAACGACTTCACGCTCGTGAAAGACGTCGTTGCTTCCGCCGACGTCGCCGTCGTCACCGTCTCCATCGTCATGGATCATTTCCAGAACTTCCATCATCTTATGGGCTAAAGTGGACGCTGTTGCTTGTTTGATATTTGTTTGCATCTGTTTGTGCACGCGGTTCCACTTTCAGACCGGCTGGATTGGTTGGGTTTGAGTTTGTTTTATTTTGTTCTTGGCCATTGCCAAGAGGACACCCGACACACTTCCACTGAAATACATCCATTTGAGAATTCTCATTATCATGGTACAAGAAAATGCACCAACCAGCAAAGCACACCGATGGAAGGCATCGCAATAATAAAATCCCCAAGAATTCAGAATCCCGGAAAAAATAGCTCTACATGAACAACGTAGAATGGACCAGCATTTAAGGGCGAAATAGCCATCACGGGAGCTACCGTTGCTATACTACAGCACTCTAAAACTCTACTTTTCTTCTTTCTTCCACATTCCTGTTTAACAATAGTTCGACGAAAAGTCCTTTCCGCGCCATCCTTCACTGCTCCCCTTATTCATACCATGTCTACCGAGAGTGGCGAATGAATGGGCTACAGGGCGTCAGTGTTGTGACCGAGAGTGAAGAAGATGGAAAAAGTACACCTCATTCTATTTAATCGTTTCTTCATAATAATAAAGTTGTTTGTTAATTTCCATCTTCATAACAATCTCCACATGACCCAACCGACCAACGAAGAACTGACGTGGGCTTCGGGCCCGAGGACAAACCCAAAGGTAATCCAGGCAAACGATTTGTACCAGTGCATGTGGAGGAACTCACATGGAACTGACGCAAAACCGTGCCAAGCACTCCAACTCGACCAGGTAATATGACGATGGGCTTCCAGGCATCCATCCGATTGCTTCGTTTCAAGCATTATCATAAAGATGTATCATAAGTCAATGATTGATGAATGATTTTCTTCCATTCTACTCGTTTACTGCCCCTACATATCCTTCCCATCGTCCAGCCCAGGCCATCTCCGCAGAAAGAAAGCCACGCGAGAGTGCCAGAAGAAATGCCAGAACAAAAATCGACTGTTACGGAGAGGTGCAGGTCTAGCAACGGTATTGGAAAATGGTCCCAGTACCATCTCTAATCGAGGAGGACATCGGGTTTGACAGCGTGTTCGCTGTTGTGCAAGAGCACGACAGTCAGAACGATCGCTCAATTTCTCCATCCGACATCCGAACGGGAAACATGATTGCGTCCAACCCTACCCGATCTCGCATTTCCATGCCCAGATCACTACCGCTTCGCGCATGTGAGATTTGATTAACAAGATTTCCGCTACGCCCCATACAGTGAGCCGACCCAATAATCTAGAGGCGCAGAAATACTCGAACCGGATTAGCTACAAATCCTACAGACATTTCTACGCGACTGTTCTCCATCGCCACACGCCTGGGAACATATCGATCTGTCTTTTCGACTTTGTTCTGTTCTTATCTTTCCTTTAACTCCTTAGAAAAACGGGCATAGCTATAGACCGTTCAAAATCCGATCAACCATGGAACTGAAGTTGAGGCGCCAAATATTCAAAATTCACAGCTCTCACTTGTTGTAGCTCGCGCCAATAATTGATTGACTGTCAAAATCACTCGGATCACCTCTGGTTTCGTAAAGATTTATCTCTCTAGTCTTGGCAAGGATAGAAATGAGATATATCTTTATTATTCATCATCATCATCATGATCGTCATCATGCTCCTCATCAACAATTGGATGACACGAGTAACAAATTTGAATACTCTTAATATGCAGCACGTAATCGGTTATCTTCCGCTGTCTGCCGGGAGTCAGTGGGGATTCTCTCTCGTAGCCATGTGTACACGGCAGTGAATGGCTAGCACAATCGCCTTGGACAAACAACCGACTCCACACGTCATCTCAAACATTACAGACACCAGCCAAACCAGTTTGGGCCACTCTGGGCTGGTACCATTTTTTGTGATTGTGTGTTTTATTCTGACTCTGTCAAAACGAACTCAGCAAAACGGTACAGAACGGATGAAGGAATCTCCCTGCTTCATGCCGTGAGACGGACCGAGGACGAGATGATGAAACGACAGGCAAGGGAACAGTACAATACATCTGCACCAATGTGTTTGGTAAGTATCGTTAATGATTTATAAATGCCTGTTGAAATTTTGACACATCCTGCCCTTCTCTGACGCGTTACCACTTGTCTGTTGCCTTTATTGATGGTGATGCTGCTGCTACTAGCAAAGTATTCAGGGATGTTGGTTAATTTGGAGATCGATACGATCTTGTCACGCGCTGCCATACGTACGACGGACGTTTGATATGACAGGAGAATACATCTCGTGCGCATGAGCGAAATGACCAGCGTGTAAATTGTAATCTCATGCCTGGTGGGAAAATTGATACATATCACATATTACTGTATCTTTTTTTAAAGCGTAAGTTGAATCAGCAAACATAACGTAGTGCAACCCCAAAATGTAAGTGTGTTTATTTCTTGGTATGAAATTGCAAGTTATGAAAAATAGTGGCATGCATATTTTATTATGTTCTTTCCGTAGCATCGTCAAGCATCGTAGATTTCGATGTTGATGTTGAATTATAATGCGATAAATATTATGTTTTTCAGTTGCTAAAAGCTTCATCGTTTTACAAGAGAATTTAAATATCTGTTAAACATCTGCTCATGATGCCAAACATTAAAAAAAATACATCTCACAAGTGCAACACCATCTTGTGCAACATTTAAACCCCGGTTACAGAGTTTACATAAAGATCATGGTCGTTAATGCACAGGTTCGTCTCTTGCTCTCTCGTTTAATTTATATGTTATTGACACTGATAAACCGAATGCGTTTATGTAAGAGTCGATAATGTAGGCTCAAAAATAACGAAACTCAAACTCGTCAATAGCATTCACGAAGTCCTAACCGAAGTTGAGCAAACTCCTTTTTTTGCCAAAACAACGTGTGCCCTTCCATTCCAAGGATCCGAAAAGGAATCGATCGCAATAGAGGCGGGTATTATGGTGAAGCTGCTTAGTCACTGTAGTTGCTGCTTCTGGTACTTCACCAGGCTCTTATATTTTCATTCGAATTGATGTCTGCCAGACCACCGCATGGTGATGCGCACGACGGTTAGGTCTGCCCATTGAACAGTTCTCTGTTGTTCGCTCCTGCTTGCGATAAGCACATATTTGTATTCATTTCAACGACCATCCCTTGTTTGTTGAAGGCTACACTTGGGCTCCGTATGTTGATGTGGTGAGTGTTGTGGCTGCTATTGTTCCAAATCCTTCACAATCTCTCTTCGTTGAGCACAACCCGAATAAGTTACCGATAGGGGAAGAACAAAACGGAACGTGCTAGCATGACAAAAAGAGAATGCGACATTATAATATCTCCAACCAAAACTTAACAGGCTTTCATCGTCGAAACATTTATTTCATTGCGCTTGAACTATTTTTCTTCAAAACAATCTGCAACAGAGCTGAAGTGATGTGAAGATTCTCATCCAAAATGCATTGTCATCGTATCGAATGTTTGGCGCCATTGATTCCACAAAACAAACGTATCGGACTCTTGAAATCAAGAATTCATCTCGAGGTAGAGTAACGATTTTACGACAACATAATGTATCGTTTATCAACATCGTTTTCAGAACATTTAAATTGGTTAACTCTTTCTGCTCATATTTTAAACGCTCATGCGCTGTAATAATTCCTTAAAATGAAATGGTTCCTCATATGTTTAAAAGTTATATTTCATCAAAGAAATAATAATTTCAAACATTGTACGAAGGATATTCAATCTTAATAACTGTTATTGTTATCAAGCACTTTATGTATCGGTTTTCGCCAGTAATCCCTTACTCCCATTCACTGTTATGCACTGGGCCAGTGCGTCAAATTCAGCCCTTAAAAGTAATACCTCACCGTATGCCTTGATAATGTATCAAATTGCTTAACTGAATGTTAAATCCCCAAATCTGTCAAACCCTTAACGGAAATGAAAGACCTCCGCGAATAACTTTAGACGGTAGCATCTGTTGATTTGGCTCCCCTTACGCAAAGGTACATAGCGTGTCATGTAAAACGGCTCAATAAGCTCTCGAAACGATAGACGGCGCCGGTCAAAGATTAGCCCAAGAAAATACATACCGAACATCCCTGCGTTGACCCTGTCTATCCCACAGTCTATCCCCTACTACTCCACCATACAGTAGAGCCCTTTTCAAGTAGTCCCCAACAGGTTATGTATGCAAAACCGAGCCCGCATGGCTCTTTGTAACTGATCCATTCCCCCATCAAGTCATTTTCAACCAATTAAGACGACACCATTACCAAACCTGTGCGGCTGGAGGAGCATATGCGAAGTAGCCCGCAAACATAGCTACCAGCATGGTAGAACCACCCGATTTATGACATTGATTCTCCGCTTGACGGTGGTGAGAGGGTGCGATACATGAGAACCTTATTAGAAATCAGTGACCGATCGGAGTATGGAGACGCGCAGGAAGAGGAACGAATTTGAACTGCAAATCAATCCAGCCGACCAAACACCAGAAGGTATCCCTTACCGTGAGCAAAATTGTGGTCGCAAAAGCTTTATAACCGCTTGCAAGCCTTTTCTCTCACTTTTTCTCTTCCCCAGCTGGCGTCGCTCACTTTGCCTTGATGCCCATCACAACACTCCGCAACCTTCGGCCGTAGGGTTTGATGAAGGCGATCAAACTAAATGAATATTTTACGCCCGACTGGGCAAAAGAAAATTTACCGCACACGACCGATATTGTATTACCAGTTGGCGTATCCCTGCGGCGAAGGTTTCACCACGGCACGCCGCACGGCCACATTGAACTTTTTTTTATATAAAAGCGGGTGGGGGAGACTTCTATTCAGGCTCGACCAGCAGGAGGTCTTCGTACATTCGGTGGCACAGTATCGATGACTTAAAAAAATCTCTTGGTGAACCCTTCAGAGCGATGCGATATGGGCTAGTTTAATTCCGTTACGAATTCATAAATCATGCAGGCAAAAAAATGTATCAAAATTGTTTGCTTTTCACTGTTATCAGGTATTAAATAGTAAACAAATGATATTAAGTTATGTACCATACCTGTCAAACGCAAAACGTAATTTACCTTAAGTGGTAAAAATCAACCAAGCCCCACCGAGTATCGAATGGCTTGTGGATCCGATTAATTCCAAGAATGTGAAATCATTCCATACGACTAATCGTAAGTGACGTGATATTCTATCTCTTTGCCAATGCCCAGTCAGCTACGGTTTGCATCATCTACTCGCAACCTCGCATGCTTTGCTAAGGGTTTTACCACTCGTAAGCAGCAAACCCCTGGAGGTCGTAACTTTGTTTCTCGGCTTGAATACTTGACTGATGTCGCTTTTGTGTTTTGCCATTTGAAAAAAAACTGATACCAAGCGGCTACTGCGCACAATGGTAGCCGGACTGCCTGTTACCGATCCGTTGGTCCTAATTTGGGAGGTCTCTATTCTGGACCTTTATCAATTCATCTTACCTTTATTAAATTCGTTCTGACATTGACACCATAGATACACGCGGGAAGGACGATGCTGTTGAATCATTAGAATAAAATTAAAACGATAGAGAAGTTCTGGACTGGCAACACTTTTTTTCTTATTAAACTTTAATAAAGCCATCAAACTATCATGTGTAGTGCTTCACTTACCTTACCTAACTTAAATTGTTAGAATGTAAAAAAAAACTGCAGGCTTGTGTAAGCACCCACATTCAGAACGTTATGATCCATCATACTCTCCAGCCACTGTCAAAGAACATTACTCGATCGCTGGTGAGATCAGTGATAAATGGAAGTCGCTACCCAGGAATCGCTTGCCAATTGCAGACCTTTCCACCGACACGATACAAAGTGTCTACAAATTAGGTACATCGCCGGCACGAAACTGATCTTGCAACTGTGAACCTGTGTAATGAGCGACAGCGTGCAGCAACGATTCACCAGTAAGGTGAGAATTATTGCGGACCGAGCGTTGAAAAGTGATCGTATCAAATTAGTCGCCAATAAAAGCACTACGGGGAGGAGCGACAAAAAAGGCTTTTAAACCCATTTCAGCTTACTGTAACGCTTCTCGCTGTACAACGCTGTCATTATGGTCTGATCGTATACGTCGTGAGTGTTTAATTACTCTATTCGCTCGCTCGGTAAGCCAATGTCAGGGTGTAACGCGTGCATTAGTGATGCAAATCTCGCCGACGGGATAATCAATCACTGGATAGGATAGCTTGAGCGAACGATACAATCGGCAACAATTTTGCACCCTGAACGAGCGGGCCACTGCGAGTACATACAGTGCAATATGATTTGTTTAATAAATGCTGTAGAACGATGCTGCTGTTTTCGGCTTGATGGTATTTTTTAAATTATAACTTTAAAGAGCTTAATACAGTATCATTCATTGTTCATAACTCTGAATCCAAAGCATAGATGATCAAACATCTCAAGTGGTAAAAAGAACACCCCTTTTCAATAGTCAGTTGATGTTTGGTGTTTGGTGTTTTCCCCGTGCTATCATTCAACCATCACATCGTGTTGGTTGCTTTGGGTGTAAGACACACATCAGGAGTGAGCAGTGGCTAGATAAAAGAGCTGCCGACATACTTGAACCTGTTGATAGACAAGTACGAAATACAACAGAAAAAATCCCACTCACCAATGTAGCTGCGGAAAACGCATGGTAGAGTGGGGTAGAGTGGGATTGGTGGTAAGTTTTACGCCACGGATAAATATAGAAGAAAAACACACTCAACCAGCACGCTAACTTGGCGCATCAAGATACCGTGAAGTAATAAGGATTGCCACAAACCCAAACGTCCCGCAACCGAAGAGACGACTCCCGAGTGAGGATCGCAATGGACGATGGTACTTTTACCGATGCGTTTCACGAGATTATCTTACCCCGCGCTGCCCACGGAAGCATCTTATCAACTTTTCTACATTTTGTTCTGTATGTATTGTACGACTTCAGGCATGACCACGCAGGGAAGAAATCATTCCAGCTGATCGAGACGTGCAAAAAAGAAAACAGAACCACTTCGTCGTTCCACGGGCTTCCATTTTATCTGCTCTAAGTGGAAACAAAATCCTTAAGCACCACGGCTCCCGCCCAAAAGCCACTCGGCGATGGCTCTTAGCGATGGTTGGATGCACTCGCAAGACAACCGGTACATGATCGAACAACAACGCACACACAAACACTGGTAGCACCGGAGGTTGCTTTATCCTAGCAATTAAAGTAACATCAAAACCCAAAATAACAACAATATGCTACCAGGGCGAACCAGTCCGGCTGCTGTTTGTTTGCCCCTCGCTTGCGTTTGTGTATTAAGTAATGAGCAGCTTTCCGCACCGTTGTGATTGCTCTATTGAAACAAGTCAGCTGAGGTTTGGGACGCCTCGGTTGTCGAAATCCCACCACCAGCTGATGCTACGGTACCGATCCTATCGTTGATGCGGTTTCATCGGCGTAGCTTTGACACCCTGCCATTATGGTGTGACGGTTCGATTCACAGATGACTGCTTTATCGTGTTGTTTGCAACCGCTGTCACCCGAAAAACGAAATCCAGACAGGCTTGTCACGGACCCACACAAACCATCAAGGGAAAAAACGGTAATGTCTTCATCAGAAAGTGATTAGTGAAAATCCTGCGTACGAAAAGTGAAAAGGGAAATTGAAAGCCCCTGTGGGCAACTTTCCAATGTATGCTGTAAGTTAGTGAGAAATCCGATATAATACCCTAGCACGTAGTGTTAGAATCGGAAGCGTATGTTTTGATGAAAGAGCAATACTCAACTATAACCCACTCTGGGGTCAGATTGAACCGATCCTTAATCTCTGACGTGCATTCGGCCACATGTAATGGCAGTCGTCAAGGATACAAGGTTTTGGACATAAAGGTGTAGGGATTTAGGTCTATTTTTCCTCGACACCATTTTGTAGATTCAAAACATTCGTTATTTAAAACTGATCAGTTGCTTCCACCATAAGACGTTCTAGATCATTTAATTTTAATTTAATCGGGATGCATATGTTCCCAGCTCTACTCAAAAAACATTTCAACCGTTATGCATTTGCCCGTTCATCAGCCTAATGATCTGAAAACAAAAACCAAGCCTTCATCAACGAAACGTTATCCGCTTGGCCACTGACAAATGTGCAAATGTACAAATTACACCTAATGCAGATGCGTTATGATATCACACTTCGGACCGGTGTCACTTAGTCCGTTCAAACCGCTTATTATAATTTTAAGCTTTGTCACCGATATGCAACCAACCCCCAATCATTATCACGGCCTCGCCCCGCTCCCATCCCCCCCCCCCCCTAAGTGTTCATTGCTTACATTAGTCTAACATACGGTAAAGTTGAGCGTGGAACTAATGCACTGTTCGCGCCTGGAGCGTCCATCTCACACATCCTAATGCACTTGATTGCATTTTCCGTTTGTTCGCAGCGTTCATTATCCTCGTTTTCATTTCTCTGTGATGAGACTGTTGCCCCATCGGTTCGACTTCAATTTTTTTTTCTATTGCCATCCCTGCACCAGCGAACACAACCAAACATTACTGGCACTGATGTTGGTGTTGATCGCGTATTACACCCATAATCAAATAATGCTGACAACAACAAACAGCGATAATAACACCAAATACCAGCATGGCCAAAGTGAAGCAGTAAACGAGTTTAATCTTGCTTAATGTGTGTAATGTTTTTAGCCTTAGCACAAAAAAATGGTTTGAAAAAAAGGAAAAAGTCTTCCAATGGAAAAGAACACGTCAAAACACACCAAACCGAACCAACGTACGTACGAAAAAAAAAACATTCGAAACAAATGTTCTACATGTGATAGCTACAAATGATGCCCGACCATGTATACCCTTTACGCAGCTAAGTGTTAGAATCATTATCATTAACGCAAAATTTGCGTTTATCCAATTCTTCCCAAAGGAAAAGCTTTATGTAAAAAATCCATTTGAAAAAAGGAAACATAAACTGTGCAAATTTGCATGACAACATTTACTGTAAATTAGACCATGATAAACGAATATTTTATAAACATGAAAAATAAATATGTTCAATAATGTCGAATGTGATTTTCTTTTATGATGAAGTCCACACTTTATTTGTATGAAGTCCACAA
Source organism: Anopheles arabiensis (assembly GCF_016920715.1). NCBI lineage: Eukaryota > Metazoa > Arthropoda > Insecta > Diptera > Culicidae > Anopheles > Anopheles arabiensis. Next base: position 43,320,903 of record NC_053517.1, on the reverse strand, counting down.
AAAATATAAGAGAATGTTTGACACGCACCACGCTCAAGCAAATTTTACTGCGTTTAAATTACGCTAATGATCTTCCTCCGAAAAAGACACCAACAAAAATACATTGTCAGCCCTTTCTCATCCAAGCTGGCCTCGACGTCCCCACAGTGAGTTCGTTGAACATTTTATGAGGTCCTTCACACCCATCCCAACACCCTGTGTATGTTTCAAACACAATCTTTACTCAACGGCAGCTATGAACGGGTGGGATGCGTTACAAATCGTTAAAGCTTCATTTGCGGCCGCTAATGAAAAGGTTTCATGCTCTAAAAATATTAAAATATCAACCGCTCATTCTTCCTCACCGTTACTTGTAAAACGGGTGGGATTGAGGGAAAAAAATACTACAGCTAACTAAACTGCACTGAAGAGGAAGAGCGTGTTCCTCTCCAACGGTCAATGCGCGACGAATGAAAGTGAAACATAATCCAACCGCGCGATCGTTAGCATTTGTTGCACGGGCCGCTGGCAAAGGCCAATATTTTGTTTTATTATGTTTTTATTTCTTTTCTCATACTACTTCTGACCATTTGTCATGTCCTGTACAACAACCTCAGCGGCGGTTCTAATGACTTTTATGTTTTCGCTAAATTTTCTACACTCATCAGTAATAAACTGCCAAAAGCTTCGAAATGTACCACAGCGGAAAGCTGCTGCACATGTGTTCCATTTATGGAGGTAAGCTTGCAACGACGCATGTGTTCGTTATTTTGTTTTTCATTCAACAGTACATCATACCAAATGTGAAACCAAACCAGAACTTTGTGGTTAACCCTGCACCACTTTAAACGCTCACTCATAAATGAGAACAGGACGATATCTTAATGTCTCGAGTAAAGTAAGTTGTCACAATGTGCAGCACATGTTCTGGAACATCCACAGTAAAAAAAAAACAACCAACGTACGAAACTTCTTCGTCAACATATCCCATGAAATGAGATCCATCGGATCCATACACCCAAATGAAGAAGAATTAATTAGCACGCCTAATTATCGATACTTTTGTGAGGTTTATTCCCCGCACTTGTTGCCTGTCCCATTAGAATCCTTGCAAGAAAAGTGCGAAGGAAGCAAAATCATCATCACCATGGGCAAACAATTTCACTCCGGAACGCTACATTTCTTCCGTTCGGCGCTCCAGGGAGCCATACTGTATGGGCTTCAAAACTGTCAACAACAGTTAACGACTCACATATAACCACTGGATAGCCAGTTAGCCCTTCAGGACACTATTCGCACTCCACTCTCGGGCGGCCGACAATCGGCAAAACAACGCGGGATGTGAGAAAAATGAGAAACGATCCCGTGCTACAGAACCCGATTGAACCGGGCGCCATACGCCAGAGCGGTTTCAGCTCGGCACAATAAAAAATAATTGAGAACATATAAAAATGACGCGAACCTGTGACATGGCCACATGACTAACATCATGCATAATGCATGAGTGTTGATATTTCCTCTCGAAACGAGAGTAACGCGAGCACAGCGCCAAATCAGGCCTGAAAGCTCTCCATCTCATGCTGCGGGCAACTGCGGGCACAACTGAACTAGGTGGACCAGAATTATGACGACGATTATTGTTATTATTATTATCATTTTACCGTAACCGGTGGCCAGCCAGTCCGCTCGCAGCGCACAGCAGCACACGCTTGACCATAAACGCTGTTAATTATAGAAGTTGAGCAATTATACTTTTACCTCATTAGGAGTATTTGCACGGTGTGGTGCTGAACCTGGGCGCACTCAAACCGCGTCACTTAGAAGCATCAGCGATGGTACGGATTGCTCGGAAAGCTCGGGACGCGCCGTTAAACATGGACAGGATGTTTTGCGACACTTTCGGCACCCCGGAATGCGTGTACTTGCCATGCCGAGCCATGTTTAGTGTGTACGCGGTTTCAGTTCGCAGTTGATCACTTCATTGGGCAGCATTTTGCAAAGGAAGGAAAACTGTTAACCCGTGGTTCGATCCCTAACGGTCGCATAATTAGTAGTGACAGTTTCATTCATTTGTACAGCAGAAAACCGGTATCGGAACAGAGAGGTGCAGCATAATTTTGCCTTGTAATTGGGCGTGCCGTCACTTTACTGCCGAAGAATGCCACCCAAGAATCGGTGTTTATCCCTATGACCATAACAGGGATACTACGAACCAGACTCTGATTACTGCGACAAACTCACGGCGCATAACGATAAGCTTGTCGATAGCTACAACCGGCGGCAAACTTTAAACGAATGTCTTGCACTCTTGCCCATACGAAACCATATCCAAAGCGATCCTTATTCACGGACAATGAATTTCATGTGTTACTCGATTCTCGATCCAGCATGCATTTACTGTGTACGCCACCATTGTCCGGTAGTTCCCAGAACTAAGCCAAATCCAATTGATCTCGTCATTCGCGAACCGGGCAGCAATCCCACATTTTAAACTACTAAATTACCAATTGAGCTCGATTAAACTTAGATCACCGGTTGCCGCAGACATCCAACCAGCGACGCTGCAATGGTTACGCTGACGAGCACCGTGCCCAATCACAGACATCCTCCCATCTCTGCGAGTTTGCCATTTTAATTAACTTACCCACCATCAATGTCAAAGTGTGCACAGTATGGTTACTACTGGTCTACGAACGAAACTCCAAAGCAATCCTGTTCAAGGAACGCATTCACTGCGTCGTAACTTTGTTATGTACAATTGACAAGAGGCGATTGCTCGCGATTGTAACACAGACACGATAAACCAACATTCAGCTGAAGCCGTTTTCAATCGCTCAATTACTAACGAGCGCCCTACTTCAAATGGGACGAAGCGAACAGCTATGCAAATTTCCCTTTTTCGATTTATGTTGCCCAATTCGTTGATAAACATCTTTACAGAAAACTTATAGATTCAAATCAGCTGTTGTTAATCACATTTCAACTTTATTTCAAACAGATGACAACTACTTCCTGGGAAAACGAACTTTGTGATCCAGTAGCTAGCATTCCGATGATTAATGATACTCCACAGATCGAAAAATATCCGATGTAGTATGCTTACAACTGCTGAGATCGACCAAATGATTGCACAGAGCATTGATGGTCATTAAAAAATTGTATCCCATCGCCCTCCTTCACTCATTCAAGAACACTTTCTACTGCCCAAGCATTAGGCAAATGGCCTTTTTCCAAAATCCTCCATGCGAACGAAATACAGTTAACGGTCTATCCTCATGCATTTGAATACTAATAATTTCATGAGAAAATTGCCACAAGTCATTCGCTATCTGCACCAGCCTTTAGCCTGTGAATGGCCGGAAGGAAAGTTGGAACAATCGTATACGCGCTCACACACAGCAGGCCAACACAGTAGCGCGCATCTGTAGTGCGAGAACCTAAATGAAACGTCTCGATGGGGCTCGGCAGATAGAAAACACGACTGGTAGCAAGGTTACCCAGTCCACTAAGTTGAAATGGGGATTGGGTTGAAAGAAAAAATCTCTTAAAACGATAGCTTGTTTAGATTATAGCATTTAATGAGCGCGGGTTTTCAACACAACGCAAACATCCACAGTCATCGTCGATCGCGTTATTATCGCGTCATCGGTTTCCCTCGACACCCGCCCGTAGATAGCGCGAGTGTTGTCCGTCTCAACATTCACACACACAAACGCGCGTAAGCATATAATTGATTGAGTCTTTTCGTTGCTTTTGGTCCATTGCTCACCTAATAGTTTCTAAGAATAGATTCCTCCAGCCTGAGTGAGCTTTAAGCTGCCTAAACTTTTCATCGAAGTTGATATTAAAGATCTTGCACGATATTTTCCAATGCATTATGGTTACATGAAAGGAAAATAAGAGAGCAATACGCTTGTGTAAACTAACGTTGCCACAAAATAGGACGAGATTGATACAAATCGGTACAAATAAAACAATGCCATACAAACAAACAAACAACTCATTCTCCTTTAAGAAGCTAGCATAGGATAGGATGATAGTTCCAACCAACATCAGATTAGCTCATCCTAATCAGCCTCTAACCAGTTCCAAATCGATCGGGAATCATTGCCAAACGATTACCGCTACGATCAGCATCATCAGCAAAAGAAACCCACAGCACGGCCTTTCAACTTTGACTGGCTTCTACACATCTGCGGGTGTGTCCAACAAGCTCGAGAAATGGACCGCACCTCCCTTCACGTCACGCGCGTCCATCCACATCCGTTAGCGGGGTTGAATCACCGTACACTTTCCGTGTACCCTCTATGGCTCATTCAATTTCCCAACCGTTTACTCCGCACACACCGTACAACCAATGGTTTGTGATATCGAAAATCTCTCCCAGTCGAATTCCACCTTGAAACCATTTTCGTCTCTTTTCACCGCTGACTCCCCTCGCGCTGCCGGGGCAGATGAGTTTCAAGATTTTAACATCTTCGTATCGTAACACTGCCACACAGAGGGAAACCCAACTAGGAATGGATGGATGGTTGGCTGGCTGGCTGCCAAAATTGCCAAACCCATCAAACCATCGGGCAAGCATTCATCGGACATTTCGTTCGAGCTGTGGTCGAGCAGGAGTTTGGCCTCTAGTTTCCTTCAATGGCATCATCACGATCACGAACACACCAGAGCACCATCTCGCTCGAAAGAGATGGACAGGAACGAGTTCGCGTGGAACCTCATTCATGGGATATAAGTTGGTAAAGGGAGGGGGCGGAGGGACGATGATGGGGATCTGCCAGTAATTCAGAAGCTATTTCCAATCAATTATGTTACACAAAATTGAGCTGTTGAAGAGTACAAATAAGCAAACAAAAGGTGAATTAAGCTCGTGATGCCAGCCGTTTCAAGACGGACTCCCGGGATGGCACCGTTGCCACCGGCTCCATGGCTAGCCCATGCAGCCCCATGCAGCCACCGTTTGTCATTGGTGAACCATCCCATTTTACGGCGTACGGGAAGCTACCAGTATCGGCGAGGGTTGGGAAGTGAAAAGCGTTCACGCTAACGCACACGTATCGCGATTGCTCAATGAAACACATCAATATCTATCATCTGTGATAATATCGTAACTATCAGATGAGAAGAAGCACAACGGTCAAGTTTATCGATGTAAAGTCTCATCATCATGCAGTCCAATGCAGAGACATCACGAATGAAATAACACGTTTTCGCAAACAGTGCGTTACACGCAGTAAACATTCTTCGCATTTCTTTATGATTGAAATGATCATAATGATAAATTGACAAGCAACTCATCAATATGAAGTACCTACTAGATCGAAGCAGCTTATTGTAGCAAAAAAATCCAACGATCCATCCATCCAATGTTGGTCAGATCAATTCATTTCGCAATATTATTAGATGGTCTATTCTTGTCGAATTTGATTCATTAAATGAGATAGTAATCAAAAGTGAAAGCTAAAGTAATTTTGCTATCCTTTAAACCAACTTCAACATCATGCTGCAATACGCTTCTGTCACCTCATTTTTTCACTATCAGTAATATGTGAAATTTTCGTTCGTCGTAGTATCCAACCATCCCTTCCGTTACAATAAAAATGACTCCAACGAAGCATATAATTTTACCTTACCTCACCGTTGCCGTTCGGACCTGTCTAGTCGAAGGGATGGCTGCCGATCGATAACGAAACGATCGAGACACTGCGATAGGTGGAAGGAATTCGATAATCCTCCACACAATGTTCACCACTACCATTAGGCGACAGTGTCGTCCCCAGGGTAAAACCACAAATCGCCACAATAATGCACAATCAAAACATTGCCATTGCTGCACACAACCATCATCATTAGCTTTACGTTAAAAACACCCCTAGCCCCAAGGTGGACAGGTAGACCGGCAACCACTCATTCCAGACCAATTCCAGACGGGATTCGATCTGCCTACCCAGCACAGACTTACTTCCTACAACCGTTCAACCATTCACAAACACCAGGGCTGTCCTTTGTACTGGGTGTCGTTCGATTTGGTGACTCGGTCAGCCATGCGTCGGGACCGATACGCCGTGCTGCTGCCGAGTGCCTGGTAATTAGCCGTAAAGCTGCCCTAATAGTCACAATATTTACAGGAAGGAACTAACCTTAATCCGGACTTTCCCAAAACATTCCACCCCGTTCGCTGCGATCGCCAGCCGAGACACCCTGACCTGAGGATTGCCGATATAAGCAGCCGACCCTTTGCCTGAGGTTTCTAAATCTCTTCCAGTTCTTGATCCGAAGAAGCTACCGAAGTGGGAACACGGAGAATGAACGGTGCCAAATTCTTTCCTACTAAGGTAGAAGCACCGGTAGAAACAGCATAATAGCCGAGATTAACAAATGGCACACTGAGTAAAAGTCAGAGAAGGTAGAGGAGGAAAACTGCACTTCCCCATTGAATGAAAGGGGGTGTGAATGATTTGCGGTTTTTCGGCAGCTCTGCCCTACCCTCACCTCTAAGTCATAAATAAACAACAGCTTTCGGGGTACCACCCGTTCGCATGCGGGAATGGTCCACTCCGGATGTGGTCGTTTGTATAGTTTGCGCATCCAGTTCTACACTCCTTTTGGTAGCTGGTAGCTGATGAGAGTACGATTTGCAGGTGTACCTGATACCGAGAGATGGAGATCTTCTGGTTATGGCTCAATTCGGAAGGGAAGATAACATTACCCGTCCATGGTCCGCTTGAGAATACGAAGTTTAATTTACATTATTGCACTGTTTGCAAATAGTAAACCTTTATTTAAATTTCTCTTTTTAAATTTCGTATTATAATTCCATTTCCTACTTACTGTATCTTGCATCTTTAGATTATGCTCAACACATTTGAATGTACACTGTGAATATAACGCCACATCAAATTAATGCGGAGGCATTATTGCCACTTCATTACCAGCCCTTAGTAACGAACAAAAACAGCAATCCCTCAGACTCAGTTTGGGTTGATGGTTTAAAAAATAGAAGCACAATGCGATCGTTTCCCACTCCAAGGTGATAATGAAGATTTCACTCGTCCGAGTGTTGTTTAAACTGCTCATTGATTTGTTTACCTAGTCCAACGGTCGATTGTCCACCTTGGACTTTCTGACCAAACGATGACTACTACATCTTCCACTACTTCCAATGCGAGTGTCTGTTTTGCACGCGACTGTCAACAATTTGGTTTTTTTTAATGTGTGTGAATAATTATGCAAATTTACAGAGCTGGTGCTCATTTTCACACGCCCGTGCTGTATGGCCTTCTCCGGCTGGGCTTTCAACAATTGTGCCAAACTAATGTTTGTGTTATTTAAAACATTCAGGAATCGAACGTAAAACATTTCTTCTTAAAAAAATTAATTAAAATTAACTTACATCTAGAAGTTGTGTTTCGTCTCTTTTTAAACGAATTAAAAGCAAAAGGACTTGATTCAAGACAGTACATCATCAAAACCGTTCCCTGTCATGAGCGAGTTCAACTGGGCAACGATAGCTTAGACGGTGTTGGCCGATTGAAATGAAATTCAATTATACTCATTTGCACATTTGGTCTATTTTGCAACTGTGCCGAAGGAGACACGGATAATGGGTCGTCGGTATATTCTACCCATACTTGACAGAACACGCTCACTGAATGGTGTTTTGGTTTGGTTTGGTTTCCTCTTTTTTTGCCCCATTCCCCAGCAGAGTGACTAAATGCGACAAACAATAGGACGTTCAATTATAATGAAGCTTTATTTAATTTTTTCCCATGCATAATGGGTTTCTTTTTTTTAAAGAAATTTAAACATTCACCTTACATGTTAATTGCAAGTCTTCTTGTTTCACTTTTCCTTTCCCAAGATTGATGATTGTTTTATAGCAACGAGAAAAAAATATTGCTTTGAAAGCATTTTGCTGTATAGTTTTAAATGATACAAATTATTTTACTATTTCTCTTGTTGGTCGCACTGTTTCATAACATAAACCGACCATACTGTTTTTGTGCCAATGGATCGAGTATAACCCTCAATATCCTTATCAAGCAGACAAGCGAGACGATGAACTTCATCTACATATCCGCTCAATTACAAGCGTATCCTCCACTGATCCGCTAGACGAACACACAACGTCAAACGGACAACGGGTTAGAAAGGAAACTCGTACACTAAAAATGGATTTCCATCGCCCACAAACGACCATCCATCAGAACCATTACCATACCGAATGAATCTTGCGCGGAAGGTGTACTAGAGATGGAAAGTAGAAACCTCAACCAAATAGACAAAACAACAAAAAAATCACACTCGCGACTTACCTGTTTTTCGCTGCCGCCGCACGGTCTCGTTGACGTCGGTTTTTAAACCAATTTCCCACCTGCGTCGGAGTGAGGCCAGTTGCCTGGGCCAGCTCGCGCTTCTTCGTCGGGTTCGGATACGGATCCTGGAGGTACCATTCGCGAAGCAAACTGCGCGTTCGCTCCTTGAAGCAGTGCGTCTTCTGCTCGCCGTCCCAGATCGTACGTGGAAGCGGAAATTTCTTCCGGACGCGATACTTATCGACTGGTCCTGGACGTTGCCAACGGCAAAAACGAGTTGTTTTGTGTGTGTGTAATTGTATGTGTTACAACCCCATCGAGGATAGCCGCATCCGGTTTGAGCGGATATTGAAGCCACGTGAAAGGAAGCGATTTTGTGACCGGTGACGAGAATGGACGAGAAATCCATTTGCCAGTAGCAATCAAATCCGTCGCGGCCAAAGTCCACGTTGACGACGTTTTCCGATAGAAGTCGATTAATGGAAAGCGGTCCACCGTAGGGAAAGCGGGAGCAAAAAAGGAAGAGAAAAAATCGACAAATTATTACTTTTTCTGCCAAGACGTGTGTCTGTATTGAATGTCATGAAATGTGCAAACACACCACAAAAAAACCCTAACCGCTCGTGTATGTATGCAAATGGTTTCATTACTGGTGGATTTTGTTTTTTGTTTCGTCGATTATCCAGTTATTTGCATCTACCTATAGGAATACAGTCGTTGGGAGCTGTTGTGTTCTATGCATGCAAATCCAAGGAGGTAGCAGACAGTGTCATAGGACAAGAGTCGAGTGTCATATCGATATCCACTAACACTCTAGCTGGAGGAAATCGGACAGATCAATTAATAAAGCATATCCGTTTCTGTTCTTTAAAAAAGAGAAAATAGCTCATCATCAACTTGCTACTGCCTTGCATAAAGACTAAAGGAATGATAAATGTAAAATTCCATTTTCTACGAACATATGAAACAAACATGAAATAATGTGTTTTACAAACATTGCAACAATTAAATGAAAGTTATTATATATTTTTTTCAGGAGGAAAGTTATGATATATAGCGAAAATTAATTTGTTAGACTCTTTTACAGATTTCAATTCAAACATACTTAACTCTAATAAAACTTCTCGAGCTTATTACAATTGTTACAATTCCTTAATCATTTGCCATTATGTTTCTACCGTCTTCACAAGAGATCATCACTAATACCAATGCTATTAGTATTAAATTTAGTCGCTTCATTGTTTTGACACCATTTCATACATTTCAAGACATTCGACACACAACAGCCACAAACACTAGCACAATTGCAACATGAATACACACGATCATGCTTACCCAACGGTCGTCCCCGCAGCTTTTCTGCCTCGTGATAATGCGCCTCTAACCACATGGCCTGTAGTTTGCCATGGGACGTTTTCGTGAACTTATGTCGTTCCAGTATCGAGTAGAGCTCTCTGAAAGACAAAAAGGTAGAATATAAGCAGGACCTATCGTATTCGCTGAACGAAACAAGAAACGATGTTTTTTGGAGGCCTACTGGAGTTAACAGGTCTAGAAGAAAAAAAACTTTGCTCATCGATTTAATTTGGTCAATAATAATAGAAGAAATAGCGGTAGGGTATGAAGCTCTCTTGTTACTTTTCTGTATTTTGCATTTGTAGCTCATCATTTACGAAGCCTGTTTACTACGGCTGTGTTGTGTGTATCATTTTATTTTATGTTTTTATGATAAAAAAGAAAAATTTTCTAGCTCATTCCGGCAAAAAACACACACAGTTCAATTTAGCCACCATTCATTTCAGTTGAAATTGTAACAAACGAAAGAAAAACAACAAATCATTTGCAAATCGCACACAAGGCACACACTTCAGCAAGCGGGGATAACAGGCTAATTAAATTATTTATCGAAAATTGAGGCCTCTTCCAGCACCTTTCGCTCGTCAATCATGTAACCTAGCGCGATCTCTACACCGAAGCCCGTAGCTCGCTAGCATTTTGCCATACCTTTCGGCCTTCTGCACAGCATCATTCTTCTTCTCTCTTTCTCCTTGTAGGTCCATCATAGCCAAATATTGGACGAAAAGTCAACCCGATTAGCTCGTTGAGCGCCCGGGGGAGGAAATGGTAATCTTCCGATTTGGAGATCATTATTACAAATTTCATTCTTCGGATTTGGATTCCTCCGGAAGATCGATCGATCGAAACGAAATGATTGGAGCACGAAATTGATCGATTATCGAGACGCGAGTTTTTCACTTCTGCACAAGCACACGCGCACAGAAACACACACACACAAGCACACGCACATATGCCATATTTTTCCACCCGCGTAAATTATCCGCTCTCGTGCGTTGTCCACTGCACAGCAAACAGCAGGAGGGACAAGGCAAGCAGGCAAGGAAAACAATGCAGTTGGATGCGAGTTTACAGCAGAATTTAATTTGTTGCTGCCAGCTAGCGTTTCGATATGATACCTCGCACATGATGATCGGACTCGCCATGGCCGGACGATGGGTGAAATGATTTAATTTGCCTCCCCCCAGCTTGCTGGTTTGCGAGCAAACCGTAGTGAAAACATAATCGAGATAGGTTGAGGTTGAGAAATATTCATACCCCAAAAAACTTACACACCAGTATGTGCATATTATAATAGTGCATCACATATTAAGCGAATTCACGTTAAGTTCAAATATATCTAATTGTTCGTTTCTTTTGTAGATCTTATTTAATTTTCTGCATCACATATTACAAATTGATGCATATGTATTAGCTTTACTTTTGTTTTATTAAAAAAAATTGACAAATGAATATTATTTTCCAAGCTTCAAATCATTTCATAATTTCAATTTGGGTTTCAGTGTACTATCACTTTTGATTACGAAAGATTCCGAACAATTGCTTGCGAAAGTTGCCGAACTATTGCTAAGGATTTTTTAAATTGTTTTAGAGCAATTTTAAAAGCATTGTTGTTTGAAATTATAAAATATTATGGTTTTTGTTTTTATTTAGTGACCGTTAATGTCAAAAGTTTAAAATTGACTTCAAAACGACAAGAATGATATTAAGTGTCTCAATTCGCTCAAACGATTAACTCTACTATTAACTTTTAACTCTTCTACTGTGCCGCAAAACCTACCGAAAATGTCCGGTGTGGTAGGCGACGATAGCACGCGCACGCAGCACCGCCTCGGAGCGATCGAGCTCCGTCACGTTCGGGTGTGCCACCGGCAGGCTCCATAGGAACCGGGCCAGCCGCTCGATGTCACCAGACTCTTCCAGCGTTTCGCAGACGGTCGCAACTTGCGACGCGGTAAAGTTAAGCGTCGGTAAGGCAAACAGCGGGCTGGGCGCGAGGATCGGATGCGGTTGTACCGGTGGTGCCGGGTGCGGAGGATTGCCAGATCCTCCCGTCGGTGGCCCGACGGCCATGGATGGTTGTCTGACCACCGCCAGATTGTTTGTGTTTGGCGCAATTTTGGCGCGTTATGCCGCGGCCCGCCGTGCTGGTTGTGCGTTGCTCCTTCCCAGGTGAGGTAGCACGCCTCTCCCACGGGAAATACGGTTCCACCCACCACGTTCCCTATCGGTTCCTTCCGTCACTGAGGTGATGTTCGGTTTCGGATATTTCTGTAGGTTTTCCTAATCGGTCAACATTGCACGAACGGACACTTTCTCACTGCCCTTTGCCCACTAGAACCACTTTAATCAGCAACACTTTGTAGAGGTACATTGAACGTAACCCGTTTCCTCATACCAACTCATAGTGGAGGGGGCTGAATAAAATCACACTCAAAACACACATACAACAACCGACAAAACTCACAAAAAGTTGACTACTGTCGAATCTATGTGATGTACCACTACCTCACGCGCATCTCGCCGGATCTATCACACACACGAAACCTCCGCACTTCCATTAACTCTTTGCACGATCCGTAAAACACTTGCTTGCACTATCTGCCCGCAACTAGCGATATGACAATCGCGTTTTTCATTTGAGGTTTTTCTTCTACACCGACGAGTTAGTTGGTTGCGATCTACACTACTAACAGGCATGGATACGGATTATACACATTTGCTACTCGTTGAGGGCTTTTTGGTATACAGCAACAGCTTGCATCGTTATTGTCACATAAAACACCATTTCTCTGCTTCCGAAACCAGAGTAAAGCGGCAAAGTACCGCCGGCAAAACTACACAAACACACAATTTTGTTTATACTTCTACAAATCATTTAACCATTGCTATCTTTGCGTCTTGAACTTTAACCACCGCAATGCAAAGTTCTGCCGTAAATCGGATGGTCGTATGCTAGAAGAACACTATTCCACCAACACACTATTCCTGGCCGCGCACGTGAAACGATGTTACAGAAAGATTCGCATCTATCTTCCGTATTTTTGTGTAATGAAACAAACAATAGGCCGAACCAGAAAAGCGCACCATTCAGCACGTGTTTCGAACAGGCTACAGTTGCTTTACTACCTTCTCGGCCGTACCGATCGAATTTGTTGGTATACGCACTACGTAAACGCAGAACAGACGCGCGTGCAACGCAATCACCTTCCCGTGCAGTGAGCGAATGAGAATGAAACTACACACCCCGAAACGGTCCCGCAAACGGGCTCCGGTGCGAGATGATTCGTCGACGACTCGACCGGCGGAGCGAGTGAGCGAGGAGGAAAGAAAGAGAGAGCGATCTAGCGCACTCGCTTACGTCGCCAATACGTGTGGTGCGGGATGCTGTTGGCTGGAAGCGAGTCGACGGCGAAACGGCGATACATCTCGCCTCATGCGTCTCTATTCTTCTATTGTGTTCGGCTGCACTCTAATAGGGTGTATTTATTTTGACACACTCTATCCGTGCATCGCTGGACTGCGATCCGATTCTCCGTGTGTGTGTATGTATGTGCGACACACGCTATCATTCACAAGCGAGTGAACCTTGTAAAGCTACTGATATCTTATTTGATTTTCAGTACATAAACTCTGTTTTAAGCTTCCCCACCCTTTCGATTTCTACACCCTGCTTAACGCACAACCCCCTACAAACACACATCGCGCAACGAAAAATGGTGCTGCTGCCGTACGCTGATTAGCCCAACGAACAAGCCAATCACCGCTCACCAATGGGCCGTTGAAACGTTTCCTTGAAACATTACACGCTGTGCAGTGAAATATTTCATGCAAGCTTCTTACCCATTTCTGTGAGGGTTGTTCATAAGCGTAGTATTTTCTTTCAAATTACATCGTTGTAGGCGTGGCCTAGTGTTGAGAAAAGAGTAGAAAGAATAAAATAAACAAAAAAAACATAGAAGGCTTAAACATGTTAGTAGTATGACGCGTGTGTTCAGGAGGAGTGGGGTTATATACAGTTGTTGTTACATGTGCCAACGACGGTCAAAAGTGTCACACCGTGGTTGGAACAGCCGCAGCGGAGGAAAGCAGCGCCGGCACAATGGATCGCTTACAGCTTGGACCGATAGTTGGCCTGGGCTGTGGCAGTATCCTTGCGTCTGGTCCCGTGCTATCCCTGCAAAGCATACAGTGCGGATCAATATCATCAACGAGACCGGTGAGCCTCGGAATGCGAGCATCAAAAGGACACACATTGTCCGTTGCCGGGATAGTGACACGGTTGAAATTAGCCAATACTCTCTCACATACACACGCACACACACACACACATCTACACACAGGGAAGATCGGGAAAGGACAATTGCGGTTATAATATGCCTCTCAAGAATTCAGGAAAATGATACTAGGAAAAATAAGCCCTGGGACCTGTAGCACAAAAGTGCATAAGATAAGATAAATAATTTTATATGGTTTTGATTTAGAAATTTAACAATTTTTTATAACAATTTGTGATTTATAAAAAAGATTTTGTTTAATGTTATAATCTTTTTAAACAAGAGCTCATAATTTATAACAATTTTAACATCTATTCAATACTACCGAGGCAATCACGGTTTTATCATGCTAAATTCTTACACAAAACATATATTTATTACCATGGTACATGAAATGTGGTTGATCTTTTACATAAAATGATCTTTTATACGTTTATTTTCAAACATTTCATGCATTTCACTTTTCCAAATGGTTTAATGCCCTGCCATTTAATGTGAAATTTAATTCACTAAACTCATTCCAAACGGTGGCTAATGGATCCATAAGCGAAATCACCTCCACAAAAACCCAAGCTAGTGCAGACCAGTTCGGGTAGGCAAAACTTTCTACGGTAAAGAATGCTGAAATTACACGATCTTTTGCAAAGTAGCTCTATTATTTAGTACCACTTTACCATCATTTTTCTGCTCAATACCCACCGGAGAGCCGGATTCACTACGCTACGCTAGTTCCGGTAGGAAGCAGGAGCCACATGAAACCATACACTACCAATTCGCTCGTGTTGCCCGTGGCAGAGCGAAAAAGAAAACACACGACCCTTCCCTCGGAGCGTCCCCGAAAAAGGGCGACGGCATTTCCGTATTGCAGTGCAGTCGATGGCTCAGCGCTTCCACTCCCAAGGGGGTCCTTGATTTCCTGTTCATCAGCTCATACAAACACAACGGACATGGGGATGCGTTCCGTTTCGTTACCTCCCTATCAGGAGGTGCTATGCCCTGCAGGGACTGCAAAAGAATAGCACACATACATAGCAAAAACATGAGTATCATGTTGGGCCGACTCTCCAGCATATACATCGCCGTAGCAATCAAGGCGAGCGCGGTGCGAACGACCGAACTATATCCTGCCATCGCACTCCATCCCCGTCGGCGTGGATCATGTACAAGTGAGCAGATCGATGAAGCGGACGCCTCCCAGCGTATACATAGTGAAAGCTTGCCACCGTTTCAACCAGCCCTTAAGTGTCAGGATAACAACGAAATGGCAAAAAAAACCCTACAAACTCTCTCACACGCACACACGTACACGCATTCATACAACACGAGTGAGCACGAAACGAAGGAGAGCTGAGAGGCAAACAGGATACGCGTACTCGGAAAGCGATCCGGGTCTTAGTATATACGGTACTACGCCACCTGGTCGTTGCGAGCTGTAAAGGAAGGATATTGTTACCCATTTTTTGGTATGTTGAGATTATATTTTTTGTCTTTTTTTAATAAAGCAAGCTTGTACCTATATATCACACTGTCGCACGGAGGAAGCAACCGCACACACCAGCGTACTACACTAACAGCTACACTTATACAAGCTCCAATGAACCAAAGCAAGTGATGTTTTCTTTCATTGCTCTTTGCATTCAAACACTCTGAGGCTCTGTTCTCATGCTCGCCGTATCAGATGCTTCTTTTTTCACGTACTTCTGAAAATGTTTTCTCAAGCTTCTCGAAAATAGGGTTGAGTTAGTGTTGAATGTGGCCTTATGTTTTCATTATGGCCTCTGTCTGCCTGTACTACACCGTACTGAGTAGCTGTGTAGCTGAAGACAGGAAGAGTTTTTTACGGCTTACATTGCTTTTTAGGAACGATTCCTATTCACTATTTGAAGCTATTTTGCTACTAAATCTGAAGCGGGCTAGAAGATGGGAGGGTTGAAAACTGAGTTTTTTTGTACATTTTATCTGATCTTTCTTTTACAATTTATTATTTTGGATTGCACTTTTATATGCTTCCTTTTTTAACATTTGAATTTGTACTAAAAATAAGAATTATGAAGAATTTAACTAAGACAATAAAAGCATAGAATGAAAAGCACTCAATGCTCTTTAACAAAATATTTCCCAAGAATCTCAGTTTTTTATTTATTCTCTAAAAATTCATTGTAATGCAAAACTTGAATTCATTACTGGCCTTTCTTTCTTAAATAATAAATCTACCTCATCTAACACAATAATACACACATTGATGAAAAAAAAATAATAAAAACAATGAGAAAATATGTTCGTGGAAAAATCAACCAAAAACTATCTAAACTGTATATCATTCTTTTTTGAAGGGGCTTTAGGCCTTTTGGCTGACATTCGCCTCTTAATATAATTCTGGTTGATCTTGGTTGATGGTAGCCATTTCCCCGTTAACAAATACCACTATCAAATTCCCGCACCCTATCAGCATTACGCAAACTCCAATCTATTCGTACTAATTTGCTCCCTGTTGCCATTCCACCGCGCTGCATCCAAATGACCCCAAACTGTAAACGAGACAGGGCATAAAATTATCACCAGCTTCAGCTTTTTCGGTTCATACTCAAATTCAAACTCGCTTCCTTTTCACAGGCGCCATTATTTACACCCCTTCAGCCCAATGCGGGCGTCCGACATTTTGGCCGACAGCGCCGAACGACCAATCATTCTAAAATGTGTCATAACCCTTGCCGCACAGTTGGGACGATCAGTTATTTTTAACCTTTCGCTTCGCAATCCAATCTCACCTCTTCGGCTTCGGCGGTGGAAGAGGTCGGGAAGGTGATGCTGAGGACACTGCCGTGTTTCTCACTTTTGTATCGAATTTCAAAGTGTTTTTCTTCAAGTCAAGAGTCCCAATGGTGCCCAATGTGGCTGGATACCACCGTCGGCGGTAGACTGAACGAGAAAAGTTGGGATGAGCCAGCTTGCGTAGAATCTCGACAGCAAAACGCACGGGCAATGCAACAACACTGCTGGTGTTGGAGTGGGGAGGGTGGGCAGCAGAGAGCGAAGGCGTCAACGAGCGCTGCTTGTTTGGTTTTGTCACATCATTTCCTATTCCAATTTGACACTGTCGACCGTGCGGCACAGTACCGCGGTAAGTGGATAGGTCAAAAGATCCCCGGCCCGACCGCGCTGCAAGTCAGCCTGGCACGGATGGGTGACTCCTGCTGCCAGCAAAAAGTAGTCACCGCGACATGAAACATCTGTACCGGGGGTTGGAGAGGAGACTATGCGAGAACGACAAGCTGTTGGTGTAACACGGCGGTTCGGGAAACCAACGATAATGACTATTTAATCTTTCTTTCGTAATTTTTAATAGATATTACGGCAGTATTGATTGTGATAAGAAGCACTTGTTTCGACATTTGATAAAATTGCTAGCAATAATTATGTCTTTAATGCCCAGCGGTGCAAAAGGTGGATGAACGACGACATGAAAATAAAATAAAGAAAGTCTACCTATCGATGACCAATTACCGTTGGATGTGGTTTAACTTTTACGCTCCCGCCTTCCAAGAACTTGCCCCAGTGCACTCGAGCAACATATTCTACCGGCTACCATTTTCCACGAACCGGGCACCACAATTACTCGACGCAACAGATTCTCGTCCACGGCTCAAGTACCACTCAAGCAAGCATCTCCCCATCACCTACTCTCTACTAGTACGGGTCGCATACAAATGCGCAAGAAAAACGCGCCAACACCAAGTGGGACGTTCAAAGCGAAACTTCCGACACGATCTCCGTAGCCAATCGATTTCGCTGCCCGAAGTTATCGAGCTTTTTTTACAGCGAAACACTACTCCATCTTGTACACCGACAGCTCCCCCTGCCGTTCTCTCCTGTGTCCTACGGAGAGTAGCCAGAAGAAACGACCAGCAAGAAATCTTTGTACCACAGAAAGTGCTTCAACCAAACTGCTTCAACTAAGTTCTTCTTACCCACACCGGACACCGACAAACGAGTTTGAGGGATGAAATCTCATCACAGCGGAAACATCGTGCCGGAATCAAGTAGTCGGATTCGGATAGCGTCAAAGCACGATGATGATGATGATGACCGGGCGACCGACCGGGACGAACCCCATTGGCCACTTCATTCAACAACTTGCTACAAAGTTCCACGAGTGGGCACATACGACCGACCCACTCCGGTGTGGATGAAGGCACGCAGCACCAATATCACCAACAGCACTACCAGTTCCATATATGGGGTACGTCGGGCTGGTTTTGCAGGTGCTACTCCATCCGTATACGTATCCTGCTCGCGGAAGCACTCCGCTCACCCCTTCCAAACCGGTTCTGAAGTGGTATCTTCAGATGTAATAATCCTTTTTAACTACTGTTTGCTCGCTTCGAACGCAGTCACCGAATTTTTGGTGAAAAGATAAAGGCAATGCAAACAATTTAAAGCAAATAGTATCGGAGCGTTTCGGTTTCGGACCTCTGGTAAATCAAAAGAAGGGGATTTCATTTACATTGAGAAACACAACATCACGAAATGGAATTGTAGTTTACAATTTACTTACAAAATCTGCATACTTCTTGTATTTCTTACAATGCCACAACACGACAATACACTCCAACCGACATTGATTCCCATTTCTTATTAAGTGAGTTTTTCAGGCGAAGATAGGATCACCTCGTCATTATCCGAACTGGCAGCATCGTCCTCCTCCTCCAGCACCAGCGGCTCGTCGCACGCCATCTTCTCCTCCACGATCGGTACCGGAGCAACGTCCATCGCCTCCTCCTCGCAGGCGCTTGTACTCGTCGCCGACATGGTCGGATCCAGCTTGTTCTGCAGCTCGGCAATCGAGCGCATGAGCACGCTGAAGTCTTTCTTCTTCGTCTCCAGCTTTCGCTCCAGGTCGGCTCTGTTTTCCTTCAGCTGGTCCAGGTTCTGCTTCAACGATTCCAGCTCCTGCACCGTCTTCTTACGATCCGGCTGCTGGTTGATCGTTTTCGCCAGCATGTCGTACTCCATCCGGTTCTTGCGGATCTTTTTGGCCAGCACCAGGTTCTGCTTGCTCTGTACGATCTGTGCCTTTGCCGTTTCGATGCCCGTCTCTATCGTGTCCGAGATGGTGGCATAGTTTTTCAGCTCCTGCTGCATCACCGTCGCATAAAAGTCGGACTTTTTCATGTCAAACTCGCACTGTGCTAGCTGGGCGAGCAGCCGATCGTATATTGGTTGACTAAAGGGAAGGAAAGTGTAGTTATTTGTACCTGCCCTCTGTTCCGCTCTGTACAACGCTGCTTACCTGTTGTCTGAAGCATCGTTCGAATTACACCATTTGATAAACGTTTTCAGCAAATCGTTCAAGCGTCTGTCGTCGCCGGTTCCATCACCATCGATTTGTAGCCGGCGTTTGATAACCTCTTCTGCAATGCCATACGGAAGGAAAACGTTAATATGCTGTTGAGTAACAAAATCACAAATTACTTACCATCAGACATTATAGCAGCGTTACGAGCGTATATTACAATTTTTACTAGCAAAACTATTTTTATTAGCAGGACGGAACCAGCGCGCTTGCTTTTGTTTGTGTACAGCGTCAAACATGTCAAACTTTGTTTACCCTTTGCTCCCTTCAGAAACGTCGTCGTCGTCGAATTTTGGCCCAAGGAAAGTGGGCTCGTTCAAACGATTTTCGTTGGCAAATATGCAGAAGAAAGATTTTTTTACATCAATTTGAATGCTTCAGAACGAATACTGCATAGAATTTGTAGATATGAATATAAGAAGTTGTTTCTATTTCGCCCATCATGAACTGGTATAATGACCGTTGATTTTAGACGTTTTTCGAGGACAGCCGATCTCCGGTTTGACATTTCGGTCGCGTGACAGCACGAGCTTGGTAAAAAGAGACCAACCGAGTTGTCCACGCGATTACAGAGTCACCCCATCTCCCTCGTCGGTACATTTCAGGTAAACGAAATACAGCTTGTTAATTGTATAATAGTTAGGAAAAGTGCTGCAAATAACAAATCCTTGTAATGTTTTTGTAATTACAGCCATCCAATTAGCTAGTATCAGTGTATGTGCAGTAGAATTTGTACGGGTTGTGGAGTGTGATCTCTCCCCTGTAGCGGTACCGTAGGAAGATATAACCTATTCGCTTGGAAGAAGAAGAAGACTAGATTGGATGAGTCTGTTTTGCTGTTATCTAAAATTTTGTTAAATGGCATTTTTAGTTCGAGGCAGCATCAATTCGGTACGGTCGTGGAGTCGCAGCTACGCTTCAATGTCGAAGAAAGTACGTATCATGTGGTAGAAGATTATTGCGGCCCAGTGGCAGTGCGCGTTGTTGCTAACCTCTCAACCTTTCCTCTCCTTCATTCGTTCATTCCACCCGGGCTCTCCAACCGTACCGTGCTGTACCATCGACACCCACCCAACCCATCCGGTTGTGGCATTCGGGCGCTTCCGACGACTGCCGACGACGTCGACACCTGCTGTTTCCGTTGCCACGGACACGCAACAACAATCCCGGGGGCCCGTGACGGCGAACGTGCTAACCGCGGACGCATCACCCACCACCGAAGCAGGGTCTGGTTTTGGGTGTTTACTCGTCCGAGGGCAAGGATGAGGTGAAGTTTACGCCGTACGCTCAAAAGTACAACGAATCAACAGCTGGAAAGTTGCTGGAGCAGATTAATATGTAAGTATATGGAGGATGCATGTTTGCTGGGGTTGAGTTTCCCCGTCCCGACTGGTGCGCTAGCCATAACACTTTCCTATTGTTCTGTGTTCCAATCGCTCTTCACTTTTCCTATCTTATCGCACATTTTTTTCTGTCAGCTCTTCATTCCTTATTATTTTATTGCTATGTGTTTCATTCTCCTATTGCTTGGTGTAAAGTTGCATTACCTAAATATCTCCCCTCAAACGTCACTGTTGTGTAGCTGTCCCTAATAGTGCACAATGGAGTTGCATCCGTATTCCCTTTAGTGTCGTTTACTGTTCAAAACAAAAGCTCCGATACGGCAGCACCGCCACAACCGTTCCAATTCTCCTGGGCAAAGTTGCCGAATGTATTTTAGGTTTAGGATTTATGATACCGAAAATCGCTATCGTGTGACCTCGTTCTTCTTTTCATAATGCGGCATATGTCCGCCAGTGATGGAGCCCCAAATGCAGAATTGAACGGTGTTATTTAAAATAATGCGCTTTGGAACGTTGACACCTAGCGCCGCTCTATCTTTCCGCTACAAGGGATGCTGGTCTGGTAAAAGAATCGTGTTGCCATATCTAATCTCCCGCCCAGTTCAAACTTGTCTTTGCGTTAGTGAACGTGCAAATGATAAGAAAGTCACTCTGCCAGGAGGATACTTTAGTGGGCAACTTCAAGCATTGCGATTACATTGCATCATGGTAGCTGATGGTTGGTAACAGACTTTTAATCTATCCCACAGTGTCAATGTTTGCACGCCTTTGAAGATTACGTACAATGTGCACAAGCATGCACTGAATTTCTTTACACATATGGCTGCTGATTCGCTATCCTTGCGAAAATCACTTTTCGAGCGCGTGGGATCATCCTGCCAAAAGGCAGGGAATGCAGGCTATTTCGTCGCATATCGATCGCCAAGCGGGCATATGCCGGGTGTCCGGGGTCAAACCTAAAAATAGTTTGCTTACCCCGAGCGCACCAGAGCGCAATCGTTATTGTCACTCGTACTCTCCTTCCATTATTCCGTTTGTGTTTCGTTATCATTAGCATCATGTGCACCATCGTCGTCGCATTTACGCGACACACCGACGAAAAATCGTTGCCGAGTCGTTTCACGGGCCTGCTTTGTTTCAGTGCCACTACCACCCATAATCGGCCAGTGTGTGTGTGTTAGTAACGCCAGCGTGTAAGCGTACCATATACCCGGTAGCAGAGACTTTATCGTCTGTTCTGTCTTCCCGGCTTGTGCAATTGCCGCCAATGTCCTGGTGCTTGTTAATATCGATAAGTTCGTTGGCAAATTTCCGCTTCCAGCAGACGCTTTCCCTACACACACCTCGGGCTGCTTGTGTCGCTTCTCCTACCCAACCCCTTCTGCTTCATAGCGCGTTGGGGGAAAAGTCACAGTTGAAGGACAGTTCGTGACTTGCTGGAAAATCGCAATGAGTGGCAACAACAAAGTGGCTTTTTCAATTTTCAAATCGAGGACAGCGTTTTGTTTGCTGTGTTCTCCTCTTCTCCGTGTTTTTTTTTGTCCTGTGTGACATACAGCCGGTGCACGGTTATTAGTACCGCGTCATGGCTATTAAAGTTCGCCAAGCACTACAAGAATGAATGTGAACATGAAAAGCCGTATCTTGCATTTCCGGCCATATGGGTCAGAAGTCATAATCCCTCGCCCAATTGTGCTACGTATTGTTTGTGCATTATTAAATCCACTGCACTTGAATACAGTACGACAATAAATATCACATTTTGGTGGCGGTGAAGGTCCGCTTGGCGTACCCGTACCGAATCGATTTTTTTATCTGCATGTGTGAAATGAAATGCCGGGTTTAAACCTGATGCAGGCGAAGTGTATGTCGCATGTGGTAATGTATCTTCCAGAGGCTGGGTCAATTTTTTGGAAACAATTCAAATCAACCCCTCATCCCCACAACACCACTTTTAGGGTATCGGTTTTAAGGTCGACAAGCATGTGTATGATGTGCGCCAAAGTAGCCTCCGGGGTGGATAAAAGGATACTGCAAATTCATTTATTTATCTACCTGGCTTGCTTCGCACGCTTCGGGCCACTGTGTGGGGTTGGCTGATGAATGGTTTAAAAATGGTAGAAAAGAATTCGATACTCCAGCACATTTGGTAGTTTGCCATCCATATTTACTCCTGATCGTAATCCTGATCTCTATTTGTGCTGTGCAAATTGTTCAGCAAACATGTGGCTCATGGCGAGCACCGTTTTTTATGGCTGATGCTGCGGCTCATCCGGCAGCGGTATAGGTTTTGCCAAATTCATTTCCAAATCTGTTTCCGTTGTCTTTAATGTTCTGTCCTGTCTGTACTGACTATATCCTATCTGTATGTCTATATTGTAGCATCTTCTTTGCTGCGTCAATGCGTCTTGATGTACGATTGGCTGATTTTAATTTGAATACAATTGCTGATTGAAGGATTCGGTACAAAAGTACAATAATGAATATTATTTCTTCACAGAGCAATGCATTTGTCGACTGAAGCTTCTCGACATTCGTTAAAAGCTAGAAAGCTAGAAAGTTGTGGATTATTGTTCCAATTAATACTTGTGATCGAATATCTTTTTGCCAGCAATGAGCTTTCGGCAATTGTTTACAAAAATGGCACCGATTACCAGCATCGTTCCTTTTGAGGAGAAATGTTTCCCTTTCTAAGCATTGATGAAGATTAGAATGTTGGCCCATAAGTAAAGTATATACAGTGTGATCAGCGAAAATGTGAACACAGCGAAAATAGTAACTTCTTGAGCTTTTGCACTGCTATCTATTTCTTTCTGTCAAAAAAGAACGCTCTTCTCTTTTCTATCTTTTTATCTAATTTGATTCTAAAAGACCTTCGAATGGGGCGGATGGAGCACAGATTGGTTCCTGTTTAGGACGTCGGTGTTACCGATGTGTCGCGTTGCAACTACTCTTAATTAGTGCAACACGCTTATCTATACTGGTGGAGGATATCGCTATCTTTGTTTGGCGGGTTCGTTACAGCGCACATGTTTGCAGCGTGTGATGGATGCTGTATGAGCCGGTGGAAATGTTATTTGACATTAAATTAATCGCTTTCAAAAGCCATCATTCCGGTTGTATTTAATTCTCCTGTAGTAGAATCACTCGAGATATATCACCCATATCTTTTGCCACGCGTTGTGTTATTCCATTTCCTCTAGAACGCAGCTCCAAACCTCCCTTTTTGAAAAGATCAGACGTGCAAGCAACAGCTCAATACTTTTCCCCTTTATTTTCGCCTTTGTGTTTTCGTTTCAGATCCACTGTTATGTTCTAAGCCCCAACCTGGTGCACACTTTTGCAAACGATAGCAAAGCAAAGCGAATAAGCACAGTGCGCGAGAAAAATGCAAACATTCATTTTAGAGAACTCGACTTTCTCTAAAGCACACGCATACGATATAGTGAAAGTGTATAGGAAAAGATAACAGACAGTTCAACTGTACGACGGATATACACGTCGCGCGTAACGCAGTTTGTCCATTCGAAGATGATGTTGTTTATTTGTAAAAAACACACACTGCACAGCTTAATCGTCTTAATAAGTTCAGTTTTTTTAAATGTTTCAAAGTTTATTGGTGTGATTCGGGTTTGAGTTACGTACGATATGCTTTTACTGTGACTTCCGGCTAGAAACAATCGTTTCTGTTCAGCGCTATCTGTAGGCGAGTTGTGTTTGAGTGCTCTAATCTATCCTATCGATTAACCCTATACAACATTTGTCTAGTGCGTTAGTGAGTGTGGTGAAATGATTAATCGTTCATATTGCAAGGTTTTCATGCGGTACCAGGGAGAAGAAAATCAGTGAAAAAAAAAACAAAATCACTCGCTGTGATTTTTTTTGGGCAACGATTCCCGCGCACGATTGCATTTGCCTTCTGCCGGATGGTTGTTAGTATCCACGCCTGTGCCGCTACCTCAAACAGAGTGATTCAACCAAGATGTCCTCAGGAACGGTTGGTGGTGGTGGAGGCGGTGCAGGCAGCAGTAGTAGTGCGGGCGGTGGGCCCGGCGGTGCCGGTAGCAGCAGCGGTAGCAGCAGCAGCAACAGCAACACCAACAACAAGAAACGGCTCGCCACCCTGAACGGCATCCCGACCAGCGTGGACGACAAGACGAACGACTTCCTCTGCCCGATCTGCTTCGACATCATCAACGAGGCGTACATCACGCGGTGCGGACACACGTTCTGCCACCAGTGCATAGCGCGTTCGATCGACGTCGCGAAAAAGTGCCCCAAGTGCAACTATCCGCTCGCGTCCCACGAGCACATTGTGCCGAACTTTCTGCTAAACGAGCTCATCACCAAGCATCGGCTGAAAGGCGGGGGCGGTGGCGGTGGTGGTGGTCTCCTGCATCGGCACAAGTCCTCCCAGCCCGGTGACAACTCCCCCCAGTTCCACACGGGCGGTACGTGTGGTGGTGGTGACGCGAACGCTGGCGGTGAAGGCGACACATTGAAGCACTTTCTGGCGACGGAATCGAAAAAGCTGTCCCTCTCGGACGTGAACGTGATGCTCGAGATACTGACGCAGCGCAAAACGCTGCTCGAGGCGGAATCCTGCGCCGCCCAGAACCGGTTGCTGCACGAATTCCTGAAGCATCTGCTAAAGCAGAAGGAGCAGCAGCAGCTACAAATTGCGAACGAGATCGCACTCATTCGAAGCGACCTGCTGGACGTGGAGAAGGTGCTGAAGGATGTGCAGAGCAGCTGCCCGACGGTGGCGGAGGTGGAGCAGAGCGTGCGGGACGAAAAGGACGAGCACGTGGTTGCGATCAAGCGGGAAATCATACAAATCATAGACACGATCGATAACATTACGGTACCGTCGAACCGGTCGCTCGTCGACGACACGTGCTCGAATGTGACCGAATCGTACGAGGGATTCAATTTGCACGGGGCTCGCCGGGGTGGCCATGGTGGTGGTGGCTCGATTTCAGGTGGATCACTTTCGTCCAACCCTTCATCCTTTCTGGCCCGCAAGCAGCGAATGTATCAGCATTTTGATGATTTCGTGCAATGCTACTTTGCGGCCCGCAGCGAAGACCTGTACTTCGGCAAGGATCGCTCGTGCAGCTCCGATTCGCTCGGCGTAGGAGAGCGGTCTACCTCGAGTGGGGCGAGCATCGGCACGGGGACAGGCATCGGCGGTGGCAGCTTTAGCTCCGACCGGCTGATGGGTGGTGGAGTGCATCCGTCGGCGGCGGCGGCAGCGGCGCCATCGAACGCGTCCAGCCAATCCAATCTAGACACCACGCGGTCTAGTGGCCGCTCGTCGCTGGACACCTTCCGGGAGAGCCTGATCAAGTTCTCCAAGTACAGTGCGCTGCGGCCGCTGGCCACGCTGAACTACTCGAACGATTCCAACTACGTCTCGACGATCGTGTCAAGCATCGAGTTCGACAAGGACAGCGAGTACTTTGCGATCGCGGGCGTTACGAAGCGGATCAAAATTTTCGACTACTACACCGCGATACGGGACGCCGCGGTCGACATAAACTATCCGATCAACGAAATGACCTGCAATAGCAAAATTTCGTGCGTGATCTGGAACAGCTACTTCAAGCAGGTGTTGGCGTCCAGCGACTACGAAGGCATTGTCACGATCTGGGATGTGCTGACGCGCACGCGAACGAAAACGTTCGAGGAGCACGACAAGCGCTGCTGGTGCGTTGACTTCAACGAGGTCGACACGCGGCTGCTGGCGTCCGGGTCGGATGATGCGCGGGTGAAGCTGTGGTCGCTGAACGTGGACCATTCCGTGGCGACGATCGAGGCCCGCGCCAACGTGTGCTGCGTCAAGTTCAATCCAAAGAGCTCCTGCCATCTGGCGTTCGGGACGGCGGACCACTGCGTCAATTACTACGATCTGCGCAATCTCAAGCAGCCGCTCTGCCTGTTCAAGGGACACCGGAAGGCGGTGTCGTACGTCAAGTTTCTCAACACGGACGAAATCGTGTCGGCCAGTACGGACGGCCAGCTGAAGCTGTGGAACATCAATTCGCCGCCGTTCTGTCTGCGCTCCTTTACCGGACACATTAACGAGAAAAACTTTGCCGGGCTGGCGACGAACAACGACTATCTGGCGTGCGGCAGCGAGGATAACTCGCTCTGCGTGTACTACAAAGGTCTGTCCAAGCAGCTGTTTAACCTGAAGTTTTCCAGCAGCAGCACGAGCGGGAGCGGCGGTACGGGCGGAAGTAGCGCCGCCGGCACCGGCAGCAGCAGTGGCATTGGCAACAGCAGCTCGCGCACCAGCGGCCTCCAGTCGACGGACATGGAGCGCAGCAATTCGGAGGGGAACGAGTTTGTGTCGGCTGTTTGCTGGCGCAAGCAGAGCAACATCATCATTGCCGGGAACAGTGAGGGCGTGATTAAGATTCTGGAAATAGTGTAAACCGCGACTGCTTCGCTGCCAAAGGATGGTGGCTCTGGGTGTGGGGGTGGTACAGTAAGTTGGGTGGGTTTGCGTGAGCAGCTTTCATTTTCGATGCAGACGAGCGCGCGAGCGAAAACGGTTGAGGCGCGCTTCGGAGCGGATGAATGCAATAGGATAGGTTACTACTATATAACGGATTGCAATAGCTGTATAAAAAAGGTAAACGTTATTTAGTGAATAGACACGTTTCAATCCAAGCGTGGGTTGTTTTTTGTTTGTTTGTTTTGTTTTTTTCGTAGCAAGAAAATAAGACAAATGCCGTAGGTGCGCCCTGTACCATGATCGTGTTCCGTGTTTTAATTCCACAGCACGCACAGAAGCAGAGAAAATCCATTTTAGATCGTTGTTCTTAGACAGTTAGCAAACTAGCTAACACGCATCACCCAGTGCAATTAACGTCGTGTAAGAGTGTGTGATAGCCATGACGTTTTCATTTCAGCAATGCATTCGGACACCGTTCAAGAAAGACTAAGCACACATCCTTGCTTTCCATGGTTAGCGCACAGGCATTCCTTTCCTCTTTTTTTCGAGCATACCAATTTAGACAAACATAAATTCAGTATCGTATGATGAGCATTCGGTTCTGTGAGCAAATAGTTTCTTTCTTTTCATCTATTTATTTGCAGTGCTCTTGTTATGCGTTAGTTGAATATGTAAGATAGACATACATTTGATAGTTTAGGCAGTTTATTGCTAAGGCTGTTTAAAATTATTCGAAAGTGGTTTGCTAATGCGTCTGCGTCCTTCCCAAAACCAAACTCGTTCGAATAGCGTCCTAGTCTTGCGGTGGACTACTGTGTAGAGGTGCCAACAGTTTATTTTCAGTACAACTATACTTCCAAGAATATAAGTCACTATGAGGACGTATTTACTGTTGCATGAGCAACCGGAAGGCAGGAGTAAGGGAAGAGAAAACAAAGAGAGAACTTGCTATTTTTGTACAGTAGGAAATACATGTAGAAGGATGTGTAGCGAACGTCGTGGCTTTTGGAAATGCGATCGGGTTAAATATGCAACAAAAAGTAGACAACTCCTATTCCGGATTAATTGATGTTTTAGAATCTAGCGATACAATTTTAGAATTTGTTAACATCTATTTCGTCCATTTAAGTTAATTTAATTAGGTTCATATTACAGTTGAAGCTGATTCTTTCCTTAACCAAGCGAAATAAAGTGTCCGTTAAAATCTCTTTCGTACTTCAAGCGGTCTAAATGAGCAGCGTCTGTTTGTTTTTTCGTTGTTGAACCATAACGCGCCGACCGCTCGGAGATGTTGAAACATTGTCTAAGATTAACAATTCCGTGCTTTTCTCCCCCCGCTACCATGCGCTGCTTTAGCTGCGGTCCGGTAAAAGCTGGCCAAACGCGAATTTTCTGGGAGCTCGGTAAGTTTCCAGCGGTAGCGGTAGCCGGTTTGGGCGATGCTTCCAAATGGGACGAGCTGGACGAGATCGATGGAGCGAAGGAAAACGTGCGCATTGCGGCCGCGGCCGGTGTCCGAGCCCTGTCGGCGAACAAGATCGCCGAGATCGCCGTGGAAGACATGGAGCATCCACAGCAGGCGGCCGAAGGGGCCACCCTGGCCAACTACAAGTTTCAGGCGTTCAAGAGCAAG
This sequence comes from Anopheles arabiensis, assembly GCF_016920715.1. Taxonomy (NCBI): domain Eukaryota; kingdom Metazoa; phylum Arthropoda; class Insecta; order Diptera; family Culicidae; genus Anopheles; species Anopheles arabiensis. The sequence continues at coordinate 43,292,178 of NC_053517.1, read as the reverse complement.
GAAAAACAAACGCCGCTGCCCGCGGTAAGCTTCGCGGAGGATGCCAGCGGGAAGGCCGATTGGGATCGGGGTGTCATCATTGCCGAGGCGCAAAACTTTGCCCGCGTGTGAGTATTAGCATCCTCGTTTGAAGTGTGAATAGGTTTGTGCGTTGTAAAACAATGAATCCGCTTTCGCAATCGTCGCCATTTAGATTGATGGAAACACCGGCCAACCATATGACGCCCACCATTTTCGCGGATACCGTCAAGCAACGGCTCGGCGCTGCCAACGTCGAGGTCGTCGTGCACGATGAAGCTTGGGCGAAGGAGAAAAAGATGGGTTCGTTCCTCTCGGTTACGAACGGTTCGAACGAACCGGCACGCTTCCTGGAGCTGACGTATCGTGGATCCCAGGATGAACAGTGCGTGGCGCTGGTAGGCAAGGGCATCACGTTCGATTCCGGTGGCATCAGCCTGAAGCCGTCCGCCAACATGGACCAGATGCGTGCCGACATGGGTGGTGCAGCGAACGTGGTGTCGACCATACTGGCCTTGGCACAGCTGAAGGCACCGGTGCACGTGAAAGGGTTTGTGCCGCTGTGCGAAAACATGCCAAGCGGCACGGCCACCAAACCGGGCGATGTGGTTTACGCAATGAATGGCAAGAGCATCTGCGTGGATAACACCGACGCCGAGGGGCGTCTTATATTGGCGGACGCGTTATGTTACGCCTCGACGTAAGTTTAAACTGGTTTAAATTTAAACCATTTTTTTGTTTGGTTTCTTGTCAACATCTCGACTAACAAACCACTTGGTGTGTGTGGTGTGCTTCGCATGTGTTTTCCCCTTTTTGCAGCTTCAATCCAAAGTTCATCCTGGACATTGCGACCCTGACCGGTGCCATCAAGGTAGCGCTGGGCGATTGCGTGTCGGGCGTGTTTTCCAGCAACAACAAACTGTGGGAGACGATCCACGAGGCGGGCTCGCAGACCGGTGATCGGGTGTGGCGCATGCCACTGTTCAAGCACTACAGCGACCAGATGTGCGACCACAACGGTTACGATCTGAACAACCTGGGCAAGGGCAAGGGCGGCGGATCCTGCACTGCCGCTGCATTCTTGCGCGAGTTCGTGCCGAAGGGTACACCGTGGCTGCACGTAGATATCGCCGGCGTGATGGGCGATTGTAGCGATCAAAGCTACACCGGGTCGAAGGGCATGTCGGGCCGCCCGATGCGTACGCTCGTCGAGTTCGTTACCAAGGCGGGTAGCGCTTAAAGCAGGCAATGAAGCAACAGTTTGTTTGTTTGTTTGTTTTTCTTTTCTTCGTTGCATTTAGTGACGATTCTACAGGCTTACTGACTTTGTACAACACCAGTGTTGTGGATAGCATTTCCGGTGGACTACTTCTATAAACCGTATGCATTTTAAGGTTACGCAGTGCGCTGTGGTAGTTTCTTACCCGCACTCGGTTTTGTTTTGCCATCGAGCTAACATTAGCATCACTTCTTTTTCAGCATTAAATATTATTCAATCGATCAAGCGAAGTATTTTCAGCAATAGCACCCAACATACATCCGTTTGGTTTTTGTTTACATGCTAACCATTTGTTTTATTTGTTAGAAATGTGGCAAAGGTTGTTGGTTAATAAATAGTCAATGCATAATTACTTGAGGACTGTGTTTTTTCGTTTATTTCATTTTCCGGCATGCACATTCATATCCGAAACAAAAAGTCTGAGAACAGTTTGAATGAGCTTAAAAAGCGCTACCATGTTCATTAAAAAAAATACTGTGACAACCTTAGCGTAAAACTTGGGGAAAAAACATATTACGGTAAAAAAAAAAAAATACGGTGCAGTATAATGCATACAATACACCTCCAACTCTACCACTCGAAGAGCGTGTCACCGTGGCGGAGGTTGAAGGTACCATCAAATGTCTTCGAAACATGAAGGCCCCGGGCTTGGATGGAATCTTCAATATTTTCATCAAAAATCTGCAAAATGACCCAGCTGTCTCTTACTCAACATCTTCCAGCAAGCCTGGAAGCGCGCTAAAGTGATCCCAATCCAGAATCCCGAAAAGGATCCAACACTTCTATCCAGTGACCGATCGACCGATAAGCTTGCTAAGCGCGCTAAGTTCAACAAACTGTTAGAAAAAAAAAAAAAAAAAAAAAAAAAAAAAAAAACATATCAATTTGGTCAACGATCTTCAAATTATTACGGCAGAACAGTTTGGATATTCGGTCCGGGCACTCAACAGCGCACCAGCTGATTCGACTGCAAAACAAGCGAGTTCCAACGCTGTTGTTATGCTTGACGTGGGAAAAGCATTTGAAAATGTGTGGCCTGATGGGCTTGTCCATGAACTGTATCAGTTCAAGCTCCCGTTATTCTTGGTCAAGCTGATCAAGAACTCCCTGCAGCAGCGCACCTTCCATGTTGTCATCGGCCCATATACTTTGGAAGTGCAGCATGATACGGCGGTCGTACCCCAGGGCAGCGTTCTGGGTCCGTTTCTGCATCTGCTGTTCACGGCGGACCTTCCTGCTTTTCCCAGAAGGGCTCCCAGTTTTTTAAATTGATTTTTATAGAGACTTTAACGGTGCCCAGTTGTTTTTGTTCGCAGACGACACGGCAATCGCTACGAAGGGTAGAACACCAGCAGAACTCAGACGCGGCGCTCAGCGTTTCTTTGGACATACTACAGGGTTATGCTGGTGAATGGAGAATCCGCATCAACAACGCGAAGACCCAAGCCATGATTGTCCCACATTGGCTAAGGTATCAGCTACTAAACCCGATTGGCCACCAACTAACTGTGGGAGGAAGAACAATCCATTGCGGATGCCCCTCGCTGGACCAGGTTAGAAGAGTTGTACGATAAAACCAGTACACATCCAATATATGAGATAACAGGTCGCCTTAAAGAAAAATGCGCAACATCAGATTTCCCCCTTCTAAGGGCACTTTCTTGAATTGTTAGCACCTTTTTTCTTTCTCTCTTTCTTTTCTTTTGATTTTCTTCTTCTTTTATCTTCTGCTCTTGCTCTAATAGTGTAAAGCAGATAAGTAAGTTTAATTTTAGTTTAGTTTAATTTAGCGTAATCAAAGGGCTCTAGGCCTAATACCGTTCTGTTTAAAATCAAAATCAAACCTGGTAAAATCAAATCGAGCGTTACGCAAAATCTCGCAAAACAAATGTATTTATGAAATTAAAAGAAAAATAGTAAAAACAGCAAACATATATTCTGATCTGCATCTTTGTGGCAACCATCATACTCCACTCTCTCTCTATCTCTCTATACTGTTTGAACAATCAAAATATAACCCAGCTGGCCTCGCTTGCACCTTCACAAAACCACGCTTGTCATCAGTCTTCCGTTTCCCGCCAATATGCTGTTGTCGTTGTCGTTACCGCAGCGCAGTCAAAAGTTGTTTATGTTGTTTACACACCGTTGTCCGGGAAACGTGTCTCCTCCCCGGGGCCAAAACTTTATTGAAGAGCTGGAAAGAAACTTTGTTCGGCTTTATCGTGTTCCGTTGCTTTTTTGTCGCTTTTGATTGTAGTTTACAACATGGAGAGTAACTTTGTGTCGGTGTTTAAGCTGGATGGTGTCCCCATACTACCACCATTGGTAAGAATAGTTTTTTGCTCGCTTTGCACTGTTCCTACAGATTGGTCCTTATATGTAAGTTTCCACTGCTGCCGCTTAACAGGTTAACGATGAGGTGCGTGCTGCTGTGGCTATTTACCGGCAGAAGGCAATGGAAATTGAAAACCGTCTGCAGGAGAAGAGAAGGGCCTCGGCCGTAAACAACTGTGTCGTTTCCCAGTCTGTCGATGAAAACAACAGTGCGACCAAGGATGTAGAAGCGGTATCGACTCTAGACGCGAGTAACACTGCACACAGTCCAACATCTGAAAGTACTGCCGAAGCACAAGCTTGTGAGAGTGTAACAATAACTCCTGTAGAAGTTGCAAACGATGCTGGTCCAATTGCATCGCTTAATGTTCTGGAACGTACGTCTGCTGTGATTCCGCCTTCGCCGAAATTGTTACCGGATGAAGTTTGGCGCGGCCAAGAAGAAGGAACCCTCGAAACAAAGGAAACGGATGAGAAGGATACAAGTAATTGCAACTCACTGTCCACCCAAAGGTTTCAATCTGATCCAGAGCAACCGTCCTGGCAGTCGCCGACAAGAACAGTTACACCATCGTCCGAGGAAGCGTTGCCATGGTTTCCTTTGGTACGATCAAACACTTTCAACCTGGAGAAGCCCAGTGTAGATTTGATGAATCTGCAACGAGTCGGTCATTCCACGCCAATTGATCGTCCCCGGGTCAATCCGGTCGTTCAGTCGACGGATAGTCCCAAACAGCATCAAAACCCGCCCGATCAAAGCAAACCAATCGAGGCAGCCCGTAATGCATTTGCAGACAGAGAAAATACACCCGTCAAATCCGCAATCGTTGCATCTGTAGTGCAGGGGGTTAATCAATCAATCGGAGAGCAAAAGAAACCGGACACGGATCCGGCAAAATGCCGCCCGAAACGAAAAACTGCCTCACGCCGGATTAGCCACTCGTCGGCTGGATCCGGACGAGTCTCCGAGCGCGCATTCGAGAGTGTTGCGCAAGCGCTTACCACGCACGAGCAGCGCATGCTGGAGCTGTTGAAGCGGCAGGAGGAGGAACGGCTGATGTTGGAGCAAAGTTTTCGCGAAAAAACGCAGGAACTGGTAGCGCTGTGCGCGAAAACGCTCACGATCGACGAAGGCAATGGTATGCTGGCAGGCAACGGCGAGAACCACTTGAGCATGTCGGTTTCCGGGACCGTTCGCACCAAAACACCAGACCTTCATACGGCCTCGAGCGTAAGCCAACTGTCGCTGTGCGATGTGTCTTACGATTCGTGTACCGATACGGACGACGCCGCCTACCAAACATGCCAGGCAAACGGAACTTCGGAGGAGAATGTTAATAACAACAGTGAGCTTACGTTGACCGGGAATCAATCGTGCACCAACGATGCTGGAAGGACAATCCGTTCATCCGTCCGCCGTACAGCAAACCGCACTCCGGACCGCAATGGAAACGAAGAGTTTAGTCTTCTGCCACAGCGAATGTTGGAGCTGCAGCAGCACAGGGCGGCTACCATTATCAATGCTTACGCTCGGGGCTATCTAACGAGACGTCTGTTCAAAACGGACGAAGTGCAAAGCATCAAACGCACGATCGCCGATATTGTGTGCTTCATCATCAGCTTACAGTCGGAGGATACGGGGCGGAGCAGGGACACGAACCTGGCTACTGCAGCCCTTCGTCGCGATGCCGGCAAGCACATTGCTTCCTGTCTGGACCGGTTGCACGACATATTCGTAAACTTTACCACGCCAGAACGTCTGCAGATGATCCGGCGTGATCGCAGTTTACAGCGCAAACCCACACTGCCAAAGCATCGCCAGCTGCAGAGTTCCTAAGCCATGTTTTGCACTCTTTTTGGGAGAACATATTTACCCCTTTACCCGCTGATCACCGCAGCACCGAAATAAATCAAACACGTTTCGATCATTTCCGACTCCTTTATTATTTTGGCTTGTTCCATGTTCTTGTTCGTGCTAAGGGTTTTAGGAAGCAGTGAAACCCGTTGGTTCTATTTTCCATTTCGCAGCGCATCTCTTGCGATCTACACCCCGAGGATCGTCCTAAAGACTCCGGAACGGGTGGACCAAAAAACGGGGAAACAGAACGAAACACTACATTCGAATAATTTGGGGGAAAGTTGAATGAAGGTTAAAAGGAAAAAACCGTGTTTTGAGGAAATCTGTCAACACGACGTGAGCGATCCGTCCGATTGCGCGAGGAAGGGGGGGGAAAGAAACAGATCGATTAGAAAGCGAGCACACATTTTACATACGATCATTGCAAATGCCAAGGCACGATCGCTATATTATCTTCTTTTGCTGATAATAGTCCTTTTCCTATACATGTTTTATACTTAAGAAAACGGAAGAAAAAGGGCGCTGTCCTCTGTGGCACGTGAAAGCGCCGGGGGAAAAGCACCGTTTAGTATGTGTGTTAGTTTTGATTTTTGTACACCATAATTACAGGGACTGGGGAGCGATGGAGATAACAAAGAGGGACAATTTTGGCGCAAGTGATCAACGAGGAATGTTTGCTGGTGGGTGTATGCCAAACGTGCTGGTAGGTTTGCGGGTGAGCTCGTTGGGTGTTACACGTTGTCTGGCTCTCTGTTTTTTTTACCGACGAACACGTTTACCCGTAGAAGTACGGTTTGCTGATTTGCCTAGTAGTTGCTGTAATTTATAATGGGAAACCTTTTTGATTTTGTTTTTGTTTTTGTTTTCGCTGCTAAATACTGCTGCACTGTTGCTGTACTTTCTTTGATGCCTTAACTTCTTTCCTAGCTGTGTTATCGCCAACGGTTGATGTCTGTCGAGGGCCTTAACCATACAACGAAACGGTAGACGAAGAAGCAATCGAACTCAGAGAGAGAGAGGGGAGGGGAGGGCACGAAGCGCCACCGCTCGCGCCAGTCTCAGGTGAGTGAGCCGCTGTGAAACTCGGACACGCTACCTCGTCCACGGCCTCTTCCACGGCCTCGACCTCTACCGCGTCCCCTGCCCCGCCCGCGTCACCTTCGACCGTCTCCCAGGCCCACTAGATCTGGAATTAGAAGTAGCATCGAGAATTGCGTTAACTCCACCGCCCGTCTCCTAAACTCGCGTACACCACCAGTAGGACCGATCCGGACAGTTGGCTCACCTATATTGCTAGCCGTTTTCTCCAAGTAAGCCAGCGGGCCCTGAAGATTCGGCCCAGCGCCGGGGGGGAAACCGGGGCCCCCACCCGCCTGTCCGACGCCCCGCGGGATGCCACCCTGCTGAAACATTTGCGCATTGGAGGCGCCCATCGGCATCGATTGCTGCATTTGCTGTTGCATCTGTTGCTGCTGCACCTGCATCTGCTGCATTTGCTGCTGCTGATGCTGGCTCTGCATCTGGAAGGTTACGATTATGGCCCTTTTTAGTGCTGCAACATCAAGCTCGCGTAGTGCCGGGAGTGCTTACCTGCATGGGCAGGTTCATGCCGCCGCTTGCTATCATCCCGGCAGGGCCACCACCGGGTGCACCACCGGCCAGATTGCCACGCATGTCCGGCGGCATCGATTGGATCGGTTTGTTAAAGTTCTGCTGATCCGAGAGCAACTGCTTCCAGGACTCAATCTTCTCGTAATGCTTGCGTATCAGCTCATCCTTTCGGCCGATTTCTTGCTTTAGGTCGAAGTTTTCCTCCTTCAGCAGCAGATCCGGTTTGAGGGCGGACAGCAGAAACCGCTTCTGCAGAAAGAACGCTTCCATCTGCCGGGCGAGATCGATGAACTTGAGCGTGGTTTGATCCACCTCTACCTTGATTTCATCCTTGTCGATTCCAGTGGCTGATTCTTCCTTCGTTAGCGCGTGAATACACGACTGCAAGTTTTTGCGCGGAGGAAAAAGCAGGAGTTGAATAATTTTCACAATAATTTTCATCGGCACCATGCCTTGCCTGGCGGCACTGAGGCACGCAAAACCCACCTGAAATGCTTCCTCGAGTTCGTCCACCAAATTGCCACTGCCAACGTTCGACGAGGACGCCATTACTGCGACCCGGCTGCGGGCAGGTCGAGGTCAGCAAAGGAACCTAAATTATGGGAATATTGTTTTATCGATTGCGAGCAGCGGCAAGAAACAACCAGGGGAAAACAATGAATGTTTGTGTTGTTGACGTCCGCATCCCCAAGGTATCTTGACGGTTGTTTTACCTTCAAGGTTTATACTGTTATGGTGTGACGTTGGACCATGTACGTTTCTGCTTCGGAGGCCAATTGTACACAATCCGAGTTAACTTTAGTTAAAATATTTTTATTTTCATTTTACTCGCTTTCGGTACATGGCGGATTGTTAGCGATATCCTCTTGTCTCGCCTTAAGACGTCCCCTGCGTGAGCGTTGCTAACCAACGAAAGATTTGCTACTCTGGCATCAATTGTATCCTCTTCCCGCTCTGCTATCGAATGAAGATATTTGTGATACATATCGTCTTTTACAACCAGCAAACTTCGAGGTTCCAGCAGGATGCTCGTTTTGTGCTGCCGCACTAACGATCCACTGCCGCTCTGTCCACTTGCATCTTCCGTCTGCTCGTAGTACTCCAGCACTGTGTGTGAGCCGCAGGAGATCGTTGTGATGGTGGGGAAAAACAGTGGCCCGTCCAAGTGTGGCATTATGCCTTGGCCGGGAAGATATTCGTTGACCAGCACGTGGTTGGCTTTGATGCCTTCCGAGTACACATTCAGCTGATTGATGCGTTCGACGTAATGATGCAGCCAGACCGGAATATCTTCCGCTATCATTCCCTTCGGATGAGGAACTCCACCATAATTTATCAACCGTCTGTTGGACAGCTGTGTCCACCGGGGCCTCGGTGTCTTGTCGACCGCCTGCATTATCGCACACTCTTCTTCCTTTGTAATGAAGTCGGGCAGGTAGTAAATACTCGGTGGACACTGAAAGCATTTGCAAGCAAGAATAAGACACGAAAAGTGATGAAAGCGCTTGGAGCCAAAAATACACACTTACATTTTGCACGGCAAAGTTCTGCCAAATCATGTTGCTTTAGCGTATTTGATACCGCGTTGCCAGTTGAAACAAATTGTTAATCCTTTCGCAATGAGAGAATCAGGCAGGCATTCCAAAACAAGTGAATTCAAAACAATGCACTGGCATTTAATTTTTTTCTATCTCAACACGGTTGCACAAAGTGAGCTATTTTTTGTGACTTGCTGCTTCACACTGGGATTCCCAATGGACCGTTACGATTCAAAAAATATATCAGTTTTTGTGTATTTTTACAAATTGATGTGTCTTTCGATATTATTTGCTGTAACTATGTAAAAAAATAGATTACTTTTGGTACAACCATGACAGGAAAGGAGAAGCAAACAGTTAAAAATAATTAATTCCTATTAACTGTCATTACGATTACCGTGTAGGCATCCCATTGTTACATCTTTGGCAGCAAAATAAAGCAGTGCAGTGCAGGGCGCCGCGGATGTGTTTCGCACCCGATCAATAGCAAAAATGAACCGAAACCATCAGCCCAACTTCCCGGTCATTTACGAACTGCTAAAACAGCTGTGCCAGAATCTCGCCGGAGACCGGTCAAGTAAGTTATTTCCAGCGTTTCCCACCTAGCTGTCGAGGTTGTTTGCTTCCAAGCACGATCCAAACACTCTCCGGGGAGCGTCATGTTGGCAGCTGGTTTGTTTGGTGACGCTTGCCAAGCGGGAGAAAGCTAACGATTCCGCTCTTTCTGTTGTTGCTTTCTTACAGACGATGTGTTGAAAGAAGTTACTCGGCTGATTGCCAACAAACCAAACTCAATTACGCACCATGGCGGTACTTCAGCGGCGGCGAACGAATCGACGATAGTGGCGCGCATTAACCGTCTGCTGGCGTCCAGGAGTCAAGCAAGCGTAAATGTGTTTAATGGTTTCTACGAGGAGCTAATATCGATGGTAACTTTCTAGGCGCCAACGAGGATGTGGAGAATATGATAGTGAAACGCTTTACACTCTTAATCGTTTTCAGACCGAGAGCAAACAGCGCACCCCGATATTGGAATTCCTGTTTCATCTGGCCGATTCGGACAAAAGTGCAAGTGGCAGCGGGCTTCAGGTAGATTTGCGCAACGATGCCGGCTTCGCGTCCGGAACGCTGGACAGCGTGTTTTCGAAGCTAAGCGTGGACTCGGGCATTGGCGGAAGTCAGCGGCTGATGAAATCACGGTCCGGCGGCACGGTAACCGGATCCACCGGCAGTCTCTGTGACGCCAAAGCGCTGGTAGCGGACGATGCGCAGCTGCAGATTGCAGACCGCAACGAGCTTGAGGATCTGCTAATACAGGACGTCATTTACGCCTGCACTGGCATCGAGGGAAAGTATTTGCGCAAGAACGTGGTTTCGGGGGAGTTTAAGCTCGACCACATACACGGCCGAAATCTGAACGCTTGCGATGCCGGTATGCTGCTGCGGTTGGCCGAGGTTGGCTTCTTCTACAACAAAGTGTCCCGCTTCATTAACCCCAAAAGCGATTCGTACCTGATGGGAAACTTTGGCCAGGGCTACATTACCGCACTGCAGCAGGAGCTGACCAACTATTACGGGCTGATCGCTAACCTGCAGGAGAATCTCGACCGCCAGCGGCAGGCGGGCGATGGTGCCGAGCGGATGACGCTGATGCGCACGATGGTGTGGCTCGTAGAGCCGATGGAACGGCTACAGTGGCTGGCGCTGATCTCGGACGCTTGCCGCGAGGTCAAGGGGGGCGCTCTCGCTTCCGCCATTCACAAGTTTATCTGGCACGGCGACCCGATGGTGCGCACCATCTCCCGGGAGCTGCTGCAGTCGGCCTGCATACCGCTGCAGCAGATGCTTTCGCAGTGGCTAACGGACGGTAAGATCGTCGATCCGCACTGTGAGTTCTTCATCGAGGAGCTGACCGATGTCGGGTACAACCGGCTCTGGCACGATGAGTTCCGGCTGCGCAGCTCAATGGTGCCGTCCTTCATCTCGGACACGCTGGCAAAGCAGATACTGGTGATCGGGAAGAGCATCAACTTTCTGCGCGAAGTGTGCAAAGACCGAGAGCCCGTCCCGGAGCGGACGGATTTGAAGAAGTGTCTCAACGAGCATCTCGACTACCTGTACAGTCCGCACAGCAATACCGAGCTGCACGTGCTGATCGACGGCGTGTACCTGAAGACCTCGAAACGCGTGCTGGACATCGTGCTCGGTCCCCATCAGCTTTACGATCACCTAAAGGCAATGCGCGACTATCTGCTGCTCGGGCTGGGCCACTTTGCGGATGTGCTGATGGAAAATTTGAAGGAGGAACTGGACCGTCCGGCAAAAGACATCTACCAGCAGGAGCTGTTCTCTATTGTGGCCGCTGCGGTGCGAAAATCGGCCGACGAGCAGGAGGAGCCGGCCGTGCTGAGCTATCTCGACGTGCACTTCCTCAGCCCTTGCGAGGGCGATACCGGGTGGGATGTGTTCTGCCTGACGTACAAAGTGCAGGGTCCGCTGGGGACGATCTTCCAGCCCGTCCAGTGCACCTACCGAGCCCTGTTCAAGCAGCTGTGGAACATGAAGCGGTTCCAGTTCATCCTGTACGGCATCTGGCGCAACCACATGCTCAGCACGCGCTGCTTCAAGCCCATCGCTAGCGACATTGGCCTGATAAAGCAGCACCTGCAGAGCTACTGCTCGAAAATGATCAACATCATCACGCAGATGCAGTACTACATACTGTACGAGGTGATCGAGTGCTCGTGGGTGCAGTTCAGCGCACGGGTCAAGCAGGCGAAAGCGCTGGACGACGTGCTGGAAGCGCACGATAAATTTCTCGATCGCATTCGCACCGGCATATTCCTGGACCAGTCGACGCATCTGTTCAGCAGCTGCCTGGAGCAGATATTTAGCTCGGTGCGCAAGCTGGACGAATGGCAGATGAACTTTTACAAGCTGTGCAATCGGGAACTGGACGCGCGCAAAGAGTTCGACGAGTACATCCAATCGAGCGAAGCGAAGGGAACGTACGGCGTGAACGCGGAACGTGCGCTGGAGCGGGACGAAGCGCAGCAGGAGTTTGAGGCGAAGCTGGTGCATTGCCAGAAAGCGCTCATTGCGATCGGGGTGGAGTACGAAAACTCGGTCGGCCACTTCCTGTACCAGCTGGCGGTGTCGCCCATCGAATCTTTACCGCAGCTGTGCATGCGGTTGGACTATAACGAGTATTACAAGCACCGGGATGAGCGATTGAGCGTGCCGCTCACGTTTCAGCATATGCGCAAAAGTATGGCGAACAATTTTGCACGCAAATGATCTAGCGAGGCATGGCAGGAATGGTCAGCGAGCGAAACAACATCAGCGGAGCTGCTGGTCCGGCCGGAACTGCCCGATCCCGACCTGCGGGTTGCAGAACCACCTCGAAAGCAAGCATTCGCAATGCTTATCCATAAACACTCTTCCTGGCTAGCGACGTATAATTGCTGCGATATTATGTAGGGGTCGTGTTGGCGGGCATAGATGGCCTGGACTCGGCCGTTGTACTATATATCTCTCCTCACGCTACAGTTCCGTTCAGTGGTGCCAATTTGTGTTTAACTCAGTTTTTCGTTGATCAGTTTAAATAAATGGATTAGAATTTCCCATATTTATACAAATTCATTGTACATGTCCGTTAAAATTCGAAATGGGCGAGTTTGAACACCAGCTGTCTATGCACCTTGGTACAAGGCGACCTGCTGTCACGCTGACAGCACATCAGAAGGTGTGAAATATCGAGCAAAGAAAAACACGATTACGTGAATAGAGTGAGTGGCGAATGTTTTTAGCTGAAAATTGGGTGCAAAAATAGGCATTTCTGAATTCAACATCCTTCCAATTCCCACCAGAACGGCTCGTTTTCCACCGGAACGCAACAATGGCAGCGTCTTCTCAGGCTAGCCGCGGCCTGACGGCACTCTTCAAGCGCGGGTGGAACGAAATTCCCGAGGTGGTCGGCTCGTCAGTGATCGCTCTAATCGGAATCGGGCTCAGCGTGGTGGGACTGACCAACTACTACCGCAAGGACGCTGATAACCGCCGGTACAAGCTGACGTACGTTGTGATGCGTCCGGATGATCCCCGAGCGGCGCGCATCCGCCAGGATTAGAACCGCAAACCAACCCAACCAACCAACACACACACATGCCATCCATCGGCTCGGTTAGATCTAAATAAATGTGTTTACTGATGTAAAAATCTGTACATAGCGTTTATTGTGTGAAGCGATGGGAAATGACTAGCTCGAAGTAACACCTATTGCATGCGCGCCTTTCGGACCGCGTCGATCTTGTCCAGCAGCACTTGCTTCGCTTCCAAATCTTCCTTGTTCAGCCGATCACGCTCCTCTTCCAGCCCGGTCATGAACTTATCGCTGATGAAAAAACGAAGAACGTAACAAACAACTAGCGTTTCATAATGTGTCGCAAACGTGGGTGCGCGGGTACGATACGAGACGGTCTTTCTTACCGGTTGTAGAACGCCATTCCAAACCCGACCAATATACTCCCGAACAGGATGGGAAAGCGCAGAGCGGTTCCAGCCGGATAGGACATTTTTATTTATGTTAAATGCAAGGAAAAACAGTGCCCCCAAAACAATCTCGCACTGTTGACAGCCGCCGAAGCAAACGCGATGCACGCTGGTGAAGTGATGAACCAAATTTGCTGACAATTTATTAAATAATAAATTGTACAATTGTCCATAAATGTTGAACAGTATTTAACGCATTAAAAAAAAATAACAAAACAATTGTTTTACCAAGCTACCAACAATGCCAAGATAAATATATAAATGTATTGGGTTGTGGGAAAATGTTCAAAAATCACAGCAAGAAATTTTGAAACATTTGCACGACACTCTTAATTTTATGAAACATTGAAAAAGTTTTGAGAGAGCTGCTAGGATACCATTTTCACTGCAATAGAGTGCACAGCCACAAGGGTTAGTTAAACCGTGGGTGATGTTTTGTAACAAACCGTCAACCAGAACGGTCCAGACAGGCGTCCCGCTGTGCGGTGTAGCCACGGGCTTAGAAAAAAAAGTTTACAACATCACGGGAATAGACAGAATAATAAAAAATCTACATCGAATTAAAATTTCTATCACGAGTTGAATGCATGCAGTGTTGTGGCGCGGTGGTGTCGTCTAGCTAAAGTGGGCGAACACATGTCTACTGGCCGCAAGTGCGTGCAGTCGGTTGGTTGGTGTGAAAATTGAAGTGCTTCTCGCAGCGAAAGCGAAAGAATCTAGCCGCTTCGCAGCACCAGTACCAGCAGAGCATATTCTTGTAACTCGTTTGCCACCCGATGCTGCACCGCCTATCGTAGTGGTTTGCCGTATCATCGCCGTCATCGTCAATACGCACTATCGCGCTGTGTCGGGGGGGAGGCCCGGAAGAATGCTCTTGTGCGTACGACGATGGCCATCGGGCGGAGCTTGTTTTTGTGAGCCACATCACCTTCCCCGCTGCCGCTGCTGCTGCAGTTGAGTGAAAAGAGTGAGCAATCTGTTACGACTAGCGTGCACCACCCACCCGACTCGGTGCTCTCTTTCCTCGTGTTGCCCACATTCCCGCCTATGTCCAGGTGCCCCAGAGCAGGCAGCGTGCGGTCTGGGGCGTGAAGTGAAGCGAAGGGCTGAGATCATCCGCACGGAGCCTACTGGGAAAGAAGGGCCAGAATCCTGGCTGGCTGGCTGGCTGGCTAGCTAGGTGTGTGTTGCCAAAGGGTGGCGCCGTGCATGTTGTTGGTGAAAAGTGTGAAAGCTAGTGCGTGTGTGTGTGTGTGTGTGTGCGTGTCTATATCCCCGGGGGTGGTGCAGCAGCACCCCAGCAGAGGAGAGCGTGCGGCGTGTAGGTGCGTGCGTGTGTCAGCCTTTGGTTGGCGCAGCAGAGAAGCGTGGGAGAAAAATAAACAAAAATGATGGCCAATCTGACAGATGGTGAGCAAAGTTTTTGCAGCTCAGTGACAGTTCAGCAGCAGCAGCAACAGCATCAAATATCAAGTGGCGTGGGTGGAGGAGGAGGAGGTGGTGTTGGGAATGTGTCGCATGCCGGCAACGCCTCGCACGTAGGCGTCACCGGCGCGGAGGATGGCGAGAGCGGACTGGGCAGCACGGTTACCGTCGGGACGGCATCGTCGTCGGCGATGATGGGATCGATGACGCCGACGCCGACCGCATCGACGACGACGCTGACGGCGGCGCCGACCGCCGGTACGTGGTCGGAATTTTGCGAGCGTCACGCACGGGCGGCCTCGGCGGACTTTGCCCGGGCGTGCGTAAATTACGTCACCAACAATCTGCCGGAAGTGGCCCGCCACACGATCTCCCATCGGGATTTTATGCGGCGCTTCGTGCAGTGCTTCGAGTCTCGCTTCGAGGACGAGTTTCAGCGCCGCCGAGCGCAACCTAAGGTGAGTGGGGGAGGGGATGGGGGGATCGGAGGGTTTCTTTTTCGGGAGGGACCAACGTCGTCCAGACTTCCCTGCGCTAGCCCCAGCAGTGTTACGTGACGTCCAATTAGCGAAAGATGGTACAAAAATCGTAACATGTCGCGGACCATCGTAGCTAACAAGGCACACAGCCTCCCAAGCCGAAAGGATGTCTGTGACACATACGAAAAAGACACACAAACACATACATCAACCGTAACCAGGATACTGTCACAGCGTGACGTGTGCTCACTGGCCCAACAACTAATCTCCCCTTACCCTTAGGCGAAGACATTCAGGCAAAAAACAATTAGCAAAGCTTCACGTTCAGCACGTTATCGGAATGCGTCATTGTAGATAGGGGAAGGGGATAAAGTGGAGACCATCGCCAAATCGAACTTTCCATCGAATGGGGCTTATTTTTCTTTGCCAACCCATTTGTTAGTCCCCAAATTGTGAAAACTTTTTAAACGATTGTTCGCCTTACTTGTTATTTCCATCCTGCGAATTGCTTTAAGACTGTGTTGCAGTTCGTTTATCAAGCATTTAAACGGTCTGTGTGTGTGTGTGCTTTTTTATTCGAACTTGCAAAACAAATACCCCCCACATTCCGCCAACTTCCACCGAAACGGTGCCGCGCTACGTCATTGATCACACGAGCAGAGCTGACTGTAATCAATGCGCACCCACACACTGACGCTATACGCCTGCCCATCTTGACCTGGGGCTATGTCCGGGAGGCAGTAACCCCGGCCGACAGCACCCAGGCTCGAATGTTTTACATAGTACCCGGGGTTCATTCATAACATTTTCGTAGCTAATCTCCTACGCCGCTTTTGAGAACAAAGCAACCCGGTCCACAACCGCCTGCCCGGCGGTATCTCCGCTCCCTGGAAACGGTTTGGTTTGGAGTAGTGATGTGCTCTTTGGAGAGCACCCACGAATCCGATTTCGACTCCGGCTGTAGTTAGTCCGATTCCGACTCCGGCTAAATCCGAACCACTAGTTCTGTCCGGAGTCTGAGTCGTGTGGAGTCCGGAGTCGACAGGAGTCAGAGTAGTCCAGAGTCGATCGGAGTCGGCTGGAGTCGATCGTAGAAGGAGTCATTCGAAGTCGTCTAATGTCCGATGTAATGTGCTTGTGATCAGGCATTTCATTTCGTTGTGTTTTTTGTCGTTCACTTCTCACATGCACTTCGTATACAGACCTTTGTTTCGAAAGCCAACTCTGGTCGACTCCGAACGACGTCGACTCCAACCGATTCCGGACGACACCGACGACACCGAACCACTCCGAACGACTCCGGATGATTCCGACTCCCAGTGACTATGGCCGACTCCGGACGACTCCGAGCGATTCCGAAAGATTCCAAACGACTACGAACAACTCTGGATAATGCTGGGCGGACCTACCTTCCAGAGTCGATTCCGAAATTATCTGAGTCGGATCGGAGTCGACTCCGGATTTTTACCAACTTTACCCATCACTAGTTTGGAGCTTTCCTGCTCGTTTCCTACTGGGGGGGGGGATGTTACACTTTTTTTCCTTTGTATTAATGTTCCTTGAAGTATGGAATTTGTTCACTCCGTGTCCGCCTGCCACCTTCTCATCAGGGTGTGTCCGCTAACGTCATCGGGGTGGCTGTGGTTGCATTTGCAGAACCTACTAATAGCCCATCCTCAACCCATTCTCATCGCGGGTCCCATCTTTCTAGGAAAGCCCACGCAACCTCTGTGTGCGAAGAAAGCTCTCTCTCTCTCTCTCTCTCTCTCTCTCTCTCTCTCTCTCTCTCTCTCTCTCTCTCTCTCTCTCTCTGTCTTTATCGCTCACTCTCCGTTTGAGCAAACGTCGACTGGGGCCGAAGGTGGGCCGTGTAAATAGATTACACATCTTCTCTTATCGACCGAAACAGGATCGGCATAGAAGTGTATGTCCGGGCCCTTTGTTTGTATACGGATACGGGACTGAGAAATATGTCAAGTGGAGTGGAGCTTTTTTTAATACCGAAAATGGGTGTCCTTACGCCCAACCCGACCATATACATACACAGAGCATTGTCGTCTCGAGTGGGCGGTTGTCTGGAATGTGGTGGATGGATTCCTACGAATGAGCTGACTCCCTCGCACGAGAAGAATGGGTAAACAGTTTGTTCGTTTTTGTTTTCTTTTTTTGTTTTGCCAATTACAATAATAATCTAAATTCAAATTCCGTCCTTTAGCCAACTGACGCTTTTCGAATGGTACAAGTTTCTTCAAATCAATTACGTTTGAATTGATGAATGCAAACAGTCAGTCACTTTCGTAATCGTAGAGCAGCTTAATCATTGACAGTTTATGGCGGATCTTCTTCTTTGGCACAACAACCGCTGTCGGTCAAGGCCTTCCAGTACCCACTAGTGAAGTAAGCTTGGTTTTCAGTGACTTATTGTTACCATAGCATGATAATCAAGTCCTACCGTATGGGGGCACGGTCTATTCGGGACTTGAACCCATGACGGGGGCATGTTGTTACGTCGTACGATTTGACGACTGAACCACCAGACTGGCCCAAGGCATTATGGCGGTTAGTTAATGTTATTCTAATTATCAAATTGAGGCATTCTTTCATCAAACTTGCCTAAAACAAATCCAACTTGATATGCCTTCTCTACCTGATGCTCTTGGTTGTAATATTTACAATTCAAATAATTGTTCCATTAATCCTCTCCAAAATACACACACACACACGGAGAGAACACATGTCCTCAAAGCACCAGCGACGAGTAGTAGTAGGCACGTGTTATTTGGCGTGCGACGATAACGGCAAAGCGATACAGTTTCCGAGAACTATCTCTAATTATTTGCCTATCTACATCTACCAGCTGGAGCTAACGCTAACCTGACGGTGCATTTGAACACACAAAGCGTTTTGTTGTAACGCTAATTACATAGAAAAAAGAAAAAAAAAACAGAACAATTTGCAGCATTCTTGGGATGCTGCGACGAAATCATCCGCGACAAAAACACTCGAAAAAAAAACAACAAAAAAAAATGTTTACCACACTTTGCCCGCATGTGCCTGCTCACGGTCGGGGGACCAGTTATCAAATCAACGCCCCAGCCAATCCACCACCAATCACGCCAAAGCACAGGGGAAGAGCACAGGGAAGGAAAAGCAACAAACACGGATGCGATATGACGATGGGTATAGCAAAGTGTCTATTTTTGTCTTCTTATCATTGTTGCATTTATTTCGGAGAATGCACTCCACGTCACTCCCGGCGTGTGTGTGTGCTGTTGCTAACACGGGTTTGAATGAAATGTAATTGGATATTTCACCGGTGGAGTAATTTTCCAGGCGGGTGTACAAATAGGAAAACCGTAAACAGTATGCCGGAACAACATTGACACAACGATTGTAACACGCTGGGGAAAAGAAAACAGCTCATGACAAATGTAAGTGAAAGCGTGGCAAACTGGTTAGGTGGAGCGAAATGGTAACCTGCATTATTGGCAAATTAACACTTTGAAAATGTCTTCTGATGGCAGAAAAACATCAAATGCAATGTTAGATGCACACTATGAACCTAAGACTTATGAATAAATGTATAAATTAAGAAATAAAATAATTGATCAAAACGATGTTAATTTGACCGTCTCGAAAAAAAACTTTCGTAAGAAATCTCCGTTAAGAAATAAGAAATTATCCGTTTTGGTATGCAAACATGTTTGGAAATTTTCATGCTACAAATAAACATGAAACAAATCGATTTGTTTCTTCTGCAACAAAAATGTTCCCGCAACATGAGCAACATGACGAACTGTCAATTGTCCATACGATTTGGCAACAAATGTTCCCGCAACATTTTCATAGACCCGGGCCATAGAGAGATATTCACGTTGAGGAAAACTGATGAAGCTTTGGCTATGAAGTATCCAAAAAACTACGGGAAAAAACATGGCCTCCTTAGACCAATATTTTTATGAACCATCGTCCAAAAATTCATCTAAGAGACTTTTGGCTGCCAAATCGTTGTTTGTACAGTTTATAGAGGCTTTGGCTCTAACGGAGTTCTTTCGCCTCTTCAACCAAATCACATATGCAGCTTGAAGGATAGTCGCATTAGCGAGACATTCATTATGAAGATACATAAAATGTATGGAATATGATGGGACCGTCAAAATGTTCATCTTAAAGAAACAATTTATCTTGAAGAGACTACATCTATCTTATTACAGATTTCACTGTAATTGAAGAAGAAAAAGGATGTGTATCCTGCACATGATGTCTTTCTATGATTTACGTGAAAAAAGTAATCATTTTAATGTAATGTTGAGCAAAATGTTCGTTCCAGGTTGGGGCCAAATGGTCGGTATGTATTGATAGGCTGATGTGGCTAAGGTGTGTAAGCAAAGTTCGCTACAATATATTTGTTTTACATAAATAAACCTGTGCTATATGTATAATCTATCGAGAAGTAAAAATACTGACAACACGTGAATTATGAAATATTCCGGCAATTTCCTAAACTATTGAACAAAACACTTTCATGTAAAACTTAAATATCTTCTCTTGCAATTCTACCTAGATGCAAGAGCTTAAACCAAAGCCTAACGTTCAATGTTGTGGTCCATTTTGCCCCATAGCAAGATTATTCTACCCAGCACTAAACATTTTCACGACTTTTTAAGTTGATTTTTTTAACTTCGTTTTATATATTTATATTTTTTGTTAATACGTCTACTCCTATTTTTGTTTCATGAACAAGCCATTGAAGCATCGATTGTCGTCAAAATATCTGAGCAAAGTGGTTGTGTACCCAGTGAGGCACAGAGCAAAATCCTTAACAGTGCGATTTGGCCCCGCTTTCCCCTAATTGCTCGCTGCAAATGTTGTGTTGTTTTGGAGATTGTTGATGCAAAGCTATGCGTATTTTTGATTTATATCGTTATTTCATTTCTTACTCATCCTGGACATGTTTACAGCCGAAGTCTTATTGATCTAGCTAAGAAACAATATTTAGTTATAATTTGTTGTTAATAAATCGTAGCACAAATATTTGCCTTTTGGTAAGCACTTCCACTTCAAAGCCGATTAGTCAACAACACTACAACGTTGTTGTATGATTCAACACAAATATACATTCAAGCTAAAGGCATTTAAAAAAAAGTACACTGTATTTCTTCTTTAATTTTTATCATCGTCTCGAGTCAATTTGTATAAAAGCAAGAATTGAAGATCGTTTTGTGTTTCAGTAGTAATTTCAGTAATTTAGTCTCTCGCCACCACCTACCAATAATGTGCCTTTCAAGGGGGTATAGACTCATCAACACAGCCTGAACTTCGTGCTGGTATGTGCATGTGTGACCGTTGACGGGCACCTCTCCCATTCCTGTCCGCGATTTTTTCGGTCAGCACATTAGTAACCCCTATGGGATGGTTTCCCCTCTTGTGTCCCGCATTGCCGGCCTTGGCGCTTTACCGTGTATTGCATGTTTACCACGCGCGCGCACGCTCGCTGAGCAGCGGGTACTGTACTACGCGCCAAATCCCAAACATGGCCACCTGGCGCGACTAAAACGGACAGGTTGGAGCGTTCCCAGCCGTCCCTCCCGCCTCGATCGGCTCGCTGGAACTTCATTCATAAATTTCAAAACGCCAATGAACACACCCAACCCCCGTGTCCGCCGGCTGTTCGTTTCGCGCTATTCCACGGTGGGCCCATTCTAGTCCGTTACCCACCTTTGCCCAATGAATGAATTAATGGAGGGAGGGGGGAAGACGCGGGTGTTGTGGCTGTGTTGATTTGGTGTGGTTTTCACGTCGCTACACTTGCTGCCGCCTTCGTTCGGGTGTGTCTGTGTGTGTGTGTGTGTGTAGAGGAATGCTGGTGAAGTGGGCCTACCAACACTCAGATTAGTAGCCGCCTCTCGGCTCGACCCACTCCAAACACACCGAACCCCGATGGGAATGAACTTCGAGTGGGGTGTTGTTTACGCTTTATGCATCCTCTTCACCACACACACACACACACACACACACACACACACACACACAAACACACGTGAAGATTCGTGGCCATCGTACCGGGTTCGGGGCCTTTGGTGGTCGTTCGAGGGCGTGCAGGAATGTTATCATCCAGCGCAGCGTTTTTCTGTGTTGGGACACAATCGAAATCCGATCTCGTGGTCATCACCTGCTGAATGGCTGTGCTGATCGCGCGCCACCTTCATGACGGATATTTATTTTGCATTTTTAAATATGATAACAAGGTCAGTGGAGAGTAGAGAGTTTGGGGTTTTTCCAACCGTTATGTGGAAGAACTTATTTTGGAATTCCGTTTCACTACGGGAAATTTCATCTTTCGCATTTAATTTGCATATTGAAAAGAAGAAAGTATTTGGTCGGAATCGGAAAGGACCCGCGTGCTGTCTGTCCCGTAACGGTTGATTGCTCTTTTTTCTAAAGTGAATCTAAAAGCTTATCTTTAATCTTCGCAAAGTTATTTACTCGACAGTACATTTGTGATGGGAACACACAACTAAGCAAAACGTTAAAATGATCTCATGTTTAGCGCGACGATGATGCTGATGCACAAGCTACGAGGGAGCGAAACCTTAGAATAGCTAACTAAAAGCGTTTTGGTCCCCAAAAAAAGACAAATCTCGTACCAGTGTTGTTGGACCGCCGTCCCGGGTCACCGCCGCTAAACAACCTTAATCATCGCATCTGCAGCTCAATCAAAAATCAACCCATACACGTCCTTCAACAAATGATTTATACGAGTGGAGTGCAAATGTTAAAGCGTCTTGTTTGCCGCTGTTTGTTTTGTTGTTGTTGTTGTTGTTTTGTCTGATTTAATTTGCTCCCTGGGGCGACGGACAGTATAGTGGCCGCCGGGGCTGGGCGTTGGACGCAGCTGGCGGGTGGGACACAGCTAGGAGCTTGAAATAAATTGAAGCTGATGATTTTATTGGTTTGCCTGTTTGTTGGTTGCCTCTCTGACTCTGGCTCTATCGAGAGACTCACGTTTCTATGCATTATCAGCAGCTCCACCCCGTCCACCTTTGTGCGGGGTGGTGGGGTATCTATGCAACCGGCTGGCTGCCACTGCGGCCTACCAGTACAAACAAAAGAAGGTGACGGTTCCAATTGGGCCAAGAACCAAGACACCACAGGGGCTCTAATGACCGGTGATGGGAGAAATTAAGTTTTCGTTGGAATCGATCCAAGCTAGCTCCAAAGTTTTCAATTCCGGATAGTAGGTCCGGAATCAGTTTCTGGAGCGGATCCGTAATCGGTTCCGGAATCGAAATCGGCTCCGAATTGGCTCCGAAATCAGAATTGGCTTCGAAATCGAAACCGGTTTTGGCATCACCATAAGAATTGGCGTTTGGGTCCAATGACGTTACGTATTGCTAGCTGCAAAGAATTAAAATTTACTTATAAACGATCCATTCTCATGGAGATTCCTGGACTGAATTCGCTTCTGAAACTTCGTATTTCAATTCAAGAAATGATTCTCATTCCGAAGTAAATTCCATTTCTGGAGTCAATCCTGATTTCGTCACCGGAGCAAATTGCGATTCCCTGCTAGATTCCGATTCCGAAGCCGACTCCGGAATTAACCCGGCTACGGAATTGACTCTGGAGTCAACATTTGAATCGACTCCGGAGTCAACTCCGGTATCGGAATTCAGAATTGGAATCGGCTCCGGAATTGATTCCGAACACGGAATCGAAATCGCGTAGGTTTGATTTCGAACTCCCACCACTACTAATGACCTGGGGAGGGAATTGTACGAAAATGCATAGTAACAAATAACAAACGTTCTACGTATGTATAAACACCTCATGGATTGTTCTCTCTTATCACCGCCCTCTCCAGACTGGAAACGGGTCCGCAACGGTACCGGAGGAAAGCGACTACTCCGAGGATACAGATTCGCCAAAAACCAACCACAAACCGTTCTTCCGCCGACTATCGTTCAAAGGGCTCCGCAAGGGCAAGGTGATTCATGTGAGTATTCCCGTCGATCGAGGTCCTTCGACCATCGCTCTTAAATAACTCTTTTCCTCTTTTCCGTGTATTCCCCCGCTCCACCCCGTGTAGGCATTTTTCCACAAGCAACACTCCGACGAGGTGGAACTGTCGGAACGGCGGGCGAGCAAAACCAAGCTCGCCAAGATCGTGGTCGAATGCCGGAAGGAGGGCACCGTCAACTACCTGTCACCGGAAAACCTCGACCAGCCCGGTTCGCAGAAGTGGGAAAAGTGTAAGCTGGTGCTGGTGAAAACGGTTTCGGGGTACATGCTGGAATTTTACTCACCACCAAAGTCACAAAAGGTACTAACTAGCAAGGGGGAAGGGAAGTTTTGGGCTGAGTGTGGAGATTTTAATACCATCCCGTACACCCGTTCGGTCCTACTTTTCAGCCCCGGAGCGGTGTGTTTTGCTTTCTCATAACGGAGGCCCGCGAAACGACGGCGCTCGAGATGCCGGATCACGAGAACACGTTCGTGCTGAAGGCCGGCAACAACCTGGAGTACGTCATAGAGGCCCGCGACACGGACGACATGCGCAGCTGGCTGGCCACGATACGCTACTGCATGCGTAGCACGCAACCAAACTCGGAACCGTCAGATGCGGCGGCTGGCTCGGATTTGATCGCCACACTCAGTACCTCAATGTCGCACGGCGGCGGCGGCGGCGGTGGTGGTGGTGGAACCGGACTGACATCGAACCTGGCCGCGGACGTCAACAACCTCAGCCTGAATCAATCGCTCACGGCCCAGAGCGGGAACGTCGGTACAGCGGCTGGTGGCGGAACGGTACCCGGTACCACTGCCACCACCACCACCACCGGCCAGACAGCGAACGCGAACAACTCCTCCCTAACGGCTGCCAGCGCACCGGAGCTGCCTCCCCGCCGGCCGGACGACCGGATATCGTCGTCGAGCAACTTCGAGCTGACCGAGAACGATCTGGACGTGTCGCACGAGCACGACACCGACCTGACCGCGATGATGCACGAGTACCCGTGGTTCCACGGCACGCTGCCCCGGTTCGATGCCGCCCAACTGGTGCTGCGCGAGGGCACCTCTAGTCACGGCGTGTTCCTAGTGCGGCAGAGCGAAACGCGCAAGGGCGAGTTTGTGCTCACGTTCAACTTCCAGGGCAAGGCGAAGCATCTGCGCATGACGCTGAACGATCTGGGCCAGTGCCGGGTGCAGCACCTCTGGTTTCCCTCGATCACCGAGATGCTCGAGCACTTCCGGCAGCACCCGATACCGCTGGAATCGGGCGGCACTGCCGATGTGACGCTCACCGGGTACGTGCTGACCCCGCTGCACCAGGAAATGCTCACGCAACAGGCCGCGCAGCAGCAGCAGCAGCAACAGCAACAGCAGCAGCAACAGCAGCAATCGGTAATCGGCCTGCAGGGCGGTCCGCAGACGGCAGCCAGCAACAACTACTCGACCACGCTGATCGGCAGTAGTAACAGTAGCAGTAATAATAACGCGACCGGCGGTGCTGCTTCCTCCAACGTTTCCTCCTCCAATGCGTCCAGCGGGATGGCCGGGGCGACAGGGGCCACCGGCGGCAGTAGCACGGCGGCCAGCAATCCTCAAACCAGCCCAAGACATGTGAGATATTAACTACCCAGCAAAAGCGGCAACATTCTCACACTCACACACACAATTACACATACATACACAGCAGCCAAACCTGCCCTACCTTTAAAGTTGACGGAGAAAGCCAGCCAATCGATCCTTCGGAAAGCGAATAAATCATGAAAACAAAAACAAAACATAAATGCGAAAACATACACACTCGGTTACACACATACAAACGGTTCACACACAACCACACACACATCCCAGAACAAAGTTACAGTTTCATTGCTAGGAACAGTGAAAAGCGCAAACTGAAGCAAATTGAAGCCAAAATCCACAACCATAAACAAAAACGTTCTAAACAAAACTATTGTGCTTTGAACATGTGTGTCCATTTGCTGATCCGGCTTCTGATCTCGAGCTGTTCTCGTTTCTTTTTATCTCTCGTTAGCTCGTACTGCTGTTGCTCGTATTATTTGTCTTTTTTTATGTTGGAATGTGCAATTTTTCTCAGAGGTATTTCCGTTTGCTGCGCTCTACTGTTGTATTTTACTTCTACGGTCCAATACTACGATGACATGTGCGTGGGCCAACACACTCGTTTCTTTGGTGTCTCTATCTTCTAAGTTGCAATGCTCCACTATGTTGTATGTGGTTTCTTTCGTTGTAGAAGTTCTTTTTTGTGTGTTTTTATTTTTATCTCTTTTAGGTCTTCTCTCGCCGTAAATGTTCTTGTTCTACTGTTGTTTGTACATATTTTAACAATCCGTTCACAGTATCGTTCGTTCGCCGTTTTTATCTCTGTCGTTCCATCTTTATGGACGTTGCTATTATACTTGCATTTCGTCTTTATTGCTTTTATTTCATGCAACCTTTTCTAAAGTCGAATCAGATTGGAAACGATGTATAAAATTAAATATACGAAAAACAGAGGAATTTAGCAACTTTTTGTTCCCAACGTTAGCTCATCATTAAACTCCAAACTTGGTTATGTTTCGTTCTGCATTGGGTTGATTAAATTAATTAGCCCAATGTTTTGTAGAGTTAGAGTTTGCGCATTCGGTTTCTACTAAAATGTTGCCAACTTAGTTCAATTTTTGTAAGTGTTTTCCATTTCGCTGTCTTCATCACAATACTCTGTCACCTGTGTTTTACATTCATGCGTGTGTAGTTAGAGCATATATCATTCCTTACCATGTCCGTAGCTTGTGAATGTGAATGTGCATTCATGGTAATGTATTTGCGCTTTTTTTTTCTCTCTCTGCGAAGAAGCATGCTTTCTGTGCGGGTTGTGCTTTAGCATAAGCATGATTGGAAGATTTCCTTAAACGTTTAACCGTTTCCGATGTAAAACTCTTTTACAATACACACACACGAACGTTAAGTTTATATGGAGAGAGTGTGATATCTTCCCGGTTTCCGGTTTGCCGGCACCAAGCGGAGAACTACAGAGATCATACTGCTGATCATATTTTCTCTTTCTCTCTCTCTCTTTCCTTCTCTTTTGTCTGGTGGTTTGCTTTGGGTTGTTTCCTTCTTAATTTAATTTCAAACGACGCCCCACTGCTCTTACGCAGCTGCCAACGCAAGCGATCACGCTGAACGGAAGTGTGCGGATCAAGACGTGCGATCTAGAGCTGTCGCTGCAAACGGTTCCGGTCGAGCAGATGAGCTCACATCTGCACCATTCCCATCAGCAGATGCAACATCAACAACAACAGCAGCAGCAGCAGCAACAGCATATTCACGTTCATGCGCCACAGCAGCAGCAGCTACAGCAACAGCCAGGAACGAGCGGATTGAACCAAGGGTTGGCCGCCGGTTCGCAGCCAGCAGGCGGCGGCACTAGCGAGGACGGTCAACGGGCCGTGGATAATCAGTACAGCTACGTTTGAACGTGAATTTGTCCACGTTTGTTTTTAGGCTGCAGTCGAAACTCTACCAGATGATGTATGGTTTTATGATTTCTTAGCTCTTTTGTTTCATGTTTTGTTTTTGTTTTCGCCACAATTATAAAGCACCTTGCGTAGTTGCAGTGGTTTTTGTTGGTTTTATTATTTGCTAAATTTACACTAACAGCCAACAACAATTTCCTCTTACTGTAGTGTTTCTACTCATTTGGTTTAGCTTAACTGCAGCCTAAAAACGCTCGTGGCACAAGAGCGGGATCGATCAAACCGAGCAAACTGGCGATCGCCATCGTTGGGAAATGAATAAAGCGCAAAGACATTGACGCTACATCATTGGTTCATTGACAAATTGGTAGCCGTGGTTACCGTTTAGATAATCGTACATTCGTTACCAAACCATAAACCATGCTAACCACAAGCACAAATCTCTAACCCTTCCCCCTTAACCTCTGGGGCTTAATTCATGTTGCTTTGTTGTGTGCGCCCACAGTTCATTCGTTTCATACGTTAGTGCAATAACCATAATAAACAGCTAACCGGTGTGCGTGTGTGTGTGTTTTTAAGGAAGACATACACACACATACAAACAGAACACATGCTTAACAAGTGGCCGATTTATTTGCTGGCAAACGATAGCTGAATGCGCCCACTCTTAGCATTGACCGCTTGCCAGCAGGTGCAGGTTAGGCTTTTCCGATTCATAATGTCCGTGTACACGATCCCATTCAGATGGTCCATCTCGTGCTGGGCAATGCGGGCATTCCAGCCGCTCAGTCGCAGCTCTTGCCGGTTGCCGGTGGCATCGAAGCCCTGCAGCAGTATCTCCCGGTACCGGGGCACGTCCGCACGATAGCCGCGCACACTTTCGCACGCCTCCGTGTGTATCACCTTTTCGTAGTTGAGCACTTTCAGTTCGGGGTTGAGAAGAATCTAAAAAATAAAAAGAATTGAGCGATTGACTAGGAAAGGTTAGCTCGAAAGCAGCACTGCAAAGTATACCGTCAATGGCAATGGTTCCATCTCGCGCAGCTTGTAGTCCGCCTTGGTGTACTGGTCCCGCAGCTCGTCCTTAAACTCCATCACGAAGGCGCGCAACGATAGGCCCAGCTGTGGGGCGGCCAATCCGACGCACCGGTACGCTCGCATCACTTTCGTAA
This sequence comes from Anopheles arabiensis, assembly GCF_016920715.1. NCBI lineage: Eukaryota > Metazoa > Arthropoda > Insecta > Diptera > Culicidae > Anopheles > Anopheles arabiensis. The sequence continues at coordinate 43,264,424 of NC_053517.1, read as the reverse complement.
GATGTCGGGCCAGATACTGCACTTCGGCGGACTGGAGCTCCTTCTCGGGGATTGCATTGGCCGGCACGCGTAGTACGGGATCGCCTAGCTGCACGATGTGATCGTACGGTGGTTCGTCGTTGCCTTTCGGTTGCCACAAACTTCGATACCACTTGGCAAACGATTTGTCCATCCGGCTGGTGGTGCTGAGTGTTCGGATGCATGTTTTAATCGGGACCGTTACCATTTTGCGTGCAATTGCGGGTGCGACCGGTGCGCGAATGCGGCACAAAACTGTTTACATAATGTTTACAGCGAGACAACACGGGTTGACAAGCCGTTCGAGGGGCTAGCTGTCAAAATCATCTGTTCCGTGGGTGCCGGGCCGTTTGTTGACAAACGGATATTTGCACCCTGTGGGGATTGTTCTATGGATTCGCAATGGAGAGGCGCAATTTCTGTGTTTTAGCTATGGTTGCTGTGATGGCTTCGGCATAATTTGGCCGTAATTTGACCCGGGAATGCGAAGGTCGAAGAGCTGGCCAGGTGTCGTTATTTTTACTTACACTCCTTGTGCATGCAATAAACAGATTCCATGGCCGTAATCGAAGCGCATTAGGACCTTTATTCGGGACCAGGGTATCTGCAACCACCCGGGCACTATCTTTTTAATGTATTATTAGGCAAATAGATCACAATTGCATTAGTTGACGATTCAACAAGAGTGCGCTGAATTACGTGAATATAACAATTAATACAGCATCGGTTACCTCGGCAAAAATTTGAAACAAATTAGTATGGAACTGAGCATTTTAATCGTCAGATATTACATTTCCTAGGTAATGCACATGGACAATGTGAAACATATTTTGTATTTATATTATAAGGTGTTAAAAAGAAAGCCATCAGATCTTCGAATCCTCCTTTTTCCTTTGGCGAGGTAAAGGCGGACGAGCAAGTTATAATCAGAGAGAGGGCACAGGGCTCTCACTAATAACCTACAGCTCATCACTTGGCTTTTAATAGTAGAACCGTCAGCTTACGGCCTACTGATGTTGTGCAACTTTCCGACACCGCTTCGACCCTCTTTTGTCTGCCCAGCGTGCATGCTGCTCTAGCGATGTTCAAACACCGATCTCCCTTCGTTAGAACACACACACATACACACACACACTTTAACAATACACGTGGTTTCGCAGAACGGCATGGCTAAACGTCATTCGAAGAATACCGCATTGCTTTGTTTTGTAAACAAACGTTGATCAACCATGCGTCGAGGGCTGATTGCCGGTGTGTGAGAACAATTGCAGGAATTGGGTTTTAAAGCTTTTGCTGTTCTTTGAAAAATATTCCGCTACGATGGAGTGGCAAATTTTCATTCATAGATCCGGCACATGAACTCCAATTGGAGCGTAGATATCGAACGCGTGGAACGCATGGTGGATTATTTTATGATCGCACTATGGGTGGCGCTTTAAAGCGGATAATTAAAGCGCTGTATCTTTGCAACATTATATAATTTAATATTTTTCTATATGTGCTCTGTATTGCAAATCTACATACTTGAGAAAGATATGATTTTTTTTTAAAGGAAAGAAAGTTATGATACATGAATAATGATTTTCATCTTTCTTTTGTGCGTCGATGTTTAGCCATTGTTTTATATTTAACAAAAAATACTTAAAAAAAGCAGTTGTAACACGAGTCATCAACTTCACTGCACAAAGCTAAATAACAAATGTTACCATGGTGTTATTTTAGTTTCATGATTTTTTTTTACCACATACAGTTTGTGTAGCCCTTTTGCAAGCGGAACACTACAAATGTTCACCATTGGCGCAACATTTAACATGCTCAACGCGTTTGGCGCAATTTTCAAATGTTCGGATGAAATTTACAGCACATCTCGCGGTGCCCCCGGTTGCTCGTTCTGATTCAGTATGTTTATTGTTTGTCTCAGAATTTTTACACATCGTACGATCAGAGAGGTTTGCAATTAATTAACAGGACATTTGTCAGTTACACCCATGCGCCCCCCTTCTGGGAAGGGTGGGGGTTTCTTCCTTCGATTTTAAATTGAGTATCAACGCTCCGAGAGACAACGACGTTTGCGACGTTTGTGGGTGTTTAACTCCCACTTTCGTCGGACTAATACACACGATACAATATGCCCATTTCTGTTTTTGTTTTTTTTTGTTTTCAAACCTTACAAACACATTCAAATACGTGAGAACATTAACATCCCAAGCCTTCCTTCTCTCCTTGTATCTGTTGCTGCTCCTGCTGCTGCTGTGTGCACATTTAGCATAGGTTCTCGATAGTATGTCTTATTCATTATTCAGATCCATTTTTGTTCTTTGTTATCTTTTCCTTTTAATAATATTCATCACTAGCATCGGTAATTACCATAATTGTTTTGTTTTGTTTTCCCCTCATCGGCTTCAGTTCCCTCGGTATAGACGGAACATATTGGAACATGCAAACATTTACTTAGAACATGTTGTGAAATATTTGTATCGCATTCGTTTCGTGTTTGTTGTTTGGTATGTTTTGTTGTTGTTGTTGTTGTTGTTGTAATAGTGGTTTGATTCACACATTTAAATATGATTACAATTCTCGCCTAACATTTTGCTCTATTATTTCGCCAACTCCACCAGAGAGGAGGTCGATTTTATTTCTCGATAAAACGCCGTTGACTGGTTCAATCACATACAACATACACACGCACACACACACTCACTACCTGGGAGGGGAGAGGGTGTTTTTCGCCAGTTGGACATGCGTTTGGGCGAAGCGCACATCTGTCACTCAGCTTACTCTGGCGAATGCCTTTGCTTCACATTTAGTTGAATTTGTTATACTCAGTTTATTGTCAGCACTTTTCAAAGTGTGTATGTGTGTGCATGTACGTTTGGTTTGGTGGTTGTAAATGTGAGTGTTTGCGTTGCTGGTTTGCACTGTAACCATCACTGGATTCTAGAGTATCTAAAATTTGCCTACCGTTGCGCGTTCTTGTCTTTCCTGTCTTCACATAATAAGCATATAATACTAACATTCAATGATGATGTTCACCAGAATACACAGGGATCATCCGAGCCGGGTCATGCCTTCACCGGAGCATTACGTCCTGAAGAAGCCAGTCCTGCCGCAAAAACGGTCCTCACATACACACGCACACACACGCTCGCGGTAAGATGTCGCAGCACTGAACATGAGCAAATTGTTACGGATAGTTACGGATTTTGGGCAAGAAATATATCGGAGTAGATCGAACAATTGAGCGCGTCCTTCTCCACCCGCCATTATGGTGCAGCGTTCGAATCTACTACGTTTTGAAATATTAAAATAGGTATGCTAAAGTGAGGACCGTTCGGTAGCTCAACTGAACCAAAGTTACGCTGTGTACGGCAGATTCAATATCATAAACTGTAGCAGACTCAGGAAGGGCCAACGCACATATCGGCAAAAGTCTTTCCCCAAACATAAAGCAAGGAAAGATGAAAAATAGCACGTAGTCAATCAATTTCGGGCAAACATTACTGTGTTCGTCATTCAAACAAACAAACCTATACACACACACATTTTGGAGAGCACATTATACATTGAACCGAAATCACGACGTGCACGATCTAACGACACACATCGGTCAAGTGTTGTGGGGAAAGTAGCTGAAGCAAAACAAAAAAATAACGAGAAACGTAAACGTAAACATCTTACACCGCTGTTCCGTGTCAAACGGTTTAAAAATCACATTGTCGGCGGGGCTCGGATGATTTTGGTTACGGTTCCTACGTTTGCCATAACTACTACGGGCGAATACTTTGGCAGTATAAAACATCACCCTTGTATGTATCTGCGCGCGTGCGTGTGTGTGTGTGTTTGCATCTTTTCCATTATTTTCCTTTTACGTAAGGGATGTTGTTAAAAGATGCTCGCAATTATTATCAAAAAAAAAAAAAAAAAAACAGCACGAATAACTATTCACGTGAGAAAAGGGGATGTGAGGAGGTTCAGAGGGTTATTAAATTCAATTCTGCTGCTACCGCTAACCGAGCCTTGTTCGCGCGTCGTGTGTAGGTGTGCTGCCTTGCGGTAGAGTGCTACTACTGTCGGCTCCATCCGTCACCACGGCGAAAGCATACAACACACGCACCTGCTTAGATAGGAACGTATTTGCCCTTCGGTTTGTAAAACAGTTGCCCCTTGGCTAGCCGCTTGGTGATCTCCGACAGCAGCAGGCGCTTCTCCTTCTTGATCTTTTGCAGCACGCCCTTGTTTTCCTGCGCTCGTCGCGACAGGTACGGCAGGACTTCGTTGACTGGACCGTACGGGATGTATTTGTAGGCCGAGTAACCGGCTTGACCTGGCACGTGGCAAATGGTAGGAGAGGAAGGATAGCAGATTAGCGGTGAAGGTTCGTTCGAGACAGGGGGGTTCTTACCGAGCGGGAACGTGATGTAATCACACATGCCCAATAATTGACCGAAGCAAATCACTTTATCTTCCGGATGGATGCCAATCTCCTGCATCTTCTCAATGGCAAACCGAACCGTATCCTCGTTGTGCGATGCAACCATGATGGCAATCTTCTTCGGATCGATGTTTGCATCTTTGAGAATCTGCAATGGTTAGCGTAAAAGAAACAGATTTAGTTAGTTCAACCTCATTCCTGTAGAAGGAGCTGCTTTGTGCATACCCTGATGCGTCTCAAACACTCAGTCAACGTCTTGTGGTACATTTCGGTAGTTGCTTCGAAGGAGGGATTAGTTGGATCCTCATAGCCCAGTGCGGCTGCGCGGGCACGCTCCTGCTCGATGTACGCTCCGCGCACAAGCTTCGCGCCGAAATAGAAGTTTTGACGCTTGGCTTGCTCCAGATCCGTGCACACCTAACGAGGTAGAGTATCATAAATATCATCTTTTAGCGAGACAGAGAGAGAGAAAGAAAAGAAGCATCCAAATGCTGCTGCTGTCCCTTTACCTCTTTGTACGTGTCCTTCAGATAACACTGGTAGGTGTTAAACACTATGGCCTTTTCGGTGTTATACTTTCGCATCATTTCGAGTGTGATTCGAGAGATGGCTGGTTGGAAGTAGGTTTGCTCGGCGTCAATCATAATACGAACGTCAAGGTCTTGGGCAGTCTGGAGACAGAAGCGAGAAAATAGTAAATTACATCTATCCCATCCGCTACGGTACATCCTCTTTCGGCCACAAACAATTCTCACCTTAACAATAGTATTCAATCGTCTGATCATGTTACGGAACATCTCCTCTTCTTTGGGTGGAATCTTTGAGATCAAGCGACGCATTTGACCGGTAACCGGGTCCGGCACGCGGAAGGTTTCGCTCAGCTGACAGTCCTCGTTAATAATACCGGTCCACGGGAACAGATGCAGAATGCTGTGGACGATAATGATGGTTGATACAATTTCTTGCAAAAAACAAAAATGGCTCTCGCTGCACCTACCCGTCTTTGTCGGATGTCACCTTCTCCAAAAACTGCTTTACCTCCGCCTTATCGGAAACGTTGCCGAGATAGCGTTCGAGATCTTGAATGGTTTTGTGATGCGTTAAAATGTTCCCGGTACTTCCGGCCAAATCCATCATATAGCGGCGAGCCTGCATGATTACTTCCGACACTTGAAGCTGCAATGGACGGAATCGGATTTTCGTTAAGGAATTGCATGCTGAAGGGATTTCAGAGAGCTCGTCTCTGAGTGCAAAATACGTACTAGCAGCTGTGGTCTACCGAGGGCAGTAAGTTTAATAGCAGTAATACCAGTACCGAATGTGGCGCCTGTAAATGGATGAGGAAACAAATTTGAATTGAATTTTTTTTAAATAAGATAGTAAAATGACTCAAATTAAAAGAATATGTATATTATTAACATTAAATGTTTTAATCGACATCCATCACATTCGTTCTAAACTGTTTTAGAGCGTTTTAGTACAAACGCACCCACCGTGTTGATGGGACTCATGGAACTCACCAGAATTTACAAGCTGAAGAAGCGAAAGAGTGACACTACGAGAGTGACCATCGTTCAATTCCACCCACATGCAAACATACACACACTCACACACATGATGGGAAAATTCCCCCCGATTTTCCATCACTCTGTCCCCGGCCGTGCCCTGTATGTCATGCTTGCACACTGCTTGGCATGTTCTGCCCACTCGCACACACCGCCGGATTGAAATAGGCCATCGACAGTCGAGAAAATACACAACGCAAAACGTTCTGAATCATTCGGCTATAATTTGCAGCGCGTGATCCAACATTAAGCAACCAACATTCCCGACCAATGCTGCATATCTGCTCTACAATGACGTCAAACAAAAAAACGGCCCTACGTAATGATGGCCGAGCCCCTCGTGAACATGGTTTTCCTTCTTCCAACAGCGTGCAGGCAGGTGCAGACAGTGGTTGGTGGCGCGATATCGCTCGTAAAGCCTGTCTGTTTTATACGGTGGGCTGGGCAACATATCTAGCGGCGTCACGTGACGTGTACATTTTCTGTTGGAATTGTAGTTTGCGTTACATTTTGTGCAACTGTAATACAAATATTCAACAAGCGTATTTGGTATGTTGTTTTATCCATCATTGGGTCAAGGAAACATATGATTTTTTTTGTAAATTTCATTTCAAACATTCATTATAAATAAACAAAAAAAATTTAAATCAAACATATAGACAAATAAACTTTCGTCTCGTAAAACACTTCTTCATCCTATGAAATCTACGTTGAAAGTGTATTTTAGAAGCGATGGTACGAAATTCTGCAGAGAAGTAAAGAAGCAAAAGATAATTGCTTGGGACACTGGCACACACGCACACTCATAGTCACTGTCCGGTCAATGGCAATTCAGAAGGTCAGTGGCAGAAACACTATCGCAAAATCAGGTTTTATGCGCCGCCAACCGGACACCGCGGGCCCCGTGTGTCCAGACGTACAAAAAACGTGTTTCTCTTTTTTGATTAAGGAAGAACACAAAAAATGTAACAACAAGAAAGTTGAGATACCCTGGCCGGTTTGTCCTGCTCTAAAAAAGTATACGTTTCGCCATCGCCCAAGGGCATTGTCTGAATTTTGCGATCAAATGGCTTCCACCGCAAACACGCAGAGCCTATTAATTTTGGTCGTTTTCTCAGCAAAACGAAGCAGCGATAGGGGCGCGATGTGCAGCATTTTCGATCGCACCATTACTGTTGTTCCATTTTCGGCAACCGCCCCTGACGTTCCAGCAGAAGCAGAAGTCACCGGAAGGAAGTGAAGCGTAAGAAAATCACGAGCGACCGGCTGAGAAAGCAACCACACCGGCTACATTCTCCCCATCTGCTGGATCACGCTCCGGTGCCGTCAGGTGGAGCAATAAATAAAATTCCAATCCGCGGAGCAGAGCGACCCGCTGCTGAATGCAACGTGGTCATCTCTTCTATCGGTAAAAGTTGCGCTAGACTCGGTTGTCAGGTTTCTCTTGCTGCAGCATGCACCAGTTTATTTTTCCTGTTTGTTTTATTGCTTCTCGGGCCAACAAAACGACGAGCATTCGGCTGTACGTAAGACCAGTAATATTCTCGCTGCAGCTGTGCACCCGTTCGGGCGGTGACCGGACCGCGAGTGCATCATCGCACTGTGCTCGATTCAAGAAGAAAATGAAGCACTCATTATGCAACCGTTGCAAATTCGGTGCCGGTCAGCAAATGTTTTAAGCCCTGAGCCCATGTGCGCACAAGTTGGTTCTCATTTGTGTTAGTTTTTTTTTTTGTAATACCCTGTGGTTTGCCAAATCGTACGCCACGAACCTGTTGATGGACAATCGATTTTAATGATAGGCTAACGCGATCATGTGACACCAAGGAAGGGTTATATTTTTAGGTAAAAAGGGTTTTGTTGCATAATCAGGTACAATATTTTTGCACCACATCTATAGTGTGTGTCTGTGTGTCTGTGTAAGTTATTATTAGCGTCTATCACATTTGCAAAATATTATGAACAAGGCTTTCATAAGTAAACCTTTCCCTTGTCTTCGTGACCATTATACACACCTTTGACCGCGTCGAGACACTCGAGGAAAGTTTCCATGTTGCGTTCGCAGGTGGCTTCATTAAGGTAGAAGTACGTCCTGGCACTCTGCACCTTGTATCGCCGATCGGCGAACGTTTTATCGACGCTGTACTGTGGCAGCGAGTCAGCACTGTCCTCCGACAGGTTGGTTCCCGCGGACGACACTGAAGCTCTGAAAGTGGCGAACGATGCAATTGGATATTAGAAAGGTGTGACACCTTTAACACGAGACAGACGTCCCGGAGCAGGCCCGATCTACTTACTCAACTTCGCGCTTTTCTGCCTCCTCCTGGGACAGATCTTCCTCTACCGAATAGTCAAGAATCGGTTTGACACCGAACGAACGCAATCTAAAATATGTTTTGAAGGAAACTAACGATTAGCATATGTGTACTTGTGGTAGAATTTTCGGGTGGGCCTATTTTTCCGTGAATAATCTTTGTTAGTACTATGAAAACAAAACATCTATGCAAAATTATGTAATCAGAAATTATATGTACATAAGTTCAAGATGGATGCTTTACAACTATACATGGAATGAAAACTAAATTTCCGGGTGTTTTTCTTACAAAATATCTATTGAAATCAACATAAAATTCATGAGGTTATCAAACTGTTATCGAAGTTCAAAAACATACTATTTTCTTCGAGCTTGCCACCAGAGTCTTGTACATGACTTTTTACAATTAGATGAAAAATAATTTATTTCAGGAAAATTAAACTGTAACAAACACGCTGAACACTTTACGTTGCGCAATGTGCCCATTTATACACATAAAATGAAAGGCATACAGCCATGTTCTGTACTGTCTGTATATGGATAAAACGATATAAGAACGAAGAACGATGCAGAAGGGAAAATAAATAATTGTGAGCGTCAAAAATCGTATTGCATCGTCAGACGAAATTATGGTCCAAACATCAACACGGCACTGATGGTAAACAATACATGTACTAAACAGACGTAAAGACACAAGATGGTTACACTAAACAAGGAGTTTTGGGATGGAACGCACACGTGTGCTTCACGCCACAGAAGGCGTTCTTCCGGAGCACGTGGAAGGGAAAGTGCGGGACAGGTGTGGTGTGATGAAAGAATCACGAACAAGTGCACAAGTCAGTTAGCCAACAATAAACGCGCATCCAACGCATTCGGGTCGTCGTGTAAGTGGAAATGTTTTGCCTGAATGCATTCGTTTTCTCATTACAAAAGGTCGCAATCACAAACGGGAAACGTATAGAAATTGGTAGGAATAGAGACACCTTGTTAATGTTGGCACGATCCGGATACGATCCTCGCCCGCCACAAAATGCCCATAGAACGTCTGCTTCATCAGATAGACAAACAGCCGGTCGCCGAGAATGGCTCGCATCAGTTTCATGATCTATCGGGCCAGAAGAGGGGAGAGGGACGCAGAACCGTTCGGGTGGAACCATCGAGGGAGCCCGCCGATACGACCGGATTCCGGAACGATCAGGTTGGTCGGGGCCGCCGGGGGAGTTGATGATCCACAATCAGTCAGATGCGAGAGAGAGAGACACATTGCCGCGTTCGAGGATGCGAGTTTTGTGTACATATGTGTGAGTTTATATTTAATTGTTTGTTAAATCCAATCAAAAAGCGAATGGGAGGATGAGATTTTTGTAGACAAAATTTTGCGAACACAAGTTTTTCATGTTGTAGTTTAACAACAAATATTGTAGGACGAAAAGTAAATGGTAAACCATCGATCCCGTTGAACAAAAGATAAAAGCGAAAACAAACGTGAAGAATGAAAAAAGAAAGAAAAAAACGATACAAAAGAAAAAATAATACCATTAGAAATACAACTATTCGCTAGCGGTTACATGTACCTTTCCAGTGTTGGGACAATTTTTTGCTGATCTTCACCGGCCACAAAATGGCCATAGAATGTATACTTCATCAGCAGCGTAAAGAGCTTTTCGCCGAGAATTGTTTGCGCGACTTTCATCAGCTGTAAAATCACGTGCGATTTGCGCAAGGCGAGCGCGGGATGGTGTGATGATCGTTACACATTGGCCGTTGGGTTCGTATGAGCGTGAGAACGTGCGCAGATGGAGTCGGAAGTGGCAGGTGGTTTTTGGTGGTAGTAGTGTATTCCATGCAACAAGGATACGGTCGCCATTCACGAACCACAACACGCAAACGGTCGACGATTGTGTGTATTGTTTTAAATGTTTTATATTGCATTTGTTTTTGCCAATTTATTGGTTATCATTGCATTTGCGCATTGCCAAATCATTCGTTTGGTTGTTTTTGTTTTATATTACGCCAATTTCAATGCCCAAATCGTATTGTGTTCAATTTCCAATATAATTTTTCCAATTTTCAATATATAACCAACACGCCATTCGTTTGAGGAGGTTTAGTATCGCATGAAGGAAGAATCGGTCCGTTCCGACCGTTTTTTGGTAATGGCGTAATTGTGTGTTTCGTATGATGGCAGCGCAACGATGATCGGGGTTCGGAGATGCAGAATGATAGACATGCGCGGCACAATTTGGTATCGAATCATTTTGAATTTTCGAGCGATTCCCAGGGATAGTTGGGCCGAACATGCGGGGTAAGGATCATTGTAACACAGGTACGGTGAATTTTGCCATCATATCATTCCAATTGGTATAATTTTGAGTTCCGAAATTCGTGCAGCAAGATTCGATGAAGAGTAAAGGCAAAAGCCCAATGTGACATACATAATGAAACGAGAGTAAGAGACAAAGAAAAAGAAAGGAAGAGACATTGGTCAATTGTTAGTTACACAATACATCACTGCATGTCGGTTAGATTATGAAGAGTTCGGGTAGTGTGAAGAAGAAGGATACAGGGAAGCTGTTAAATTGGGATCAGATTAGGGATCGTGCAGCGGCGAACAATCGACCGAGATTTACTGATACCTGTTTCGTCAACTCGCGAATCATTTTAATTAGGACATAAAATGAATGACCAGAATTTGCCAACCCATTCGCGCAAACGTGTCCACACTCACGGTAGTTTCATTTTATCAAGCCACAAGAGTGCCATCCTCAATGTCATCTCAAGTTCAGGACAATTTGCATTCAATCCGTAGCGATTTTGGCCATTTGGACAATGCGCGCCACTCAGACACGACACGATCGTAAAGGCAAATTCTGGAAGCTCGTAAAATAAACTGAACAGCATTTGGCTGGAAACGGTTGTTGTTAGATATAGCACGACGGCAAAGAACAGTTGTCGCTTACACGATTGTCATCACCAATAGACTAACGCATTCTGCTAATGTTTTGACTCACCGCTTAGAAACAGGTATAAACTATTGCTTAGTAACTATTATAACAATAATTTCTAGCTAAGCGTAGGTATTGCAAATATTATTTGTAATTTTTTTGCATATTCTCAATTTATCATATAGTTCAAAATTAGAATCCCCGACAATACGAAACCTGCTAGAGCACAGCCCAGCCCTATGTGCATGAATCATTGAACCGACGTTAGGAATTTATGGAGCACTTAGTAATGAGACTTTAGCAGTTCACTCCGTCCGACGATCAATATTCCACAACGATGGGTGTGGTGGAAGTGATATGTGTTCGTACCATTTACAGTTGCCAGCTGATGACAGATAAAAAATCCTCCCACGTCACATTTCCTCCCGCGAAACTGCCCATTGCAACAAAAAGTGCAATACCGATCGCGAGGTTATGCAACTAAGTTGTAGTGGATGGGATCCAAACTATGCGGGGGCGATTGGTGCGGGCTGGCGGCACCCGGCGGCACAAGTGACGCGGACGATCTAAAGGAACTATAGCCCAGTTGCACAAACACTAACCGGGCCAGTTGACAAATACTACTTTAGCGCGTGCGGCTCACAGCTACTCTGGCACGTTGCTTGGTCGATCGTCCGCCCCGGCCTCTAATAGTACGAGAGACCGCATGCGTCTTTGCAAAAAGCGCTAGTAGCGAAGGTTCCGCATCACTAACGCCACCAACCGGAACGCGTGCATTGCCAAGGTCAGCACTATTTTATTACGCGCTTCTCATGTTCTTATCCATGCGGGTGCGGATGGCCCCATTATCGGACCTACCCTTCAAATCTTGGAAGATAAAGATCTGGCTTCTGGTTTGACCATACAGTAAGATCATGTAAGATCATCATACGAATACTTTCGTTTGGGCAGGCTTTTCCGACTTAGATGTCCATCAACTTGTGCATTCGCGGTTAGATGACGGTCACGGGCGGAAAGTTTTGTAAATAGCACCAATACATTGTATGTAGAGCACCATACTGGCCTCACTGGTTTGCCAAGAATTTCTTGTTCCACATCCCGTGAAGGTGTGATGTGCGCCACACAGTCAGTTATACCCCTTTTTACCGACGGCACGTTAAACACGTTTAATTAGCGCCATTAATACAACCGAGTACGCAGTGTGCAGCCATGACGATCTGTCGTCCTAAGCTTGAACACACCACACGTCATGGAATAAAACTCTAGCGCATTGTGGCCGGGTAATCGGCAAGTCGCAACCGAGACCTTGCACTGATTGTGAAATGATAATGGCCCGTGGTCACGAAGCTGTCTTTAGGGGGGCGGGGATATCTTTCGGCTACCAGCGAACAACTTAATACATTCCACCTCCCTGTTTGTCGAAACGTTTAACGCTCAACGTCCAGTCTTTCAGGCCTGACTTTGGAGTTTGCAAAACCATTGACAGAGCCTTAAAGCTGCCATAATGGTTGCATCGAGGAATGGATGATCATCATGTGATCACGGCTCACGTGCGTCCAACCGCAAAGTGACTTTAATTGTGCTAAGCAACACTAATATCTTGGGGCCGAATTCGCACCGGTTTGAGGTGGTTCCGGTTCACTGGTCTTTCTGACCTCTCCACTTTGGTGAACGGTATGTGTAGCGCGGCGGCGGCGGCAACAATACAAACTGCCAAACTTTGAACGTTTCTCAGCTGTTGGCAAGAGTCTCTGCCTAGTGATGCCCTGCCCGTCGACTGCACCAGGTTTAAATATAGAACCCAACACCACTTGACATGCTTCTTCAGCTACGTTTCCTTATTGCAAACGATCATTGGGAAGGTTAGTTGGCACCGTTAGATAATGTTTAGTGTACGGAGTGTTACTACCAGCAACTATGTTTTACATTTCAAAATGCAACTCGTTATCAAACGTATCTTTACGTACGTGTGTGTTGCCGGTTGTGGGCAATACATCCAAATTGGTTGAACGAAATCAAATCGCTCCGCGAATGCGTCCTGCTCCTTGAAGTAAATTTCATTATTATCCAAACTGTAGTATGGCTTCCGGAGCATGGATTAATCGCGTGATCGCTGGCAGTAATATCGCTTTTCCATATGGTTCATTCATTCGGCTAAACAAAAATAACCAACCATTTCGTATCATCCCTTCTGTGAAATGGGGCGACGGGGGAGATGGGACGGAGATGTGGTTGTTTTGTCACATTTTCATGATATCCTGTGCCAAAACTGAACCCGGGGTAACAACAACACGCGCGTGGGCTGACGAAAAACATTTACAATGTGTGTGTGTGTACGGGTTCACCATTTCACACAGCTGAATGACTGTTTTGGTGAGAGATCCAGGGACACATGTAAATTAATTGTGCGTCGTCCTAGCACCGGTGCGTACCGGTGTGCTGCGTCGCCAGCCCAAGGCGCCAGACAACCTGCGTGACGTGGAAGCAAAAAAAACCGAATGTGGGCATTAGAAGTGAATGATAATTTTAGCATAATTGTACGTCCGCTTCTATCAATCCCTTGCTGCCACGTTGATGGGTTTACACACGTTCGCGTATGGCAGGATTGTTTGGTGACCAGTGAAACACGCGGGTGGTGTACTGCGGCAGCCGTTACAAGCAGCCGTCAGTCGCGGCACTATCATGTGATATTGCTCATTTAGCAATTTTCCATCGTTTACCGTGCGCCAGGGAATAAAAGTGTGTCGCATACAGCCATACCATTCGTTGAATGATAGGAAAATTGATCAATTTTGCACGAAAGCCGGAGCTGAATTTAATTGAGTTCGTTCCGAAGTGAACGTAAAAAAGAGAACCGATTGAGTGAACGTTCATCATTCTGCTGGACAATGTCAATCCATCGTGCAGCTCATGTAATTAATGAAATTAACAAATAGCAAAACATCACTACCGTTACAATTTTGTGCTGTCCACTCACATGATTCGCAATTTTCTGCAATCGCGTGACGCGCCTAAACCCACCAGTAGCACAGAGCCTGTTCTGTCCGCGTCCCCTGCTTTTCGTGCTTCGTGGATCCCATCGTTACAGGCATGGGAAACACCCCAACGGTGTGCCAAAAATACACCGCCGGTGGGTATTCTTTCACGAATGTGTAGTGGACTTGTGGCAGATTGAGAAAAAAGGTCAACCCGCACACCTCATGCGAATCGCCAAACATGAGCACGAGACTTTCAAACGCGAGCAATACACGGTGGCGATCCGCTGCTTGCCAACATCTTGCCAACTTTGCAGCTGGTGCACGGGCAATGTTTTGTGCGATGTGTTCAGGTCGCCTTCTTTCTACCCGGTCGTCTGAAGCACTTATTTATTGCTCATTCACTGTCGACTTGGTGTGTGTGTGTGTGTGTGTGAACATTATACAGAATAGGGTGATAGATCATCTTAGCAAGACAAACCCTCTCCACCGCGTGAGAAACTGGGTTTGTTTAGCTAGTGTTTTGTGTGTTTTTCTCGTATTTTTTTTTCTTGCAAAATTCTTTAAACTATCCAACCGACACCAGAGTGTGTGTTGGATAAATTTAGCACATTTCAGTGGCGGTGCCACTCAAATCTTCCTGCCTGACCCACGCGTTCACCGGGAGGTAGTTGTTGATGTGTAGAGCCTGGCCGAATTTCTACTGTGTACAGGTACTCAAATGTCCTGAGTCTCATAGCTGACATTCGCCACATTTATTGGAGTAATACTTCGAGTTGTTAGCTATTTCTTAAAAAAAAACCCGTACTTCAGCTACTGATTACTAGTAACCGGCTGTTTTTTGTAAAGCAGTGCAACATTGTAGCGTAACTTGCATAATGGGCACCAGTTCAAATTAGCTGCAATGTAAACGATCGCAAAACAACAAGGACGATTATGCAACGCCTCGGTGCAGTATTGAACTGCCCTAGCAACAAAGGAAGGAAATGACCGAACGCGAGGGGGCTTGTATACACAGCCAAGCCAGTCCCATTCTGTTGCTGCTTGTTCTAAATGTGACGCGAACGCTCGGCGGCTGTGCATGTGCCAGAATATCGCGCTATTGATCACATGCATAACCGCCAAAGGGAAACGATCCGGTGTAAGGATGTAATGGACTATCTTTAGGATGGGGCCAAGTGTGCTGAAGGGATGGTCCGCCTCGTTGTTGGTATTCATGTGTGCTGAAATCGATTATGATTCAAGCCGACTTGACAGCGAAGAAACCGTATTTCTTCGTTTTGAAGTTCCCCAGAGCACACCAGACGGTCCTTTTCGAGTGACTCTTGACGTAACGGATTTTCACTTCTGTTTGGTCGATTGTTAGCTTACACGAACGGGACACACAGAGCGTGTTCAAGCGGCAGCATTTGTGGAAAGGAAATCGAAGGGAAATGATTCTGGCACGGCATTCATGGTGTCGGGAAAGGGGGGGGGGGGGGGGGAGACCGGTGTTAAAATCGTACAGATTATGAAGGATAGCTGGTCGCCTTTTGCAAACTCTTCTACATTCGTGGGATGGCAGCGGGCTTTGGGGGTCGTTCCCAAGAGTGCCACACCGAACACTGGACTCGTCTGGGCATCGGGCCGGTCCCCAAAAGCGCGTCCTTACCTTCATATTGTTTTCCACCAAAAACTCGGACGAGCACAGCACGTACACGAAGTACGCCCGTATCAGCTCGAAGGTGGTTTTGCTCTTGAAGGCCGCATGCGGATCGTTGAAGCTGACGTCCAGCGGATCGCGCTGCGGGGTGGAGGGATTGTTGTCCTGCTGCTGGCGCTGGCGGGCACCGGTGCTGACGGGCGAGGGAGCCGCCACCGTAGTGGACCGCCAGCGACGCGTTCCGTCGAGCGACGGGTGTCCTTCCAGGGTTAGCCGGTGGTTGAGCGCCGCCAGCAAAGCGCTCGACAGCTGGCCACGGTGGTTACTGGCCGCATGAATACCGTACTGTCGCAGGAACTGCTCCGACCGCGAGTGCGACAAGCATCCGTTCGTGCCGGTCGACGACGGGGAGGACACCTTGCGCGGCACCAGGCTGTTACAGCGCGAAACCGTACGGAGAAAGGCCATGGTAATGCGGAGGAAGGCCGGATGGATGGGTTGCGTACGTACTGAGCACTGCTTGCACCGAAATTACCCCACCGGGTAGTTTGTTGGGCTAAGAGCAGTTGAGATGGTATTCGGAGGAGGCAGGGATGCTATAATTCCCGTGTTACTCGTACCGGCAGCAGCTGCACTCACTTACACACTGAAAAGGGCACGCGCACACGTCGGTTTTTTTTTGGTTGGACACTTTTTGCACAAGCTCAAACAAACTTGACTTGGACGCACCAGCAGGAAAAGGATATTGACACACCGCACACACAATGGGAGCACACTCGCGGGCAGCACGTGTGTACTGTTAGGGCCACAACACAACACACAGTTCGCTTTTGCGTCACAGGACGAACGGACCAATGTGACCCAGCCAAGGATGTGCAGCGCCACACAATCACACGTCGCAAGTAGAGCACACTTTCTGTGCTCCAAAACTATCTCCCTCTTTCTTTCTCTCACACACACACACAGACGGCGAAATACCGGCGAAGTAGGCGACGGATCCTTGCTGTCACACACACGAACACACGCGCACACACACACACCAATACACTGACACTGTTCTGTCACTCAACGGAGGCGAACTGGAAAACTGGTGGGGGGACGACGACGACGACACAAGACGGCGAGGACGATTTTTCTTCCTGGTGTTTAGCCTTCTTTTCGCAAGTGCTAACGCAAGCCCCGAATCTGCTTTCTGTTGTTTCCCGGTAAATCCTGTAAAGAGACGACGGAAAAGGAAGGCATTGGAACATTGCTTGCTCAATCCATCTTTCGTCCACCAACGGAAAATAGCACGTGATAATGCGTGAAGCGCCGTCCTTCGTTGTGGCGAAGGGCGACGCATTTTTCGCGACGGACGGTTGTTGCGGGAAGAAACGCGGGGTACAATTGCCGGCAGGTGTACGGGGACGAGGGGCAGCCGGCGGCAATCGCTCAATTGGCAATGGAGCGGCCAAGAATATTCTCACTATTACCGGGATTACACAATCGCGTGCAAATTCATCCGCTCGCCTGCATATACACAGTCGAGCAGAGACGCACGTGCACACATGCGCAATTATACGCGACGCACACTACCAGCGTCGGAATTACGTAAATGAAACAAATTTTCCAATATTTCTTTTCCGTGCCGATGGAAAACTAACAGCATTTGCTGCATCGTATGAAAATAGACCACAAAACTAGAGTGAATTTTCATTCGAGCAGTGCAAAACTGGCAATAAACCCGTCTGGATCAAATATTCGTTTTCGCACTGTTGGGACGTTGGTGTTTGTTCGTCCCTTTTCAAGTTAAAAGAAAATATTACTATTCTATTGTGCACATCGAAAAGTAAGTACAACTTTGCAACTAAACCTCAGCTGTAGATTATCGACAGACGAATGCGAGAAACGGACTCCCCGGCAACCGAATTGCCATCGGTGTCAGCAAATTTACGAGTGTCTAATTTTATATTCACTGCCACCTGTTCCAGCGTGCCGATTAGGGCAATATTTCAGGCAGAACCGTTTGGGCAACTTTTCGCTGCAGTAGTGCACTAATGTAGTTGGTTTTCTCTCCCCCTTTGTAGCAAAACGGCTCAAGTTTAAAGCTTAACAATTTACCACGCACGAAGGAAGTAGAACTTGCAAACCGTCCAGACTGGGCAGACTCGGTGCTCTACTCGCGAGGAAAAATTGTGCGCTCGCTTTCGTTCTTTCGGCTGGTGGCTTAGGCAGCGCTCTGTCAGTTGTCGAACGACAACTGTCAGGCAAGAAGCAAAACTTTGTTCGATTTGTGCTCTGGCATCAGTTTCTTGTCTTGTAGAACAGCCATTAATTGCAATAAAAAACAATATTTTTGTGAAAAATGAAGGAATTGGCTTAGACTTTAAGATTTTTTAGTGTTTAAGTGAACAAAAAAGATTTAATAAATTACACAAATACTTGTCAAGAACCAATATCCAAACCGATATCATGTGCCATTATCGCTAGCTCACAGAGCGCTGCCTTAACGAGGCAAAATCAATCCGCTGAGCAATGTTCGTTCATTTCGTGGGACAGCAGACTGACAGAGCGGCCCGTAGGACAAAAACCGGTTTTCGCGAGTTCGCCAACGCTCCAATTCGGTGCGATTTTCCCTCGCTGGCGATCGTTTTTGAAAGGCGTTGTGAGGGGTTTTGAGAATTCAAGATGGCCGCCAAAGAGCTCGCGCTGGTGTGCGATTGTGTTGGTGGACAACATTAAGTGGCCAAAAAAATGCATTGTGTTTATTTTCGGTGTACTCACTGTTGGATTGTCTGTGCATTGTCATTTCGTTGTTTTGAAAATCAGTTTTAATAAAATCGCTTCACTCATTTGATGGACACATTTTGGCAATATTTAGAAAATTCAAAAGCAATCAACTATTCTAGGTGCATCTTTCCCACCATATAGCATACATACTATCAATTTGGAACAAAACCAATTACACTCATTTTTATTTCTGTTTTCGATTCGTTAAAAAAACAAAAATTCGTAAAATCATAATTTTGGTCAAAATTTAAAAAAAATCAATTGAAACATCTTACAGGTCTCTGTAAGTTTATCAACAATTGGCAAAATTGTTATAAATTGTTGAAAATAAATGTTGCATACATACGTATTACAGAAAAATACATGGCAGCGTTCAAAGCGAAGGATGTAGAACAAATGAGATATTTCCTGTAAGAATCCTATTGGGACAGCCCGAGCACTGCTGTGAAGGGCAAAACTGCGAAGACCTGTTCACCTAGCTCGAACACTGACTTTTTGTATGTTGAGTAGTGCTTTCCAACCTTTTTCGGATCGTGGACCACTTGGTTTTGAAAATACATTTGCCGCAGACCACATCTATTAAGGACAACATTTTATAGACTTAGTTCAACGTTTTTTTTTAAATAAAACATATGTTTAAATCTTACTCTAAACATGCCTATCGATAATTTAATCGCGATTGTGGGAAAAATCGCGCGACATGTATTGTCATAAGTGGTACTAAACATGGTTTCTCGTCACACCACATTTGGTTCCAACGAGCCTCTTCTCCTATGTGTTCGCACTTTTAATACTAGCACAGATCATCCCCACCCCCGTTTATAATTCTTTATAATCCTTTTCCCTTATACTCTTCCCTATTCTCTTAACTTTCTCATCCTCTTTTTTCCGACTATCATATCTAATATTATTTACTCTTCTTTTCTTACGTTTGTATTTTAATCTAATATTTGTTTTTCATGTGCTCAAAAGTTCGCTTTAGTTTTAGGAATTTAGATAGGTTAAGTTAGGAATTAGTTAGATTTAGGAATTGTGAAACCATCAGGCTGACAATTTGAATAAACTTGAAATGAAATGAAATGAAATGAAATAAGCTTTTGATAATAAGACCAATGATAATTTCATGGTTTAACTTTTATTTATCACTAACGCAACAGAGAGTTATGCAATACATAGTGGATGTATTTTGTTCTATCTATACACGACGAGGACCATCGCCAACGAAGTAATATCACGAAAGTTCTGCAGTTTGCCTCGCACTTGCACGGGGCAAAGGGAAGGTATTTTGAGTTCTACCGCTGCTTGTCCTCGGTGAACTGAGACGATACCCACGTGAGCACCCATTTTAAGTTCGTCAACAGGTACTTCAACGCTTTGGTCCACTGCTCTTCCGAGTTGAATTGGATCCTGCAAAAACATAATGGACAGGAATAGTAAAGAGTGTTTGCAAAGCTGGTGTTTCGTTACTTACTTGATCGAAAAACTGCTTCCGGTCGATGCATCTTCGATTTTTCCTTTCTCCATTAGGTAAGGCAGGCAAAAGTCTGGATCTTGGCGGACAATTTCTTCCTTGAACTGCTGCAAACAGTCGAGGAATGCAACCATCGCCGCATCGTATTTGGAGTCCCATAGGAAACGGAATCCTCCGTTCCCGTACAGCGGTAGCTCTTTACCTTCGCCCAGGACCTCTATGTAGGAATGGTTGCCGTACGGTACCAGGCGATACTGTTTGAAGGTGAAATTCATTTTGCGTGCCAAGGCCGACAGCAGCAGACACGTCTGACCCCAGGCCGCATTTATCTCCGACCAGTCGACCGGAGCCGATGGTAGCCGCCCGAGGCGGAAGTTGTTTATCGTGCCAAAGTGTCCCGAGTGCCAGATGTGGAAGGTTGCATTGAAGACGTTTGTTTTCTTCAGCTTCTCTAGCTGGCTCTGGGCATACGCCATCTGGCATTCGAGGGAACGGAACTCGTCCTCGGTGGTTATTACGTCTCGGCGATGCTTCGTATACTCGCGCCAGTATTTGTTCTCCTCGCGTTCGAGCCGCTGCTTTTCCTTTTCCTGCTCCTCGACCGCTTTCCGAATGGATTGCTCTTCGCGGGACAAGCTGCTAAGCTCCTCGAGCAGTCGTGTTTCGTCCTCCTTCAGGCCGGCCAGTTCCTGCTCCAGCTCTTCAATGTTTGGCACATCGTCCGTCATTTCCAGCTTCTTCAGATAGTTGTTGTAATCGTTCCATTCATCCTCGGCGATCTTGAGCTGTTTGTCCATCAGTTCCAGCAACGTATCGGTACACTCGTCGCACAGGGGATGATCGATTTCCGAGTTGTTCGATAGCGCATCGAACAGTTCCGCCTTCACCCGCAAGCTGTGGCCGAGCGACTCCTTGTTTTGGCCGTCTGACAGCAACATGAACCCGTTGGTATCATTTGTCGAATCGGTTACACGGAACGGCGGCACAAAGTGGTCAAAGCTGACCGATTGCGATTCGAGGTCAACCTCCAGATGGGAGTTGATCGGTAGCGCCAGCTCCGCCAGCGTATGCTCGCCCAGGCTGGCGAATGTATCGTCGACATGAATGGGCTGCATGCATCGCTGGCAGGAAAAGCTAACGCTTACCTTTGCGTCATTCATGCTACAAAAGAACACTTTCTGGCGGAACTGATGGAAATGGCTAGGTTGTATAAATATGCGCACCCTTTCTTTGTTTAGTAAGGGGACTTGCGATATGTGGGATACTTTTATCGTTTCTCTTTGCAATGAAAATATTGTTGGCCTTTTTCGTTTGACATTTTGACTACAAATAAAAACAAAGCAAAAATATGTATATAGCGCACAGTTGAATACTTACTGTTCGATTTGCTTCTACGGATGTTCATGGAATCTTTCAAATTGCCCGTTAAAGAAAAAACTCGCCAGTTCAATAATCCCCGTTTAGCTCGCTTTTTAACTAAGAGCTTGGCATTCCAGCTCTACACCAGGAGCTATTCAATCCTTCCCTTGAAGTACATATTGCTAGAAATAAGATAATCGAAAGATCAGCGATTATTCATCATAATAATTTATTATTTAATTTTCAACAACAAAACTGGATGACTCACTCATCGTTTTTTGTGATAGAGCCTTTGAATCACACAAAATGTATTACATATAATCAAATTGTGAAATGATGAAAATAAAAATGCAGTGCTAGCGCAAATCTTAAATATGCTGTACCGATTCAGTTCCAAATTTTTCGCCATATTTCTAAGAAAAGACCAACCCCCCATCGTCGATAAGGTTTAATACGCTTTATTTTTCTTTGTTTAGTTTCGTTATAATTTGCTGGCTTCTGAATCCCAGCGGCTGTTCTCACATACAATTGCTATTAAGAGTTATGTTGCTTCACATTTCAATATCGTGCTCTCTTGTACGCTTCTCATCGTCAGCTACTAATTGTATGCACTATTTTAGCATCATCATGTTTTCCTTTCGTTTATTCAATTTGTGTTTCTTATTTTTTTCTTTATCATTATTTATTATTATTATTACACAGTATCAGGTCGAGTTCTAGTGAGAGTGTCCGATAGTTGTAAAGTTGCGTTCTTTTATGCTTTTCTTCAATGTAATTATTATGTTTCATATAAACCCGCTCGGAGCTCATTCATTGCTATCTTTCCCTGGTTTGTTCGTCGAGTGTTTTCGCGCCTCGCGTATATAATAATGCTTAGACAGTACTATAATATTTCACCATAACATATCCTAGGTCACCTTTATTTTGCGCGAACCTTTCACTGCTTCCCCTCGCTGTCTCCGTCGTTTTTACCACTCGTGAAGCCGATATTTACCTATCGGTAAGTGTATTATGTGCAGTAGTATGTCGTAGTATATGCGTACACCCTTTCCGAGCATGTGTATGCATAACACCAGTGTGTAATAGAGCGTAAATGAATCTGTAAATTAAAAAAGTGTACTGCGGATGCGATTCCAATCCAGCCGACGACTGCTGTCATCATCTGCCGACGGTGGCAAAGCTGTTAATCGTGTTCTGTAGTTTATTCCATGATAAATTTACTGCCGTAACGACAATTTTTCACTAACACTTTTTAAACCTTCTTTCACCAGGTATTTGATGATTCATTCCAATAATGTTCAATTAGTACAATTTGCATTTATATATTATCTTTTGTAAATTAAAGGTATCGTAATTAGCAGCAAAACATGTTCACTTTTCACTCTCGCTTATCCAGCAAGGATTCGAACTTAATTACGTTCACTTTATTCCACGCACCCTCATACACATTCACAATGGCCCTTGTGCTTTTGTAAATTTTGCCGATAGAAGATCAAAGCATGTGTCAACAAAACATATGCTAAACTGGGTATATTGTGACATTGGAAAGATTCATTAACTGTTCCAAAATAATCATAGCTTAATTACAGCCAACATTGGAGAAAAGAACAATGGAAGTAAAGGTTTCTTTTGGCTGATAATTAGTCGCATTGCCGCACATCAAAGTGTTTGTGTGAGTGTGAGAGAGAGGGGAAGATCCATTCTACCATCGGCGAGGATTGTATTCCAACGGGTAAATGTATATTTCTGTTTCCCCATTTTTAACATGATTTGTTACAAAATTATGCGCAATATAGATTTGATGAACTGTATGATTTAATTTTTTGCTTCAATATTGCGTGAAAATATAGCTTTACGTATAGCAGGTATGAAAGCAACTCACATCGTCTACAGAGTAGACTCGGAATCTGTATCTGTGTTTTAGCAATTCATTGGGAGGTATGATGATATTACAGCTACGCCTGTTGTTTGATAACTCCCTCTCTCTCTTTTTTTTTTGCTTCGTTACACATGCAATGACTCATGACATCGTAGGGCAAGAGAATGCGTTTTTCAGGACAGCACTGTCGGAGAAGAAACGTGATCTACTGCCAAAGAAAAGTTACCGAAACATCATCGTCGGTGTAAGGAGCCACGAACTGTGAGCAGTTTTCAGGGAGAGATCCACTAAAGTACCCACTTTACGATCCACAACACTGACATCGGATGGCGTACAGCAGCGGGGCTGATGATCTCGGAACACCGGTTCAAAACGGAGGGCGACACGATCAGGACAATGATGGACACGATAGCGAAGACGAAGAGGACAAAGACAGCAATGGGAACGGGGCTAGTCGATAAAGCTTTGCTCGACGCAGGCTTTCACTCGTTTTTCGTACTCCCGGCGATTTTCTTTGTAGAGCTGCGCTGCCATCGAATTGGCCGGTGAGTTTGGATTTGGATCACTCAATAAAGACTGCAAAGCAAAGCGAATACAGTTAGAGCATATGTATGAATTATAACGCGCTACTAGGAAACTTCCCACTTCATGCATGCATCGTGGACCAGGGACGTACCTGAATGGATGTTAGTATAGCTGACACATCGTATGTAGGGCTCCATCTATTCTGCAAAATGTCCAGACAGATACCGCCATCCGCGTACACATTTGGATGGAACATCTTTGACACAAACCTCACCGTAGGCGGCTTATTGGGATACTCCTCGGTAAACTCTATCGTTAGCTTGAACGTACCGTCCTCGAAAGGTGTGTCGTGTGGTCCGAAAATCACAGCGTTCCAAATCATAATATTGTTATCGGTCGGTGCACCGGACACGCCGGTAGGTGGATCTTCCTGAAGCCTGAAATGAATAGAAACATCAATTACTCCGTGCCATATACAAGGGTTTCCTAAAATTGTATGCCTTTCTATAGCCATTGTATCATGTTAGATCGCTCGAAATTGCACAACAATGATGCAACGACTCTTAGGATCAAGGCAAGAATGGTCAGAGGGACTCAGGCGCTTATCAGCCAGCATTAAAGCATCGATCTTGCACGCAGAAGGGCATGATCGGGCTTAACAATTGTTCCTTGACACAGTCTCAATGACGCGACCGACTTCAATGTGGTAGTGGGTCCAGCAATACTATACAAGCCGAGCACATTGTATATTGATAGAAATTGAACTTGAAATCCGGGACATAGGGTGAGGGTGAGAGTGAGTAATCTACTACTATAACCATCACGATGCATCTTATGGCCGATAAGCATCGTGGACGCTTGTATTCCATCATTCTCCGACCCAGAACGTAAACAAATCGGCATTCTCTGACCACAAGAATAGGTCGCCAATTCTGGGCTACGTTGCGTAATGAAAGAATAACGGGTAGGTAATGGAATAATTTTCTTCACTCGATTATGTTTGCCATCAACCTACAACGCGTGCACTTTCGCTCTACATTTCCACAAGTTGTTTAGAGTCCGATCGTCATTGGATGTATCCTTTCCTAGGTACTGTTTGAATAATATATTTTTTCCTTACATCTGAAATTTCCTATTTCTCGTGCTAATTGCTGCGCGGTGTGTGAACAGCGTATTCCCTGGCCGCTTTATTGTACATCATTCCCTTCCCACTCGCGCTTTGTTTCGTTTTGTCAGCCGAACACCTATTTGCTGCAGGCCTATGTGTATGTGCACTACGAAAATAAACTTTTACCAACCGCAACTGCCGTGTGAGCATCTTTTCTCACCGCTTTCCGGCGCTGAGAGTGAATCTGCAGAAGATGATGGCGTGTGCGGATTAGCTTGGTGGTCATTCCGCACGGACGCGATGGTTTGAACCTATCTCACCAAGACGGTGAGTGGGAAGGCAAAAAAGTAATCCGCGTCATCGCATTTCCTTGACTCAGCGGTTTCCGCAGCCATCCCCTCTTTCTTCTATGCCAACCGGCACCACCCAAAGTGTGCCGAAATTAGTTTGATTTTTTGGTTTTGGTGTCAGTATGTCTTTGCCAAAGTGAATGGTTGGTTATTGTTTTCAGAGGCATCTAGTACTAATTTTGATGCGGGAACAAACATAAACAAAGACATTTATACTTCTAGAACAATAAGAATGGTTGATTCATGATTCAAGATGATAAGTAATGATTGGAGTTGACGAAGCCTCACGCGGTAAGACCACCCAAATGTAGTCCCTAATTGCCTCTGATATCGATAAAATCGCCCGTGGTACAGTCGTCAACTCGAAGGACTCAATAAAATGCCCATCATGGGTTCAAACCTAAGATAGAACGTCCCCCCCCCCTAGTATTGACTTTATCCGGCTGCTTGGTAATGCATTAAGTCTCGAAGGGCCCTGTCGCGGTTCGCACTAGGACGGGACTATACGCCTAATAGAATAATATCGATAAAAGTGCATGACCCTAGCAAGTATAAAGAGCCAAGTATAAAGACGTGTTTGTTTGCATCGTCAATAATGATATCTAGTGAAATAGTATCAATCTCATACAAATGCATCTCTATCTACTACTACACTATCATGCCCTTTTAAACAGCTGCTTATGCGCTTAGCGCACATACACAAATACTCGCGTAAACGCCATCGTGTATTGTTTTATCCGTTTCTGGTACGGTGTGCGCGATGCTCATCGTTCATTTGCCCAACCCAAGGGCATCCTTTTTGTGTGTTGGATTCGATGGTGAAAAAACACACTGTTACTACAAGGTCGCACCGTTCTTTGCTTGTCTGAGTTCGTTCGACTGTAGTGGATATTTATATCACACAGAAAAAAACGCGGGGCGCGCGTTGGATCGAATACTACCTCCTTGGAAGAAGTCAAAATGTGTCCCCTTCACATTAAAACAAGGATTCGGTTCCATCCACTCTCCAACGCCCACCCACCGTACATACCCAATACCACAGTCAGCCGTATTTTGCCGAGGCAACCAGGATAAAACTGCCAGGCCAAAGTAGACCGGATAATAAACGGTAATACTGCTATGACAACGGTAAACGCGATTATTTTTTAGTTGTATGTGGCACGATTTCACTTCCACATGTATTGCCCAAGCCCCTTGATGCACACCGAATCGTTTGTCCTGCTGAAACAGGGGCTGGCTGTTTCTGGTTGCACATCTTCGGCACTGTTTAGCACTTGTTCTATTTTGCTTTTTCTTAAACCTTCCACTAAACCGATGGACTGATTTGTTGCGTCAACCAGGATACGCATACAGGCACACTCACAAGCACACACATTCATTGTGAAACCTTTAGCAAATTTACCTTTTGAAATCTCTCATAAGACGTCTGCGGGCTGGCGTGGACATTTTCTGGACGGGGTCGCTCTACGAGAAAGCCAACCAAGGATTATGAACCCAGCAGGATCTTTGTGTTTACCGAAAGAAAATCTTTAGTATTTTTCCTTAGTGCTGCTCTGTTGCTTGGAAGTGGTGCTGTGTTTCTTTTCCGGTTCGGTGCTACTGCTGCTGCTGCTTCTCGAACAGTCTGTTTCTGTCTCTTTCACGCACACGTGTGTAATGCTGCTTGGTTGGATATTTTCTTCCTATTTAGGCGAGGCTCCCTTACCCGCAACTTCCCGTCGCTCCGTACCAATGGGGTGGATGTCTGGATTATCCCTTTTTATCGCTTTGTTTTGTGCTGGTCCACTCTAATCGGGACGTCCCCAAAACGGGAAAATTTGTACACTTTCTGCTGGCTGATGTCTAGATTGGCCGAATGTGCGGGTTTATAGATTTATGTAAGCTCTGGCTTTCGCGTATCGGACAACCAGCACTGTGAAACTCACGGGGGAGCTTTCTCGCACTACAAAGGGACAGTATCTTGCACCGAGGTAACGAAAATATTAACTGTAAAAAGATCACACCGAAGAGAGACGGAAACACGCATGAGAAGTCAATGGCCAGATCGTGGCGGAGGGTTAATCATCGACCCGCCGTCGCAGCGCTTACCAGCTTCTATTTCTTTGAACCGTCGTCATATATGCCACACTTGCATGAACACTGCTGCTGCTACTGCTGCTGGCTGCGCTGCCCCCAAACTCATCGACTTTATTGCCCGATTCGCTCCTAAACGCTAAAATATCACAATGTGTACGCGCACTCGTAGGCAAACTGAAGGCAGAAACAAACCGTGGATCGCTCACACACAGAATCTACCCAATTTTTGCGTAAAACCCCACAAACGCGTAAATTGTTTGCCAAGTGAGGTGTTTTTTGCAGTTCGCTGTGTGAGGGAGAAGGAATACTCATGGCGTTTCACACGAAGCCATATTGGATAGGCGTTTGACAGGCTGAGTCAGACGGGATGACAGACTGTTTTGCGATGGCTGTCTATGGATGACATAGGAGATCGAAAAGAATTTAAAGGAGCGAGTAAATTTAATTGCGATACAAGAAAGAAGTTTTTGCCACAGTATAGGTTTCGAACACTTCAAAAAGAATACATTTGTATGTTATTCAAAAAAGAGGTACAGTGTAACGCCTTTTATTTGGGTATCTTTTTTCCGGCTGTCCGTATATCCGCGTTATTGAAAAATGATTCTGCACAAACAGTGACATTGCTTGCTGAGGAAAATAAACTATCATCAGAGCACATTATCATACCTGAAAACATTAACATTAATCTCAAATTTCAAATATTTTCTTTTAAGTTACATAAAGTTAAAAAAATCTAACTAAGTTTTTCCTAAACATAATGAAAATAAAAAAACACACAATTTGTGATATTAAAAAGCATACTTGAATCCATATTATTCGAGTATCTCGGCGATGTGGAGTCCTGATGAGCCCGGATAAACGGCATTCCATTGTAATGTTTTCCAACCATTTTTTTAGCATCAGACCACCCCAGTTGGTCCAACAATATCCATATTTACATACGTTACACAAAATATTTGAAAGGGCAAACGTTAAAGAATCCTTAAATGCATCGTTTTCAGCTATTTCTGTTCGGCAATTTTAAAAGTTGCAACAACAGAATACATTTAAAGTTAACAAGCATCGGTTTTGTGTTCTTAAAAAATTCTTTATTTAAAAAAGATTTGTGTATGTTTTTATACTTGGACGGTACTTTTTCTTCTCAGTCGACTATCTAGTTCTACGTTAGTTTGTGTTTCTTAATTTGTCAAGGGCTTAACGTTCATTATTATATTCCTAATACGTTTGTACCTACGTAAATGGAATAATATTGGTGCACACAAATGCAAAAAAAATCGTCAAATGTAGACTACTGCACTAGTAAAGGTAAAGTTCATTTTAAGGCGCAACATGCACATGCATGTTCTTACTGGAATGATTAAAAAAAACTAGAAAAAGGTAAATCATTTGGGAGATTCTGTCCACCTTTGTGTGGTCGTAGTTTGGAATACTTAAGGCATCAGTAGTTCGATGTTGGGAGATTGCATATTTTCAAATATTTGGTATTGTGAGTAAACGCACATCCAGCAGTAAATCTGTAGGATAAAGGAATAAGAAAGCAACGTTAGCAGATTGATTTGCTGATAAAGCTTTATAACTATACTTACGTTGTAGGCCATCCATACCCAAAGAATAAGGCTCGATAAAGTTTGTTGCAGCTGTAAACAATAAACATAATTTTACGTACTGCCCGTTGCTTTTGTGATATAAATTACTCACATAAATGTAATAGCCTCCGATTAGCCAAAGGCCGAACACAAACTGGAACAGAATGGCGATCCCGAATAGTGCCAGCCATGGTAGCATCCAACCACGGGTTGTGGTTTTCAATGAGTAGCAAACTCCTCCAGCGGAAAGAATCAGCAGAATAAAATACAGGATAAAAAATCCTCCGACAACCTGCATGGAATCGCGTATGTCCGTCTCAAACAGTGGAGAATATAATTGCGATGAATCCCCTCCGAGCAAGTTGTATGTTGTCTTTAAACGGGACATAAAACCGAAACAGTTTAGTACAAAGAATGAAAGCTGCTACATAAAACCATACAACCACCAAAAACCAACATGTGCTTACCATTGTAATCAACACGATGGACGTAGCCACGGTGTAAGCGGCCACTGCGTAGCTTCCCGATTTTACGGAATTTGTCCAAATAAATGGAGACCAGCAAGATTCTAGCCAGACCATTTTTGTAACTTTACGATACAGCAAGTGATCTGAAATCAAACACACAGAGCGACAAGTTGGAAAGTTACGTTTTGTTTGAAAATAACTTCCCAAGCGCCAGACGTCATTACGCGTTTAATGGCACGTCGAGAAGGCACGCCCATACCGATGGACGCTCATTGCAAACACTTACCAAAGGATGAGGAGAGTGTTTCGTTGCCGGCAGCGTCTGGTATCTTTAGGTAGGAATAGTTTCCGGTGTACAGGAGTTATGTTTTACTTTAACTTTGCTCAATATTTAGCAACTTAACAGACGTAATTACGGAGGTAGAAAGCGCAACGCAAACAAACAACCAAACTGCATCGAAGCTGTCAAACATGTTGTTTCTCCGTTTGACAGATCCGCCTAGCCGTAGGACAAGGGGTAGGACACTCGGGTAATTATTTGCTCGGATCTTTTGAATTGAGGTAATTTTTCGTTCGATTTAAATCTAAAACATTCAGTTGAATCATGAAATTAATAAAATCTATTTGCATTATTATTTTGATATTTTATATTTTGATAAAGAATTGAGTAACGTTTTAATATGATGACATTGTTGGTTACAGATAATGATAGTATCTTAAAAAAATTTAAATTTCATGGTTAATCAATTGACTTAATTGTACCTTTTTCAACTTAAACTAAATAAACAGTTTTGAAATTTTTTCAACATTAGTAAATTTAAATGATGCATCCGTTGGATAACTTAACAAATCCCTATCTGTTGACTCAATTTATGACGACGAACTAGGATGTATGATAACTTAAAGCTGTGATAGTTCTTTGGGATGTTTGTGCAATTCTCTTGAAACGAATTTCGCCGGTCGACATCTACATGTTTCTAGACAGTTTCATGTTCCTGTTTCATTGTATCTAGCCATTGAACCCGTTGCCCGCGTTCCTTTTGTGACAATCTTGTAAGATAATCGATCCGAGCAGGGAGCCGCTCGTATTCCAGAAGACCACAAGCGTAGCATGAATGTGCATCAACAAACAGGAAAGTGTCCAGTGCCTTTGATTAGAATTTTTGGTCACCCTCTGGATGATATTTATTACATTTATGACTTTATTGACTTAGTATTGACTTCCAACGACAAAGTTTTACGCATTTCGTTTACGCTATTTTGTGATAAAACATTTTATTGGCAAAGGGAAAAGAATGAGAATATAGAAAATAATTTTATTCTGCCTTTCCTTCTTTGCAATAGCATGTTTGTGGTGTTTATGTCTTCTCTTGTAGCCCCGTCACTGCTGCAAGTGCTGAATTGTTATAGTGAAGCCGATCTTGATATGGATAGCTTTCGCTTCATAATGCGTTGGCTCCCATCCTTTCAAGAATGTGAGCTTCTTCGTATGGTCACATTTGTGTAATTGATAGGCTTGGTAAATGTATATACGCCAAGAAAATATATCCCAAAACAATTTGATCCAAAACAATACTATGCGCTACAATTGTTGACAGTAACAATTTTTGCACTCATTGTTTAAAAATGAAAATAATACACTTCATTTCTTTTGATGTGTGTGTGTTTTTTCTATTTGAATTAATCGAACCCTGAGAACTTTTTGTACGCTAGATTTAATTATCATACACTGTGAAGTCCCATCGCGTGTGGGCGGAGGTGCAACATTCCCAAGGGTTCACCCTTTTCCATAGAAGTCGAATTTTGTGTCATGATCCAATTTCAGCTTTCACAAACAGTGGAGATGATGTGATGAAACTATTGTTATCTATCGGCCATTTGTATGCTTTACTGCCATTTTCTATATGTTTACAAAGTCACGAATCATTCAGTCCCGCAGACGATAAAAGGTGATGTACAAAGAAGAAATGACAATCCGATCACCGTTCGCCTCAAGACTCTCTCGGCAAGGTATGTATGGATCACTAAGATAGGGATAGATTTTGGAAGCAGTTCGGGAGTTGCCATTGCTAGAAGGTAAACCCTTCGGCTCGATCCGATCCGACTAATCGGTGTGCATGTCACCTCTGTCGCCACTACACGGCATCGGGTACGGGTGCCAAGAGTGGGAAGCAATTTGAATATTTGAAGTCCGCCCGAACAAACTTTAAGCACAGGTTTGCGACCGGTCATTATCGTAAACGAAATTCCGTTCTCCATTTAGTGCCACAAGGTTTGTACCACGTCACGGTGGCTATAGCGGTGTTGTTTTGGCCAACGGGCGCTAAACTCTACCGCCTGAGCATCCCAAAATTGGGCACTCATAATGATACGGTTAGCATGTTTTTGCGTATTTCTTTTCCTTCTTACCACAGGTTTAGCCGTGGTTTGGTAGGTAGTGATAGATATTTTTAGGGGATATTTGGCAAATGCTAAAGATCAGCAGTACGATCAGCAAGTATCAGTTAACATTTGGCCTATATCATTGATGCGCGTCTAGAGCCTTTATCAAAAAGGACAATCGAGGTCTAGATCTTCCACGCCACTACAAAGTAGCAGCGCTGTCGACCAGTGAAGGGATAGCGCCAGAACGCATGATCGGACGCGAAGCATAAAATATTCGCACAAGAACGCGATTGCGTGTGGTGCAGCCCTTTTTGCGTATACTGCGAAATGAAGAGCACCAATGTATGCGCAAGCTTCGCAGAGTGGAACGTGCTCACCTTTACTGCTAATGGTTGCGTTGGGTAAGTCGATACTAATGCATCTGCTAGAGTTTTTTTGCTTTAAGCTTTGTTGGTTTTCTTGCGCAGTTTGCTAATTTTGTCCTACCATGTATTCCTCGATGTAATGCTATATTTTACAGACTGAAATTTAGTCTGTAAATTTATATCATCTATTCCTTTGTAAGTGCTGGATAAATATGAAAGAATGAGCTCTAGTCGGCTGGCGCTCGAAGCAGCTTATGAAGCTCAGAATACAATCGAAATTTGGTTTAAGATTGAACCATTTCATTTGCATACTAATGATCACGATCCATTTGTTTAATGAACCCACTCCCCATTAACAGCGATACTAACAATGATGTTGATACAGGTCACTTATTTTTTTTTTTCAAACTGATGTAGCTTACCCATGTTCTTTATTTTATCGTTCCTTTTTTGAGGTGATATGACGCACTGCTTTTAAGATAATTGTGTTCTAGAATTTCGTTGCTTAAATTAAAACATGGGTTGTAATATGTTGACACCTCTTGGAATCATGTTTGAGAGATTTATATGTGTACGTTGCGCCCAATGGTGGTTTGAAAAATCCGTTTCTACACAGTTGTATATCACGAGCAGAAAAAGGTAGAAGGAAAACGTAGATAGAGGAGTGATTCTAAGCGGCTATGATCGTGCCGTCGCCAAATGCATTGGGTGTTGCACACTGTGATGCGTTCGCTTTTCTTCTCCACCGGCAATGCAGTTGAACCAAAAAGAGTGAAATTCAAAAAGATTTTTGAGCAAGCTGGTAACCTGCTCACCGTGAATGATCTGTTCACTCTCCTCTCTCATTCGCTCGCTCTCTGTGTCTAACTAGTTTTACTACAGGGGATTTCATCTTTACAGGTGCACGCATCGAATAAAAAAAAATCATAATTTTGTTGGTGTTGGTCGAATGTCTACAGTAAACTTTGATTTTGTCCAAATTGTACTAACATGTAAATTGTAAATTTGGTAAACTTCCTTTCGTATTCGTTGAGAAAAAGAGTCAAAATCAACGTGCCCTATCTTGCACACGTCGAAATTTATAGAAAAATACGGTTTTTTATGAGAGGATATTAAAATCCCCAGTCTCTCAAAATGCTACATAGATGAACACTACATGATCCTACATTACAGGACATACACGGACCATGTAGCTCGAGCTTAGTGTCGCCATACCCAGTAGCCTCAAATTTAATTTTTGTTTAATGTATATGACTCTGATATTTTAATGTATAAGATCAGGCTGACAGTGCCGGAAAAATAATATTATAAATCTTTAAATACCGTTATTTAGCTGACGGGAAATCTTTCACGGGAAATGTTAATTCGTACCACGATTTTAGCGTAAGTCAAATACCACGTTTTCAGCAAAAAAAGTTGTTAATTGCATTCCATTGCATCGAATCCTATTGCGACTCCATTTTTATAAAAGCAATTTATTTCTCATTTGACAATTGTCGGAAAAAATTGCATCGATTTGACATAAGAATTGTAAACATTGAAAAAAATCATGTATCTCTAATCCGCGTAGCTCAAGTGTGCGGGACACGGGGAAAGACTGTATACGCAACTCAAACCAATAAATTGGAACAAAAATAGTTTTATTATTACCATATTTTTTTATTTCTTCCACATCGTATATTAGTTCTCTTAAATATATGAGAGCTATACCACGGTTCAAAACATGAGATTTCGGTGAAGATGAAAATATGTTGTAATATAGTAGAGCGTCTATTATTCGCGATGCTTGGGATCGGATGATTGTCGGTTTATCAATTTCCACTGATAATAGTTCGAGAAATGTTAATGTTTTTGTAATTCTGATTATCGCGATAAATGTTCCCCGCGATTTAACAGCCGTCAAGTTCATGCGCATGGTTAAGCCGCCTGCTGGTTTTTCCATATCCCCCCCCCCACACCGCATAATTGAGTTTAGGTTTGAGATTTGAAAGATATCTATTATTGAAATAGTACATGTGTCACTAGTTAATTCTACGAAGCCACTCTTCACAGATTTTAAAGTAAAAACATATTTGTTACTTACGCAGGTCCGAAAGTTGAGTAACTTAGATTAATGACATAATGTTACTCCGTTTATCAACTAACGAACCCTGCAACGCGCAATACGGCGAGCGTGAAGAGACGAATCGCTGCAGTTCAAAAATGATCTCGCGAGCGAACCAGCCGTTAGCGCATGTTCCGCAACTAGCTCTGCGCGATCGAACCGCCAGTTTTATCGAACGCTTCGTTGCGGTTGGTTATGCGCCTCCTCGGTTTGGTTAGTTGCCGGTTCGTCGTTTTCATGTTCTCTACACCGTTTTCCCCGTTCACCTCTTCGCGTCGACACTGCTTTCTACCTTGGAGACGATGTGCGTTTTCGGTACTACGCAGCATGCCGGGGCATCTTTAAATTGATTGGTACTTTGTGTATTTGTGTGTTTATCAGTGTGTGTAAGTGAGTTTTGCTCCCGGTTTGCTCAGACGAAAAAATCACGAAACATAACAAATAAAAATATCGCAACACACAGGGAGCGCACCACCGATTAGAAGTGTTCCCGTCGGGGGGAGGAGTGGGTGAAAAAGGTACCACCCTCTCCTCCTCCCACATCCCAGTGATGGTTCTGTGCGCCCTCTGTCGCAGTGATTGTGCAAAAGGCGATCGTTAATTGTAAATTATGGTGTTTAGTGCGGCCCATCCACACGTGTAGTTGTGCGTACTTATTTTCGACCTGGTGTGAGCTTTTGTTAAGCACTTCCCTGGTGGCGTGCGGTGATTTG
Source organism: Anopheles arabiensis (assembly GCF_016920715.1). NCBI lineage: Eukaryota > Metazoa > Arthropoda > Insecta > Diptera > Culicidae > Anopheles > Anopheles arabiensis. Next base: position 43,229,376 of record NC_053517.1, on the reverse strand, counting down.
CGGAGTGTGTTACAAACGGCTGAATATAAATTTTGCGCGCTTCAAAATGCAATAAAACGTACGCCGGTTTTGACAAAAACGGACCTTTATGGTCGAATTACTTTGCGTGTGACGAATCGTGAATTTATGCAGAGCTAACGAGGACTTTTAGGGCTTTTCTTACTTCTTTAAATATTTATCAACACACAGTTTGGAGCATCAGGGCAAAAAATGATCTCTTTTTGTTTGATGGAAAATCTACTCATACATAACAGCATAAAAGCTCCTAACTTGGCATAGAGATTGTTCGCGGAGAGTAAAACGCAAGACAAAACAAAAAGAGAAGAATAAAACTTGAAGCAGGAAAAGAGAAACCACTGCCGGGGTTTTCCGCCACGAAGGGAGCAACACAAAAAAAGAAGAAAAAAAAACCACGAGCATAAGAATTGTATAGATCTGAAGTACAAAAATAAGAACAAACCAAAGTACACAAAAACTAAGTCGAAAACAGTGCACACGAAACGAACCGGCAGTAAGGTTGCAGAGAGCGCAGGGCTCGCGCGAGCTCCCCGAAACCGTCCGTAAAATAAAAGTGAAACAATCGACGTCTGCTGTGCGTCGCCCCACACAGCCTGTGCCCACGGAACGATTCTTGATATCGCGGCGTCCCCCGACGGTCCCCGACGGACCGCGGCGCGGGACCGTGTCGCGGGAAAAAAACGCGGCAGTGCTGCAGCAGCATCTTTCGCAGCGTCGGTTTTAAGATTTATGTAGTGCAGGCCGTTTCGGGCCGACGCTCAGGTTGCTCGTTTTTCTTATTCGCCTTCGACATCGTGCCGCAGCGTTAAAGGTAAACTGCATCGGTGCCGGTTTGGTTTGAGCCTTTTGTGCCGTTGCTGGTAGTGTGTGTCGTCGTTTCGTTTTCCCTCTCTACCAACGGATTGAAGTTCTTGCTGTTTACGTGTGTTGTACCGAATTTCAGTCCGGCTCATTGAGAGACCGACCGCATGGGCATCCGAAACAACAGTGGAGTGATCTGGAGCGATGAAGCTTCAGGAAGGAAGCTGGTCTTCAGGCCTGAATAGCTGGTGACTTTGATGAAAATGTTGATGATGGCGATGGCTGATCGTTGCCTTGGGGCGTTCTTAAGATCCATTTTGCACCGTATTCGCGTGCGGGCACCAATTTCTGTGTAGGGCTCGGTGGTTGCTCCAAGGGAAACAACCAGAACCGCATGGTCCACGCGATGTTTTCGTTTTTCTAGTGACGCTTGGTGGAGTGTTCTGCGCCCGGATTTTGCTGGGTGGATTTGCTGAAACGAATCAAACCGTTCGTGTGAAACGATCTCTGTAACGTGAATATGTAGATGTCAAATGACCAAAACGTGGGTGATTAACTGCCCCAGTTTCTGGAATGGGCGTTGGAAGTAGTGATCTTAAATATTGGTGGTAACATTGCTGATCGTGTTTGATGCCGGTGCGAAATGGAGCTGGAAATGGAGGTTTTAGCTAAGCTGCATCGTATCGTTTGGTAAAACTTATAAAAAGTGTGCCTTGGAAAAAAAATCTGTAACTTCTTGACATCCAATCCAACACCTGCTGATGTGCTGTCTTGATGACTCAAATAGTCGCCACTTTACCTTGCAACAGAAGCACTAGAATACGTACAGTGGAAACAGGGCCAGTAGAAGCCATAGCAATTCAACGTTCAAAGCCTAAAGCAAGCACAAAAAAAAACGAGAAAAATTTCCACGTCGACGAAACCGAATCTGGGTTGATCTCATTCGTCAGCAGATTGTGACCGTCAGTGCTGTTGCGGTTGGAATTGATGGGTAACTTCGCGAGATCAGTAGGGGAAGAAGTACACATACACACACACAGAGCGACGAATCACAGAAGCAAATCACCACCCTGGCAAATCTGGCCTCACCTTACCACGCCGTCCCAGAACAGACTTACACCACAAAAACAAGGTGCACGAAATGGTGCAGCCTCCAGCGGCATCAAACCCCGCGTGGCCCTTGGGATATCGTTCGTGCCACGGCGTTTTCGGAATGGTTTGCAATTGTGGTTAATTTTTTCGGTAGCTTCATCACCGTTGCCCGCAAGAAGACGATCTTCCCGGTTCGCTTGTGTTTGCTTTCCTACATCATCTTCCATTCTCCCGTCCGCTCATAAAGCTTTCCAGTTGAAGAAAGTTTGGAATTAATATTTCCGAACAGTGTACCTTTGGGCCAGCGAAAAGTCTTCCCCGGGATTGGCGGGGGGAGGAGAAGAGGAGGAGGGGGGAGGGGCAAAGAAGTTGGTTGGGAATTGATTATTCTCGTAATTACCGACCACCTGGATGGAGCGGACGCGTAATTACGTGGTCCCGAATGTGCGAAGGTTTTGCGTGTCTGCTGCGGACGGTCGAGTGGACGAGTGCGAGTACGAGTGGTGCGGAAAATCTGGGTGGAGTTGTGAAAATTCGTACGCGATCAAATGGTTCCAAAGTGGGCGGGAAGGGACAGGGAAGGTAGCGCACAGAACCGAACCGAAGATCACGTGCTTACGCAATTCCTCGGTAGGTGTTTCGATCGAGGTTGGAATGTGTTTTCCTTTTATATTGGCGTCATGCCAAATCAGTGTAAATATCGCTGCTCTTCTGCGGCGAGCACGCGGCAACACGTCGCCTACGTCATCGTGTAATTGTGGCCACCGTGTGAGTGGGGTTTTCGGAGAAGGGTTTTCACCTGCTACTGCGAGGCGAAAAGGGAGTGGGCTTTGTAGTGGGAGCAACATTTTGGAAACCGTTTAGCCCGTAAGTACCCTTTCGCTCGATGCATTTATTCTAATCATTGCCATCATCAAGTGGAGCAATTGCATACAAATTTTGCCCGAGCGCGGTGTGCGAACGAACGGAAAGCATTGCCGGCAGCAGCCGGAAGCAATTGACGCGCACTGGCGCATTGGGTGCAATTTCCCGGACCTGTCGCTTACCACGCTTTTTCAGCTCCGTTTCGGTGGCACTTGGTTCGGGAGCATAGGGTGCTTAAACCTATTGGCTGCAAATAATAATCGCGCTCTCATTAGCAGTTAAATCCATTTGAGCCCCATCGAAGAGGGGGCAACTGGAACGTCAAAGCAGTGGAGAAAACCATGAGCCATCAACAAATAAGGTGAAAACAGTGCAACGTAAAGAAAAGATCAATGAGAACTAACGTCTGCCAATCAATCGTTCAGTCCAAAACGGGGTGAGTGAAACCGAAGGGGACGGAACACAGGCGCGCGCGTTAAAGCGATTAAGTACATGCATGGCATTCTTCTGAAGCACAATCAGCAACTCAAATCCCGCCGTCCCCGGCTTCCCCTCACCCCGCCAGAGATCGGCTGATGAAGAGTGACGGGAAGCGGGAGTCTGATATCTTGATCGCGATATAAATTTCAATCGCCAATCCCAAAACGTCCCAAGCTGGTCGTGGTCGATCGATCGATCGATCGGAAGCTGCTGCCAGAATTTGTCTACCGGGCGAAACGACGCCATGGAGGAGGGCGGCTGGGTGGCCCAACCGGGATGGCGTTGGGAGGAATGATGATAAAAGACGTGTGAAAAGAGTTGAGCAGCAAAAAGAAGCAACAAAAAAAGGCATGAAAAAAAGAGGACACACTCGATCAGAGAAACCCGATCAACGCGATGCTGCGCAAGATCAAAGCTGAATTGGCGAAACGATTGGCCCGGTAGTATGGAGTGTGTGTGGAGTAAGGGAAAAATCCCCCGAATCGGGATCGGGAGGAACACATCCTGACAGCAATCCGTGATAGCCCGGTTCGAGCCGGATTTATTTCGCGAGTGGAGTGTCCTCTCCGCTGCCCGATGGATCCGATTCGCTGACGCTGGAACACTGGGTAGACCGAGCCCCTCCGACTTATCCTTCTTTCTGGGAGTTCTGACAGCTCTCGTCCGTAAGTCGTGCATTTGCGCACACATGTATGCCGAGCAAAACCTGGACCCTAACATCCAAAGTGTTCCACAGGGGTTCGGGTTAGGAGACAGTCGGGGGTCGGGCATATATAGAACAAACTTTGGCAAAGCGGCAAACAACGAACCCTTGGGCGCTTTGGTTGGATCATCGATAGACCTTTGGCTGATGAATACATATACATTATTAATGGGCCACTCTTTTATTTGTGCACAGTCGGGGCGGATTGTCGTTTGGTTGTCGAGTGTGGTGTGTGGGAATTACACTGGCAGGGAGCGGCTGTTGTGTGTCCTTCAACATGTTTTGGTCGACGATTTCTCACTCATTGTTTGGTTCGCTTGCCGGATGGGGGTCGCTTTGCACCGGGCAAAGTAGCTGTTTGGCCGGCGAGAAGGACTTGAATTCGAAAGAGAAATATGGTGTTGAAGTGTAAAGAGTGCTTAAGCCGGGTTAAGGAAGAAAAGATATCCGGATTTAGCAATATTTGACAGCAAGCTTCTGTGGGAAGTGGAAAAGTAGAAGCAATGTCGATAAATAAACTGAGTAGAAAATGAATTAATGCGCAACAGTAAATGGCCGCACAAAGAGCTCTGGAGAAATATTATTAAAAGAGTAAAAGGAGTGACTAATTTATCAGCAAAAACCAATTTATTTAAAACAATTTACAGACCTTATCATCATACCCGTTTAACTTAAATGTTCCTTTCAGAATACTCAGTTTGTGCATTCTTACAGTATACAGCGTGCAGTAACGTTTAACTCCAGCAACGCTTGCTTCCATCGTGTATCATCCTGTTCGGGGTGAACAAAAAAAAGGTGACCTCCAGCTGGTGGTGACCCTTTGGAATGCTGTGCCGTGTCCCGGAGGCAATTTCGAAAGAATTTCTTCCCGCACCAAGTGATGTGTCGGTTCGATCCGCACACGCGAAGGGCGCTGGTGGGCATGAAATGGTGATGATTTTATGATTGAGTATCATGCAAAGTGAGCCTAGGCAGCGAGTGCGTGTGTGAAGAGAAGCGAAGCTTTTTTGGTTTTGTGTTTTTGTATTGATGGAATAGCCGTTGGGCGCGAGTGAGTGAGTGAGTGAAAGATCACGGCCAGTGAGCAGAGTGTGAACAGGCGGTGAAAGGGCTCAAAGGTGAAGCAAAGTAACCATAGGCGCAAAAAAAAACCGTGTGTATGTGTGAGTGTTTGTGTGGCGTCTGTCTTTGGCGTGTGGAGTTTTCGGTTGGCAGTGCGGCTTTTGGAAGCGGAAGTGCGTCAAGGTGTAAGGATTGTTTCAACGGAGCGCGCCGAGTCTCCCGCCTAACGGTGCACTGGCACGCGCATGCCTACCCTTTTTGCTTTGGCCCATTGCCTTATAGATACGTGTGAGTGTGTATGTGTGTGTGTGTATGACAGAGAGAGAGAAAGAGTTTTTTTGTTCTCCTGCTGAACGTATTCGACACGACTAAGAGCAGCTTCGCTGGAAACCCAAAGGTCCCAACGGCTCGCGCGGGAGAGTCCGGTAAGTGGATAATTAATTTTAATATTCAATTATGGGCGGCGCGGTTGAAAATTCATATTAATTGATACGTTACTATCGGCCCGGCCAGATCAGTTCGACACGTTTTCGGATGCGCCCGGCGAATGCTGGCCGGGTCGGTCGGCCGTGTGTGCAGATGAGTGCGAGCGCGTGCGCCCTCGCGCTGGCCCTTTCGCTATTCCGGTCGACAGCAGGGACGTGGGGATGGCAGTGACAGGCATGGTGAAGCTGAAATGGCTTAATCGTGAGACAGCACAAAAATCCTGACCTTAGCGCGTCACCGTGCTGCTTATGTGATCCATTTCATGTGCCGGGTACGTACACTCTCCCGTCCGGTGCGCCACGATCGTTCGATGGACGATGCGTAACGCGATCGGCCCATTCGCAACCGCTCCAAACGAACTGTCTTGAGCATCGTCTGGTGTACAGGCATCGTTGTTGTTGTTATTGTTGTTGCTGTTGCTGGTGTTGATGATGATCATGGCGATGAGTTGCATCACACGGGGAGCACGCCTGTCTGGGCCGGGTATGGAACCGTCCCAAAATGGACCAGTGTGTGTAGTGATTGAGTTTGAATTGACTGGACTCGATCCGTTCGACCTCCGGTGAGCTGATCTTGCTGCCCGGGATTGATCGAGCCGTGGCCGCTGCTCCGGGTGTGTTGGATGGGTTTCAGCGAGACACATTCCACGGATCTACATCCCAGTGTAGAGTCCGCCTGCGTCCTTCTCCACCCAATGATATGTTTATCTAGCTTTGCTTTTATTTGCCACGAAAAAAAGGGCCGCCTAATCCCGCTCTTTCGGGCCAGCGTATTGGCTTGCGTGGAAGGTTCGTACAGGCTCTGGCTAGGAAAGGTTGTGTTGGCGGGCATTTTATGCCCTCACTCCATTTGATCGTTTCACGTTTGCCATCAATCGGAGCCCTGCGTATGTAGAGCGGGACGTCGGTGGAAGAAGTAAGGTACTAAATCGTATCTTGGGAAGTTCATTATGCACTCGAATGGAAAGGAGATTACGATTGACGATTGCCTCGTGTATGTGTGTGTGTGTGTGTGCATGGAGCGGAGCCTAGTATTGATCTGCTCCGATTTGAGTAGCTTTTGCTGTTTGTGCTCACGTGTTCAGACCTGTTATGTAGCTGAAAAGTGGCTTTTAATGGATATAAAGCATATCCGTAATGAGATTATAAACCTTTATACCCCTCTTTCTTCTATTGGTGATTGGGAGAATTGGATTTATCAAACAGTAGAATCATTATTCTTTTAATCCACAAAACAAACAAAATCTAACAAACGTAAAATTTTAACACATTCTTCAAGTTGTACGGACTTTTCAGGGAATCCACCGTTGCTGCAGACATTCTGGGACATCATTTAACGAAATGTTTAAAATCTCCAAGAGCCACTCTTGCCGTGTTCGTGTGGTCTGCGGAACGAAATGGTTTAAGGGATTATGCTTCTAATTCCCTTTCTTCATTCGTTACATCAAACTGCTGCAAGAAGCAAGTTGGATGTTTGTTTGTGTGCCGCGTAGCAGCCTGACCGCGGACATTGGGGTAACGCTCGAGAAATGTCGGGCAGCGGAGAAGGGGCAGAAATGTCTAGTTGAATGACATTCGAAAGCATGGCTAAGCAGAAGCTAAGCATCATGCGCATGAACGACGCACTCGGGCGAAGCATAAAAGAAATTAATAACCGGTTGATCAAACAACGTCACACCCGACGCAGATCAAAGGTGAGCGGTTGTGCGGCGCTGCTTGACGGGACAGGAGGGGAATGAAGATCTTGTAAGCAAATAAAACCGATGGATATCGATCAAAACAAGATGTTCACGCTCGTGGCAGTAGGATGCGGGGTGTTTTGCTCCCCTTTTCCCCTCCCGCTTTGTAGTTGGCAAATCGGTCGGCTAGAAGATCCGGTCCTTTCGGGGCTGAAGCTGTCTGTTTGTTTAACGGTTAATTTTCTACGTCGAATTAAAGCGTAAGAGCTCCTCCCTCTCCGCTCAGGGAGGCAGGGTTGGGGACTTATCTCCGGAACTAACTGGAAGGTACCTTAACATTGGTTTTCAAAATTGCCACAACCTTCCCCGCTCCTCGAAATCAGCGGGACACGTGCACGCGGGTGTTTACCGTTTTGTTCAAAAGCGTACGGGAGGAAATCTCCACTCAACTTCTGAATGTTATTGCACTTCGGGTGCAGCGTTCGGTGAGGCCACGATTCATCAACATTTCGTCCAGCCCAGCGTCCAGCGGCCACTGATTGCGGACCCGGCCGTGATCGCAATGTTTGCCGACGCGGCATGTTACCGTCCGTGGTAATGCTGACAAATCTTTAACTAAGAACGTTATTTACAGACCTCCCCTGTAGTGCGTGCTCTGTGTGCAAGAGAGGGGTTTTGTGAAGGAAGTAGAAAGAAACTGTCGGCTACCGCGTTGCTGCCAGTGGCTGTGTTCCGAGGCGCTAAGTGCGGAGCATTTTGTTTGGGTATGACAGAGAGAACCAGAGACACAGCGTAAAAGCGCGACACCGTGTGGGTGGGCGAGCAGATGCGGTACCGGCGGGTGGCATTGAGACATGGTGGTAAATATCCTTATTTATTGCGGTCAGTGTCATCTGGGACGATTTGTGTGCGGCTTGGCGTTACCCTCGCCGGAGCAGTAGCGTTCGTGTCGATCTGCCATGTGACCGTGGGAGCCATAAAGTATCACTGGAGCACTCCAAGATATTCTTTGCCAAATTTTGAAAAAAAAAAAATGTGTTGCTCGGAGCAGAAAAAAATAAGATCTTTACTTACAATATATTCCTCAAACCAAAATATTAAAATGGTTCTTTTAAATTTAAATTCTGATGCCAATTGCACTTATCCTTATTGGGTTGTTACTGCCCATTGCACTTGTTATTGGGTAGATCTTTACTTACAATATATTCCTCAAACCAAAATATTAAAATGGTTCTTTTAAATTTAAATTCTGATACCAATTGCACTTATCCTTATTGGGTTGTTACTGTCGAAATTCTGAGTATATTTTTAGATTTGTAATTATTATGTCAATATATGAAGATTTTAAAGAAGTTGAAAACTTATTAGCGGCGAGGCTTAAGTTATTTGATAAATATAGGACTTTCCGGCAAAAAATCGTAGAAATTTAGAGATTGCTTGGTTAAAGTTAAATTAAACTAAACTAAATTAAAGTTAAGATTAAGATATCCCACTACAAAGTTATTCGACTTCTCTTGTACTCGTATCTACTTGTATTGTATCTTGTATCCTAAAAAAGATAAGTTTGCTCATGAAGTAAAGCGTTTATTCTCTTGCAACCCCTAATTTAGCTGCTAAGTGCCTGGCCGACCTGCTACAAAGTAGTGCAGCTTACAGAAAGTCTATTCTTCTGGCCAACCGCCGCTGTTTCGTAATTGAAACAGGATGGTCTGCTGCAGCAAACTATTCCCGCTCTTCAGCTCCAACACATTGAGCCGGCACCGGGAGGGCGCCAGTTGAAAGAAAATAAACAAAATTATTGAGACATACGGACGCAAAAGCCCACTGCTGCGCGGCCACGATGCCGATGCATACTATCTTACCCTTGCGGTGTGTGATTGTATATTTTAATCGCAGCCTTTGTTGTTCCACACCGAATGTGCAATCTTGCTGCTCGCGGCGACTATCAATTGCACAGCCGGGCTTCCATCCTTGTGTCTATGCTCGCGCGCTTACACGGTTGTGTGTGTGTGTGTATATGTGTGTGCAACGTGAGATCCCTGAGAATGGATTGGCGATGGTGGGGATGGTGGGGCCACGTTGATACCTACCGGACAACAGTGCACCGGACCACACTTGCCACATTAGTGTGTACATGCACCGATGTATCACGCCTACATGACGCCCTTTTCCAAGCCCGCAAGGCTTCCAGGAGCACCAGTCAGCGACATTCAGGTGTCCGCTTCGGGTCCGTGTATTTTTGCTTCTCTAGCGTGTGCGGCCCACGCGGAGGATGCTGGCTGCATTTGCCGCCTGTCAGCATCGTCCGCATATAGTTCGTACAGGTTCTGGCGAGCCGATGCCGGGAATGCAAACGGTGGCCTATTGCATAAAATTGCATATTGCCCCGACTTGCTGGAGGGCGGTGGCGGACGAGGGGGCGGTAATGTTGGATCATGGTAGTTCGTAGTGCCTCAGTGCCTTAGGTACACGGTGCAACAATGGGCACTTATGCGATACACGGGAAAGGCTAGCAAAGGAAGCGGAAGGATGCAACCGAACATGAATTCCCACAAAACGCACCAGAGATAGCGCTCGAGGGGAAAGACCCGCACCCCGTCCCACGATAGGTCGTTGAGACACAAAGTGCACTCGTTGCACTGGGGTGGATGGCTGCACCGGCAGCAGCACTAGATCGGGATGCAATCATTACGAAGTCATAAATAGTAAATTTGAATAAATAAATAAATAAATTATCCTCTCCTCTCCGCCGTGAAGTAATCTCCGCTTACATGGGCTTAGCTACTTGACAAGAGGGGAGAGGGAGGACGTGAAGATGTGTCGAGAGAAAAAAGAGCATAGAAAAAATGGCCTGCAGACGCCGTGGTTTGGAGGAGATTTCATATCTGCCTGTGTGAACAGTGCAGTTCATGTTTTATATGCAATCGAGAAATGTTGCATTTAGGAACTATTTGCATTATAATAATTTTAATTTTTGTTTGTTTGTTTCGTTGTTTTTTCTTTAAACTGTGACTGCAAAAGTTGGAATAATTGTTTATGGAATTTCATTCCGCTGTTGGTGCTACACAAAGCCAATTCCACAGTTGTTGTTTGATATCTTTGCACACTTTCTTCGGATAAGTATTATTTTATTTTATTGCTGCAAAATACATGCCCCGTACGCATTAATCTGCATACAGACGACACTGTGCATAGGGGCTGATGAACACTAGATTCCTGTTTCGCCCTTCAATGGAGTTTCTGGATATAATTCCTCTGCACTAACTCTACCGTTCAAGCTATATCTGGTGTAGTTTCGTTAGCGGCAGCAGCGGTAGTGCAGTGAAGAAGTAGCATAACTGCAAGTAAGTAATAGGCCATCGAAAGCCCATTGAAAACAGAAGGAACAGCAGGAATGGTCGCAGTAAATAAAGTGCAAGTCAAAAGGCGAGAAGCAACCGATGGGCTAAAACAAAGCATTGCCACAGGGCTCACAGAGGGGCATACGCGAAAGATGCCGGAACGGAATGAGAGACTGTTGCAACTATTGCAAAGATGCCAACGTAGCTGGCGTGAGTGTGTGCGTATAAATGTTTGTCGCTGCGATCTTTAGGACCGTAACAGCTAAGGTCGAAGGGAAATGGGGAGTCGGGAAAGAAAGAGGGGAAAAGGGCAAAAGCAATGCGAAACTAAGAGAAAAGCCACAGTAATAATAATAAAACTGCACCGAATGAAATATGATCACGATGCAGCGGAGGGACGTGGCCGTGTATGCGCTATCATTATTATTTTTATCTGTGCGACTGTGTTGCCGATCCATAGGTAAAAGGCGCATCGCTGTGGTGCATAAATCTGTTACATCCCGCGGCACGTCTATTTAGTATTGATATTTGTTTATTAAACAATCTAACAATGATCATCTTCGGTGGGGCGCGGCGGATGGAGTGCACGGCCGGTGGGATTGTAGATCGAGCCATGTGGTGTGCACAATCTGAATGTTACCTGCTGCAGCTCTTGCCTGTGAAGCCCTGGCGGGTGGTGCCGGGAATGGTAGGGAATGGAAGATTTATTTTTCGTGTAAGGTTCTTCAAGAGAAAACATCAGCCAAGTACACACTGTGTTGTAGCTTAAAAGATTTTCAGAGGCCGCTTGGATACGGATGAAGGGAGTTAGTGGTATGGGTCTTGAGAGCCTTCTTCATTGCTCAACCTTCATGAGGAGAGGATTTCATATATTTGCAGACAAAGTTGACGGGGGAGTAAGTAAAAAAGAAGAAGAAAATTGCATGGCCTGCCCGACAATCACGAGGTGCAAAAGTGCATCCCGATGTGAAATCGAAAGTTTGCATATTCCCTGTCCAAGGATCGGCCATCGGCTGTCTGTCCCGCCTGGACTTGAGTGTGTGCCGGAAGCGCTCAAGTCGTGTTTTTTGTTTGTTTGTTGCACTTCTGCAATGGTTCCTCTTGAACTGGCGGTGCGTTTGGTTGCTCCTAAATAACATGCATCGTTTAATTCCGTTTACACGCGTCCGGCTGGTGTTGAGGTGTCTGGGATGTCTTTGGATTCGCTGGTGTTGTTGGCCGCCCTGAGAGAGTTGTCCCTGGCGTACGTTCCGGCCGAGTGTCTGTCCTGGTGCAGTGTACGCCTTTCGGATGGACGGGTGTTCGCACCTTCGCTGCGAATGTCATCGTAGTTTGGCAATAATTGCTTTTAAATGAACAGTAATTGACACCGAGCGCCGAGTGGCTGCTATTGAGCCGGGGCCCTTTCACGATTTCGAATGCAAAGTGTGCCATATCGGGGGTGGTGTGTTTGTGTGTTTGCTCATGTTTGTGCGATGCACTATCGATTGCATGGGAAGGGGAAGGGCACGGACGGGTTTTTATGTATTAATCAGCAGCGTGAAGTTGTGTATGGCTGAACCCCGCCAGTAGGAGAATGTGGCTTTTCTTTATGCGAGAGGTTCTTCAAGTATGCCTCGGTGATCTTGTAAGGAATATATTAACAAAAAAAGTGCATGAGCCCTCACCAAACCTCCATATCAGCCTAGTGACAGAGCTTTGATGTTGTGAGCTGCGTGAGGTAAGGTTGAGTTCGTTAGTACATCGTGGATGGAGTTGCGCCTGCCGACACACGCCTGACATCAGGAACCACGTCGGCAACAGTTCGAGTGTCGCTTCGGGTCCTTTCCCCCCGAGCTGAGGAGCCCCTGCGCTGGCTGCAGTTTGTGAAGGCCATCGAAGAAAGGAACGGGCCCTGAAAGGCACTTGTCCTCGCTCTGCCGCCGCTCAGGTTTGTCGTCGATCGTTTACGGCGGGCCGCCACTTTAAAATGACTGGTTCAAGATTCACAACACGTTTCATCTGGCACGTTCAGGCTTGGGCTTTTTTGTGCCAGATCCTGCCGTGCGCAGAGTATCCGCGCCTCGTACAAATCTGTGCGCAATTGCACGTCAACACGTGACGACGGATCGGGTGGAGGCGCACCAAGCGAAACTCGCCAGGCTCGCCAGACGGACCTCCGGACTCCCTGGGGACGACCATTTTAATGCAAATAATACCGCCCCCACCGGTGCGGAGATTTCGGTTTTAATGGGCCCCGGGAGTGGACGGCGGCACCCGGAAAAAAGAATGTACCGCTAACGAGTGCGAAGTGTGGCAGTTGATAGCAAAACTGCATCACATAGTCATCGTAGCTGGATCGTCGGGTTCGGTTGATCTTTGGGCAATGAGGCGCACCCGGGTAGGCACGTTTACGTTTCGCTAGCGTGATTAAGAAGATTCGCGTGCACACCTTGGGTGTTGGATGTTGAGAGCGCCTAGCGCGATCGACTGTGGTTCTCGGTTTCCTGTAAGCGGTACGCCTCCACCATACACTATCAGATCGGTCGGTGCAATCCGCCACCTCACTGAAGCCTCACCGGGAACACCTTCGGATCAGAGCGCAACGTTGAAAGTGTGCGCGATGAGGCACGTTTTGTTTCGCACGCGTAAACATATTTATTTTGCCCCGCGAAGCCTTGAAAGCGGTGTGACGCGGGTCGTAACTTTTGGAATGCACAAACATTTGCCTGGCACGCAGAAAGGAACCTGGTGCGGTGCGACCACATTCCAGCAAAGGGTCATATAAGCCGCATTGTCAGCCCTTTGTCTGTGTGGATGGTCTGTAGTTTGATGGGTGCTGTAACATCTCAATGCATTTCTGTATAGTCGTTTATTCTAGAAGTTAACGGAAGCGTGAACTTGTTGAAACACACATTGGAACGTTTAGCAACGCACACAGAGACAGGTCGGATGAAGCGGAGCAAGGGATATCTTTATCACAAACTAGCTGCGGACAATAGTGATTAGGGGTGTTTCAGTGTCACTTAGTATCTAGTACAGGCAGTAACTGATAAGCTAGTTTACTTGGTGGAATAGCTTGCGAGATGTGCAATGCATTGTCCTGTCCAGTTTATCAGTGTTTGCCTGGTGGGCTTTCTTTGCTTTTGAGATGCACTAAAGTATTCGCGAGACGTTGACGGTACACCCTTAGCCTTGGAACACTTCGATCAGGTGGCGAGTAAGCAAACTGGCGATGCATCTAGTGCTGGGTACGGGTCACAGACCGACTATAGCCTACAAGATCAGTTTAATTTCTTGCAAAAAAGTAATACAAAATAAACAGAACATTGATGTTACAGTTCTTCAGGTTTGACTCTCCACAAAGAGATATTCATTGCAGATACATAACAAATAATTTAAAACCTTCAATATATGATCTGATCTTCAAAAAGGAGCAGTAGGTAGGAGGTAGCAGTGAAATGTTATTAGGCCTTTTTTGTCAGATATTATTATTTGAATTTCATTTAAAAAAGTTTAAATGTTATTTTTACCAATACGTGACATCAAATGTGAAAATGCGAACCGGTAATAATGTTAATTTAAATATATAAATTGACATAAGATTTATTTATATTATAATTTCTAAAACCTGGGTCTATTCTAGAAAACCGTGAGAATTTTAGAACTTGTGTGATACATATGTGACCAAAAAGCTTCAAATTGTCCGGCACTGTACTAGTCGTCCGTTTATAAGTTCATTTATCTCTTATTCGACAGCAATGAAGGTGATCATTTTCTGCGTATCATGCTTGATGCTTCACAACAGCAGGTTCCCTGCTGTTTCACATCATGTTCATCTTGATCAGGTGCATGATATCCAATGAAAGTTGCCCTTTATTAGCCGCTGAACGACGTGGAGAAGAAATCGATCTTTCCCAGTACAAATGCTCATGCGTGTTTAGAGCATGTTCTATTCGACGCCCGATGCAGTAATCGGTCAGCAACACAACTACCATTCGGCTGTGTAGGTTAATCGAACTGATGTTTATGATTTATTGCGCTCGATCAGTATCATCACTATAGGTTCGTGTCGATGACCAGGCGTGTCCTGTTTCAATTCGCCGCATCACACCGCTAACGACACCCAGCGTGTTCAAACCAAAAAAAAAACGCTTCGAGCGATAAGAATATTTTAATGACACGGCATATCACAACATATCGAACCGATCTCCACGATCAGGCATGCGGGAGAGTTCGCGTTGTTTTTTTTTCTTCTTCAGCCTCTAGAGCAGCATTACGTTCCAGATGCCTTCAATACCCGCGCGTTTGGTTATTAATCACCCGAAAGGGAACTGTTTTCTGAACCGTGCGCTCAATCAATTCTCTCTCGCAGTGTGTTGGTTTTTGTTTTCCTTTTGCATGTTGTCTCATCTGCACGTGCCTTCTGTCTCCCGCGTCCAAAAACTATTTGTTTGTTTTTTCGTGTTGATGATGATGATGAGGTTGTTGATGCTGAAGATCATAACTTGACCATACGTTAATTCCTTTCCACATCCCTGCCATATTTGCGGCTCGGTCGAGAGTGTAACCAGCGATTGAGTAGTGGGTAGGAAAGGGTTAAAAGATCTACCAAATATTTATGCAATTTGTCCCAGGCGATGATGACTCAGATGCAGGCCCTACGCGTGCTCTAGCTGACCCTGCTGTACGGCGACTAGCACAGGTCCGGTTTTGGGCAGGGTGCAGCGTGTAATAAATTTTAGAACATGGCGCGCGGAGTGCAATACATTTGGGGCAAGAATTTCGTTCCCTCAATCCACAAATTCCTCCAATGGGCGGGCGCGGGTGTGTGCGAAATAGAGTGGATGCGGTGGCGAGCCGCACTTCCCTTCACTGCAAGCTGGAGTGCCCGAGTGTGTGTATTTCGTTCTGTTCCCGTTCGGGCACCGGGACCTATACTTTGTGCGACGGTTCACCGCCGGTGACCGTTTGATTGATGAATGAGCGTCGCAATTGAATTAACGGCCCCGGACTGAACGCACTGGAGCGCTGGTTTCGGATGCCGACCCGGCGGGGAGCTAATAAGCTGCTGGGCAGCATGCTGCCCATGGCAAGGTGGTGACTTTATGGCTACATTCCGCCGGCCACCGAACGCGGTCAGTGGCTGCTGCAGCGATTCCTGCCCGTTCCAGCGCGAGCGCGACCTGAAAACCGGGGTGTAAGTTATGTTCAAATCTGACAGCACCGATGAACACGCGAATGATTTATGAGGACAACCTGCTAGTAAGAAGAGCTCTCGAATCACTGCGTTGAACAGTCGCGGCAGATTCTGGCGCCCTGGTCGCCGTTACCCTCTGGTTTCTTCGCCGGTCGCTTCCTGATTTGCATGCTCCACAGCCAGCTCAGGCCAGGAACGAGCATCGCATCGCCAGTCTTATTCGTACACGGGTGGAGGCAGGCAGGCAGTGGTAAAAGCGGCCTCAGTTGTCCATCTGTCCTACCGGTTGATCAAGTGGTGGTAGAAACCTTTCGGTGGGCAAAAGGTGGGAACATACCGCGCCGTGGTACGCAAAGGGAAGGGCAGAGAACCATTTCGGTCATTAAGACATCGTTGCGTCCCATTTGACGATCAGCTTGGTGTTTTTTATGACACCCGTCCGAATGGAACGGCAGCAAATGGGTTGATGGCGATGAAAATGATAATTGCTCACGCAAGCGCGCGGCCCAAAACGCGCCACCCGTGCTCCTCCTTCGCCCTGTTGCGTTGGCTTCGGAGATACGGCTCCGGATGTGAGCTGTCCGTCGGCTGGCAGGCAAATGAGTGCGCGCACGACTCACTCGCGCCTGGCGAAGTGAAGTTGCCATACTGATCCACACCATATTGGTGAGATGGAATGAAGCGCGTCTCCACGCCCCGTGCAGGAATTTCGACCTAGCAGAGGCAGAGCAGGTCATCGTGCTTCGGATGCAATATGCTCCGTCGGGTGGGATGCTGTGGTACATCGTGACACCGTCTAACACACTTTATTTAAGAGGTTAATTTAGAGCATGTTTCTGCATTCGCTCGTGGACAGCACGGAGCGGCACAGGGGTTTGGGGGAATAATTTTGAGTGCTAAATAAAACACGCAGATTGTATATTTTTAGAAGCGCGGTCTGCCGTTTTTCTAAACCACCCAACGGGAGACCCTTTTGCACATGACGCAGCCACGCAGTGTGCTCAGGTGGCGACTGTGTAGCCTGGGGCGGTGACAAATAGTGTGCTAAACAGTCGCCCCTTTTCGGATGGGCGAATCTCTTGAATCTTGTGTGTAAAATGGCATTTGCCTGTGCTCGCTGGTGCGTGTTACGGTTGGTATGCAAGAATGCTGCAAGACCTTGACTTGGAGCATATTTTTGGAGCCGGAAGCGACCTCGTCGGATTGTTGGCTGGCGCCTCCCAAAATGTGTGGCGTTGTAGTGAAGCGTTGTTGTCATGACGAAACGTCCCGAACGCCCGATCGCGAACCAATCGATCCCAAATAGGGAGTCTGTAATGTCGGCCAGTTGACATATCTTTATGCTAATTCAGAGCACGGCAAATCTTGCTCTACTCAAAGCTCTTCAACGCCAACACCGCTCAACGCATGCGATCGCATGGTTGCGATGGACGTCTCGCCGTGGACCTGACAGGTACGGCATTCAGGAGGGCAAGGTGTGGGACTCGAGCCGACGTAACGACTGGTGACTATTTTGGGTCTGGTATCCGGTTGCTTTATTTGTCGTCAGATACCGAAAACACGCATACACTCACACAAACACACACACAAATGGCCACTAGAAACAGAGCAGCGTGAAGAAAGCGGGACGCTTCTCTGCTTGTGTACGCGCCGGAATGTCTCCTTCGGTGCAATTGTAGGGCTATGAGCGGGACATTAGTCTTCAAGGCCTCCCATACCCCTTTGCGCGGGCTGTTATTCAGACTCGATGATGTCAAAAGCTGTTGGAGATGTTGTTTCTCAAACCAGAGACACATAGCGGCACAAACACACATATCGTGTTCCTGTGGCCGGTGAATTCACTCTCGATTTGTGCATCCGTGCAAACGGTACATACAAACATACACACATAAACTCATACATATTCAAGGATGCGGAAAACCAGCCCTACACACGAAATGGAGGCACTGGTACGAACAGGGGTTTTTGGTGTTCGCTACCGAAAATGGCCACAACAAGAGTCATAATTAACTACCGAGCAGAGCGCGTCCCCGCCATGGAATGGCATTGTGTTCGTGACATTTGCACCGCGTATCGCCAATGAGCTTTGTACCCCCTTAACCCAACCGTCAACAAATGCAAGGATCGTGAGTGCAGTGGATAGTGCTTTAGCTGGTTAATTTAATGCAAAAAAGCGGACCATTCTGATAGGGAAAAGTAACCCGATGCTGTGGGGAGTTTTAAGAAGAAGTAGAAAAAACATGCTTTCACAATCTGGCGGTACGCAGAGTCGAATAAATTATGGTATTTATAGATGAAAACGGGGCGGAAAACGAACAACACGTGATACCAGGTGATGAAAGATCAAAGCAGTTTGCTTCGTTCCATTCTCTAGTAACACCGGGTAGCACGTTTGCTACCATGGGAAAATGGTATGCAAAATACACGGTTTTGTCTCAATGTACGCCGCACAACAAAGCATATATCCGGCTGGGGCCTGGTGGAGGAAAACGAAAACAAAAAAAAAAACGCCCGAAGAAGCATGATTGTGTGCGAGATCTGTCTGCGGTATGCTAAAAATACGCGAATAATTTTGCCGGCGTTGCAAAACATAACAAAAATACGCAAACTTGGGGCGCGCGCACACCCCGCGTGGCTGATGTGGTTGTGAGTGTAGAAGCCGTTTTATCACCTTTTCCAAAAATGAACAACACCCTTCGATCCGCATAAGAAAAACAAGCAAAACAAGCGAAGCACTTCTTCAACATCACACTCGCATTCCAAGAGATGTGTCCGGCTAAACGATTTGGTTTCATCTGCTGTTTTCGATGGCGTGTCAAAAGCAATTTCCTCTAATCTTCTTTCCTTGCCAATTAGAGTGAAAAGGGAAGAACGGTCCGCGTGCAGGATCTGGCCCCCATCCCGTGAAACCCGGAGGATACCGTGTGACATTAACAGATGGAGAGAGAGAACGACAAGGAACGAACGAGGCAATTTGCTTTCTTCCTTCTCTGGCCAATATTCCACCGGAGGTATAGTTTGGGGTCGAGGGTACTCTAGTCATTCCGCAGCTCAGAACCGCCGAGGCTGCACAAGCATAAACCGCAACCGCCTTGGCGGCACCAACTGGGTACCAATCCGATTAAACACTCTCCGCCCTTTCGACCGGCGGCGGCGGGTTTGCAATATCTTGCGGGCGTTATTGTTGTGCGCCGTGTGCCTAATCCTCGGTGATCTAAGGTGCATCAAGACGCGCAAACACGCCCGCGGGTAGTGCATTGCGAACCTGTGCGACCTGCAGGCGTGTTTCGCGTGTGTACAGCTTGATTGACCGCACGTTTGACGGGGGTTACGGGAGGGCCCCTGCCCGAGGTGCCGGGAACTCGTCCGGGCTCCAGCAAATGAACTGGCCTGCTCGGGAAGGTGCTCCATCCGGACAATGACGCGTGTTGGCAAAGATTCGCGAGACCAATTCAATTCGCAACGGCGATTTGGTAGTCGGTGTGCTGGAAGTTCATGATCGCTCTGTTCCTGCACGCCGCATGTAGCAGCCGGGCTGGGTGCTGCTGGTTTGGTGGTCGAATTTGTGATCAACCGATTGGTCACAGGGTTCGACTGAATTCCGTACGGCAGCATGCCTGTGTTATTAGTGCGGAACAGTAAATGCCATCCGCCGTCCCTTTCAATGATCGTTCTAATCGGTCATGCAGAAGAAAGTGTTCCGGCGGTTTGATATGGAGCACGGTATGGAGCCAGACGTTGTCAAAAGGGTAATGTAGGTTTAATTCGAAGCATGATCGAATGGTATAGAAAAAATTGTATCCTCATAATGACAACAGCTGCTAAGGTTACATCAATACTCTGGAGGGTAATTTTGGTAAAAGGAGTTTAATAGTTTTCCACTTTATCGTGTATGCATTTCGTGTAAGAAAAGATTGCCATTTCTGCGACTTGTTGGTGATTTAACACTACGTTAGACAGCAGTATCGAGAGGATATATCCTATGGAACCTAATAAGTGTAATGCGGTCCCATTCTTACGCGTTGAACTCTGTACTTAGTTGTGTATGTGTTTTATACTTTTTGATAAGAATTTTATGCAAACCTTCTTCATCCCCATTTATAATCGTTCACGGATAACAATCTCGAAAGAAAATGTGCCACACGGCTAATCGCCAAAATGTACTATCGTGAGCCACATGAGCAAAACATAGCATTATTCTTTCAACCTCTTAACAACATGTAGCTCGAGAGCATAAGCAATCACACAAGAAGCATGTATGCAAATGAAGCAAACGGGTGCATTCACCCGGCACAGCTGGTGGTGGTTGCGAGAAATAAACAGCAGCAACTTTAGCCGCGATCTTCTTCCTGGCCTCTTCCTGGACACACTCAGACACAGACACAGGGCACAGTGGCATCGCAATCACTAGGTATGCTGGGTGCTGGGATTGATTTATGCTGACCGTTTGCTGCCAGCAAACTGTCCGCTTTTTTTTTGCTGGTACGCCAGAAATACGATACTGCTACTATTTATTACATTCCTGCCGGCGTGTTGTTGCTGGTACGTTTCTTGAAGAATGCGTGATGTGTATCGGTCTGCGCACGTTCGCTGTATTTTAACGCAAATGAGCATTTGATTGACTTGTAATTTTGATTATGATTTTTTTGTTGTAGTCATTTAATACCGACATACCTTGAGGCGTATGTTAAAAGTCTCGTGACACTTAGAGGGGAATGCTTTCCCAGCTCTACCATTTTTGAATACATTTAATCAACGCTTATCTAACACACTCACTGGATTGGATGGAAGCAAGAGGCCGAATGTATCGTTGAGTAATAACACCGACCCAAATAAGATATCGGTGGCATGAAACCTTAAGATTGGCTCGAACGCAACGCACCATTGCACCAGTGCACGCAAAATAAGGTGCCGAAGGACGATGCGATGGGGCACGGGCGTCGAACGAACCCGAAATGGTAAAATGCAAAACGAGCCGTCGAGTAATATTCATTTCGTTATGAATTTACGATCTCGGACGGGGCGCAACCATGGCCATTCGCTAACGGTAACATCGATAGTGTTTAATCATCGTGCGTCCTCGTGGCGGAGGACGACGTTTTTACTGTCTACCTCCGGTTTCCGCCCTCGACGGCGAAACCCGAAGCGAGGCTGAAATAAATCAGCAAAAGTACTAAAATGTTTTAATTAGTGCAAAATGGCTTTCAGCTACAAACCGCTCAATCTGCCAAGCTCCTTCAGGTCAGGGGGCGAGGGATGCTCAAGGGAGGTGAGCACTCAGAGGGGAAAAAACCGACATGAAACGACATGATGATGGTGAGCCAGAGTACATTCGTTCGGTTACGAACGCTGTTCTTGGTGCGCTTGTAGCGAAGGGAAATAAGTGACGGCGACCGAATGACACTTGTACCGGGTGGTGGTGGAGCCATGCACTGGCTGAATTTCAGTGCATCCTCCTTTGCACGATGATCATGCGGTGCCGTTCGTTTTTCGATGGCTACGATGGTTCGGTTGGGAGAAACGGGTCGGTTCCAGCGTACTGACAGCATGCCTCAAAGCCTATCGATGCCCAAAGCTACAGTTACGAACTTCCTCATGTACACACCATCATATCCCTGCAATCGTGTTGGCCCGTTTGCTGTTACCGTCCAGAGAAATTGAGAGCACAGTGCGAATGTGTTCGTTACTCACTGTGATGCCTGTCGTTAAGATTTTCTTTACAAATAAATGGGTTGAGTAAATTTTGTAATATTTAGTAGATACTTTAATAATAAGGGAACAAATTATTCAAACGTACAGCAAGTATTTTCCAGTTTTTGAGCATAATGAAATTCAGTGAAACACTGAGCAAAACTATCTCTCGCATTACTTGCTTCCCGATGACACCGCGTTGCTTGACAACTGTTGCGCGCGTGCATTGGTTGCCTTTCCTTTTCTGACCGGCAAGTGGTTTTGCTTGTTTTGTGGCAAAGTATTACGTAAAAGTAAAGTGATGTGATACAAGTACCGTACACATCTCTTCCGTCCCGCTGGTACATCCATGCTCATTGCAAAGGAATTGTAGTGATTCAAAATACAAAGCTCATGTGACATCTTACAATGACAAAGATTGCTTGCAAAACGAATTTGCTTCAACTTGCTATAGTGACTATGTCTGACTCACTATATTAGGATAAAAATATTCTTGTTTATTGTACAGCGATGTGACAACTTTCGAGAACAATTGTGATATAAAATACGTTACGCAAAGAAAGGTAATATATCTTCATTTCACACTGCAGCTAAATTTTATAAGAGATCTGTAAAACGTTTATGCTTTGCTTAACAGAGCTGTAAAAAGTGTATTAAGCACAGTTTACACCACACTTATCACCTTAAATGATGTTTCTTTAACGACATTAAATCACTACCGTCCTTATCTGTTTTGGTTGGAGGTGGTTGAAATGGAGAAAAGAGTAGGAGCGACAATGAAATTAATAGTGACACAAATGTTCATTACGAATCGGATGGAAACAGTATGCATTTTACTCTCTACCGAAAAACGAAAGTAAAAAAAACTCTACATTAATGCAATCCACCTGCCTTAGATGGGGTGACCGCAAGGGAGAGCGCGAAAAAAGAATGTAATTTTAATTTGAAATAAACCTTTTTCAGTCCTATTTTGGAACATGGGTGCACGAATGGATGGTGTAGGTAGGGTATTTTACGGACATGCTCTGCAATGACCCTGACAAAAGGTATTATTTTCATGTGGCTTGTTCGTCATCCAAATAAAAGAAGAAAAACCGGAGGAAACCTCGGGCAAGTAACACGCGTGTAAAAGTGGAGTGCTTTACTTAGATGTAACAAAATCCCCGTAACAACAGATAAATCTGCGTATTTGCATCGGATGAAACGTATTGAGTTTGAGGTTACAAAAGGTAAGCTTGAGACGTTCGGTGAGGGAAGGGTACTGAGGTGAACATCGACCGCAAAAAAAAAAACGTATGGACTAAGATGCGTTAGCAATCGGAGAGCAATGTGCTATTGTAGTGACAACCAGATTAGAACCAGAATTGCACTACTATTGTGGTAAACTTCTGAGAGAAATGAGTACGTTTGATACTACGGTCTTAGCAAACCTCGCTGCATCCCTGTCGTGGTATCCCGTTGTCAGCTTATCGTTGCATATCTTATTGGCTTTTTGAGCTACTCGGATGGGCTGCACAATAAATGGTGACGGTGGTGGCATTCCTTAGCGGAATGGAACATTTTTCATTAACTGTGTGCCATTGTGAATCAATCAAGCGTACTGGGGTATCTTATCTTTGCCGTAATGCTGTGCGGATGTTTTGTGACTGCGTGTCCGCCTAGGGACAAAAATAAGCTCCACTATCTGGGAAGCCTTCATCCTGCGTCGGCCTCGTCCGGAAAGCTTAAGCTCTTAATGTGTAAAATTTCACACTCAATCCAATCACATCATGATGTTTTACACGTTCCAGTGCGAGAGCAAATCTTTTATGATCCGCAATAAATAGAAATAAATAGAAGAAACATTACCCGACACACATCACCGATTGCAGCCTGAGGGAGTCTTCTTCTGTGGCGTCATGTCTCGTCGTGCGATGATTTACAACTGCATCCGTAACGTCGCGAAACAAGTGGCGAATCAGAAGGCCCCTGTTCACTGTAGCGCTAGAGAGGATTGATTTCAGCTGGGGCTGTGGGTTAAGGAGGCTCTCGCGAAGGATGAAGGAATGGCCATGCCTAGAAAGACAAAATAAACCCAAACCGCAAGTACACGACGGAGCCGCAAGCCTTGAATTACCTGGTTGGAGGAGGTCTGCCGGTTAAGATTGACACATTCAATTAGAATCAACTTCAGGGATTACGCTTGATGTAGATTTTACTGCTAGCTGACAGTAGTTGGAGGCGATTTTATTAGGCGGTTGATAAGAGGAAGTAATCAGGACAGCTCGGTAATGGTGAGGTATGGGTAGATCTTTCCACCTACTACAGACGAAGAATTTTAAGTGGTTTGTTCTTGGGTTTTTATTAGGGTAAATGAAATATTTTATGTCTATGTTATATTATAGCATTACATGTTGTTGAATAATATGCAACTATGGAAAGAATTATTTTGTTAATAATTTGGATAATGGAACTTCAATATTTATCAAATCTGAATTATGGATATAGCCAAGAACCATAAAAATATTGTGTTTTGCTTCATTAATACACTCTATAAAGCTATTTTAAATCCAATAACAATAACGCTAGGGCAATGCCGCACCAAAATGCAACAAGCCTGGGGAAAAAATCTCGTGATTTGATCTCTTGACATTCATTTTCAGGGCACGTTGTCGCTATAGATCCTTCTATACCAATATCACCAACTTCCCGAAACCCACAGTAGAAGCATCGAAAATAAAAATGTACCGATTTTTCCGCTCCGTTCGATCTCGTCGTTTTCCGGTTTGCCTCTTACCCTTATACCTTTCGATCCGTGTTTGTGTCTGCACACTGAAGCAGCAGAAGCAGCACTTGGCGAAATTGGCTTCTCTCTTACCGATTGCACTCTGGATAGCTGATGTGTGCAAAAATGAACAAAATAAAAACACACACACTTTCTTACACACAGAAACAGAAACGAAGAAATGGACAATCCCCGATGCGTTCCATGAGCCGCAGCTTGCATTGCGCTGCGAGCTGAGTGACTGGTAGGACCGGAGCGTTGGCAGTGCTGCTTATCTGTCCATAAAATTAATAGCTCTATTAAGATAAAATAAATGGAAAATAATTACGGAAGAAAGTGAAAAATAAATTTTACTACAAATTGAGAAAACATACTGTTTTCGTTCGCGCTCGCTCGTTCGCGCCCGTTGTGTTGTGATGAGTAAAAAAACAACAACTCTAGGAACCGGGAGCCGGAAAGAACAGGAAAGTCCGGGCATAGGAAAGAGTGCACTGACATCATCACTCGATAAGTTTTACCATGCCATGCGGCCATGGCGAACAGGCTTACCAAGGGCTGCAGTTTTCTCCCGCGGTTCGTTCTTCGCCACGGTCTCACAACTGCACGATAAATGGCAGCCAAAAGCGGAGTGTACCTCTTCGGCCGAAGTGCTGCAGAGCACATCACGGCGATGCGACTCGCATCTCGGTGCAGCGAGGGCTTGAGGAAAATTTATTTCCTTCGATTTCTAACACTACGAGAGCCGTTTGGAAGGGACGAGACTAAAAAAACACATAGAGCTGACGAAATGCGGTTAGGATGTGCGGTGGACGACGGCAAACGGTGTGTGGATGAGATTAGTGGCCAAGATGAGCATAAATAAATAGGAGTTTGAGGACTGATTCGGTTTTGCCACAGTTCAGTAAACAAAGGGTGGTAATTCTACACGCTGGTGGTTAAAAATATATACGATTTGTCTCTAAGAACGTGAAATTTGCCTGTATCACTTCAGAAAAAACTCTAAGTTTCCTCACAATACTTTAAACCGATTTGGTATGCCTTATTTCATGGCACAGCACGAATACCTTGTACAACACACTTGTGCAACCATGCACACAACCTGATGCGCCGGTCGGCGTCAGGTTGATTTGATGTTTTATTCTTTGTACCCCACAAGAAATGCGCTCACAACATTGCCGTTCGAAAAGGCGATCCCCGCAATCTGAACGCGTTCCACAGGCGGAGTATGTAATTTATGGGTTTTCGTTCGTAAGCAATGCAGATCCGGCCCTGTACTGCTGCCATTATGCTCCGATGGGAGCAAAGAGCTGCATCTACCGGTCCATGGCAGAGTGTATGAGTGCAGAATGTGACCTGAGTTTATGTGGTACCACCGGACTGTCAATAACGGAATCAAAACGCTCGCTTTGGTACGCCAAGTCCCCCAGAAATGCGCTGGCAGGAGAATAAAATGCTAACAAAATATATAACCCCCATTCTCGCTCGAAGCAGTGCGATCCACTCATGCCAATAAAATCATAATTCAATCATTTGGTACGTACACGCTTATGCGACCTCCCTAGTGACATGCATCGTGGCCAGCGTGGTGCTCGTGCTTTTGCATTTGCATGCTGCACTGTCGCGCACCGTGTGACGGATGTAGGCCGGCTGTGCTGCCGGTGGAAAGCTCCGGAGGGTGGCAATCAGAAAGCATGTGAGGAAACTACTTCCTTCGGTTGTCCCAACCCCGGGGACAGTGCAAAAGTTTTAGCGCAACTTTCTAGGAGCATTTGCCAATCGCCTTAAGAAAGATCAATGAAGAATATCCAATGTTTGTTTGATGAAGGTACGCTGCCTGCTCTCGGCAGAGGCAAAGCATTTCGATACCGTAAGTAAATAAATAAATGAAGCAACAAGGGAGGAAGCAAGAGACAGAAAGCCGCAAAACAACAAACTAAAAAAAGCAAAAAAAAATCTCTAACATGCAAATAGTTCCACCCAGGAGAAAATGGAACCAGCGTGTGAGAGCGAGTTGAAGGGCAGGGAGAAAAATGATCGTTGATACACACGTACTTTCTATTTCCATTGGCAGTGATCTAAATAATTGTCACTGAATTAGTAATAATTAGCCACGACTTCGGTGCACGGGTCCGGTGGTCGAACATTATTTGCATACCACTGAATCATTTCATCGAAGGTGTCCGCTGATTGGTTCGATGTGTGGCGGCAGCATGCAATACCACCCGTCTGCCAGCCTTCTCGCGCCCTTTCCCCACCTCATACGGGTGTTTGTAATCAACCATCAACCAACGGGAGAATCGAACTCTTGTTCGCCGGGCCCATTTGCCGAAAGTGAAATCACATTCGCTGCGGGGCCCTGACAATCCATTCTGTGGCCTCTGTTGCATTTGTCTCCGGTGCGCTGACCACCCACACGCAATGTGGAGAGGGGGTGACTTATGAGTCGGGTTGCTTCGTTGCTTTGTCGTGTGTGTGTGTGCTTGCATGCGTGCCTAAGGAGTGGATGGATTGCAGAGTAAACACGCTATTTATTGTCGACCGCAATTGCGCACAAGGGGTGTGCAACGTTCCATTTATCAGGCGCTGGTTAAGTGAATGTGAATGCGCAGAGCGAGGCGCCAACCCGGGTCGACATGTGATGACGGCGACTACCTACTATTGGGATGATTAGGGGTAGGGTTGATAGAAGTGGTGCGTTCATAATTGCCACCCCGCGCTACAAATGCATCCCAATTGATTCACACCTATGGGGAAAGGAAACAGGGCTGTAATGTCACGAGGCAAATGTCTTGTTGCGCTTTGCTCGAGCGCGTAATTTGTTGACGATTTGTCACTTTTTGAAAATGGCTAAAATGGCCCGGATGCAAGGCTACGCAAGAGAGTTTCGGATGAGTATACTTACCCAAAAGCATCTGATTCTGTATTCCCAGGATTGTTCCAGTATGCGTATGCGTTCCAGTATGAAAAGTACAGTGATACATATTCATTCGTTTCCTGTTCCTGTTTCTCAAAATGTCCATTTTGGATTCTCTCATGGGTTATTATTTATTCTCAATCACAATGTGCAATCCATATGGTATTTAGAATCATGTTAGGCATTTCGATCAACCTGCCACCCCTAAAGATGCTAAAGCTTCCCTTAATCTCAACTCTTACTCTTCATAACAACGCGACAGTCCATATTTATCACATGTTACTTACAAGATACTTTACATCAACATCTACCATCATTTTATCGAGAATTTCCCTTTTTCCGTATGTTCATAATTAGTACAACTAAAGATCGGTTTACCTGTTTTTTGAAGTGCGTTTATAGTTATGGTACGACCATAAATTTGTTTTTTCGTAATAAAACGTGTAAATATATTTTAAAAAATTCAAAAAAAACATACGAAGATGTTATATAGTACGCTGCACAACTTATACATTCACTATTTTTATCTATCTCTTTCGGATTTTCCCCAAATCGCGACTGTCCATATAGTTGTGGCAGGCGCTGTACTAATGCATAAATGGCGTGAATAAAATGATAAAATCTGTAGATTTTTCAACAGCTGAACCTACTTGATAAATGTAGATTTCGTTATACGCGATATTCTACATTTGACAGTTCTTTGAACAAATTGTATTGACTTGACACATCAATTATAAAATACGAAATAATTTCACTTTTGGTTATATTTCAAAACCCTTTTTAAAAGGCTACACAAAAACTCTTTAAAATTTCACTAAAAACCTCGATATTTGATGTACACGAATATTAGAGATACACGATTGTTTCTAGTCTGCATCAATAGCATATATCGAGGAATACCTATATATTTATATTTATTTATGGCGTTGAAAAGTTTATTATTTAACGGATAAGAAGAATGCAAGAACATAGAGAATTAGTATACATATTCATTTGGAGGAAAAATAATTCATACTATTGTATCAAAGGATCAAAGTCCAATAATATCAAAGTCTGTACAAAAAAAGTTTTTCCAATTTTATTTAACTAGCGACAGCTCTCTTATTAACATTTTACCTAAATTATTAATGTGCGTTTATAAACGATCTTCTGCAAGAATATTTTAAAGTTAAAGTTAAAATCTTATAGAAGGATTTAGTCCTGTAGTTCGATAGTCAAAAGTGGTTCGATTCCTTTACTGACAGTTTTAAAAAGTCTTAAATATAATTATATATTATTAAATATATATAATATGTATATTAAATGTTTTTATTTTTTTAAATATTTTTCTATTCTTTATGTGCACACAAGAAATATAATTTGTTGTAGCAGCCAGAAACGATTTGTGTTCAATGAAGTCTTACTCGACCTTATTAGTTTAATTAAAGATTTAAGATTAGACAAGATCTTGTGTTTATGATTTCCATTTTTATGATGCATTATCCAAGGGCCGTGGAAAGAAAAGAATTTTGCAGCAAATTCATCCGCTATTAATTTAAACTGACTATTTCGTACCCACTTTTGTAGGGTCATAAACTTGTTAAATCATTTAAGTACTGCGCCACGTTTTTGTATGTACATTTTCAACGTGCCAAAGCTGGTAACGATCATAATATTTTGACCCAGCTCCAGACGATCGACACTGATGCTCCTATTTATGTGGCGGCTGCCTATGGTTTCGTGGCTTTCGCCTTTGCCGGGCGAAGCAGAGGCAGAAAACTTGCGGTTCCATTTTTCAGCACCCAATAAAGGAAGAAATTATTTAAACCTATCCAATTAACACAAACCAAACCACTGGGGGGCGACGTCTGTGAATCCTACAGCCGATTACCGTTCCCGGGGCACACCTTTCCGCCAGCCGTTAACGATAGGAAAGTGTGGCCACGCGTTCCAAAAGTGCGTCACCAACGCTCGATGTTTAACACTTAAATTTAACGCTCCTTACAGCTAACACCGCTTATCTTGTATCTCGGGACGGAACGAAACTGAAACCAAACACAAAGCAACAACAACAAGCCCGAAGAGGAAATACAAACTATACACATACACACACCGCACTCCATCAGCCAACCGGCCTAATCGTCTGATGCCCGGGGGAGAAATTTATTGACAGGACTGAATGCACCACCAAACTACATCTCAATTTAAGGCTACCCGAACTGCTCGTTCCAATCGGGGAAGTGTTGAAATTTTATTGCAACTCAAATCACCCCGATCGGGGTTGTTGCGTACGAGCGTGCGCCCGGTGCTGGATAGGAGAAAACGGAAGAGGACCACAAGCCGCGACCGGCCCTGATGGTAGCCAGCAGTAGAACCAAAAACAGGTGGAATTGAATTTAATGAGGGAAGCAAAATCGTATCAATTCCCCCGATCGATCGTTTTGTCGATCGGTGGGGTGTGCTGTTGTGTAGATCGTAGATTACGACTCAATCAGAGCCGCACTGATTGATTGATGGATCGATTGAGCTGGAGTGGATTGATTTGAAGATGCATCCAGTGGCAAGTGGGTACGGGTGGCATTACGCGGTAGCGTGGAATTGTGAAAAACTCAGGCTGTAGCTTTTGCAACCTGACTTGTCAGATCATTTAATAAATAAAGCAGCAGCAAAATTGAGCACTGCTAACTGCAAGTACCTGTCAAGCTGCGGGGCGTGCACAATGCACAAATACACGAGAAAATGCAAATTAATGAAGGTTTTTTTTAAGTCTAGTGTACTTTCTGAACAGTAACACACGTCATTACCTTGACTGTAAATTGTGCTTAGAATTAAAAAAAAATACCAATGAATATGCCCGTTGGGCTGTAATACGGTGCCAAATAAAATAAACATCAACCCAAACGATCTGCCCAGTCATGCATGAGTTGTGCAATTCTTTCTTCTGCCTCCATAGCGCAGAGTTCAAGTGAAGGAAATTGCAGTGCATGTGGAACTGTGGTAGCAGACATAAATAACCACAAGAATGGAGGCAATGTAAAGGCAAACACGATTAAGGGCTACGTAAGGTGTACGAGATTCTTCCAAGACAAATCGGACTTTACAACGCTGTAGGGGCCAGCGACATGGGAGTTTGAGGCTTTCGATGACTTTTGGGCACAATCAGGTGACAGGTGTGTTTACATAACGGTTGCTTCGTTGAACTGTTTATCATAAACAGTGTGTATGTTGACAAGCTTGATTTGATACATATTACAAGTATGTTCCTTACACCCTTTTCCAATCCAGCTTCCTTTACATAGTAGCAGCCCTAGCCACTTCAATCAGCTAAAACCACTTCCACTAAGCGGGATGGAAACTTGCGTCAATGCACTCTTTGTTGCATGCTGTGGTGCTTGTTGTCCTCTTCACTTCACATTTAATTGCTCTGCTGATGCTCCCAACCACCGGCAGGAATAAAGTAAACAACAAACGGCAGGAAAGGAAATAAAAAATAGTTACAATCGATCCTATCGTGAACTGGACAGCAATATTGGCCCAGCGTGTGACGATGGATTTAAACTCTCCCCGAAGAGGACGTGGAATGATGTTGGCGAGCTTGTACCGAGAATTCCGCGAAACGATCCCGCAACCCTTCTGTCCGCGGTCCAACCGAACGAGAAGGAGGCCTGAGAAACCCTGAAGAATACAGCACTGAGGCATTTCCAGTTCCTCTGTAGTAGATTAAATTTGCATTTTCGTTCGTTCGTTCGGTGGTGGCTGTGTTCCATTGTGACATACACAGACATACGGATTGTGGAAGCTGCCCTGTACCCTTTCGGACAGGTGATTCTTGATGCACAGTCACACAGGTGAAGCTGATCGAAATCGACTGGCACATCTTTCCCTTTGCTGCTACCAACAGCAGCATCAGCAAGGCACGGCACACAGTGTGTGGGAGCTGCTAACTGTGGAAAGTAAGATAGCGAGCAAGATGAAGCACGCGGGCTCCAACAAGCAGTACCATAATTGATTATGCCGATGTAACGCTTGTTTTTCACCTGCATATATGCACCCACGTGAGCGACCCTGCCTGGATGGTACTCCCGGATGCGAATGCCGTTAGCGAGTACGTTTCCGTTTGACTGAATGCGCTCGATTGAGTTATGTGTGGGTTTGTGGGATTCACCTGACTACCATCACCATCACCGCTTGCGTCCCGTTTGGCTTGTTACAATGGGACTCGAGGTATCCGTGGGATAGGGGAAGAGACGGAGATTCTAATAAATTATGATGATCCTTCTGAAAGGCAGTTCGACCCTTCCGGATCGTTACGGATGAGCATGGTTTTCCACCAGTGCACGCCGCACGAAACGGGGCCTCTTGAACACCTTCTATTTTCCATGCAGTTGATCGCGTTGATCCCATGTCTTTTCCGCCACCGACTCGCTAACGGTAACGGAGCGAGTCCTCTGCTGAGATGCACGGATTAATCCTTTTCTGCGTTAGGCAGCCCTATCGAAACCAGGGCTGCGCCGTGCGAACCAACGAGCGGCGTGTGTTTTATATCACTTCTGAAATCTCATCTTCCCCCGTCCCCGTGGCCAGTGTGAAACCGCTTCCTCAGCCGGCGGACGCGGGCTGACAAATCGATTGTGTTAATTTATTTTATTTTACTTTATTACAGGTTTCGCACTTTGGTCACGGGTAATCCTCCCATAAAACGGTTATGCATACACGCACTGCTCCTCGCAAGCGAATGTGCGCATCTCTGCTCGCGTTGTGCATGTTTCGAGCGCGTTCATGTTCACGCCGAACTCAGACCGAAGGGCGCGTTATTGTGCGCATCCGATGCCTGCTTACGGACGATCGTGATTGCGATCGCGGGAAAGAAAAGCAGCAACGGGGACGTCCTTCGCGCGCTCGCGCCTTTCTCTTCTGCGCATTGGTAGGGGCGAGAGTGTGCGCGAGAGGATTTAGTGTAAACATCCCATAAACCTATTAGTTGCCGGCGACGCCTTCCGAAATCTGTACAAAAATGCAACAAACGTGAGTAGGGAAGGGCAAACCGGCAAACCGCGACCTTCGAGGGCCAGCGACTTCGGTATCGGTTTATCGCGATCTCCAGTGCCGGGTGTGCGGTGGAGTATCGATGTGTTTGCGTGCGTTAAAAATGTGCCGTCCCGTTTTGGTTGGGTTGCGGCAGGGTGGTCACAATGGAAGAGCTGTGGATGTGTTGTTGCTTTCCTTCGGTCGTGGGAGCCGAGCGTTCCACAGGGAAATCTAACAGACGCGTTCGTCTGCGTAGCCATATCTGTGCTGTGATTTTGCGTGCGGGAACGAGGGAACAATTTGCCCTCCTGCTTTGCGCCAAAGCTTGGCTTATTTTTAGTTGATAAATGTGGTCGATATTTCACAAAGGTTGTTAAAACTAGCTTGTAGGTTGCCGAAAACAAGGCTCGATAGAGAGTAGATTTGGCTGTTTCCGTGAATGATTTTGTCAATTATTAATTCGTATTGAATGACTTTTGACAACACGCTTAAGTTTGAAACATTAATACACTTTTAAGAAAAAGTCCTTCATACTCACAACACAAATATCTCGTGCTGATGTTTATTTCTCAAAAAATGTAATAAAAAATTGTGTGCATGTCTTCCCTTTTTGCTTTTGCTTTCACTTTGCCTTGAATACGAATCGCATGAAACCGGAGTTGCCCATGATGATCATTAACAGAACAATCCGATACAAAAACCAATACGGCCATTATATCAGAATGAAAAGAGAGAGAAAAAAATCCAAAACGGAACAATTGTATGCAACCGAATAAAAAGCTTCAGCTCAACCAAAGTGAAAGAAAAGGTAGACCTCCAAAAAGTGCATGAAGTATCAGCGACTACATAAAATGTAAAGCAACCGGCGAATATGCCCCAAAAAACAAGAACATCGAGGGAGAAAACAGCGCCCATGTGCCATTGCCCGCCCGTACGTCTTCGAGGAAAAAAAAGTGCAAAGTAAGACATTTTGGGGTGCGCGATAATTTATGTCCTTGCCCAAACCACCCGGTGGGGTAAGGAACACGGGGTGATATGTACAGAAAGCAAGGGCTTAAAATGGGCCTCCGTATCTGGTTGCTTGGTTTTGGTTGGGTTTGTTTTTGTTTCTGGCCGTGTGCCATCTTACCGCCCGCTTGCCGTTCAATATACATCAACGGCACATTCAGCCGGCGGTTTGGCTCGTCGGTTAATGTAATCACGCTGTTGTTTGGCTGTAGAGCTATCTTTCTCTATGTTTCTGTTCTCACTCTCTTTCTATCGTCTTCGGAGCCAGCAACGAGCGGCATTTCCCTCCATTTTGGCACTGCTGGTTTTGGTGCAAGTTTGTGTTTCGGTGAAATATTGCGCCCAATTGCAATGCTGCATTTGACACGGCATACAGTGCGGGCCAGAGGCAAAGGGGGTCGCTCCAGTATTGATGATGTCGGTTGTTTGGATGCAATGTAGTGCGGTGTAATGAGAGGTACATCCCCGCCAGGCTGCCTTGTCCGACAATGGTGGTAAAAAGATGAAATTTACTCATTTTCTTGTTTGACCACGGACGCACCTCTTGCCACTGCTCTTGCCGGCCCAACATGCGCCAACGAAACGAACGTCTTTGAGAGAGCAGGGAGATGAATATGAATCTTAAACGAAATACATAATTTTGGCTATCCACGGGTGGTGCCTGTTTGCTCGGATCGTTCCCAACCAACGACTCGAGGCTCGTAAAGTGTCCCCGTGTTGCAGAAATGCATACTGTCCTGTTCTCTGTCACCTCTGGCGGCGGACACCGATCGGAACGGTTCGGGGCGGGATGGCTGTGTGATTGCCTTGCGCAGCCAATACTGGCCACGGTGCGTATTAATTGTTATAAATGCATAAAGTATGTGCATCGTATCCTGTTCCTGTCCCGTACATGGCGATATTCCTTCCCGCTCATAATTTACCCCGGTACCGATCCGTTCCGAATCGAGTGCAGCTCGCGTAGAACCATCGGTTCGCTGCAGTTTCTTTTCTGCTTGGTTGTGGTCTTGCCATCTCGATTCACCCTTTTCCCCGGAATACCGGCCGCCCGTTAGCGCGATCTTTCGGACGCGGCAGATTGCCGGTGTCGCAACCGCTGACAGCAAAAATGCTATCGAAGTTTATGTTTATGTTTTATGCTTGTTTGATTACGGCTTGCAACGCTAAATGGGTACGCGCTACATATGCTAATTTAATAACAGTGTGCCCGGAATGGTACTGTCGATGGGCTCGGCGTGTGGCCACCGGATGTTGGGTTCCCGCAAATGAAGCAATGGAAATACGATGCGGTTCCTCGTGCTGAAAGGAGAGCATAATGTTGGGCGATATTTTTTTCACAGTGATTTTTGTGCTGTTGCAGGGGCAATGGTATGATTGCGCTTTGATGCTATTTTACAGATAAAGAGAACTTGTTTATAACATTTAAGATGAATCAAGGTGCCATTGAAGGTGGAACAGAACATACTGTAAAATATGTAAAATATGTGAATCGTAAACATAAAAATGTTACTAAATTTCATTCAATAAGCAACATCTGCACTGATAAAAGCTCTCATTTATTCCCTAAAAATGTGCAAGAGATGAAGTAAACCTATTAAGAGCTCAGTGAAACTCAAAACGCATCGACACTCAATGGCAGCGATTGTGGGCCAAATTACGCCTCTGATGTCTTTCGCGACCCTTCAAACCCCAGTTATCGGCGTCTGCTGTACCTGGGAGAGCTTTTTTGCTTTAATGGCACACTGGGAGGTATGAAAATAATGCGCCAAGGGAAATTGGTCTAGTTCGATGCCACAGTAGCACAGATGAATTGGCAAAATGAGCCGCTTTGAAGGGGCATCGTGTCGAGTGATGATAATTCAGTCCACCGCGTGTACTTGGCCGCCGCCGCCGCCGCCGGTACGGGTAACGCGAGTCGCTGGGTGGCATTTTTCAAGCATTTATTTGCTCGCTTTTTTATCTCTCTCTTCCACATTGTGCGATTTTGGTGCGCCCGCCAGATTGGTCGTAAAGTCGGGCACCGAATTCATTGGGACCCGAACCTTTTTCCACTGGCAGCTTTACAGATACAGAAGCAAGCACAACGGCAACAAAAAAAAAAACACGGAAAAAAGTGCCGGAGCCATACGATCGTGGAATGGAGACCTGAATCTGATCATTTAACGGCTTCTGGCTTCTGGCCTTTTGCACGCATTCTGTCTGCGCGCGAATCGAGAGGCGTTTGCGCGAATGAAACGCATTGTTAGCCAAATTTGTGGCCCAACATACACGGTTCCGGGGTGAGGCTGTGGTAGGGGCGAATCCAGGCGACCGCCACTTCCTAAGATACTGCCAACCGCGTACAGGGAGGAAGTTGAGGGCTTTTGGCGGGCTGCTTGCCTACCGTTGAATTGACTTCACTTTTGTCGTAAATATGCTGTATGCTACCGTGGGGGCAGGCGAGCAGGAATCAAGGGTACGATTCATTTTTCGGTTTTATTTATGTACCATGTTTTTCGATTTTTATCGGTGTTAAGGCAATGTTGGCGGGTAAATGGAATGATTTATTATTTCCTTATGTGTTTGTGTGTATGTGTGTGTGTGTGTGTGTGTGTGTGTCTCTTGGCCTGTGGCGCGGTAGAAGCTTTTCAAAACGGGGCCAGCTTCGTGAATCAATCCGAGTGCTGGGGGAGAGTTTTGTAATGGTGTGCGACCGTTTTGTGTTGGAAGCTGTTGCTCACAATCGTTCCAGTAGTTCGCCGATAGTGGCTGCCATGGGGAGCAGAAAGCACGAATGAGATTAAGTGATCAGTTTCCGATGCCGTTGAAAGGTTGAGCTATATTTTAAGCGTCACCTTTGAGTGCAAAGCATTGTGTCGGAGATTCGAAAAGACAAGAACGGGAAATTATAGTTCTTAATGGCGAGGCCAATAGCTAAGTGTTTGTTTTTATCAGCAAGTTTGAAAGAAAAAATTGTCCATAAATGTGTTCCTCGAGTCTGAAATAACGGTTAGAAACATTTAAGCCGCCATTTGGACATATTTTTTACCATTTCTCGATGACTTATTTCTCGATCGCACACATCAAGTCCCCGTATAGTTTCGGTGGCACAAAAAAAGAACCCTAATAGATCGTTACGAATAAAAAGCCGCAATAAAACTAGCTATCTGTTTCACAAAGCGTTTACCTGCGCGCATCGCTTCAAACATTTTCGCCTTTGAAGTTTTTATTCATCAGCCGTGCAAAGATAGTTGTTCGTCGATCGGCAAATCTAACCAATATATGATGGCGAACCTTTTTCATCCTGCTGCTGCTGCTGCTGCTGTTGATCTTCACCCAAGGCGATTCTGCTTCGTTTGATCAGGCACCGACGTTTATGACTTTTGATCGAATCCATCACCCGGTTCGGTTTAATAGCTCAATATGATGCTGATTGAAGGCGATCAATCATGATTCCGATGCCTCTAAAGCGTAGGCGTAGGCGAGCGCAAAACAAAATAAAAGTAAAAATTAAACCATTTTAACCGGATCCCTATCGGTTGACCCATTTCGTTGGTGGTCGGGAATGTTTGCTTCTTTGAGCTTTGATTACGATGAACTCCTAAAACTGACCGCGAATGGGGGGATTGGCAACGAATCTGAAAAAAACGAACAACATCATCTACAGGATGTTGTTTGAACTAGTGTCGCTGCGGGTAGGGGATGTCATTAAATCATTTGTGTGATAGGTGTGGTATGATTTGATACAATTTTACGAGCATTTTCCTGTTCTAGACAATCCTTCAGGGAAGTAAGCAAAGTGCATTGAACTTCGCCTCTTTCTGTATAGATTCTTTGCTTCTCTTACTTACTCTTTTCTAAAACCACCAATGCTGCGATAAGACGAACAGCTACTTGGCTGTTGGCTTGTTGGCTACGAACAGTCCAGAGCTCTTTGTTTGCAGCCAAGGCTTGATTTGAACTCAGGAACGCTGTGTTGTCATCGTATCCGTGAGTTTAACTATTCTGCGACGGAACCGGTACAACCCTGGTCCCCTCTTTTTAACCGGGCATAAATAACTCTTTTTGACCCCGGTGATCCACCCCACCCACCGGTCAAGGGCAAATGAAAAGGGCACCTACTGGAGCAAAAACATCTTTATTACGGTTGTTCCGAGGCGAAATAGATGTTTTCGACGTGGCCAGTCCCGTTCGTTGCGGACCGGGCTCGGATTTTTAACTTCATTACCCGCCAGCGGAAAACCAATCAAACGCACGGAGGCGATATCAGGTGGTAGATAAGGTGGAAGTGGAAAGTGGAAGCAATGGGGGAAAATTTGCGCTGAATTTTGTGAAGCAGCCGGAAGAGGTCAGTTATGTTAAATAAAAATCAACAAACACACCTAACCGCGGCTAATCAAAACAGTGACGGGACCGATGGACATGTTGATCATGTGGCTGTGAGTAGTGAAATCGTAAGCACAATTTATTTGTGCGCGTAAGTGGCCGTAAGTGAAGCTCCACGCAATGCGCCTAGCGTGGTGGTATGTACCACACGAACCGCGAACGAGCATAGGTGATGAGCGAGGGTGATTTTAATACACATGCTTGTAAAGCCATGCCGCCCATGGTTATTCAACAAAATAGAGAGCTTTTTTTTGCTGCTCGTGTGCAAAAACAGTCAACGGATCGCGCAGGTGAAAAGAAACAGTTCAAAAATTAATATCCCTCCATATAGATGTTCGACATAACTCATTTGGAAAATTTTTAACGACTTCACCGGCTTCGGGTCGGCCGGATCGGTTATTACTTTGTTACCGCCCCTCCCTAATCTGCCCGCTTTCCTGCTGCTGAGGAGCCCTGCGTTTCCTTCGCGGGTTGCTTCTTTTTATTGCTCCTAAACGGACTAGACAAACTGGTTGAGGATGAATGGGGTGTCTCCCCCCGGTTCCTTCCACCGGGGGCACAAACGGCGCAATGTTTAGAGAGGAAAGAGAAGAGAAACAGCAAGCAGATGACGAGCGTGTGAACAAGACACGACGCGAACGATAAAGCTGTTGCTAAAAGACAGCCAGAGCCTGTTAGACGATCGAACGAAAATATGGGATGTGAAAAAAAAAACAGTCGAACGCGCCAAAGCTCGGTAAAAAGCTTTTCCGGTTTAGCGAATCACGCTCTTGACGGATCGGCTTCGACCGTGATTTGGTTCGAAAGGTTTTGCACGCCTGGGCTAGTTTTAGTAATTTATTGGTGCATAACAGAGGGCAGCAACGATGGCAGCAAAAAAAAAATCGACTGTTTATGTTGTGCTGGAGTGTTCGTTTGCGGGCATGGATGCTACGCGGCGCAAAACATCCCGAGAGTTAAGTTTAAAAGCCCAGCTCGCCCCTGAAGGCTCGTGCCCGGTGAAATGATGGTTCGAATTGATTTTATATCGATTTCGTGTGTGCCATTTTTTGTTTTGTGGGGTGAGTTTTTCTTTTCCTTTGGGTGTGGACCTATGCAAAACAAAGCGGTGCAGCATCACACTGTTGAATCGTATGATTGATGTGTACAACTTATTACTCAATACTTCGCCACAATGATGCATGTAATACAGTTTTTATGTAATAAAACTGGTCTAGTTATAGATAAAATTGAGAAACATATAGATAGAGGAAGAAGAAACTAAGCATATTATTTTGTATTGTGTCAAAGATATTTCATTTAGTCTATTGTATAACAATATGAGAGCTGATGCATTATGAAAATGCAGAAATGTTTTTGATATGTTTCAAATTTGTGGTAGGAGTAAA
Source organism: Anopheles arabiensis (assembly GCF_016920715.1). Lineage (NCBI taxonomy): Eukaryota > Metazoa > Arthropoda > Insecta > Diptera > Culicidae > Anopheles > Anopheles arabiensis. The sequence goes on along the minus strand of NC_053517.1, from coordinate 43,190,535 downwards.
GTAAATATTAAAGAAATTAAAAGCTATGTCGCATATTCGATGAACAAATAAATAATTCTCGTATCTTCTTCTTCTTCTACTTGTTCATCCATTTGAGAATAATCAGATAAGGTTTCCTTTTTTGGAGAGAACAATCTTTTCGTAATTTGTGTTCATGGCGAACATTGGCATATTGTGCATATGGTTTGATCGATCTTCTTCTTTGGCACAACAACCGTTGTCGGTCAAGGCCTGCCTAGTTTGCTTGGCTTTCAGTGACTTATTTATTATCATAGCAGGATAGTCAGTCCTACATATGGGGGCACGGACCATTCGGGGCTTGAACCCATGACGTTTGATCGATGTTTGGGCCTAATTTCGGGTGAGAATGAATGTGTTTTATGAATCATTTCCCATTACTCATCAATTTCCTGACCACCATGATCGAAAGAAGGTAACATGGTCTTCGTTATGGTCTGATCAAAGAACAGCACGCTTGTATATTGGTTTGAGACATATTTACTCAATCGATATTTACTTAAGCAATAATTATCACAATACTTGACGTGCTTCCTACCTAGGCGCCACTTGACATTTTATTAGTTGAATAGAAGTGGTTGTTTGGTATTGGCATCACCCTTAAAAACATTATTTGCTTGCAGTGAAGTAGTTCCGTGCATTGTACGTGATAGTTCTTCTTCCTCTTTTGGCTCAACAACCGTTGTCGGTCAAGGCCTGCCTGTACCACTTGTCGTGTTGGCTTTCAGTGACTTTTGGATAACCTCCCATAGCAGGATAGTCAGTTCTACGTATGGCGTATTTGGGGCTTGAACCCATGACGGGCATGTTGTTAAGTCGTACGAGTTGTAATGTAATGTCTGTGCGTGATAGTAATTGATTAAAAAATAGATGTGATACTTAAACAAGTAAAGAAAGGATAATAGCTAACTCAAAACCAAAGTTATTGTATAATTGCAAATTGGGGCGTTTAATTCATCCCATCTATCTAGTGCGCTCGGTTACTGCCGAGCTTAATAGCCTCATTTTTCCACACCAGCTCATTAATGCTCATTAGAGCTTTTCTCACGTCGACATGAGCAATTTCTTCTAAATCGTGACCAACCCGTCCCTTCCCGACCGGCTCGAGAAGACCAGCGCTTTGTTCTGTTAATGAACAGCCAAAGAATCGCATAGTTGGTAGCGTATTCTTATCACCCAGGTCCTATCGAACGCCCTCGCAGCACGAGTGAACGCCGTTTAAAGGTACCATTTGCTTCGGAAGGAAATAAAGCACGAAACCTATCCGTCAGCAAACATTGCAGGCTCGAAAGGGCGAAGCATTGTACCCACCGTCGTAGGCAGAAAAATCCCGTTTAAAGCAGTTTACATACGAGCCCTTCGAAGTACATCCGTCACCGCCGTACCAGTGCACGAAATGGAAATGGAAATGCTCTCCAAATGCCATTTACCTTGCCAAGCGCGCGTGTGTAACCCGATCTGCCATGACGTTCCGTACCACTGCGTCGGATCTTGATTTTCCTCCCGTCCGCGGCTGTAAGAATGTTTACCTTCAGGGTGAGATAGTTTGTGGTGTAATTGTCAAAATTCCTATGCGTTGTTGGGGATCGGTAACACAACACACATACATTCACCCGGAGAGACAAAACATTGAACAAGCGCAGCTGTCGTGGTCTTGTCGTTAGGAAGGATACATTTTGTAACAGCGGGCGGCAATGTGTAATGCCGTGGAGAATATGTTATATTGGGTGGAATCTTGTCAGCTATATGAGGATGTGGAGGGAAGAAGTAATTTTTATAACTGTGATGAAATCGCACGAACCTACTAAGGTGGATGCGTTTACTGCGAGCTCATAAACAAAGTTGCATCGTCGGTACGGAATTTTGATGTGGTGACTCGAGTTGATGCCGGGGTTGTTAGGGAAAGGGACGTTGGGATTTGAGGCAGAAGCAGTCGTTTGTACGAACAGTGACCGCCCCGGGTTAGGATTACAATGATGAGTGCCGGTGAATGGTGGGTGTGCACCGGAGTAAACTAATTGAAGTGCAACGATTGCGCTGACAGATTCGTGTCAGATGTTCCGTCCGAGCGTTGGTCCGTGCTGGGAGGGTTGTATGGGTCTGCCTGGGCAAACAAAGTGCGCCAGTTTACACGCATGTGCCATTCTGTTTTTTTTGAATTATTGTGCACGTTGCCATCATTTTGTGGAATAAGTAAATCAATTGGGGTTTTGAATTTTGCATTTTGTAATTTAATCTTATTTTGAAATTACATTTTGATCATTGGTTGATGAAATATTGGGTGATGTTAAAGACGTTTCTATGTCTAAATAATGGCTAAATAATGCAATATATTGTGTAATTATTGTAATAAATTCTTTCAAAAACGATAAGAGAATTCTAATAAGTGAATTTTAGCGCTTTATCAATAACTATTACACTGAATAACTATCCAAAGATCATTGTGAATTCCACGGGCAATATAAAATTTCGCTTTTATCATAACCATTTTGAACATATGTCTACTCTTTATTGATTAACTTGATTTACAAATTATAAGACTTAAACATTCTTAAAAAAAATCCTTATCGGCTACTTTACGTATATGATTCTAAGGAAGGTGTTTTAAGGATTTACAAAACTAAGACTTATATCAAATGTTAGTTCCTAAATAAAATACCAAAACCGTTGTATCATCATGAGTAGTTTTATTGACTATCATTTTAATGTGCTCGTTGAACATTAACGTTTTCATTGCCCAAAATTTCACTATCCCACACATACACACAACAAATAAACTCAATCTCTCCAAACTGTGCACCCAGGTTTATCAGGTTTATTTTTTCTTCGTGAGATGCATTTTTTTGCCAACTTTTATAACCCCTTCGTCTCGTTCCTCCGCGTGGTTACGTGGGAAGTACCAGCGATCGGAGTGAAGGAAACAAACAAAACAGGGAGAAAAAAAATCGCAATAACAAAAGGTTCGTGCCAGCATAAAACAACTTACGAACAACTTGTAAACGCTCGGCTCGAACAAATCCGTTCCTTTTGCGCTCGCGCCCCTCGTACGCAGTGGTGTGGGTCCCGCGGCGTACGGGAGGAGTAAAAGATGAAGGTACAATAACAACAACACCAAACAACCACAACAACGGCGACTACCACCTCACAACGGCAACGGTAAACAAAAAGGCAGCCTGCCTGCCTGACGACTCGTTGGCGGCGACCACGGTGTGTGGTGGCAGCTCTAGTGACGGTTCAACATGAAAGCTTAGAGGTGGTCAAACCTATGCTCCGCCGATCCGTTGCATTGATGCACAGCAAAACATTGGGCAGCCGGCGGTGAGGTTTCGCAAGCGGATGGCAACCGCCCGCAGCCCGCGCAAGTTTCCCATTATTTATGTGCGCGAAAGTGGCGTCTAGGGCACGCTAAGGTGATTTATAGTTTATGGGCAAGAGATTGATTAATTTTATCGGCGATTTAGTGCCAAATGTTCACTACATTGTTACTTAAGCGTTACGCAACAGGCGTCCCGTATTGCATGAGCTCATACGATCGGATGAGTGGGATCGAAGCATTCGAACCTGCCAGCCGAAAAAGTTTTGCGATGAGATCGCAGCCATCACGATACTCCGGTAGCTGGTCGGCTGTTTTGGTGTGTGAGGTGACGATCGGATGTTACCAGGCCAACGCCTGGAGGCGGTGGTCATAACACTGTTACTGTAAAAAAAAGAGCGTATCTAAATGTCTCAATCATCGGAAGCATTGTTGAGAGTAATGAGAATGCTTTCTGTGAGTAGTTTCAATTAGTTTTGCGTTTTAAGCTGTTTGATGAAGATGGAGACTAACATTGCGCCTGGTAGAAGGTACAGAGTTTCTAACTTGATATTCAGCTGACACATGTTCATGATGCTTTCAGGCATGAGGTTGTAGTGTGCGATGAAGATGATCGCACTAAGCTGCTCTACATGTATCTGATGGATATGAGTAAACGATCCAAAAAGTATACTCACAATCGTAGTGATGTACATGTGTGTTCGTCAAACGTATCATGCAGTCATATGAAGAAAAGAGTTGATCTCTTGAGAAAATTATTTTAAAAGAGCGTCATTCGAAAACTGATTGTTTGACCACGACATACAAAAATCTGTCACTTTACTGGAAAATGTAGACACATAGCCCTTTGTTCAATCTTATTTTCTTACACTGCTTTCCGGCTCAGTTTTCAATGTAAACAGCATTATTAAAAACTTGCAAACTTGAATGATGTCGTTCACATTACAAACTTAGCTGGAAAACTGTGTAAGATGTTGCCGCATGCCTTGGTTTGTTATGATATTTTATTACATTATGTGGCTCATTAAGTTCATTCCACTTTTTTTAGTTTAGGTGGCATAATGAGTTGACCGTGCGGAAACAAAGAAATTTCAGAGCTATATTTAATTATCAAGAAATATCTCAACCTTTCGGATGTTAAACTTCGATAACTGTGTTAACATCATTGCACATTCCATGAAGCGGGCAACAGTGGTTTCATGAAATAACTCATCTCCTGTACAAAACGATTACCAACGACCAATGGTAAACACACGTTCCACCTCGTCACAGCAAAAGCAGAATAAAATATGATTGAAACCGCAACCAGAATGGGACATTAAGCAGTGTACTTCATTTGAGAAGAAAGCGCAACTGATTGGAAATGGTGGCCGTTAATGGTTCATTTGATCGCTCGCGTCCGTGCAGCCTGGGATCCGGTAAAAATACGATCAAGTGGTATCGCGAAAGAAGGCTTTAAACAGTCCAAAAGCGAAACAGAAAAAAACTGCATACCTAACAGAGTCCGTGATTCACCTGGCAAATGACGGCTAGATCAGCTCGGGCGCATTTTCCATTTTCCCCCGATCCACCACTTCTGAAATAGAAGAGTTGTTGGGGATGGGGGTGAGGCGTGGGCAGTACTCGGCATCCCGGAGGGGATTGTGGATGAAGGTGCGCAAGCAATGCCTCCACCATAATGAACCGATTATTTCCGACAACATCGCCGTGGTCGCGTCGTTACTCTCGGCAGGTCATTTTTATTGAGCAGTCAACACCATTCCATCATCGTAGCAGGGGCGCTTAGTGGGGCCATTAATTTCAATTAAATCAAACATTCAATATTTGTCGAATGCCGATGGTGAGAGGAGAAGTGTGTAGGTAGTGCAGGAGGTGGAGGGGTAATTTTTTGTGCGATCTTTTCAGTGAGCGAGCGATCGAGCCTCGGTCCTTTCCGCTACTCGTTCGCCGGAAAGTATTTCTTTCTGCGCATGTTGAACACACAGCGCAGCACGTGGAGTGCGGGTGTGTACACGCACAGCACACACATATATAAACACACACACAGAGAGGTACATGCGCACCCGCAACCGATGATCTGTTGATGACGGGGTGCGCAATAGGAAGGAGGCAATAATTCATAAAATTTGCATCCCATATTATGCATGTGCGCACCGTGTGATTATCAACATGACAGGCGGACATCTTTTTACCACCGGCCGGAATAGTGAGTGAAGCCGGTAACGCAAGGCACGATCGACGTATGGAAATATGGACAAGGTGCTGCAGTAAGTGGAGCATTTCTTTCACTTACAGGCGGGCGAAATGTGCACAGCTTTGCCGACACACCCAGTGCGCGCCGGTGGAGAAAGGGAGCGCTGGGGCTGAGTGGCTGAGATGAAATTAATAATTGTAGTGAGTGCTTCTGAACCTGTAGGACCAACCGGCAAACGCTGTGGCTGGGTCAGATGGCGTAAATCCGAATCCGGGGCCGGTTTGCAGCGTGTGTTAGCGTACAGCCCGGGTGGAGGATATTGACCAGCGTTCGGTCATCGTTTGGATGCGGTTCGGTGGCTGCTGACGGATTCAGGTTTCTCGCCCGTAGGAGTCGTTTCCACTGCCGCCACGAGAAACAGTCAGTGTTGGTGACGCAGTTTCGTGGCACGATCGGGGAAAGGGGGCATACGTGGTGTTAAAATTCTGCCAGAAGGGTTTGAAATTTGATGAAGAATTGTGATGATCCGTTGGATTTTGTTTGTTGCCGTTGTTTCATTTGTCTAGTCCAATGTTAGGACTTATTTAATGGGCGTAAATTCGTTTGGCGATCGGTTTTTGGTTCGTTTGTTAAAATGAAAACAACACGAATGACAATTGTTGAAAGCTTTGTTAGAGGTTCACTCGGTATGGAGCTTTGTGCTGATTGTGCAAGAGCTTCATTAATTAAAAATGCTTTGACTGTATGACACAACACACTTACTGGTTTTACTGCTCTTTGGTGAATATTGAAAGCTTGTATTAGGTGTACATAAATTCGAATTATGGTCTCAAAAATTGAACTACACCGACTGTTTTCTAATTGAAAATATAGTTTATATATTCTACAGATCCACAAATAACTTCTGCATTACATTTCCACGACTTTTGCAAAAGTAATTAACATATTTTATAACCATCTGACACAATAATTGCATTCAACCTACGGAAATGCAATAAATTCAACAATCCCGCTAACCGGTGCGACTGTTTTTGTTCTGTTCTTTTCTTCCATCTGCAGACTGAAGAACTGAAGAAGCATTCAGAATTTGAAACCGCCCCGCAGCTCCAGACCGTAATGACACAAAATGCAACATCGCCTAAAATATGACCAGCCAACCGCAACCAGACAAATTGGGAAGGAACATGAAAGCGCTTCCATCGACTATGTGGAACAGGTGAGTGTGTTGTTGATCGATAGGAGCGTCGTTGGCGTTTTCTTTCAAGTGTTCATGGCTATCGAATGGCAAAGAAACTTTTGTAGTCATATAGGTAGTAGAATGGAAAATGTTTACGATTTAATGACAATTATCATGATTAAATAGAGTTTTTCTTGTTGTTCCATCCATAACTAACGCAATTGTTGTGGGAAGTGACACCATGGTTTAACTGTAGATGTGGCGCTTTCTCTCTTAAAAATCTTTATTTTCCTTATACTAAGCAATGTAAGCCTTATATAAGCAATTACTACATTAACTACATGTTGTGTTGCAATAGAAAATATTAAAGTGTAGATAATGTAAAATAATCACAATACTAAGGGGTTTCAAGTGATTTTGCAATGTGGGCTGCATATTTTGTCCCTCACGAAACTTTAGACACCTAGTAGGTATTTGGACTGGTTTTATGTAAATTTTTACCCGTCCAAGTTTGCTACATTATTGTACACATTTTTTCACATTTCATGTACAAAAATGGTAAAGGTCGCTTTAGACCTTGCGTGAAAGTGAACGTGAAATTTTGATTTTTGTTATATTTCATTGAATATTTATCAGAATATGGCTTATCGTACATCAAAAAACCTGTTTTGTTCACGGTGAAAAAATAATGGTCAGCGGGGAATCACAAGGAAATGTATTTATTCAAATATTTTAATATGTTTTACAGACTAAATAGTTGGGAAATTGAATATTCTTTCCTTTGTGTTTCCTTTGTGATAAGCAATATTCTGGTAAAACATAATGAAATATAGCAGAAAAAACTCAAAATTTCATGTTCAATAATACTGGAGCTCTAACGCAGCCTTAAAGGGAGAATTTTAAACTAAACAATAATGTGTTGTTTGACACACGACTCGTTTTATGCACTAAATAATTAGTTTTTGAAAATTCACATTAGCTTCACAAGTAAGTTTCATGAACGACAAAATACGCAGCATACATTGCGAAATGTCTTGAAAAACTCCGCATAATGCCAACATGCGGTGCAAAGTGTACTCGAATAGACGAACAGCTCGAATACTGATCAAGCTGCAATGCGTATTGCATACTTTGCGGAGTAATTACATGCATTAGGCTGCGTACTTTCATGCTTCCCATTCTCTCTCCCAAACAGAGCGATACCGGAAAATGACTACATCCAGCTCGGCACGCTACGCTATGGTGTTCGCCTATCCAATGCCGGACTGCTGGACGGTGGAAAGCCGAGCCCGATGGCCGAATTTCCCGACGCGAACCCCCGCACGTCCGTCACCTCGTACGAGAACACGAACGGTGACAACAGCGTAGCCGGAACGAGCAGCATCAGCAGCAATGGAGACAAACCGAACTGCTGCTGCATCGGTTCGGGCGGCGTGGAAATGCCTTGGACTACTAGCTACACCCGTACCAAATTGCCAGTTCCTAGTAGCATAGGTGAGTAAGATGGGCCTCCCAGAAGGCACGCGAGGGTGCGTTTGGGATTTTTGGCGGGATCGTATCGAGGTCAAACGATTTAAAGAGGATGCTTTTATGCCGCCAACGCCATCGGGGACGACGCCAATCATCAACGATGCGCCCGTTAACGGTGTGAACCGTTTGGCTTCCATTTGCCGGTCTACACATGGAAAATCCGTATCACAGTGGATGGAAGAAAAACTAAAATTAAATTTTACGATCTAAACGTCGACCCTACCCCACTGACCGCGCGTCGAAACGATGCCGCTCCGCCCATCGCTCCGATTCGGTTTCTATTTATTTTTTTCCGTTCGCTTTCCATCGCTGGCATGTTTATCTTCTTCGATCACGGGCGGAAAGCGAGCTGGCAAAAGTAATGATTGTCTTGGTGAGTAAGAACGGCAGAACGGGAAATACTATACCACCACTTCCAATCGCTGGATCGTTGCTGTGTCTACTAGCGTGGCTTGCACGGTGAATGTGTGTAGAAACGTGCGTGTGGCGAACCATTGGTGTAGGTGTACGCTCGGGTGTATGCTGATGATTCCAGTGGGTGAATTTACTTTATTTTTAATTTGAAGAGTGCGCAGCGCGTTCGAGATGCGCTCCCGGTGGTATGTTTTTTTTCTTCTCTTATTTATACACACAACTTCAAACACGAAACCAGACAAAGATTACAAATAGACGCCATCGGGTGGTGAGTTGTTGGGAGGGTAAATTAGTAGGGTGCTGAAAAGATCTGCTCAAAATGTCGTTTCATACAGCCATACACACTCAGTAATTGAGTAAAAATGTGTACCGTGGTTTGTCGGCCCCCGTTTGAACCATTTTGCAACACTGAAGGCAATGGGGCGTGAAAGTGGCCGCTAGTTGGCCCATTTGCGTGTGACATTGTTTCACGGAATCGGGTGGCCGAAACAGCTGCACCATGTAAGTCGGTGTCGGAACGTGTCCGGTCAAAGATTCGCTACATGCAGCTTCAGCGTGGCATTGAAGTGTAAATATAGCGCGTGCAGTGAAGCGCAGGCGAGCCAATAATGATGCACGACCTTTCCTTTCCAGCGGAAGTTCGGTGGAAGATCATTTACTCCTGGCTTCTGTGATCCGAGCACCGCTTACACCGGCTCCCGTCCTCCGTTTCGTCATGGTTAGCAGCCTCCCCGTAACATTCTTTCGAAGCGCTAGTTCAGTCGGTCAATCATGCTAAATCGCCACGTTTGCCGGCATGGAGCCGCTTAGAAAAGGATCCAACGTACGAAATGCATGGCACGCACACACACACACACACACACACACGCGCACAGTGAAATTTTTGTGGAAAAGCACGTCAGCGGTGTAGAATTTTCTCAATTTTTCATTCCATCCCCATCTCACATTCACTCTCTTTTTCTATTTATCTTTCCCATTCGCTCACAATCTCTCTCTCTCCCGTTCTGGTTGTTATTCCAGCTAAGAATAGAAAATCATCTCCCTTCGCATCGGCATCGGCTGGGTTGGCCGGAGTGGAGGGCAACCATCAACAGCAACATCAGCAGCAGCAGCAGAGGTATCCACCGTTGGCGCCTGGTCGAACCAACGGGAACAGCTTCAGTCAGTCAACGCAATCGCACGACCGCGGAAGTGACGATTACGCCTTCGGGACAGAGTCGGTGCACGAACCAAACTACGGGAGTGGACTCGCCAGTAGCAACAACACCAACGGCCGCAGCACGAGCAACAACGGCAACGGCATTCACCACAAGGCGGAACGGGAAAGCAACGGCGATCATCAACAACTGTTCGAGGATACGGTGGGTCAGCTTCAGCAGCAAGATACCTCACCGCGATGCTCAGCAGTGGTGTGCTGCTACAGCAACAGCTTTGGCTCGGGAAGCAGTAACAAGAAACAGCACGGTGGGCAGCGCGAAAGGCGGGAAAGGCAGAACCAGCAACCGCAAAGGCAGGAAAACTCGCACGAATCGCCTGTATCGAGTGAAGTGTATCAAAATGCAGGCAGTGGTCGTCAGCAGTCGCCACACCAGCAGCAGCAGCAGCAGCAGCAGCGATTTGCTGCCACCGTCCTAGATCGTCACGATGGACCAGAGCATCGGAGGGCCAGCAATGGACGGCACGAAGCTGCCCGCGGTACGAACGTAAGCAGCGAGCTCGACGATGCAGATGATGCCGATGTTGATGATGATCTTTCGGCGCTGGTTATTGTTGGTGGCAACGGCAGACTCGACATCGGTCCGTACGGCGGTGTAATATCAAGTGGCAGTGACTATCGAAACGGGGGTGATGATTTAAATTTAAATTCGAAAAACGCACCACGGCAGCAGCAGCGTCCGGTGCCGCAGCCAAGCTGGCAGGTGCAGGGGCAGGGCGATAGAACCGATGTGAACATAAATAATTTCGAGAAAAGGAAAATATCCGCCGAACTGCACGGCGGTGGAACGAGCTCCACCAGAACTGTGGTTGGCTCACGGTACGGGGACAGTGGTGTTGGTGATAGTGGTGGTGCCAGAAGTAGCATAAAGCAAACTCCCTCCTTCGCGCAGATCGGGAGCGTCGCTGGTGATCTTTGTGCTGACGAGCTTTCCTCCACCTCGTCGGTGTCGCCGCGGGCTGCCTCGCCGCAGCACGCGCCTGTCGGTGGCGCTGTGACGCATGTTCCTGCGTCCTGCGAGCTTCCGGCTGCGTCCTCGCCGCTGCAGCCCCATCCGCCACCGATTTCGACGCCGTTCGGGCAGCGGCGTCGCGTACTGCAGCCACCGTCCTCGTTGCCGGTGGTGAAATCGTACAGCTTCCATCGCGTCCCGTCGGACGCGATCGGGTACGCTTCGCCGACGAAGGGCGCGTCCAGATCGCCTGCCGCCGCCGCCGGCGTTGGTGGCTGCGGTCAGCTGTTCTTCGACGGTCCGCTGCTGAGCGGTCCCGGCAGAAATAGATCGTTTCGCAACGCAAATCACTCGCGACGCTTGCAGTACGGCCAGCTGGACGAGACGGGCCGGGCGGAGAGGCAGAACGGGTGCGTGCGGGACGAAATAGGTGGAGAAGCGCTATACTTTCGACCGAACGTGACGCGCAAATCATCGCTCCCGGTGCTGGGCGGCAGTGGCAGCTACAGCCCCGGCGGCAGCGCCCGCAATCTCAAGTGCAGTGATGCGATCAACGAAATCCGCCTGCAATCGCTGAACAAGTACTGCAACAAGCTGCTGAGCGCGGCCACGGGTACGGCGGCCGTCATCGCCTCGCCATCGTACCGGGGCGGTGGTGCGACAAGCACCGGCAGCACCGACGCCAACCGGACGCCGACCGTTGGCGGCACCCACGGCCGCACGCAACGGCGTCCGATCGATGAACTGGAGGATCTTAGTTTCATTGACTCGTCCGATCTGTCGTCGGTTGGGGACGACATCCACATCAACAACGGCACCGATTGCGAGCGCGAGTGTAGGACGCAACAGCGCAAACAGCATCCGTCGATCATCGCCGGCGCACCGGCCCACCCAACCACGCCGCCAGCCGTCGGGGCGGCGGGTGATGGCACACGGCCAACCGTAGCGGACGGTCGCAAACCGTTCGCGCGCGGTGTTGGTGTTGGTGGTGCCACTGTCGGGTTCGCGCATTGTAACAATTACAGCGGCTCGTCCTCGGACGAGCTGAGCAGTGTGTGTAGTAGTGGCGTGGAGCCGCTAGCGCTCGCCTGTGACAGTGCCGAATCGCACCGACGCAATAGTGACCAGCAGTGGCAATCGCAGCAGCCGCTGGCAGTCAAGTATCGTACGCAGTGCAACCGCCACGACAGTAACGCCAGCGACGACTACCAAGCGGCACCGCACGGTGAACAGCTGCGAGTGGCTGGTGTTGGTGGCGCTTTGCATACGAGCTCGGCCAGCAGCTCGGCGGTAGTGTGCCCCGGTTCGGAAAACGGTGGCGAAGTTTGCGTTGGCAGTGAGAGTGGACGGCTGAGCGCAACAGGCGGCAGTAGTGGACGCAGTGATAGTAATAACAATTACCATAGGGGTAGTAGTAACGGTGATAGCGAACAGCAGCAACAGCAACAGCATCAACAACAGCACCAAGAGCAGCAGCAGCAGCAGAAATATACTACAGTGTTGTCTAATAATAGCGCTGTGAAAAGTGTCTGTGTCGGTGGTGGTGTTGGTGGCGAACCCGGACGACCAGGTGGTATCGGCGAGCAGACGCCGTATGACCGCGCGGTGACGGATGATTGCTACCCGCCCTCGTCGTCTTATGCTACGGTCAGGACGCTGGGGTACGGTTCTGCCTGTTCATCGCCGGACAGTTCGCCTGCACACCACGCTGGGTTAAACTGCTTTGGAAGAAGCAATACCCAATTCCATGTTGCGACTGGCGGTACAAACGACAGATCGGTAAGTTGTGTTTTCGGGCGTGATTGAAGCATACGTGATTGCCTGAAAACGGATCAAACGGTTGGTGTACAGTTTACCAGTGTTTTGGTGAAAGTATTACATAGTTTATGAATGGAGACGCCTCTTACCGGAGAAGTGGAGCTGGCAGATGAAAAAAAGTTTGTAAAAGTGATCTTTACCGATGATTTTGTGCGTTGACAGTGCAATATTCGTTGTATTATGTAAGAACCTCTAATCTGCGGGACAATCTGTAGCGTTGTGTCGTGTGTAATTTATTGATGTTGTTGAGAGTGTCTTAGCACCGTGTGGATAACACTGAGGAATGGTGAAATCGTTTCTAATTCTGGTATGTTTTGTTCTCGTTTGCTACTTTCCCTAGATAATGGAAAAACGCAACAATACGTTGGATCGTTTGCAAAGGTTAGTTAAAAAGACCACTTCGAGCTCAGCGGACAAGCAGCCAAGCAGCGGTGGAGCAGCAGGCACCAGTGGCAATGCTGCGACGGGCGCAACCAAAACGGAACGGCTCCGAGAGCTAACGGAATTGCTGAAGGGCAATCGGGCACCGCCAGTGCCACCTCCGCGGCGCTCGAAGCATGCTCACAGCGTGGAGCGCACCCTGGATCGGCGGAACACGGCCCTGTCAACGTCTAGTCTTATCGATACTGGCTTCCTTCACGGCTCAGAATCGGCACCGGAATCACAGCTGCTCAAGGCGAAAGAATCACGCTCCGTCGACATACCGTATCGCTTCGGAGACGGCAGTGGGCAGCGCATGTCGACCCCTAGCTCACCGCTGACTGAGCACAAGCAGATCAACCTGCGGGCGAACGTGAGCACTTCAAACTTGGAAAACCTACGCGAGCTTCCTCCGGTGGTATCGGTTGCCGCAGACGAGTGCAAATCGGAAGCGGGCCCAAAAGATGACGACGAACTGTTTGCTAAGCTGTCACGGCCCGAGTCTCGTACGATAGTTGGATCTTACACGCAGAAAACGATCCCGTTTCGGAGTGCCTCCTTCTCCCAGGTGGACTATTCCTCGGGCAAGTACATCCGGTCGGCGCTGGGAGCGCTGAAGAACAGCATCCTGAAAAGCAAGGACCAGCAGCAGACCAGCGTCGATAGCAACACCATACCGCGCCAGTCGTGCAAGGTGGTCGAGGCGGCTAGAAGCTGCAGCCCTACGGAGCTTCGTGGAGGCCAGGTGGACCGAGAACCACAAGCATCGGTACAGCCAGAAGATACCGATGTGGCAAAGTTGACGATTAAAAAGACGGAGCTCAACATCAATCTAGCTCCGCTGGACGATTACGGTCGGTACTATGAGGACAGGATCGACGGGGGTAAGGATCTTGCGTCGAATCGTAACTCGGACATTGAAACGATCGTAGAAGACCCGGTAGCCGAGCACAATGAGAATGTGGAAAATGAGGGCAGCGGTGTACAGCAGCAGGCCAACTTGAGTGTGCTGCAGGCATCAGAAATGGTCCTGGAGCCGCTGGTGGAGGAAGGCATTCCCATCACGCCTACGTCCCTGTCCAAGGATGACGAGTGCTTGCAGCAGGCCACAACCTGCCTAATCCCGGTGCCAGTGTACGATTGTGTGGTGAGCGAGTGGAGCACGGCACGGCCGTCGGAGCAGTGGATAGATGCCTCCACGACGGAGTACGGCAAGTTTTCCGACTGTCTGGGAAGCATTAAGGAAGTGAACGAGAACGCAGTGAACGAACCAGTTTTAACTGCCGAGCCGGAACCGTTGGTGGAGGAAAACTTTCACGCGGAAAAGATTACCGTGGAGAGTCCGCCCCAAATCATTGAACCGCAGGAAAGCGTCGAGCTGTCCGAGGACGGCGCCGGGTCTGACCTTGCCGACACAAACGAAGGAAGCAATGGGTCGGACGAGGGAATGATGATCTGCACTCCGCCGGTGTCTATCATTTGTACAGAGCCGGAAAGCAACGAGTTTACCACGATCGTGGACGGCAGCGGCTCGACGCACAAGGTGTCCGTTGTGCTGGGCGATGGTAACGAGGTGGAGGTAGTGGAGGTACGCAAAAGGCACAGCAATAATGAAGATATGGGCGATCCGCAGAACTCGCGCCTATCGAACGATGTGGATGAAAAGCGACGCCTGGAGTCGAGAAAGTCGCGCCGGAAAGGTATCTACATCCAGTGGCCGGCAATCGATGCTAACAACGAGCTGGAGTCGGACAACAACGATAGTGCCGGTGGGACGGCGGGTGAGGACGTCAATGTGAGCTGGAACCCGCAACATTTGGGGCAGGTGAACGAGAAAGACTCCAGCCTGGATCTGAGCGGCGAAAGCTTTACCGATCTCAGCGGGAAGGATGCTGTTGGGTATGCGAATGATCGGGAGAGTGCCGTCCATTCCCCCGAGCGCTATCTGCTAGATCCGACCACACCCGATTCGGATCCGGGCAAACCGATCTGGCCCAAGGGTAGCAACCGCCGGCAGAGCTTAACGTACCAGAGCTCGGACGAGAAGGATGATACATTGCCCGTGCCGGCTTTGCCGGTGCGTACGCTAAAAACGCTTCTGTTGCGCTCGGACTCGGTGTCGGACAATGAGAGCGATCGTGCTTCGTCGCGTGATCGTACCAGCGCGTCACCGGCACCGGGCGGCACCGAGGCAGATCTGCGCCGCTACTCCAAACGACCACTGCGTGGACCGTACGGACAGATGCTGGAAGCGGAAATGAAGAAACCGACCAGCAAGGTGCAGTACAACGAAATCCTAGAAGAGCTAACACGCAACGAAAGGTAAGTCGAGGACTCAGTTCTGACTGATGCCAGCAGATGTGAAAATTCTTAACGATGTTTACTCTTTTTTTCAATGTCTACAAACAGCCAAGGTGGCAATCCAAGCGTGGCCAGGAATCGGGGCGCCGGAAGCCAGTCAATGGACGAAACGAACGATCGGCATTCCGGGAAGGCCGGCTCCAAGCCACGTAAAGCAAGCGCCAATCTACCGGTGCCAACGCATGTACGGACCGCGTCGAGCCCGTCGAAGCTGTCCGACTCGTCCAGCTCGTATTCCGCCAGTCCGTCGAAGCGCTACCTTTGCAATATAGAGCAACGCAGCACGGACTCGGACAAGTCGGACAAGTCCCTGACCGGTGCGGGTAAGCTGGAGAGCAAAAAGTTCTCCTTCGACAGCCATCTCACGGACAAGTCGCTGAAGCGCGGCGGCTCGGACGTGCACGAAAAGCCGACCAAGCAGCGCAGTGTCTCGAGTGCAAGTGATAAGCAGCAGAAGCGCAGCCTGGATGAGGTCCGGTTGTCACAGAACAGTCGTACACCGTCGGAGCGCAGCTTTACGCTGCTGAACACGCCCGAAACGCCGAAAGGTTTGGCTGCGTCGCCGGAACTGTTGGCGGAGTTGCTGAAAGGCTCGAGCGAAAAGCTCATCACGGAGCAGTTAACGGGCGGTGGTGGTGGCAGCGGCGGTGGTCGTGGAAGTAGTGGAGGAAATGCCAGCAATGCCTTACCGTCGGCGGTGCTGAATTGTTTGGTAAGTTTTTTTTGGTTTATATTATGGGACAATGTGGAAAACAGAAATAATTAAGCACATGAACCATAGGTTTTTGAAAAATTGGCGAAAATATCTATGTAGAAGAACTAAGTAGAAAAAAGTTTCTAAAGTTTATGTAAATTCATGTTTTGCTTCCAAAATCTTATCTTATCAAATTCATTTTTTTGCAAAATAGGTTCTTATTTTTCATCTTAGATTCTATCTAAATCACTTATAGTGATTTATGTTGACTATAGTGAATAACTCAAACACACAGTAACATTTTGAAGGATCGTTGAACCATGTTTTGTTCATGAATAATTGCGTAACGGCACAGAATGGCAGTTGTGGTCAGTTTTACCCAAGAGGAAGGACATTGGCACGAGCGATCGTAACGTTCTATTCAGTACAGTCGCACACGCAGATACACAAACACCATCCTAACCAAAGCATCAGTCTTAGTCATCAGCATCATCATCATTATTGCCACCATTTACCAACGCCTATCATTCACACATCGTTCGTTGCGCGATGGAGATGGAGACGCTTGGTCGTTTGTAAGAAGTGGTTGCGTGATTGTCGCTACTACCTCTGGCGTAGATGGCGCGCGTACGCAAAACAAAAGTAAGTTTTTGTGCAACGCAGAGTGTTGGTATTTCATGCGCAAGTACGCTAATGCTATGTCGTTTAACAGTTCCAACCTGGTTCGCTTCGGCTACACTACTACCACCACGTTTGCGAACCACCTGACACGCAATGGCGGGAGAATAAGGGAAACTGCACACACCAAACATACCACCATTGGCGAATGTGTGCACGTCTCAGGGCGTATGCGTGTGTCGGTGTTGTAGCATGTACGCGGGTCATGCGCAATGGCAATGTTTTCATGTTCGATGAAGAAAGGTTGCTGTTTGAGTTCCAATCAACAAGTACTGGCTTCGGCACGGCACAACTATTTTTTGTCTCTGTGTTCGCAGCTGTCTGGACATTTTGGTAGCTGTCTGGTGAGGGTTCACAATGAGTGGTAGGTTTTTTTTTCGCTCGAGGGAAAAACTAGACTGAGCCGCCATGTGTACGATGTGCGACGATGTAGGGAAATGATGACTGTGTGCTTCTTTTTTTTTAATTCATTTTCACACCATAAGAAGTGGGAGGGATGGAAAAGTTAGCACGCAGAAAAGTACCTCGGCGTTTTTTTCTCTTTCTAATGTGAAAAAAGCAAACAAGCTACATTTCATTGATGGTTTCGAGCGCTACTACTTGCAGATATTTTTAACGAAACGTCTGTCATCGCCAACGAGATGTATGTGGCTTCTCTAGGATTGGTGTGTTTATTTGATCATTCAAAAATACTTCAAAAATATTTTTGAATGCCCAACGCTTTCTGTTCATAATTATACTTTTTAGAATATCATAACATTTTCGGTACACTATTCATAGTTTTAAAATTAAGTTGGTCATTATCCTTTTCTTAGCGTGTGATTTATGTACAGAAAGGGAATGGCTTGAATGTCAAGTGTTTTTAGCTGTGTGCCGCTTTTTCCCTCAGAGTTATTTTCCATTTTTCCGAGCTCCAAAATGAACCATTAGCCAATAGATTAGCCAAACGCACACATACCAATGGTTCGATTTGTATTGGTACCGTGCACAGGCAGAAGCTGCACGAGCATCAGAAGCATCAACTGTCAGTTCGACAAACAGCGCCAGAGACCGAGCCGGTCGTGATGTGTTTTTCGATGAAAAATTCACCAACCCATTGCTAGCCGATTTTCCCCCAGCACAGAGATATAGAGCACAGACCACCGTGTTTGCGAGAGAAGAGCAAATGAATGGAAAACTCGAGTTGGTACAGCGCTCTTTTGAACAATAAGCGCGAACCCTTCTGGTGCCCCCCGGGAAGTGGACGTAGAGGCGGCGGCGTGGCCTGCGGGACAGTTGATGGATGGAGTTGAACATTGAACAAGCGAAGCCACAACGTTTGGCGCGTGTTGAAGGTTGGAGCGCGCTGCTGGTTGGCAGGAATGCTACACTACTATGCCCACTGTGCAGTTTCGTTCGCTGGTACTACTACAGAGGGGAGAAAACTGTGGGATTGGAAATTGGTAGAAAAACCGATCGTCTCGGGATGGGAAGTGAGCACGTGTGTGTGTGCGCGCGTATGCGTGAGGGTGTGCTAGGAAAAAAACAAAAAAAGGTAGAAAATAAAAAGAGAGAATGAGAGAGAAATAAATAGAGCGAGCAAGAAAGAGAGAGAGAGAGAGAGAGCATGAGATTACAGGCATGATAGGAGGAGAAGAGAAAGCAATATGAAAGATAAAGTGGGAGTTGAGCGAACCATGCGTCGGGATGTTGTGGGAAGCTGGTAAGAGGGAAAAGATGAAACACACACATACGCACATACATACACACGTTCAGACTCACGCACAGCATACCAGCCAGTCTCTGACTCTCGAGTGTCTCGGCGTACCATACAACGCAGTTTTCACGAGTTGCTTCGAGGGAACGTGTGTTTACTTTCGCGGTTGTAACCAGGCGGAAGTAGTGTGGTGCAAAAATGGCGTGAAACAATTCCCTGTCGAAGGAAAAAAACGTCCAGCAACTCCCTGGAAAAGAGGGGGTGCCTAGTTTTCCGATCCATTGATGGCATCATTGATGGAAAAGCTTAAGGGACGCTCTGGGACGAACATCCTTAAATCCTTCCTGTTACTGTCGCGTCCACGTATCTCATCGAACCTGACAGCAGTTAGTCGGCAGTCGGTGGATGCTGGAAGCCAAGGCCATCGTCATTGCGCTCCATCATGGAGCGGCCCGCTCACAAAGGGAACTGTTGGAGACCAGTCGTTTTATTCTTCTATTTGCTGTTCTAACCGAACCGTTACCATAGCGATTGTACGATGATGTAGTAGTGGGAAGGGTTGGTCATCTTCTAGAATAGCCTGACGCTACGTATCGTATGGAGCTGTTTGTGCTGCTCTACGCTGTAACACTCTACAAACTAGATCGTATCCGACGCTCTACCCAGTGCACAGCAGTGTAAAAAGTCTAGGCACTGTGACTGATCATAGGCAAAACAGCTTTTCCTGAATAGGAGCTATCACAATGTGCCGTTCTTCAAAGTGCTCCAAAGCACCAGTGTGATTCTAGCGTGCAAATGGCTTAAAAGGAAACTGGCTCCTATGACTCTCCCTCGCCCCTAACGAGATGCACTGTTGGCAAGATTAAGCGTGTGTTGTGAAATTTAGCTGTGCGTTACGTTAGCGTTAGGTAGCAGCGTTCGATGAAGCTGGTCCGAGATAGAATACACCTGTGCGATCCGATACAAACAAAATGACATGTACAAGGGGGTAAAGCTAGTCGATATTGGTGGGTGCGTTCGTTTGTGCGTATGTGCGTGTGTTTCAGTGCTTCCAGCAGCTAGCGAACCGCGATACGAAAACATGTCCATCTAGCATACCACAATGTTGTTGAATTTTGTTGATTCAACATAACAGTTTTGTTCCAAGGTTTGGTGCAACATCTATTACGCGGACTACTGAAACCATTCGTTTAAAATGCAAAACCGATTTGTTAGTGTGTAGACAGTTGTGTCTGACGTCTCAATGAACTCTTAAATACCAACCATTTCACGAGAAATAATTGTTGAGTGCATCGTTTGTTCTGTATCCGTTTCTTTATCCGTATCGATATTGCACGTTAGATGCTTTGCTCGTATAGTACCATTGACGGTAACACATCTATACACAATGATGCCACTCAACTTCTGTTCCGATTCGGAGGATGATCCCGAGCGGACGCCAAAGTCGACTTCGGAAAACACCATGTGGCACAACGTTATCAGCTGCTATAATGTAAGTGAACCCAAGGACAGCGGATGCTGATGTATTGTAATCGTTGTCTCAGAAGCGCAAATGGACGGTTGTGACTGTTGAACTTGTTGTGATCGTTATTCCAGTAAACACATTTCCTCACATCTGTCCCACAACCTGCGCCAACTTCTGGGAACGGGTGCATTCTCGGAGCATATATATATTTCAAAACTTGAACGTTGACAGGCGAAGGTCGTGGTAAAATTCAGTAGGATGGAAGGGGTGGTTGACATAGTTTGCGCTATTTATACAATAATAACGCCCGTTGTGACGTTTTGTCGCCACAAGCAACCGTAACCATGCGGGGTCATGATGCACCGCCCAAGGCACTCCCCCACAGACAGGCTTATGCATCGCTACGCTGGGTTCGAAGTTAATATGGGACATGGCAAGTCGCAACTACACGGTATCAACAAGTGGCTGCCGTACTGGATACGTGTTATTGCAATTCGTATGATGGGAATGTTTATTGTATCTCTAATCCTTCAATTTAAAGCATGATATTATCTTGAAGAAATATTCAAGCTGTTTAATAAATGAGTCTTTTAACCATTTGTTTTATGAATAAATTTACGTATTGCTTGTTGGCCTGTACAACTGTAAGTAAGACAAAATGGATTAAACAATGGAAAATACTGTAATGGAAAGCACAATTGATTTAAATTTGTGTCTGAGAAAAGTCTGTATGAGACAAAAATAAGTGAATAATTGAAACGCTAATTAAGTGTTTTGAATGTTCTTGCTGGATTTTTTGGTTTCGTGTATGCAACGAAAGAACCAACTTGTAATTGAATTTTACTCATATTGATTTTCTAAAGCTATTTATAATAGCCTGCAGTTACGTGGTGCAATCGTTGAGCTTGGTTTTTTTTACTATCATTAATAAACAAAACAAAACCTCACCCGTCATGCTACACGGGCAAGAGCTTGACCCGTGGTCATGCTTTTTTGTTGTTGTTTGTCAACCATTCATGTGCAATAGAACGGTCGCTCCATATAGCCAGCGGCCCGTTTGATCGTGGTGCTGTTTTAGTGGCCCTGGATTGTGCTGCTCTCTCGTGTGACATCCAAATCATGCACCCATTCTTTAATGCATCCATCGATCGATCCATATACATCAATTCACTCAACCACTTCCGTTTTGCTTGCTTGATTGGATGCTGCCCTCGTTACGTTCCCCGGTACAAAGCGGGTCCCGGTGTTACACATCAATCCGTCCGACCGATTCGATCCCTTCACCTCCAATCTCGCCCCATTGTCATTGGCCGAGCGTGTGCAAGCCGTAGCGAAAAGTTGTGAAGGAAATTCAATTACTGCTACATGAAAAGCTTTTAACAGGAATGAGATTTTAATTCAGTTACCGATTTTACCGTTCCTCATATCGGTGGGTCGACAGACTGTTGTAGTTCAGTCTCGGATCCGAATCGGTCCTCGAGCGAAGTTTAACCAAATCGTTCGGCTTGTCAAGTTGTAAATAAAGGCAGGAAGCCTGACCTAATACATATATGTGATGTGTGCTTATTATTTTCTCTTACACACTCTCTCTCACACACACTCTATGTCTCCTTCCCCATTCTTCTCTTAGGATACACGAACTCATGTGGTGGTGGAGCTGTTCAACACCGAAAAGTCGTACGTAGAATCGCTACAAACGATCGTACTGGTAAGTAGCGGCTGCAATCGATTCACTGAGTATCATATAACCTATTTCAACTAATTCGTTGCGCTTTGCAGAAATACCTTAATCAACTAAAGTCTCCGGAAAATGCTGGCCTAGTAGATGTGCAGACGGTGGACGAGATATTCTTTATGGTTCCAGCGATTCTGAACATCCACGAACGATTTTTGGAGGAGTTGCGACGCCGATTGGACTCCTGGGACAAGATGCAAATGATTGGCGACGCTTTCGTAGACGTGGTAAGTGTGATCGGTTTCACGCGAGTAGGATGGGCAGCACTCTTAACCACTTTTTGGGTTCTCGATACACATCATACACCAGTTTTCCCGACCGGTAATACTCGACACGTACACCTCGTTCGTAAACAACTGGAATAGAGCGAAGGATGCAATCCGTAGCGCGCGACAAAAGTGTCCCGCATTTGCAAGGTTTCTGGAAGCCATGGCCCGGGAACACAAGGGCAAACTCTCGCTGGACAACCTGCTGATCAAACCCGTGCAAAAGTTTCCAAAGTATGTTACGTTTCGGGGAAGGTCGACTTCTGTAAGAATTCCTGCGGCTAACAATCGTTACTTTTTGCTCCGTTTATTTTGTTGTTTTTTGCGCAGCTACGAACTTATCTTCACAAGACTGATTAAGCACACGGATGTGACACACCCGGACCAGAAGCCGCTGCAGGAAGCGTTAAAGCTTGTACACGACATACTTATGTTTTTGAACTGCAAGGAGAAGGAAGCGCTGGAGAATGGGCAACGTGAAACGGCACTGCGCGAGTTGGAGGGTGTGATTGAGGGAATGAACGACCTGGTGACGCCCGAGCGAGCCTTCCTGCTGTTCGACCTGGTGTCGATGCCTTCGGGGCAGGTGACGCGCAAAGAGCGTGGCTTTTTTCTCTTCAACGACCTTCTGGTGATAACGAGCATCAAGCGAAGGAGTGGAACGATACGAAAAACCAATATGTAAGTGGTAGAAGCGGATTATTGTGGGGGATAAAATATAAACACCGATCTAACACTATTCTTCCAGGACCTGTCCGGGTAGCGTTGCGTCGACGTTGGATACGAACAAGTATAAATATCTCACGAAGATTTCGCTGGACGATTTGGAAATTGTGAAGTGTAAGTAAAACTCCAACGCCATTCACATCTAAAAAGCTTTGCGTTTATTTCCGCCGTTGTATTGAATGACAAGCTATAAGCCATTTCTCGCGAGTCTTAACGTTGGAAGCGCGACATAAGGCCCTTAATTTTGCTCTCGTTGGCTCCCCAATCGAGCAAGCCAACCATTTCGTACGCCTTAAGCTGCGCTACAGTGCTCGGAGCATGGGCACGCAGAACCTGCTTTACGTTGGTGGATTGGTTGGGACTATGCAGGGTCGGTTGCATCGGAGGCGTATTGTGTGCATCCTTGGTACGCATAAACGGCGACACAGTCAGGGCGTAGATCACCTGCAGGGAGCCGTGTTTGAGCAGCTCCACCTGCAGCTCGAGCAAGGAGGGAATGGACTTCATGTAACCCATCTTTTGCAACAGCAGTACGAGCGTTTCGTGGTAGATGTACACCAGCTCGTCCCGATGCTTCTCGAGCACTTCGTGTGCGGGTGAGGCAGCCAGGAAATATACTAGATCGATGATTGGCGACCCGACGACACAGTTTTGGAAATCCACCTGTATTGCCAACAAAAAAAAAAAAATAAAAATTTAATAAGAAGTCGCCTAGAGACTAGCCGAAAGTAAAAGGTAACGACTCTTACGAAAATTGCATCCACCAGCTCGTTACCCTGGTACTTGAACAGAATGTTGTTGGTCCAGAAGTCACCATGGTTTAGCACCTTAAATCCTTTGAAATCACTTTCGTACGCTTCGATTGCTTTCTGCAGCGCTTTTGCCGGAAGCTTCAGAAGCTTGTCCGCCATCGGCTGGCTAATGTCCAGCTCGGCAGCCATTTCACCAACCATACGGATCGTATCGGGGAAGTAGCTCAGTTTATCCTTGTGCTCGGCGTGGAACGTACCCTTGGTAAACTTGGGAAACGCTTGTCCATTTTCCGACAGCATCATAGCGCTGGCAGCATGGAAGAAGGCCAGCTTTTCGACCGCCATCTTGCTCTGCTCGTATGAAAGGCCGAGCGTTTGGTTCTCCACGCTGTAACCGCGCGCAGTAAGATCCTCGAGCACGACCAGATCGGACGGTGTCTCCGATGAGTAGATAAGTCTGTGACAGGGAAAAAGGAATTTTAAAATTTTAATGGATATTTTTATAGAAACGGATAGTCGTTTCTTAACAAAATAAATTATTTCATTAATCTATCACTCTTGATAGGGCTGAAGCATGACATATCGATGCTCCAAGCTATACATTCGCGATCAATCCTTCTCGGCAGCTGCTATCTGATGTGATGATTAGTCATCATATTGCCAATTGGGCAGTGCGCTCCAAAAATGCGCCTATTCATTTTCCCGATATCCGATAACGTAACGGCCGCTTTATCACCAAGTGAGAGGTAGTTGTGAATTGTCGGCTATCTGTTGCTAGATAGCGATATGCTTTGTACCAAGCACACAAAACCAAAATAAAAGATTGTCCGCGTATAGAGTTCTTTTTGTTGTTGCTTTCAATGGCACGCCGATACGGTTTATGACCTGTTCGCCTGTTGGGTTGTACTGGAGCGAACAATTTCAAACGTAAGCACTGAATGCACGCGACCATATCGTTTGTCTAATCATTAAGTCTACGATATTATATAATGGCTTCTGCAGAACGCATCAGCTGACCATTCCACGTAGAGCGTTCGAATCGATCTAAATCAATCGAGGAAGGTAAGCAGTAGATTTTCCAGTTCTATGTGTCTGTACTTACTGTGGCGCTAGCTCGATAACACTACCGAGCTTGGCAATCATCGTTACCATGCTGGGCAGTACCGACTTGTACATGAGAATTTCCTTCTCGAACACATCGGCCTTTTTGAACTGCTCGACTAGCAGCCCTTCGGTGGGTTTAATTTTCGCCACAAACGTAATGACCGTTTCGGTGGGGTTTTCCTTCGACGTGTACCTGGGAAGGAGGTGTAGAAGAATGGGGCATGTCAGTGCTGGAAGAAAACGCTGCTTCATGTCTTGCACACAAATTGTACACACTTAATGAGGATCCGGTTCATGGACGATCTTGCGTAGGGATCGTTAATGTCCGCCGACGCTGGCTCAACATCGTATGCCTTGATTTTCACCTCCGTCTCACCGTACTGCGTTTGGATGAGGTTGGTCAGGAAGAGCGAGTTGACAAACTTAGTTTCGGCGGTTTTCGGCATGTCGGAATCGCGTTACGGAACACGGCACAGAGCGGAGTGCAGGATGAGGGAAACCGATGCTGAGCTAAGCACTAGATTCGTACGATCCAGGTGATGGTGGCCGGAGCGTTGCAGACGAACTGCCGCTGGATCGTGGGGCTGCTGCAGCCGTAGGTCCAACGGGGCTAAAGAATACTATAAAAAACTAGACCTAGATAAAGCGGTTTGCCACCCTCCGGTATGGTGGCGTACCGAACGTGGTCATATCAATGGAATTGATAAGGCTTATTTTGCGGCACTCACGGCGCCGTTTACATGACGTGCGTTGTGTGCATACTGTTTGCGTTTGCGGTATATCGTCGCATCTTGATATGCGGTGTTCCATTGGTAACGATAGAAAGTGCAGCATGGAATGTACTAACACAGGTCCGATTTCTTGGATTGATGATTTATGGCTCCGAACGTGGTACGACTCCACGTCTATTGGTTGTTTCAGCAGTTTATTACTCTCAGCGTAAACAATAGATCCAACATACGCGTATTGCGGAACGAAGTTTTTGTGTTATTGTTCTTCTGACACTAAAATCTCAGTTGAAATCATTTTTTGCTATATTTCTACCACCATCTGTCCATTTCAGTTTCTCAATCATAGTTTGTATATGAATTGAACCACATCTGGTGTTGTGGATACCGTTGAATTCTTTAAATGTTGGTCTCAAATTTGAAATTAAGATGATTGTTATTAAACATGATCCTAATATACAACATGGGGTGGTAGAGGTTGTGGTGTCGGCTCTATATCGTCTTTGGAACTTATCTAAGTTAGTTTATATTTCGTTTCATTGGCATCTGGCTATATGCCTCTATATGATTGACTGAACATCGCTGAGTGACTACTAAATCCTTGATAATTCCTTGATTTTGTCAGGCATCGAAAATCGAATAGAACTTCAAATACATTTGAAAAGAAGGTCAAGGTTTTGGAAATTACAGAAAACAACTATTAAATTATGTTATCATCCTAAATCATTTTAGCTAAAGATGAGAATGTCAGACGCATCATGAAGGAGATCGAACATCTCACCGAGGATAGTAGCAAGCTGATCCAGATTTCCGACCTAACCGCCAGCTTACGATGTCCCCACGGGTCGTTGGAGGAGGCAATCCGGGAGCTGCAGCGTGAAATTCAGCGCCAGCTCGCAGAACGCCAAACCAACGATGCGCAGCTGAATGTGCTGGAGTTGACGTGGAACACTTCGTAAGTAAAGCGCAACTAGTCTACAGCCTTCGTAGCCTATTTATCGACGTTCACTGATCTAATTTGATCTTGCAGCAGTGGTATCCAAAACATGACGGTAGTGTTTTCGAAGCCCGAAAAACGCACCCAGTGGGAGGAGATCTTTGCGGAGGCTAAGCAGAAACTGGCAAACAGTGTGGAGCGATGCCAAATACCGGAGTTTTTCGTATCCGTGCCGATCCGCAAGACACGGGCCGGTCTGCAATTCACCTGTGCCTCACCGACGCTCGGCGTGCAGAAGGACGTGTGGGTGTGCAACAGCGATGGATACGTAGGTCAAGTGTGTGTACTCAGCCTAGTGCCAGAACCGTCCGTAACGAGCTGTAACGGTGTGTGCAATGCACGCATACTGTGCGTCTCGTCGGTGCCGGCAAGTGAAGAACGGTAAGCGAATGAGGATTGCTGGATAAAGCCTAACACGTAAGGCTGATCCTGTTATTTATTTCAGTGTACCAAACTCATCCTTGCTGAACGTCAATATAGCAATCGTGGATGCATCGGTTAACAGCGGCGTATCGAACAGACCGAATAACGCCACCGTTGTCAGCTCCCCTTCCAAAGTGGCCGAACGTAAGGGTTCGTTCAAATCGACCGACAGTAGTAGCAGCAGTACACCACGGGCGTTAACGAACAACGACTCCAACGTTCAGCTCGATTCCGGCAGTTCTAGTGAAGAATCGGACGCCGAAAGTCAGCCGGAACGTGTTGCGTCGAATCAGTCGTGCGCTACCAGCGCTTCCCTAACGCCAAACCACCGACAGCAGGATTCGACGGCTAGCACGAACGCAGCCGAGGAGACGGAAAATCAGCAATCGACCATGTGGCTGGGCACCGAGGATGGTTGCATACACGTGTACAACTGCACCGACAACATTCGGATCAAGAAGAACAAGATAAAGATACCGCACGTGAGTGCAGTGTACTCGATCCTGTACCTAGATAATCGTGTCTTTGTATCCCTCGCGAATGGTGATATTTGCGTGTATTCCAGGGATCGAAGTGAGTAGCGTCGTAGAAATTGGAAAAGTGATGGGAGTAACTGATATCTTACGGGTTGAAATGTTTCTTTCCCCCTTTTGTTTGCAGCTGGTTGGAATGTCTCATCTCCACTGACGGTGACAGTCGGCACAGTGAGCAATCCCGTCGTGAAGCTGCTTAACGTACACGGGAAGCTGTGGTGCGCAATACAGGGAACTATAAAAGTATTAAACACGAAAACTTTACAAGTAAGTAAGGTGTTTTTTTAAAGGATAAGACAAGTGTGCTTGTACTAAACGGTGCTTTTGTTACTTCTCAGATCGACAGCCAAATTCAAATATCGAACGACTCCAAGCCAATCACAAATATGACAGTATTAAACGACTATGTGTGGATTTCTGTGCAGAACTCTGCCCACATCAAATGTTGCCATCACGAAAGGTACAGCGGTTGCTGACCGTTGCAAAGTTCTGTCCATGTTCTCACTCCCCGCTTTAACCTTTCTTTTGCAGCTTTGAGATAATTTTTGAGGTAAACTTAGCCCCCTCCGTGAACAAGATGCTCTCGAACTGTGATGACATCATCCGGCAGCATAAAGCAGCCTGTCTGCGGGTGACCTCGCTGCTGGCTTGCAAGGACCTAATCTGGGTCGGCACCAGTGCCGGTGTACTGCTCACGATAGGCGCTCACAACGTTGCCAAAGGATCGTCGATGCCGGCAGTGACAGGTGCGCGGGTTTTTTGTACCAACCATTGCAAGGTTTTCTGTCAGTGACTAAACGGATCTCTGGTGTTATTTTTCTCCCACAGGTCTTCCTCACGGCCACACGGGGCATGTGCGGTTTTTGACGTTTGTCGAATCACCGGACGGGGACAGTGCGGAGCTGTTGGCATCGGAAGGAAGCGTTCCGTCTGGCGGTGGACCATCGACTCAGCCGGGTGGAAAGTCGAACAAAGCGTCCCAACAGCAAGACCTGCTGGTTATATCCGGCGGCGACGGGTACGAGGATTTCCGAAGCGCAGGGAACAACACGCTGAGTGAGGTGGCGGGTCGCGAAGACAGCACCAATCACCTGTTGCTCTGGAAGGTGTGAAATCCTGCGCTGAAAAGTGACTCGTTCCACTAGTTTGTTGTTTTTCTTTTGTAACCTTTGTTTGAATACCAGAGCACTACGAAGGCTCCAAAAAAGGTATCTCCGGGTGGCATCAGTGACGATGCAATTTGTTGTTTTGTTGTGCTGCAAGCTGGTCTTGCAGATTTGTTTTGCCATTTTGTGTTGCTTAGGTCCCGTTCCAACCGCCACACGGTGCGGTACGTGGAGCCTTTTTTAACGATTTTGAAACCAAGTGCATGTAGCAAGCACAGTTGCTAATGCCACAAGACAATAAGAACACGATGATGTCAACTAACTGTGCATAAACACCCAAGGGGCAAAGGTAAAGGTGTGTGCATCGGGTTGCTTTCGCCCCGCACCAGGTTACCGGTTCCTGTTCGTTAGCCACACGCGCTGACTGCACTATTCCAGTGTACTTGTGCGAATATTACCGTACGCCCAAGTACACCGTCGTGCTTAGCCCGTTTTATTTTTGAGTGTATTAGCCAAGATAGAATCCTCCTCGTATTATTGTAGCCTATTGCAAACAGATAAAAGTTACCGGCATCAACGCTAGATATTCCGCTGCTATAATCTAATAAGCCTTTTCCGTTCTTTTCTTTCGTGTATCGAGCGTCATCTGTGCACAATTTTAACTATCGATCATACCCTCCCTCCTAATACATAATACAGTGTGTAAGACTATCAATATATATATACTAGCACCTAACACTGTACCGTGACTATTTATAAACCATGTTTATAATTGTAAAAACACATACGCGGCCCGATGAGTAATCGTACGTGCTTTTGGGAACGTAGCAAGAAACATGGACGATGAGCGTCATAGGCGCCAATCCAATCCAAAATTGAATCAGTTAACAGCCAATTCGGAAGTGTGTAGGAAGAAGCCTTGCACTTCAGCTCGGGTGTGGTGTAAATATGAGAGTCCGCTAGTCCGAAACCCCAAGCAGCATCAGGAGCCTGTACCCGGCCAGACGGGACTGGCCAATGTGTGTATACATTCGTAACCGAAGTAAAATGTAATGGTAAATATAGGTAGAACATTCGTACTGTGCGTTACGTTATTTTTTTGTTACACGCAGCTCTTTATTTAAAAAACCCAGCAAATCAAGTCATGACGGACCACGTCTGGATAAGGGGGTACGAGTAGCAGTGCATCGCGGTGAAGGCAAGCAGCATGGCTGCGTTTGCACACGTAAAGAATTGCCCTACCCACTACCCACTGCTGGGGTTTTGCTTACGCATACAAAGTATTCCAGAATGATGATTCATTTGTAACGCCATAATAACACGAAAACTGCACCGATTGCAATTTCGAGCATGAATAGATGAATTAAAAAGTAAACAAATGCGATGTGTAAACAT
This sequence comes from Anopheles arabiensis, assembly GCF_016920715.1. NCBI lineage: Eukaryota > Metazoa > Arthropoda > Insecta > Diptera > Culicidae > Anopheles > Anopheles arabiensis. Next base: position 43,160,824 of record NC_053517.1, on the reverse strand, counting down.
ATTGATATAGACACATTATATTAAAACTCCCTTTAACAATACACTCACAAGATTATTGTGACGAAGAAAAAAATGTAATTCTGACTGTTAGTGTTTGCAAACTGCTTTGCTCCGTCAGTAGTAGTGTTGTCCTAGCACTAGTGTGGAGATTTATTATCATTTTTATTTTTTTGGAGTAATTTAAACACTCACCTGTAAACACAACAAACATGCTACGTTACCGAACAATTAGCCAACATGATATGAAATCCTACGTTTACTTGTGCGATATATAGCTTTTGTTTCTTGTATCGTGTTTTTTTAATGTACAGTGTCACCCATAACCAAGTGGCGAAAGCAACAGAAACTTGAAGGAATATTATAAAGAAACCCCCCTCCGTGAAATAGCCAGCACCATAGTACGATTTATACTACAATTATACCCGATACTTGACCAGCAAAAGTGAAGAAAGAAAAAGAAAAAGGGCGGCGAAATACATTTTGTCGAAATTGATCTTCGTTTTGTGCATAGAGCTTTGAAATGTGAATATTTGAAAAATGATGACAATCCGTTGATGACCCATTTTCCAAAATATGATCAACTTTGAGCTTACCTTTTACCGCATACATGTACGTTTTGCATGTTCGATTTGAGTCGTACAAAGCGTTTGCGATATATCTTCAATAAGAACGCGACGGTCGCGCTTACCGTGACATCATTTGGGCCGTGTGAGAGAGGTCAAAGCGTCACTAGAACCATCAGCCATCGGGGGTGTCATAAATATACACCCCCTGCCCGCAGACACGTACCCGCGCCATTCGAATGCTTCACTCTTGTGCGCGAAGATTTAAGCGTGTGAAAATGCAACGTTAGCGTAATTGTTTTCTCTGCATTGTGGTTGCAGCCGGTGGCCAGCACTATTTGTCGCTCGATGCAATATTAGAGTTTTTGTGCAGTTTTGAGGAACATTTTCACTATCAAGGCTTTTCAGTTTATGGTAATAGTGTGTCACCTACACGCTACGCTACACTACACTAACGCTACACTAACATAAGTTTTGCTTTCAACTCCTTTTGCAGTATGGTTTAGTAAAGCTCCCCCAAACAACCACATCTAATAATGTATCTGGGCGCTATTGTCCATACCATACCAGTGGGTGTGAGGTATTTGAATTTTAATGTCATTAACCCACCACGACCTTGGCCGTATGAAGAACGCGCTACTACTACCAGCTTTCATTCCACACTGGACGTCTCGTGTTTTGAACATTACCATGTGCGAAAGCGCTGGATACCACGAAACAGATGCCATGCTTACCTTACTTTGCCGGTTTGGTGTTGATAAGCGTGGGTGTTTTAATAATTGTCTATCGTCTCTTCAAAGGTGGTGATGGTGTGAGATGAATTGGGTCAAAGGTAAGCAGCTGCATGAGGAAGGCAAACAAATAGTTTTATAAAAGTATTAGCAATATGTACAACGATATTAAAACTGTATCATCATGCACGGTAGATCGTCAACTGCGTGTGGTTTGAAGGATCGAATTTATCGACATTTATACCTGGCGCTGCTATGCAGTTAACCCAAACAATCCTGATCTTCTTTCTTCTACGTTTTATCATTTCTTTACTTTCTGTAGGAGGATAAGCATAACTTGTGTGATGCCTCGAATATGAAATAAGAACAACATCTCGATCAAACCGCTTTCCAGAAAAAAAAATTGGAACATTGACAAAAGCACACAAGTTTGTTGGTTGAATTACATGATACATGCTATACTCAGTGTTCATCACTCGATAATCAGTCATCTATATGCAGTGAAGATCATGTTGCGGGTAAAAACATTAAAAATATATAAATAAGACCATACACAGTTAAGTTAGGTGTAGACTGGCACGTAGTTTAGTTTTTATAAAGAGTTTAACAACTGAAAGAATATAATAATAAAACCTATAATACACACAACTAACAACATACATCGTTCAACATGTTTGTGTTTTATTCTAACCACTTGTGTGAAAACATGCAATTCATTAGCAAAAGTACCAACTATGATTTATGGCTTAACAAATGTGGAGGACAGTGTACAAATGTGTGGGACAGTGTATCTAGACAAGCCAGAAGTTAACAATACATTCTATTGAATAAAGCTCCTGCTAATGAAGAAGCACCTCCCGGAGGATGTAATTTACGTAGCCTCTGCACGTACCTAAGTGTTTGGTTACATTTCCATAAAGTCCTTGAATTAGAGTTCACCTCTTATCTCCAAAAGAGCCATCTTTAATACAGAAGGCATGCAGAACCATCGTGTGTGATTAGTGTCGAAGTCATTTCAGTAAATATTCCCCGAAACTTACCGAAGGTGTTAAGAGGCCGTGTTAAACTTTGCACCTGTTTTTTGACAATTACAAAAAGACTCGTTGCAGGGCATTGGGACAGACCACCGGAACAGATCGGCTTGTTTATGCCCGAAGAGTAGTGCTGGTGTTGAAGGTTACGAACTGACCCTGGACACCAATTTGTGTTCCAATCGTGGTTGGTCGCCTGTTTTTTTTTGTGATCATTGTGTTCCGCCTTACTGAAAGTTTGACCCACCAATAGTTGGACCGTAACATCACCGTGGACCAACTGTGTCTGACTACTACACACCTGGTAGAGCACGGGCCGTAAACAATGCTCAACGCATGATTCATAGCTGCAGGAAGCATCGGCTACCTGTTGCGTATACGCAACGCAGTTGGTGTTTGAGTGTCCGCACGTGTTGAATGCTTTGAATTGGCACCATTCAAATGCACACCGCAATGAGAAAAGGAAAGAAGGTGGTGTAGTCTATGAAGGCAAATGATACCGAACCTTACACGCATAAGTTACTGATGTCTGAAGGGGATGACCACGGTTTAGGAGGACGGAAGTGTGTGTGTGTCTGTGTGTGTTTAAGCGCTTGTTGCGTCTTGGGAGAACAGTGACATGCTCCCAAATGTAACCTAGTCCCTATCCATGTGTGAATTTTTGCTTTTCGCGCCACGCCACACCACTACGATGGCCAGATCATGCGCCAACCGCGCTTTACATCTCTCCCAGCTTCTAGTGTTAAACGCGTTCTCTGCACGAGACACAATGATGGGAGATTTGCGATGGGTGGTGTGTATAAAAAGCGAAAGCATCCCAGCAACGGGTGCGTAGTCGAGATCGAGCTACTACTGCGATCGCAAGTAGAATCGTCGAACCGTTGTGCGTGTCGGCACCAGTGCCCATACTTGTACTAAACTCCCTGAACTGAAACAGTGTTAAGTGTGCAAAAGGACAAAGAGAAACGTACAAAATGCTACGAGCTTCTGTAAGTGTTGCTAGGTGTAGTGAATGTGTAGTATTGTTTGTGCGTGATGTAACGAAAAAGCATTGTTCTATGTAATGCAATTGGTTAAAATATCTTTTTGCAAATTTTTATTTTTTGTTATCAGTAAACTTTTCTCAGAATGATAAAAAAATAACTAAAACAGAGATACAGAAATTAACACCGTGGATTTTCGTCAGTCCAACAAGATAAATTTTGTTTAAATTACAAGTAGTGTAGTATGTGATGTCAGTAAGTCAATAAGTACACCGAAAAAACTCTTTGCACAAGATTAAGAAACTCAAATTGTATTTTAACAAAAATAAAAAAAATAAAAACACTGAAACACATCATCAGTTTCTGCATTTCAACCTGGACGGTTTAAAATTTTAAATTTGGTTTTAACTATAGAAAACGACCGTTACGGGTATAACAAACAACAATGGACCATACATGGCGCTTTAAGTCAACCATTATTGAAATTATTAAACTGACCATTTGGTACTGTTTGCTATTCATTTCGATTGATTGCTTTGCTTACAGGTTGTGTTACTCGTTTTGGTTGCGATTGTGTCCGGCGCGGCCGCCACCTTCGGATACGGACTGCTGGGTGGAACAGGTAATATTGATTGATTCACCGTGGTGAATTCGTATCTCCGTCGATTGTGTGTATTTTGATGAATTCGGTAGGAAAGCGATTTCCCACGGTGGCATATTTTTTTACGGAATTGTTGTTGTTTGATCTGCCTTGTGTGTTGTATTGTGTAAGCTGATACCTTTTATGAAACCTAGTGTGTCATTTAACGCATACAAATTTGCAGAACTTTCTTGAAGGTATTTTTGTTCCCATAGGAAAATACTCAGAATCATATCAAATAATTAACTGGCTAACATCACCCCTTACTTGCAAAATTACACGAAAATTAGTGTATATTTTAGTGTTACATTTTGGCTGGAAATCACGACATTCGACTTACGCGGTATTTTGCGACCGTTTTCGGTCCCCATTAACCGTGTATCTCGGGGACCGCCTGTATGTGTGTTTGTTCTCTGCCATAATTCCACCCGATCCCACTAAACACTGAAATGGATCGACTTAGTAAAATAGAAACAAATCAATCCACCAATCGAATGAATCGAGTTAACTAATGTTAATATTAAATTCTGTATTGTTTACTTAACACTCCCAGGATATAATGGCGGTTATGGAGGTTATGGCGGATACAATGGGTATGGAGGATACGGAGGATATGGAGGTGGATATCAGCCGTACGGTTATGGTTACGGTAAGCAGAATGCATTAGACATAAGGTACGCTCAACCTCATTATAATAACTTTTTTGCTAAAAAAACAACACAGGATATCCTGGTAAATATGGGAGCTATGGAGGATACAACGGTGGATACGGTGGATACGGCGGTTACGGCGGGTACGGCGGATACGGTGGATACGGTGGATATGGTGGATATGGTGGCTATGGAGGAATTCGACCCTATTTCCGATAAAGGTTTGATCACTGTATCGTTACATCTTTAAGCGTTCTAGTGTGTTAGGTTCCCTGGTTGCCTACAACATGTGATAAATCGAATCCCTTTTTTTCGTAGTTTATTGTACGTCTTTCACTGAGTTAAAATAAAGTACCGTTTCAAACGAAACGCCACAATAACTTGCTTTGTCCACTTGCCGATTCAAAAGACGGGAACCACTTTCCTTAATAGTAATGTTACCTATAACGGGTTTCGGCCAAGTTTGCTCTTGATGCGGGGGCGATCCGTTTAATGGGTGAATTTGTTGGTCAAGGTCGCTCGATCATGAATGGCGCAAGGCCAGACAGACGGACGGGATTTGCGGTATTTGAGAGTAACCGTGGCTCTGAGATTTTAGCAGATTTGCTACAAATATTTGGCACGATGAAATCTGGACGAGAACTGGTTTAGAGCTATTTCAATAATAAAAACACACAAAACGAAAAAGTAAACGCACATTTCTGGTTGTTCTACGGTTCGGTTCTGTGGTTGCTGCTGGCCTTACAGTTAATGTTTCCTATTGCCTATTCCTTACTTCAATAAGTGATTTGAAGATTGCTGTTACTGCAGTGTCCAGCTAGTAGATAAGTATTGTTAGCAATTACTATGAGGATTAAACATCACAGATATATAGAATTGATGACATTAAACAGAATTGGAAACACTGAATAGTCTTTTTATCGTCTACATAAAATGGATAAAATTTCTTCTATATCCAGGCTTTCCAGCGGACATGGTGCTAATCTATAATATCACTCACAATATAGATAGCTCAACTTATTCAATCCTATCAATTGAACAAATTTACAAGATCATCGTTTTGTTGTTCATAGTCGTGTAAGGGTTACTTCAATGGGAGGGACTTATAATAGCTGAAAATCATTAAATACTCATTAGTGAAATACTTTTAGTGCCAGATTAAACTGAATAGTGTTCACTGATTATTTGTTGTTTGTCGATTCAAACAACAATCATAATTTCTTTCAAAACGTTTCTTAACATCATACATCCTTACCGGTTGCGCAACAAAACAGACATTGTGGTTTACATTGTGAGCAAACAATAATTTATTTTAAAATATATGCTTCATACAGGTGTTGCGTGTTTAGCTGAAAACGTAACTATATACACATTCTACCAGTTTTGAACCCAAGAAAGCAAACGAACTTCACTTTGAAACTTAACAATATTCAACAATCTGTGTGTGTGTGTGTGTGTGTATGTATGTTTGTGGTATCAATAGGCATTAATAGGTAGTACGAAAGAAAACTGTCGCCTCAAATAGATTAGATCTATTCTGCCATCCTTACACGTTTATAGCCGCTCGAAATTGTAATAACTCACTGTGCTAAGCGAAACTATATCATGGGCTACGTTATACTTCACCGTTACACTGCCGTTCGCTTTATGATTTCGTTAGAATAATGAATCCATTATATTATTGTTCGGCTTCTTAACGTTCTCCATTAGCTTATCTACTGTTATTATAATGTATTGAACATGCACGCACGGAAACTAACAGTTCTTTTTTATACTTCCTCTCTCCCAAACGCACCGTAAAGGGAAACGACATTGTTTGATTAGATGCAAAAAAAACTCATCTTCTTTTCGTTGGCATACACGCACACGATTTCTTTCTTAACTGGAAAATTGACTTTAATGCAGAATGTGCAGGGAGGACTTTTATATGCATTTCTCCGTTGGAACATGCCATCCACAAAACGTAGATCATTTAGATTTCAAACCGGTAACTTAGTTAAAAATTCATACCAGTTGCAAATAATGGGCTTATGTTGTGCCACAAAAGTAAGATGAAAGGATGCTTCAACTGCACCACCAAACCGATTACATGAAGGGATTACTTGATACTTTAGTAGCTTGAACAAACATGTTAAAACGGGACGTTAAACACTGGTCAAGATTAAAAGACCCATCACGCCAACATGCAATAGGAATGAATTTACTATTGCTGGGGAGCAAAAAGGGGATACAAAAATATACTCTCTTTATACGATTTGGATAAGAATAGAGTAGTAACCTTGCCAGCTATTTACGTGCTGGATATTTTTGTCGTAACATGATATTTTCAGCGTTCACAACGGAACGATTTACGAATAGATTTGCGTTTGTTTTGTTTTCACAGCGTTAATTTTTCACGAGTGACAATCGAACACATTCTGCTGCCGTGTTGCGTCACTTTGTACCAAACCAAACAAAACCATGCACCGAAAGGAGCTTGAAAGTAATATTTGCCGCCGCGCGGGCAAATGCACGCATTCGTGTTCTGCGTACTGCGCCCGCTTAGAGCATCGGAAGCAATCGGGGGAAGTAATCAAACACAAAACTACAACAACTAACTCACCATGGTGGATGAATCACTGATATAAGCAGTTCCAAAATGACCCGTGCAACAGGACTAGGGAAAGATTAGCTCGTAAGCGTTTTTTGTTGCTGCTGTTGTTGTTGTTTTACATTTTAAAGCCTGCACTCATCCGTTACGCTAGCCGGACATACGGGCAATGTACCGAAATAATGTACTACAGTAGCACATGTAAACGATTTCTAATTTAAAACAGCCTCGAGATCCTGCAACGGGAACAAACGACGGAAGATATATGTTTTAAGGATGATGTTTCATTTAGACTGAAAGCAAAGATCATACGTACGCTATTCTACGATAGTGGTTAAGCCATTCCTCAAGCAGTTGAGCGACTAATAGTGGACGTTTGTGGAGCTTCTGCTGAGCGACGAGCAGTCCGCCCTCCGTTTCACACACCTCCAGCCACTGGCGGAGTAACATCTCCTCGCGACCAATCTGTAAAAAAATGGAAATGGAAATTGCACATTTTAGTAAGCGCACACGCCTCTGTTAAAGTCAAGCAGGTCTCTGATGTTACCTCATTTTTTGTTAAAAAGTGAATTGGCAGTAGCTTCATCTCACAGTCCATCAGAGGCAGAAAGGTAATGTCTTCCCGGTCGTCGCGCGTTGCATCGATTCGCGAGTACGGTTCGGTCGGAACCAGTGCACTAAAATGACCGCGCGTATAGCCGAGTGCGATCGGTGAAGTGATGCAGAAGCTTTGCTCCCACAGCAGCGGCAGATAGACACCCTCGAAGCGGGCGAATCCAATGTCCTCTCCGCGGAAGCTCTTAACGTACTTGACACCGTACACGACGATCGGTCGGCGCATGATGTGTGCCAGGGCGAAAATGTGCAGCTGCTCTAGCGACGAGCCCGGGTGACTAGCGAGCGACAGCAGCGTGTTCCAATCCTTCTCCAGTTGCATTTCGGCCACGGTGTATTGGAGCAATGCCGCCTGGAACAGTTCATTCTCCTTCCAGCGCGGATAAAATCTGCAATTACATTGGTTTGGTGTTAGTGCGATGCAAGAGGAGCTATTTCCGCAGCTTACATGTGACTGCATTGATGCAAACTATCGGCTAGCGCCCGCCGGAGAGTGTTATCGCGATCGAACACACCCCAGGTGGCCTGCATGACGGAATCGAGCAAGCAGTCGCCGGCACTGCGATTCCACAGCACCATCAGCCGCGAACCCAACCGGTCGGTGATTTCGAGCGACCAGTTCAAGGCGGGCGGTGGCATTTCCAGCTGCTTCTGCGCATCCTTGTCTAGCAGCTCCTCGTACAGCTGCTCCTGCAGCACCAGCGGCAGCTCCTCGATGTCGGCCGGCAGCGAAAACGTCGCATGCTCGTTCACAAACTGGCAGTTGAACGAAGCCTTCCGTATTCGGAGGGACTGGGCAAAGTGGCGGCGTATGTCGCTGGCCAGATCGGGCGCCACGTAGGCCGGCACCCGCTTGATGCCGGGTCCCGAGCCGGAAATCTGCGCCAACAGCAGCGGTAACATTTCATCCCGATGGAACCGTATAGCGAGATGAATCAGCGTGTGGCCCACATCGAATGCACAGTTGTTGCGACTGATCAGGAACGCTTCGGCCGAGGTGAGGGCTCGGCTCGGATCGCCGCCACACTCCAGGTACGCTTCCACCGCGCCGATATTGTTTTCCGCAATGCCCACGCAAGCGTTCAGCCAATCCCAGTCCGGCTGCCGGCGCAGCAGCTGCAGGTAGCGTTCCTGCTTGCACGCATCCATATTGTTGATCGAGTCCGCATGGCCCACGAACTGCTGGTTGCGCTTGTTGTTCACCATAATGTTGCTAGCCACATTGATGGTGTTTTCGTCGTGTTCGGGTGACGCTTTCGCTGCGGCCTGATTGCTTCTACTGCCCACCGTACTGGTGGTGGAATCACGGGGATGCAAGCACATCGAACACTTGAGCGATTTGGGCCAATTTTCGTACGTGCACACGGAGCAGAACCACTTCCCTGCGTTGACCGGGGAGCTGGCCACCGCTCGGCTCATCGTACTGACGGGCGAGGAGGACACTGGGGAGGGTGAGTGTTTGGCATCACTCGCACAGCCTTTACCGGTCGCCGGTTCGCCATCGTTTGCGTTCGTCCCCAGACGCGAACTGGAACCGTACGAGCCGCCCGAAGCGGGCGAATTGTTCCGATTGCGCTTGCCACTACCTGCGCCGCTAGTTGAAACAATACCGTCCTCTCCGGGGCTGGGACCACTTCGGCAAATATTCATTGCGTTTAAATGTTCGCTAATGCTATCGTACTCGCTTATCACTTTCTGCTGTTGGTGGTTGTGGTTGTGGTGCTGCTGCTGATGATCCTGCTGGTCCTCCTTGCGCACGGTATCGCACTGCAGGCAGCGCCTGGTGTGGGGTAGGTTCAGGTAGGTGCACGCCGAGCATGGCCATCGCTGATTAGAGTCGAGCTCGGTGATCGAAGGCGATTTTACAGCACCGCTGGCGAGATTTGGGTTCGATCGGCTCGTCGCACTAAGCTGCTGCGTTGGACTAAGGCTGCGCACAACACCAACCGAAAAGAGAATGGAATAGAGAGGTGAGAGCGGGAGTGAAAGTTCATCATTCATGGAGGTCTCCCATGGAGGAACGCGCTTTGGCGCACGGGTTAGCATCGATACGTACCGAAATATGTCCTCCTTAAGCAGTGGTTTGGGACCCTTGCACATGATGCACTTAAGAGACAACGGGTAGTTCTCGTACGTACAGTATTCGCACACCCATTTCGGTTGCTGCTGGGGACATTGTTGCTCCTGCTGCTGTGTTTCATCTAGCGGCTGTTGTTGCTCTTGCTGCTGCTGTTGCTGCTGTTCAGTTTCCTGCTCTTGTTGTTGATGATCTAGCTTGTTCGTAGACGACGAACCCGACATACTAGTAAGCCAAAAAGCACGTACTAGCGTTCCTCACCAGCAGCCAGTTGCGTTCGTTCGCGGATGCTGTCGTTCGTACGTTGCCAACCGGTTGCCAGCTGCTGCAATCAATATAACAGAGAAATAGTACCGAATATGAAGGGTTTAAGATTGCACACACAATTTGGGTAGCACGGGAACGATTTGGGTCAATCAGCTGCTTCAAGAACGAGTGCGTGTGATCTATGTCTGGTGCAGCGTGTGTGTTTATATTGGGGGGGAAGTAAACATCATCAACACTGGCTTGACAACGCGAAAGCTCAAAACAACTGATGTTTGCAAGTAAACAGAATAAAAAAAAACAACCAACCAAAGTAAAATCTGTGCAATGTTAGTGAAATTCAGTAAGCCATGCGTCCGTTCATCGCTGCACGTATGGCTTTGGAGGAACCAACTGACCCGTTTGCTTTGGCGTAGCGAACAAAAATAGCACCTAAACGTACGGACACCAGCAGTAAGTAACCCGCTAATATCGAGCGTTATTAGCCAACACTTTTTCGTTCAGCTATTGTGCCATTCAGCGCCCAGCACGGTTGCGCCACTACGACGATTCACAGATTCGACTGCCAGCAGAAAACACACCACCGAGCACACGAAAGTACTGCGCTCACTAGAACTACTGGTTAAAGGAAAAAAGGGGAAACTTCACGAACACCTCGAATCCATGTAGTATTATTGCGATTCCGATGATTTATTTACGAAATCATCGTATTCATTCTGCTTTGGGACTTTTTCCTGTTTGTTGAAGGTTTTGGTTGACAGTTTACGTAATTTTGGCCCGGTGCAAATGCTACTGCAATTCAGCGAGCGATTCAAGGCAACGGTGTGTAGGACAGCTGTTTTTCCGGTTCAAAATAACGGGTGAAATTAGTTATAATATTTTGTGGATTTGTGTTTTACATTTCCTCGCGAATAGATTATTATTTTCAATCATTAAGTTAATAATTGACAATTAAAGATTAAAATTTTAAAACACCTTCAATGTTTTGAGATATAGTTTTTCTTATTGGTTTTAGGCTTTTTTTGTCGGGAAAGGTTTGTTGAGTAAACAAAACATAATGGTGATGTGTTCAATTTTTTGTCGTTTATTTCGCCCATTATGTTGTATTACAAAACATGCTTATTATTCAAACAAAGAATCGTTTTTACAACTTTCGACTTCTTGTTGAAGGGTTGACAACCCCTGGAAGTAGCAAAGTTCGATGCAGATGTAAACAAACCGACATTTCAACTATTTTGACAATTTTTTTGCTGCCTGCCAGCTTCTTTGCAGAACAATCGACCCGGAAAAGTGAATCTGTTGGCGAGGCTTCCGCAATCCTTCCGCAAACAATAGTGAAGCAAGATGGAAAATATATATTGTCCAAGAACGGAGAAAGTGATATCCGTATGGGATGCGTTGGCTGAATTCCAGAACGAACTGCATCCTGAACGTCTGGACAGGATAGTTGAGTCCGATCACGATATAATGGAAGCGATGGGTCTGGACGGCAATATTGCAGAGTTCGATAAGCTGCTGGAATCGGTCGACGTGGGCCAACTGTCCAGCTCGAAAGATGTACCCGTGAGAACGTTTCTCCCGCACAAGGTATGCTCGAGGCCGAAACCTGCGGAAACGCCGGCTAAAGCCGCCCGCTTCAATTGTGTGCAAAGGGTAACCGCTCGCAAAAGCGTGAAAGATCAGCGCAATATAGACGTGAAGCTGCGATACAACCGGCACAAATACATGGAGCGAAAGCAGGACTTGGAAACGCGCAAGGATTTGACACCGTTCCGCGAAATGGTGCTGGTTGTACGGTTCTACGAGCCCTTCAAATACAAAGCAGGACGACGATTGGGCCACCCAAAGTTTAGTCAAGAGTATTACGTGCTTAGTTCACAGTACTTGACAGAACTGAAGGACAAAATATTCTGCCACTGCGATGCGGGGCCGTTCTATGAGATAAGCGGGGATAGAACAGCGGAACCGACCGAGAAGCCACCGAAATCGGGATTCTTTTTCGTCCACGACACGTTCTACAATGATTTCCGGGATGATGCAAATCATGACTACTCGGGGGTGATCCGGAAGTGGGCCGATCGACAATCTTTGATCGGAGAGCTGAAGACGGCACGAATGGAAGATACACGCTTTGGAGATTTAAAATTTCGCTTGGGATATCCACAGGTAAGCTCCACTTGGTTGCTTCATTGCTTACCAGACACTGACGATGACGTTTTATTATTTCAGATGTATCAGCACCAAGGAAATTGCGAGCATCTGTTCGTGATAAGCGATTGTCGATTGTTGGCGGCGACAGACATTCTGACGCGATCCCGATATCCGTGGCTGAACTCTTACGGATTTTCTCGAGATGTCCCTTGCAACATCTGTGGCCACTGTCAGGCGCAATATATAGTACAGAACAGCACTCGACACATCTTTGATCCTGCCTACATTTGTGAAAATTGCCTCGAGACGTACCATTACACTGAGGATGGAGAGAAAATAGGAGACTTCGAGCTACACCGGTACACCCTCACGATGGTTCGTACTGACGAGGACGCAGACAGCGAAGAAGCATCTACTTCACAATAAACTGCAACGCAAATTGGAGATTTAATTTAACATTTATTGATTTTCGGCGTTATCGAGACAGACGACCGAACAGTAATCACTTATGCTTTTCGAGTTGGGCTCGTAGTTGCTGATTGAAATCGTCCTCAACATTATCGTCGTCCCAGTTGTCCTCCCATACGCTCAGTTCTTCCTCGTCCTCCTTGTTACCGGCCCAGTCTGTCGATGGGAAAGAACGAGTTCCGAAGGCAATCAATGATAAATCTTCCGGAAGTCCATCGTGACCTCAACCAACCCAAATCGCGCTTACTGTGAACCGAACCAACCAACTATATACGTACCTTCGGCGGGAAACTCCTCGAATTCATCGTCTTCTTCCAGAAGACCGAGATCAAGTTTAGGTTTATCCTTGTTCTCCTTGTCCGACATGATGCTTTTTGGTGAATATTTTATTAAAACAACAAAATGACTCAGACGGTACAATGAAGTTGCGTATTTTGGCGTACACAAATTTGACAGCTGTGACACGCTTGCTGCAAGGTTGGTAGGAAAGGTAGGATTGGCTTCATTCGTTTCTTTATATATCTTGTACCGAGGAAAGATTTCATTCAAACTTGCATAGTGGGAAAAATAGCTGTAATTCGGCCATAACATTTTTTGTTTGCAATTATAAAATTACAGTTAGTCCCCGGAATAGATTATAAATTAGACACCATATAATCAACAATAACCATAGAAAAAAAAAATGAAAGCTCCACAGCTTCATTGGTTTGATCAATAGATGGCGTATTACAACTCATCATTATATTGCTATCCTTTTCTTGCAATGTGTTTCGACAAGTTTCATCTTATCATGACCTATAAGCCTTCTAACTTCCTGATTACTCAAATCTCACTAGCTTCAGTGCTGGTGGTTTCCATTGGAGTTTAGTATTTAAACAATCGTATCGCCGTTCTAGTTCTAGCGATGCATAACTTCAATGCAAAACCATACAACAGTACAGAGGAAATGAGTAAGGTCTCCTCCAAGCGATGAAGCTCAACTGGTTGGAATATCCCACCAACAGAGAGTGCCACCAGCTTTTTCGCTATTTTTAGAATGCATGAGTCGTTTGCCGTCTGCTAAACGAAGTCTTTCTATATTCCGTTTAGGTAGAGAACTTGAGTCGTTTAGAAGCCGTTTAGTGGTCGTTTAGTGGATTTGTGGCACTTGGGGTATTTAAACAATCGTATCGCCGTTCTAGTTCTAGCGATGCATAACTTCAATGCGAAATGCTTTTCAATTTCAAGCATCGATTTATAGCGTGCCAAAATTGGCTGCTTAAGCAACTTTGGCTATTTGGGGCATTAATAGCGTATCTGGAGAAACCCTGTACTTGTTTTCTAATATACGTAATATACGTGTTTTCTAATATCTTACGGTTCACACCCTGGTGTAACGTAGCAGCGAGACCTAGTTATCATGCCCGGTGTTTAATTTATGGGCGGAGTCTCTCGCTACTCGTCGCGAAACGGCGCAAATCTTGTTCATGAAAAAAATCATCCTAGGAGAGATAGATTCACTGGACCTTTTAGCTAGAGTTAATTTTCACGTACCTGCTCGTATTTTAAGAAACTTTAGGCTACTAAGAGTTGACCAAACTAGACGTGCATATAGCGATAATGAACCTTTAACTGCGATGGCTATCAGATTTAATGCACATTATGACTCTTTTGACTGGAATTCCCTAAGTTAACCTGTTTTTGTTGCTGTGAAACTCTGTGTTATTTATTTTGTGCTGATGTTACATTGTACCGTGATGCTTTATGTTATCATAAGTTTAGTTTATAAGATCAGTGATAAGGCCAATGATGGCCAATCACTTAACATTTACAAATAAACAAATAAACAACATCGATTTAAATCAATCTCTAAATTAGAATACCAAAACTAGCGGAAATTCAAAACCTCTCGAATAATATTTAAACAGCGTGTCTCTGAAAACGTTTGTAAACATAAAGTTTATGCGGAATCGTATAACATAACATTAAAGGGGTTTTTACTTGTGAGTGACATTAAAATTACCCTGTGCTGCTGGTATAAAAAGGATTTTTGACAATTATCTTGCTATAAAACCAATCGAAAAATATTTTATGGGCAGCTTATAGCATCTTTCGAACAGCAAAATATCCTTTTCTGAATGTGAGATGAACTGTAAACCGTTCTGCAAAAATCAAGTATGAAATTTGTCAGAAAAGCTTTGTTAAAATTTAAAGAAGTGCATGTTTTTAACATGCAAAATGAGCAGTTTTCCCAAAATATCCTTAAATTAGGATAATTCAACAGTAAATAAATTTTATCTCAGGCAATGTTATCAGTTTTCCTTTACAATTATGTTTTCAAATATATATATATCAGGCTTATTATATTCTTGCAATCAAGATGTCTCAACATCGAGTTGAATATTACTAAAGAAATCAAGGCTACATTGTAACTAAGTTATACCACTTCTTATTGCAGTTTGATATTTTCCAAAGTTGATTCAAGCCTTTCGTTCTCGACATCAAAACACTAGCGGGAAATGGATTGAATGGGATAATTTGGTTTGAAGTTTTTAAGTAAAATATTTCAGTTTGATTGCTATGAAACATTAATCACTAATATGTGTTTAAATTAATTAAATAAAATCATTTAAATGCCAGTGCAACCGAATTTGATGGACCAATATGAAAACAATACATAATTAAATAAAATTAGGCTAGAATAAATAATTTCGTTTGATTATTTATAATGAATTCCTTAATTTTTGGCTAATATTCTAATTTTATAGGTATATTTTTTGGGCCGGTCTGGTGGTACTCGAACGACTGAACAACATACCCGTGATGGGTTCAAGCCCCGAATAAACCGTGTCCTCATACTATCCTGCTACGGTAACAAAAAGTCACTGAAAGCCAAGTCCACTTCACTAGTTGGTACAGGCAGGCCTTGACCGGCAGCGGTTGTTGTGCCAAAAAAAAAGAAGAAGAAGATTTTAAGGACATCTCTGAGAGTTCGTCTAGGCATATATTGCAAAGAGCAATCTAGTAAAATTTCTCCACTCATCTCAATCAATCTAGTAAAGAATAGAATAAGCTTGTATATGCTGTAGACCTTCTGGAATGCCACTTTAAGTTGAAATATAAACTGAGAATAGTCCAATTATTACCATATTTTTATTTTTCTTACTTACCTACACTAGCAATAAAATTTTAGTTGTTGTACTTACACAACTATCATGTTTCTAAACCATTTAGAATATGGCATCAAACATTAAGGCGAATAATAATAGACCCTACTGATCATCATGAAACATCTAATCACCTTTCATGTTTATCTTTTTTTTTCTTAAAGCCCGTTGGTTAAGATGTCATCAGGAGCAGGAATTGTCTGTTATACACCAAAACCCAATCAACAGCTTTCAGCACATAATCGAATTGTTTCAATCGCTCTATATCACCACAGATATGTTGGAATAAAGGTTCCATGCAAGCATGGGATATGGTGCGTCAAGCGTAGTGAATCTTGCTTTACTTTGCGATGCAATTGCCGACCTGGGGCTCTGCATACCTCGCCGGAAACTATTGTTTTCCATATGCCTGATGTAGAACCGATCGTACGAAGCAACCATATTCCCGGCATGGTGGCAGATGATTTCCGCAACGAGAAACAACTTTCGCCAACTAAATTTAGGTTTTACGGACTGCGGAACTCGAAATCGACAAACTTGGTGCCCGTGGCAAATCACACCGTCGCGCACGGAAAGCTGCTAGAGTAATGGCAGCGGTTAGTCTCTCTGTCCGTATTGAGCGTAAAAACTCATTTCCGAAAAATGATCAACCATTTCCCAATTGCCGTAGCCACCCTGGCCAGGGGTGTAGCGGGCAGCCGACCTCGTGGCAACGGTATGGTATTAATTGTTTTATGTTCCTCAATAAAAGTTTACGACCAAACTCTGGCCTTTTCTTAGCCACCAACCGGACGTACGAATTGCAATTTTTCCAGCCCCCCTGCAATCAGCAATGTGTTTCCGCGAAAACGGTTCACTCCTATATGGCGCAGGAATTATACCGATCCGGTGTTGCTCTACCGTTCATTTTGAAATAAGTGAGACGGGGCAATTGCTGAAATGCGAGTTGCTTTTTTTCAAACAGGAGGTTGTACGGTTTTGATACAAGTTTATCGCAACACTTATCCTATTAACAATTGGTTTTATGTATTGCAGAGGAAACAAAGCGAGAGAGAAGGTATTCTATGCAAGTTTTTTTTTCCATATTGCAATCATTATTTAGTCCCCGAGATACGCGGTACCTCTTATACGTGGATTCGGAGAAAGGAGGTTTTCTAAATTTAACAGTTCCTTCCTTTGACGAACTTGACAGGTTCTTCTAGTTGAATAAGTATGGTATGATCGTGTAGTAGTTTGTTGAGAATACAAACCAGAAAATGGCGGAGTATACTCTCAACAGCTGCTGTAATGTATAAATGGTTTTTTTAGTTGAGTGGTCAGATTGATGTTTTACATCTATAACAATAATATGTTCACTTTGCACTAGCATTCTTTTCATCTCGGAAACGATTTTTTTTGCAAATACTCAGGCAAATTTAATGAAAAAGCTTTTCCGCACAGCGGATATTTCGTTGAAGTGCGAGTAAGTCGATGGACCGCATTAAAATTACTAAGCGAGGATCCTCTTTATAATATAATTATAGAGTGAAAAAGACAAAAAATTGTATGATTAAAACATTTTATGACGACTACTTTTTAAGCCCAGTCCAACTTGGGCCAACTCGCGGGGAAAATGTTTTTTTCGTCGAATTTCGTTTAAACAAAAGTCTAAATATTATTTTTGTTCTGAAATTTCTATTAGATATAATTATGCCGTTCTTACTACGCAAAACATGCATCTTTGACATACTTGATAAAAGCATATCTATCTACAAAATCCTATTTATTTCCGTACATATTCCGTACTGAGTAGACACAAAACCAAAGCCTAGTAAAATGTCCCTCCACGCTAGCAATATTTATAGCAGAACAGCAATCCTGATAATAAATTAAGATGTACGCCGAAACAAAATCCTCCTTTTTCTAAGTGTCCAAACAGTTCCATTATGTTGTCGAATCGAGTGATTTTAAATCAACCTCTGAGCGAAAAGAAGAAAAGCGAATATACACAATGCATACAAGTAGCAGCAGTGAGTTCTGCTTGTTTTAATTCAGTTAAGATATAAAAAAGAAACTGAAAGTGGTAAATTGAAATTGCTGGGCATTAACCAAAACACTGTGTGAAAGAAGCATGTTGCCTTGTAGGATGACTGGTTTTACAAGTGAAAAGTAGCAACAAAGGAGGAAAGGAATGTTTGAATCAGATACAATCAAATCGCATGTCGGTATTGTCGTTTGTTTAATTATCGATCGTGGACCACATTTTCACGTCGGACAAGGTATGTACATTTTGCAGCAACACTGCTCGGATGCTTGCACTTCCTCGCGTTGTTGTTGCATTAAAAATTGAATTGAACGTGCACTCAACATACACCTCATAACATGCTTCGCTTAACCGATTTCTTCACAGGGATGGAGTTTGTTTTGGAATCGACTATCAGATCACGTGCCGCGTGGACACGCGCAGGAATTCGAACAAACTCACAATGTTGCGTATTTCCGCCACCGAGGTGCGCAAACATGCCAACATTTCAGCGCTTCCGCGGGAACGGAAAACAATTTTGACCACGTGTCATTATCCCTCCGGCGAAAAGGCCGAGTAGAAAGATGGAGATTTTTCATCCCATCTATCCCCTCGCCCCACGCTCTCTTTGCGTTGTTGTGAAAGTTTCAAATAAAATGGCCCTGCATGTGGGTCCTCGGTAAAATGTTAGACATCAATCATAAACCCACCACTGGCACAATCGGACCGACCTGGAGGAACCAGCAAAACCCGGCAACATGGCCCCATTTGAGGCGGGACCTTGCGGAACGTGAACGTGGAGGGGTATCTGGCAGTATTGTGCGGGAATTCGGTTCGCTCGATTCGCTCGCGCTGAATTATGTAGACACGAACTGTGGCACAAATGTTGCGAAAGTACGAATTCATGTTCCGAAATTGAGCCCGCGGGACGAGCGCGGTATGTTCTTTGGTGTTTTTTAAACGCATCCTCTCATGTTTATCGTACATCTCGGCACGTCCGTGCTCCTAGAAGCTAGACGGGGTTGGCCATGGTTGGATGGGGGGATTTCCGGGATTTTATTTAATTCTTCGCTTGGTGTTTGGTCGGGCGTTATTGTTCGTATAAATCATGTGTGCATGATTCGTCAAAAAGTACCGGGCGCCTCCATCGGTGAATAATGTTTTTTTTTGGAACACGTATAGCATGTTCATTGGGGGGTTTGAATGTTCATTTTTCCAATTCCAAAATGTATAATATTTTTGAACTGATTATGAGCTTATTGTTTATAAAAATTGGCTAAAGATTACGTTATGTCATATGCGTGTAGTAGATTTGAAACCAATAAAAATGAAAAAAATGAATAAACAACATGTTTAATATTACATTCCATTGTGAATACGCATGATGGAATGTGTTGGAAGTAAATATGATGGAGAGCTGAAAATACATAAATGTGTTAAGTGGAGGTAAAAGTGCTTATTTATTTATTTATTTATTTATTTATTTATTTATTACTGCAAAATATCCTCGGTGGCTTAACAAGTTAGTTTCAACAACATGATGTAAGCTTTCGCAAGCAGTAAAAACTCTCTGAAAGGAAGTCCTGCCGCTTCCCTGGATGAAAAACAATCTGTTGATGAATTTGTTTCAAAATACAGATAATGTAATACACGAGAGGCGTCATACTCACAAAAATACAGTATTTGATGCTAATGTTGTGCTGGAATAGCCCGAATAAACTTAGCATTTAATTATAACCACGAATGACAGGACGTTAACGAAAGTATTTATTAGGAAATGAGATTATCTGGTATCCTTATCGTAGAACGTCAGATGCTCCTGTTGTGTTTTTAAACCTTTACTAATAATAGTAATAAATGTAATAAGGTTATACAAATCAGAGCTTCTTGGTTCACCCGGGCCGCAACACGCTGATTTTATCTTTCAATTATAATTATACATTCAGACATCTGATTGGGATTTTTCTTTCGTACATAATTCAATAATTAAATGCAGAATTAGATAGTATGACAGCATCGCTCGTTATTCATACCAAACAAGCTTCAACATTTACAATCCAATTAGGGTAAGTGTACCAATTATGGCCATAACGACTAATATTTTTGACGATTTTGAATACAAAACTTTGTGTTTTGAATTGGCTTACCAGACTTGAAATCGCCCGTGCAGCCTTCAGCATTTGTTTAACGTGATTGAAATCTTCAGTTCCAACATTGAAGTGGCTTGGAAAACCCTGTAATATAAATGCTAATTTTTATTACAAATTTTGTTATAAACGTAGTTTTCTTTCATTTCTTATTTTTTCACAAAATTGATTTATTATCTAAAAATAAATCTAACAAATTTAGAATGGAATAGAACTATGACGATAAGAATCAAACAAATTGTTTTGGTAATGTTGCTTTATTTACACGGCGAAAAAAACATACGCATAATGGTTAAATGCAGTGAAACGCATTTGAAACATTTTGAATCCACTAACCACACGGTGGTTTCATGGGAGATAAAATGTTATTCATTGGCAAACGTTGGCGTGAAAGCACATAAACACACAATATGTGCATTATGATGCACTGCATAATAAATAACACTCATCTCGGTGGGTAACTTAGTGGGTGGGTATGATAGGATCGCACAAAAATTTCAACGTAAGAGTACAGCGTGCAGTACAGCCGAGAGTGGAAGGAAGGTGAGGACGTCGTATGGAACACAAATTACGGTTGGCCACAGTTGTTTTCGCCGTGTTTGATTGTTCTATGTTATGCCATCCCAAAGTTCAGACCAGCTGACATTTCCATGTGTCGGACGATAGTTTATAACGAATGTGGAGGTTATACTTTATTTGTCGTTTCGCGTACCAATTGGGTCATTTAAAATAGAAAAACTAGATTTAGAATTGTGTTGTAAAAGTACTACATACTAACAACATTAAAACCTTTAATTTTCTAAATCCTTATTTTTTAGCAAGCCGGATGTTGTTAAAGTGTTCTGATTGATTCGTACAAATTTCAGGAATCTTTTAAAAGGTATCCTGCAAAATTCTAAAAATCCGTGGAGCATGTGCTTAAAACACAAAAAAACAACAACCTCTTCCAATTAAGCTAAAAGGGATCACATTCGCGCGTACAGCTGCCCATTGCTCGTGGGCCCAACCAGACACACGACCGAACCATCCATTCCATTTGATTTTTCTCCTATCCCTATGGATGTTTGGACGATTCCAGCCAACGGGGATAAAAGTAGCTACTAAATAAATCAGCGGAGGATGAAACGAGAAGAAAGCAACAGCAAGGGATACACACATCGAGGAAGAGAGAGAAAAAAAGAAAGAGAGAGATAGAGAGAGAAAGAGAGAGAGAGAGAGAGAGAGAGAGAGAGAGAGGCAAAACAAAAATCGTACAAGGCTACCGGAGTACCGTTAGTGTGGTCAAATAAATCTTATTAATTGGAATCCCTCGCGTACCCTCTATAGACACCAACACATGCACACGGTGCACTTCACGTGATAAGAGCGAACTTTACGTTTTTAATCCCATTTAAAAGTGGCAGTGGTAATGGAGGGATTAGGTCTGTGCATGCGTGGAAAGGAGATACATATAGAGGACGGAACAGTGTATGCGCGATGGGATATATGATTGCTGCAACGCTATGGCGGTTCCAAAAAAAAAGAGGCATAGAAGAAGAATCGGAAAATCAAATCACGCCACCCCGACATGAGAAGATCGATTGGTTTATGCCTTCCATCGCGCTGGCTGCGGATAGAAGACATCGGGTTTGACCAAACGTTTTTTTTTAAATGGTCATGCTACAGGCTTTTATGATGTGATCCTAAATGACAAAGGTGATTATTTTTTTTTACGAAATAAAGTAAATAAGGAAGCCACCAAAAAAATGTATTTTTTTCTTTGAAGAAATAGAATTATTATAGTGGTTATGGTTCAATTCGTTTTTTAACTATATCGTAGTTCTTTTTAATATCAATAAATAAATATCAACAAAAGTTTCAATCGTAGGCCAACAAATCATGGAAATCTGTTTTACATCCTAGAGTTTTAAATTTATCGAAGAAATGGAAAACATGAATTAAATTTAAAATTCTTGCAATTTGCGCATCTATTGGGTCACAAATCATGTCCGCTCAATGTAATGATACTGCTGGTGATTAATTTGATTGCTGGCGATTTACTGTAGAAATAAAAAAAACTATAACTGTTGTTTTTCTACAAGCCTCGTGCGAAGAGAGATACAGTGGTATCTCGAAAGCAATCTCACCAAACACAATACGTTTTATATCTTCATACTACACACAAGCACACACACATGATACGACGAACGTATATTTACACGTTTCCAAAATTCCTAATTACCATGTGTCCCCCAACCGGATATTCGGTTTAGTACGGACTTCTATCAGCTTTGTAATTGTAACATTGCACAACATCAAAAGATAGATGAAGGTGTGTTGCATATTCATGTCGATTAAACAGATATGATAATCTAGCTAATGTAAAATTTGGCATGCACAATAGAGCACACATTTCGCAAGAATTTCCGTGGATTCTGTACATCAAAGGATCGTTGACAATAGCTTGCATATCTTTTTCGATAGTGGAGATATGATAATTGCCCTGCAGTAAAATTTAGCATGCACAGTGCTTGTGCGTCGATCCCCAGAACATATGCACATCCCCAGAACCTGCGGGTTACAACCGTTTAATCAATGATGATGCTGGTAGGTTCGCATGCATTTAGTATGTGCGTTTATCGGTAACAAATTACTGCAAAGAACACTAAGAAAATAGGATCAGTGAGCGGGCTGTTTGGTTTATTGTCCAGTCTGTAACGAAGTACGACAGAACCGACATAGACCTTTACTGTACTGGGGAGCAATGTTATGATCACAGCAATGCTGTGACAACTTCAGTTTGTCTACCGGTGGATTTCAATCGTTTTTAACCACTCGGCACAAACAAATGGCCCGAGGTGGGAGCACTGCCGTTGTTTTGCCTTTGTCATCTAATTTCCTTCGTAGTGTTTGTTTACGTCGGAGGTCTTGCGTCTTTTGCCATCGCTTCCCAGCACAGAGTGGAGCATATCGGTTGAGATGAAAGCCACAAACCCACACAATCACCACCATTGCTATCCGCCACCAAGTGCCATATTTATGCACTTGTCATTGACACGGAGCAACAATCGGCACTGGTTAGGGGTGTGCACGCTGTTAGAAGTTCTTAACTGGTCGGGTCCTTCCAGAGCAACACAACTTTGTGTGTATATATATATGTGTGTGTGAGAGTGTTGTCAGCCATTGGAGACATCGCCATTCCAGTGGCCAACATCATCAGAAACATATCAAAGCACTTTAAAGCGAGCGAGCGTTCACTTATCGCTGTGGAAATGCTTGTTGTATGGCGGCAGTTAGTGGTGTCTGGTCGCCGGCACACTCTGGCTTTGCATCGTTCTGAACATTTGAAGCAGAACGATCACCACTGACATGATGGGTTTGGCTGGGTGGCCTACATCATGCATATCCCCACACCAAAGATACTACGCAATCTCTTTCTAATTTTCTCGCATGCCGAAGCACCTACAACCGGTACCATGAATCGTGGGAAAGCGTAAGAGAAAAGAACACACCAATCTTCCCCGTCCATAGACGGTAGATTTCAATTTCAATCTTTACCGTACTTATCAGATGGTTGCCGGTGCACCTAGCCGTCCCATCACCGCCCCACTCCATCGTTCGCTTTCTTGCCGCCTCGGTCACGGTCGTTTGAGTAAATATTTGATCTGTGCGGGATGTGTATAAATGGAATGGAAAAATAATTACTGCTTAAAAACCTCCCGTTCGGTCTGTAAATAATCAGGCTCGGGCTGTTTTGCTCGCCCGCCACCCCGCCGGGCATGATATTATCGTAAGCCGGTGGGTACCATTGCAATTGAGACGGGCTATCGGTGTCACACCATCGTGCCCGATTCGAGTGCGAATGATGGCCTGTGAAGCATGTCCGAGGCGCGCAGATCATCATGATAAAAGAGCTTACATATTGATGAAGCTGGCACGTGTAGTACACGACCGGTAAGATGGTGACGCTTCTTTGCGCACCGAAAAGGGTATGTTTGAGATTGTCCTTTGGAGTCTTAGTTGAAGTAGCAGCAGAAGTGTTAGCATCACAAGCGTACGAGCGCACGGGATGAAGTTGAATAACAATCCATGTAAATCAAATCCCTGATTCTTGAAAGGCAATAGAGTATGGTACTGTTACTGGTACGAAGGTGAAGTAAAAATATGGCGTCACAGTATTACGTGCGAGTTTCTTCGAAATGGATTGTGAAACGAAAAATCCCGAGAAAACAAGTGCATGCACGTATTCGCAGCACGATTTTGCTATTTGAAGCCAAAAACGAGTTCAAGCGTGGGGTGTTTGCTGTACAATAAGCAACGAGGACGGGTCGAGTACTGATGTGATAAAATTCCTGAAGGAATTTATTTTTATCTATTATTTCATGTTCAAACTGCACCCATTGCAGAAAGTTGCACATTTATATATTCATAAATATGATTTCATGTTATTAATTTACACCCTTGCAAAACAAGACACGACAAAATTTGTGGCATAATCTAGAGTAATGTTTGAATGCAACAACATTAAAAATAATTTGATTAACAGCATGAAGAAATAATGAATCTTCTTCAATGAATGAATCATGAATGAATAAATAATGAAAATTTTAAAATGAAGTTATAAAACTTTGAATACTTCTAGATAATAGCAGACAATTCATGGATGATAAGAAAAATTAAATGGTAGTAATCATAAACATACTCATCTGGTCCTGTAAATTTTCTCATCATATTGAGGTTTTTCATCGAAGCTTCGCATCAAGATGGCAAATATGCTCCTTCATCTTTCGATGGGTGGCATATCCAATTTGAAATTCACTCGCCCGACGTTACTCGAAAGGGATGAACATACATACTCATTTCTCTTATCATGTCTTAATCAATCTAAACGCTAACCAATGCCGCAAACGAACCTGGTAGCTTACCCGTCATCATTTGCGCCAATGTTTTTCAACACTCTTCTCTTGAACGACATCTTGATCAATTAGGTGTAACCATCTCGGTGGCAAATGATCCCTACCATATCACCCGTTTGATATTGGTTTCCCTTGAGAAGTGTGAAGCAAACTTTGAAGCACACGACTGTCTCGGTGTTTAATAACGATATCGCACTCACACTCCACTTGAACGGGTGAATGGGAACATCCGAAGCCAACAGCACTGACATCTCATTACGACGTGTAATGATGATCGTTATACATATTGCATGAAAATGTAGCGAAAAGCGGTAACAGTAATAGATACGTTGTGTATATGAGAGTGTGCCTCGTTCGACTTGCGGCATTTGCGGTTGACGGACGGAAGGAAAATCGAAGGATAAAGTCGTTTCCTAGCTGTTCGCTTCGCTATGCGGCTGCGGAATTTCTCACTCTAATTCATATTTTTATTGAAAGCTTACCTTTTGCCATTTCCGTTTGAGACATAACATTTATCATAACACTTATTGCATGACTGATTAAAGCTTTATTTGCTGTTGGAAGGATATGTGTTACATTTTGTGCATGAAAAAAGGAGCGAGAAGGATAGTTCTTCCAGTGTCATGCACGCACTACATATAGCATGGACTGCGTTGCGTTGCATCGTAAATCACGAGTGCATTTGATGGCTGACCAACGAGTATGATAAAGCGAGGCGGCTCTGTAGATAGATGCTGCCACGGGGCTTGATATGATGCGATACCGGGGATGGTCAGTTTGCGTTAGCTGAAGATGGTGGACGAATCGCGACAACCCTGGCACCAGCTAGTCCGTCCGTCAGTCGACAAAGGATGCGTGACTCGGAAGAGAATTATTATTTATTTTGTGTGCTGTGTTTTGCGCTTCGGCCACGTGCACGTGCTCAACAAATGTTACGCGGCAAAATTTGCCTAAGGATTTGGTCGAAACGTTATGACCATGCGCTGGAAGGCTACGGCATATAACGATAAAAAATCTGATGCTCGGTGGTTGTGATGCAACACTAAACAGTAACTGAGAAATGTAAAATAATACAAACAGGGTAGTTGAGGTAGATAAAGCAGGAGAGTGATAATAAAATGAAAGAGATAGTGATCGTCGTACAGCCTCAGGATGTTGGCGGTCTTGTTTCTTCAATAATTCTTTCCCATCCCGAGCAATGGACGTACAGTGCCGGTGGTAGTTGAGATTCATCTTTGCACTGAAGCTGTGTAAATACCAACGGACCAACGGTTATGATGGGTGGCCGGCCTGGGGGCTGGGCTCGATGACGCTCTTTGAAAGTTTGACCAAAGTTAATGAAACGAGCGAATGGAAAGCAATCGCCCGGAACGGTCATTCCGTGTGCTGTATGTAACTTAATTTAGTTCGTACTCTCGAGTTGAGGATGATGCTTTTTTATGTTTATTTGCCTTTTTGCCATGTTTGCGATTTGCAAGTAAAAAGCAAAGTTCTGCGCAAATAGTGGATTCTGTTTCAGGCGATGCTTATTTGAAGGCTGGATATTATTTTTTGATATATGTTTCATGTTTTGATGCGTATTTCATTTGTGCGTTTGACCACGTAGTGAACATATGTTTTATTTACGTCAGATAATTAAATTGAATATTGATGAGGAAACATTTTAGACTGTTAGTAAAATAATATACAAATAATTTAGTTTAAATACATTGCATATTTGTTATACTACTATATTGTATATTATTTTGAATATCCTATAAATGAGTGCATTGGTTTATTAAAAAAAACAATGTTGTGTTGCTTCATATGAATTTATTTTTAATTAAATTGCTGACGCCACAACTGAAAAAAATCATCGACAAAAATTGAATGCGATGGATAAAAACGCTTAATTAGACCGCACCGCACAGTATACAGTAGAACGTAAATGAAATAACAAAAAAAAAAAACATTTGCCTGTCGTCGTTTCACGTGTCAATAGTATGCAACGGAATGGCAGCGAAAGTGAAAACCAAAATTAGCCATACGATACTCCCACTAGACCATATTAAAAGCCACTCTGGTACGATGACCGGTTCGGTAGTTTGGCTGGTGATACGAGCCGTCCGGTGAGTGGCCGTGTGTGTGTGTATGGTGTGCAAAATAAATTTTTAATTGAAAATCTGACAAATAAGCCGGAAAAGTGTCAAGAGGATGGAATTGAACTCCACAAACCACATGGTGCCACTAATGCAATACGGCGAAATAATCCTGTGAAAATTATCAGCCGTTGTTGAAAAAAAAACTCACATACACCTCTACTTGATGCCGACAAGTGAAGTTGATCGTGCTGCAGGGAAACAAAAAAAGGCGCCAAAAACTCCAAACAATTTTAGGATGGCTTTCGAGGGTTTTGTTTTTTTTCCATTTTTTGCTGTCAAAAATAAAGAAAAAAGTTGGATTGAAATTTGGTCAAACACGGCCACTTAATCACCCATTAGGGCTGAAGGTGCCGGTGCTTCCTGTTGGAGTTACCAAGACCCGAAGCGGGTGGAGCATTTTTTGGCGGTGACTTAAACCACATCAACGATGGCTTATGATCCACCGAAAATGATAATGTTCTTCCGACCAGGACGAACGTTTCCTTCCGACATTCTTTTTACGTAGCACCTTTTTCCACCACTGCCGACCGATACGGATTCGACGAAAAATTTTCAACTTGCCAACAGAGTGGAGGAGAAATGTTTTACTTAACTGTCTTCTGCTTCGTAGATTTTATGCGGCCATGTTCATTCTCGAGGGCTCGCAAAAGTGTAGGATAAGCTGTTTTCTACGATTGAAATTAACAGACAGCGAATGGGAAGTATAGCATAGTTAGACGAACGGAAACGAAAGAGATATGAAGTGGGAATGAACCGTACCTGCGATCATCACTGTTTGAGGGGGTTTGAGTGTTCCTTCCTTTTCCAAAATGGAAGCGACAAACTGTGTGGCAAACTTTTCGTAATGGGTTTGCTACAGCCCACTAGCTGCTAACTAATTTAAACCACGCAGAGCAAAGAAATGATGACGCCGTTAGAAAAGCTGATGTGTGGTTACAGTGAGTGACAGAAAAAAAAGATAATTTAATAATTTTAAAGATTCGTAAACGGTGCAATGACATAAATCAGTCATCAGTGAGTTGTTAGATTGGTTTGAAAGGTTTAGCTTCACAATCCTTTTGATAATTGTATTTAAAGTAAACACATTATAATTTAAATCGTGTAAGAATAATAATTAATAACATTGGAATGCTTGTAATGCATGTTTACTTAGCTGAATGCCCATAGAAACTGTAACAACATTAGATATACACTAAAAACCTTAAACCTGCATTGCTATAGACTCATAAACATTTAACTCAAAAGAACATTAATAAAGCTTGGATCACTTTTCAGAAGTATGTTTAAAGTAAAGAAAAAAAGGATTTTGATATAATATAATCAATCCAACTCGAAACAAATAGACGCTACTAAAATCTAAATTATTTATCAAATTATTTTATTCTGACTATTATTAGTATTATTAGTATTCTTATTATTATTAAATTGTAATATTTTTTCGCGTATTTTGAGAATATCTTGCACACTGTTAACATTAATAACATTATTATTCCATCAAACAATGCCATCGACAAAAATACTCCTAAAATACATTGAGCAGGGATTCTAATCAGGAATAGCTTTCCAAAAGTCGTTGGCAGACGAATGGTATGCGCTGTTCGTTCATGCATAATCAAAAAGGGACAAAACACGATATTTACTGCCGTATCGTTCCGGTAAACAAATGTTCAGCAAAACATTGTTTGAAACAATTGTCCCAAATAACAAAAAAAGAGTATTCCGTCTTCTAAGAAGCTATCAATTTCGTCACAGTGTCTCGAATCGAATTAGCGCTACCTTCGTTAGTAGCCACACAAAACGTTCCCGTTTTCCACCTGACCGACCTTTAAACGTTCGCAACGCACTGTAAATATTCAAATCCGTCGGTCCGTCGTTCACGGTGTCCTGCAATTGGTTCCATCCTACAGCAAGAGCATAAAAAAAGAACAACATTCCAGGGCCACTTTGCGGACGAAGCTGAAAGGTGAACTATCTCTGGTGCTTCACGATCCGAGCTAGGTTTGGAACGTTTGGTGTAAGAGAGTTTTGCTGTTGTTGTTGGATCCGTTTGTAGCTACCTATCCACCAGAGCAATAACACCGAGAGGAGGCTAATTTATTTCACAAATATCAACTTTCCCATTCCGATTGGTGTCCCAGTCCTAACTGTCAGCTAGGTCGGGATAGACGGGAAGCTGGATAAAAGGTTTTGGCTTTGGGAAATTTCCCTTCCGTTTTGGCTGTTTCGGTGGATTGCTTCCGGGACGCATGCGGAGGAAAACCTCCGTTTTTGATTTCGTCAATTTTTCACGCTTCGCCAGCAATCGGATTTTGAAGCCCTGCAAAGGAGAAAAAAAATCCAGAGTGCGCTGGAGAACGGCAAGAGTGGGGCATACCAATGGTAAGCTAATCTGAAATTGGGATGGAAAAATACGCCAGAGGGAAAGAGGTTGGCTTCGGAATGGTTAAACTCGGCAGCAAAACCGTCGATATTTGGGTGCTGATTTTGTTACAAAATCACGTCGAACGGATTTCGTACGCTCACGTCTTGCAGTTTTTTTACGGGGGGATTGTATGGGGCAGGATTGGGTATGGAGAAGCGAATTTTCTGCCATCGTTGGGTTTTGGCTATTCTGCAATTCGCGGACAGGTCGTTGCGGGTGAAACGTTGTGAATGACTTGTTGGTTG
Source organism: Anopheles arabiensis (assembly GCF_016920715.1). Classification (NCBI taxonomy): domain Eukaryota; kingdom Metazoa; phylum Arthropoda; class Insecta; order Diptera; family Culicidae; genus Anopheles; species Anopheles arabiensis. The sequence goes on along the minus strand of NC_053517.1, from coordinate 43,131,063 downwards.
GTTTGATTGCGTGAAAATGTGCGATCAAGAACCCTAATTTACTCCATACATTAGGCAAACGGGCGTTCGGCTGCTGGAGGGTAAGGCACAAACAGGTTGGGAGATGTGACGGATGAGAGTACTTTTTACGCTATTTACGTATCAAATCAATCAGGCGTATTTCATCTTCGAACACGCAACGGATTTAAATGTTCGCCCCCTACTCCTGTCTATTACTCCCCCTCCGCCCTAAAGCCAAAACGAGAAGTCAAAATGCGGAAGAATGCTATAACCTTTTCCATTTTCGTGTGAAAATGTAAAGACATTTCCCTGTTTGACTGGCGGTTATCCTACATGATAAAGATGCTTAATCATGTTGTTGATAGAATGGAAAATCTCGCAAAAAAAACGATACAGATTGGCTTGTGTGGGTAATTGCGCATGGCTTTCGTTTTGAGAATATTTGCTACATTACATGCTAAATCTTTTATAGGAAGTCGGAGGAATCAAACCATTGAAAATGGAAAATATTTACATGGTGTAAACTGTAGATTAGTACGAATGCTAGGAGTTTTGGCTGACTTTTAACGTGTGCTGCAATCGAACGTGTTGTCACGATGCTGACGCCCAGCGTGGTACATAAAAATAATCAGTTTGGCTTCATATTGATGTGTGATGTTCTGAGTAATCGCTTCTTTCAATTTAAGCCTGTTCAACTGATTAAACTTGATAACTGCTAGAATTCAGTGAGTAAACGTTCTCCCTCAACTTGTTGGATGCGAATTACGTACGAAATGTAGTTTATTTTATTCATCACACGGGTTTCTTCTATTTGGCGTTACGTCCTACGCGGACATGCCGGCTTATACAGGCTTTTGAGACTTAATTCAGTACCACGAAGCTGGATGGTCAGTCCTTGCACAGGAGGATGGTAAATATGAAGCTTAAACCCGTGGTGGGCATGTTATTAAGTTGTACAAGTTGACGACTTTACTACGGGACTGCCCTGAATCATGACTCGGTTATTATTTTTATTTATGTGTCCCAAAATGACTTCACACTACATTGCATTCTTATCTACATTATCTACCTTATCTTATTTCACCTTTTATTATCTACTATTGCAATCTGCATGAATTAATGCTTAAGAGCCAAAATACAAACCTAGATCATCGCATGCAAAACACACTCCAAATATTCAGTCACTTTCCTAAACTTGATCGAATTCGGGAACGATCGAAGCGATAGTCAAAATGACATAGAATGGTGGTTTCCTTGATTTTTTTCTTCAACATTTAGCCATATTGTACAGTTATGCGTCCACGATATTCATGAAACAAATTAAAATAACCATTGTATCTAGGGAATTGCTACTATCGTTCCTCTTCGATCGAGTTTGGGAAAGTGGCTGATTATCTGATGTTTCTGTCGTTTTATTGCTTGGCTTTATAAACATAGTTAAAGTCTGCCTGGGTCACTAATGCTGTATATGCGCCTACCTTAGCTATATATGCCTGAGTAGTGTGTAGATGTTTCACTATCCATGCAAGATTTGAACCCATTACGGGAATGTTGTTAGGGTGTACAACACAACCGAAAATGCTGGTGTTTTTTCTTAGTAGTTGAGTTTAATCATCTATGTTCTTAGCATAGCTTTCTACTGACCACGACACTTTTTACTGTTGACCTTCATTCTCGTTATATTAAATTTGTTCATTAGCTCATTGAAAGCGTTGGATGAAGGCTGTGGAAGCTACATGCAATTGAACAAAATGAAACAAAAACATTAGAAAAGTGACTAATCAATCGAAACAAGTGTTGGTATGAAGTATCTAACAAACCACAAGAAACACCTGGCATCTTTTGACTTAAATTTTTGTGAACAGTCATCTTAAAAATAATCTTAGAGAATATAGGCGGCCAAATCGTATATACATCTTGAAGAATATTTGCCTGAGTGAGACATTGATCCTGAAGAGACTACATCTTAGACTGATTTCACTGTTGGACTGATGTTTTGGATGTTTAATTTATGCGCATCATCAATTCGCTTTCATCTAAACGTATCCTCAGATCGTAACTGGAATAAGGTTTACTACCATTTAAAAAAGTTGTTTTATGTATTGTTTATCCAATACAATTGCATTCTTCCTTCATGATCTGTACTTCGATCAAATTGAGATATATTTTTTCAGAATTCCCTGCTATTGACGTAGCGTATACATAAGGAAGATATTTAATATATTAAGACATGTAGTTTTTATTTGTAATTTTATTTTTTCAACTAATATTTAACAACCATTTTAATCTCCACGCAGTTCATTTATATTACTTGAATGCTTTAGTGAGAAATATTTACTAGGGGAAAATATATCGTTTGCGCATGATCAGTTGTGAATAAATTCATGCTTAATTGATTACTACGTTCATTCGTGAGATGATGATAGCATGAAGAGAAGAGTATCTACATTTTATCATTTTGCATAAAGAACTGTGATTCTCAATAATAAGCTGTTCTATCATATCAATCACTATTAGAAGTGTACAGAACATTGCAGGACTCAATTTTCGAATCTTATTTTGTTGCCATATGTATATTCATTACTTGGCTAATCTCTGTAATCTTTGTGATTGTTTATCCCCAACAAACCGCTTTACTTAACAAAATCCATCCAACGGTTTGACTCATTAATTTGATGCAAATTTATTCACACTGCACAGCACGCTGTTATACCCTTGGCAATCGTCTCACTGATGCAACTGCATTTCCACTCCCCAAGGTAGTCTGCTCATCTTCATCGAGCTGGTTAATCTCATCGTACAAACCGTTGTAATTTAATGCTCCCTGTGCTGATGTAGAGATCTTGATTATTCTGTGCATTATAAGCGCGGGGATCAAGCATCGAAATTCAAAGCGAGTCTTTCTGTTGGGTGAATCAATGATTTGACGGAAGATCAAGATTAGGAAAAGCATCTCTTTGTGATACTGTATCCAAACGGTGGTTGGCCAGAGTAATTCTATGCATTCTACTCTAAAATAGAGGATAAAGCAAAACTAAAACGACCGTATGCTGAAAACAGATACCGTGCACCCGTATCGGACATCAGGACCGAGGTTTGTGTGTGTATTGTGTGCTCTGTTCTTCACAGCGGTCGGGTTCCGTCTATCGACCTGTATTCGATGGGTTCGAATGTGGTTCTGTGTGTACCTCTCACTGGTTAACAGCCATGTTTTCGTAAATATTATAATCCCAAATCTCCCTACAATACATAAACTAAGTTCATCGAGTACGTTTTCGGTGGAAAACCACGCGCGTAAACCTTCCATCGGTCGGTGCTGGTGAACACTGGCCCACACACTCTCTGTCCTCCCAGTACCAACGTTCGAAACATCCAGCCGTAGTGCTTTGGTGCATCAAGGGAGCGTGCGGCAAGTGAGACAGGAGGTTTGGAAAATGAATTCACATTCCAACAGCAGGAATCACTGAGCACTCCCTCTCTGTCACCATACCCTTTCATAGTGGTCCTGGAAAAAGGCAAAACCACCGCAATACTATGCGTAAAAGGGGTTTTGTGGCTGTATATCCATCGACAGGACGGAGAATCGGGTGAAGTGCCGCTTAAAGTACAACGTCTCCTACCTTCCTCCCACACCCATGCCAGAGTAATGTTGGCCAAGGGCATTGACTTTAATTCGCAGCCCGAATAGGGTAGCATGGGGTATGAATGTTTAGTTAAACTTCATGGACCATTGTGCTTAGTTTATGTTACTGTTTTGCACAGGCAATGTGGTCTCTCATCATTGCCTCCAACGTAAGGATGTCGCCTCCCGCAAGGTGGTAGGGATTCGTGGTTGTGTGTGTGGGTGTGTTGGTATTTTTGCTTTGTTTGGTGTATTCGCTTTGTGAGTCGGTGTCGCAGTGTAGGGGGTAAAGCAGTGGCGCATGATAATCGTAAGCGTATAAGAGGGAAACTAGCATGCATATGTATGCGTTCCTTTGCATTTAGAGTGTTTGCAGATTAGTTTAACCCCTTTTTATCCATGTGGGAGGAGGTTGTCATTCATAAAAAAATCCAGTACACAATAAACGATGATGAAACGGAAACTTTCGTGGTAAATCTACAGAGTTGTAGCTTAAATGAGGTGGAATAAATCATACCACCGTGTTGTAGAAACAGACTTATTTCTATAAAATGCTTAGTTTTATTTCGTAACGAATGTTTTAATTGGTTACGATTTAAACTTTTCCATGAGATGGCTAGAGTTTTAATGTGTTTTCGAAATTGTGACGTTAATCGAGATAGCGAAAAGAATGGCTCTCGTTATGACCGTTATGTTTACACAACTTTCACAAATCTACAAACCAAATTTATGTACCAATTATGAAAACCAAGCATAATTGTAACAATCACCAGAGCTTATCATTTTCGATTAAGACATTTCACTGCGGAAATTATTTTTAGAAAGCAAACAATCAAACCCAACCCAGCATCGGTGACTGTACGGTTGTGGTGGGGAATTAAATTCAATCCACCCATTGTCACCCGTTTCTGGTTTTCTACTGCTCCACCCATAGCTTCTGCGCCTTTTTTAAGAGCTCGATAAAAAAGTTGTACACGGAACACAGTTGATGCTCCTGTTTACACCCAGCCCAAGGAACGCTTTCATTGTATCATAATTACACGTTTACAGCTTAATGCCGGAAGTTTACATTTGTCGTGATGCTAAATCGCTGTTTTATATTCGCTCGACAATAATGGGCAGCGTTAGCCAGGGCGAAGTACTTTCCTGTGAACGAACTTTAAACATTAAACGCTGGGGAACTGGGGCTGGAATGTTGGTTGAATTTAGAGTGGCAGGACGCTGACGAAAGGCAGTGGGAGCGGTAAATATGGACATCGGACTATGGGAGCCACTCGGTTGTGCCTGCGTTGCCGCATTTGCAAGCGTAGTTTCAAAAGCTAGCCCACAGTCGGAGCGTTCTTTACGACACGCTGCTGCAGACAGTTTGAACGATTTTGGAGTCGAGCGTTGGAAGCAATCCGGAGTATGGTGGCAAGGGGATTAAAAAGGATATTCAAGAAGCACCAGAATAAGAACAAGAGCGAAACATTCACTTTGTGAGCGCTGGGGCAGAGTGGGTAACGATTTTGGGTGGGATGTTTTCTCAAGTGTGTTCTCAGGGATAGCATTTCTACGAATGCGAAAAAAGGTAAAATAAATTTTATTTCCAAAACGTATGTGCATCTGAAAACTCATTTATTTTTATGTCTTCACGCTTTACGATACAGGGCTTAGCATAAACGTGCAGTTCGATGGGGACGTAACGGTCTGTCTGGCACAATGTGTGTGTGTGTGTTTGCGCGTTTCCATTTATGCCTCAAGGATTTTGCTATAGCAACAGGGCGACAAACCACTTGGGTCTGGCGCGAGGACAGAACCTATCTGTCGGCCATTTTCGTACATTTATGCATTCTGTACATGCATTGTTTGTTTGAGTGTTTGTGTGTTTATGTACATCTTCGAGCACATTTACACACCTGCTAAATTTCCGATGCTGCACAGCCAAACAGCCATTCAAGGCTTTCGACACTAATTCGCCCTAATGACGTCGTTCACGATGTGTGAGAGTGCTTTCTTTGAGCCTGCTTGACGATGTTCCGGCCATCATGTGGTCGTAATACCAGTTACAATGTTGCTTTTTTTCTTGTTTGGTTGTGCTTTTACGCCCCGGCCGCTCATCCCACGCAATGCATTGGGCAGCGTCTCACGGTGTCGTAAAACAATCATTTTACGCAACTCAACCCCCACCCAAAGCTTTTTATGTTGCGATGAGAGTTGTTTAGCGACACTGTTTGGCAGCGGGAGGTGCTTTGGGAGCGAAAGGACCCGCTCTCTCCTTCGCCGCCACATACAAATTGAAATGAATTCCGAGGTGGTGGGATGGAATGTTTTTCTTACTGGTATGCTAATTTGAGCCACATTTTGCTTGGCAATCAGTGTTGGCTTTTTATTTCGCGGAAGGACACCCCATCGACAATGAGCGTGTGGAGGGATGTGGAAGTGTGTGAGATAGGAAATGAAAACACAAAATATGCATGCCTGTATTGATGTTTTCCTGGTTTGATATTTGATGTATTTCTTTCTCTTTTTCAAAAATATGATTTTTTTTTTTCAAGATTTGACAAGAGGCTTTCCAAGAAGCTTTCGAGATTCGCAGGAAATTGTGATTCAGCCCGTTGGTTGGGACTGGAAAAAAATAACAGCATCTGAAACTGGAATACCACGGGAGAAATGACCGTAAAATATCCAGCAGTTTCATTTCGGGACAAAATTAGCTTCCCACAGTGCCCCTTCGGTGGCAGCTTTCGAGTAATTTGAGGAAGATTGTTGAAACGTCTAGCGAAACAGAATTTAAGCCACAAGCGCTCTCTTACAACCGTAAAGCGTAAAGCGATTTGTGATTTTCTCAATCTGCAAAACCCGGTACCGGAGCTGGCACCGGTAAAAACTGAATTTTGGCAAAACCCCTTTTTGTGCCCCAGATGCGAGACTCACAGACACGCCTGTCAGTGAAGAAGCTCGCGAGTACTTAAAGTGGAGTAACGTTTTACGGGCCTTTCTTTTATAGCTTTCATCGTAAACCATAAACATGATAAACTAGCACTCATCGTTAGACGCGTCCATCCACGGCGAGAAGCATTTCATTTGAAACGCACAGTTGTTCTGGATGTCTTTCGCCGGCGGTTGGATGGCACCGCACACACCGACTTCCTGCAAGCCCCCGTTCCTACGATTGGCCCCGTGGTGGTAGTAGTGTCGCTGCATAATAAACCTCAACCAAATCGGTGGCGTTATCGCTCTAGTTGATAATTTTCGTTTGAATGCATAATGAATGGAATCTTATTATTAAATCATCGTCATTTAAAAGCGACATAAACAATTCTGCGGACCGGCTCAGAACCGCGCCATCGCGCTCGTCTCTTGGTGCACGGTGGAATGCATTTAAGGATTGCATAGCTTCCGTAAAATGTGATGTGTCCTAGTCTGCGCATTGAGATATTGGGATTGCGGTTTGGCTGTAGTGAATGGTAGAACTGTAGTTTATTTTATGCTCTTTTTTATATTCATGTATGACAATCATACCATAAAGAAGTTGTTAAATGCTGTATAATTTTCCACATGCTTTTGAAGATCGGTACAGTTCAGTAGACCAACTATTGTTTTGCTCTAGATTGCAAATGGTTACGAGTGATATTAAATTACGTTAACTTTACCAAATGTATGATCGAGATGGCTGGGATTTTCTCATTATTGCTATTGTTCTATACACCATCTATAACAGGTATATAGATTATGTTCACATGTTGGAGTATGTAGTTATATTATGTGCACAGAGTATTTTACCGCACAACCCCTAACCGCACTAGATAAGACTTAAGATGAAAGTAGTTGGTTAGAGTCATTGTTTCACGCAGTAATGAGTTTCTAATTAAATGATAATTCGTAATTTGTACTTTGTTTTGTATTACTCCTAATGATTTTATGATTAATTATTGATAAGAAGCTATTTAGCTAAGCCAAGCGCATTGAGGGTAAAAAATAAAACGTTTTTATTTATTTCTACGTATCATTTCTTAACTATGGGAGAATTCCACTGCTTAAGTATTACAATAAACATGAAATTGAATGCATACATATAGTACATTCTGTTTGTTGCAAATTGATCAAACAATAGTGACTTGTTTAATTACATTATCTATTTTTTCCAGTGATTTATGACCAGTGTTATACTGTGGGGTAAATAGCTTTTTACCCATTTCTCGAAAGCGAAAACATTCCACAGACATTTTCATATACTTATACGCAGTTTACGCACATAAATGCTCTTCTTACTAATATATTTTATAAATTTTAATCCATTGAAGATGTCTTCTTACTTCTTGGTTTGTGAATGATTGGTTCAATGTTTTCAAAAATACGAACTGACCATCCACAAAGTTTTCAACATCCTCAGTCGTGAAAAGCAAATACTTTTTTCCTCAAATTAAGAACTCTGAGATGAAGATCTTATGAATCTAAGGAAGCATGTCTTATCAATACTCTGTTTTCCGAGTCAGTTTCTAATGTGAACGGCATTATTCAACAATCGCGGGATTCATTTTTCAACAGCCCATCTGCCACAAATAATCATAGCTGTTGAAAAACATCTTACATGTTTCAAATAATGCTGTTCACATTGAAAACTGAGCCTAAAAACGCGATTGATCAAAGCGTTATATCCGGTACATTTGGCATCCTCCAAATTAGATCTAATATAACGTATGCAAATGAGAACTGACAAAAAATAGACAAGATCTAGTTTATACTTAACATGGCTTTAAAAAGGAATTCACAACTATTGAAAGATCTTTTAGCAAGTTTGAGTGGATGCACAACAAAACGCGAAACAGATGATCCACCAATCGGGCTGGAACATTTACGTATTTGTCAAACAAATGCGGTTTAAGCAAGGATATATTAGGTGAATAATGTTTGCATATATTCTGATTAAATAAAACTAACAAATTCTGAAGTACTAAATGCATACTAAAAATATGTTTATACTGGTTTGCTTTACAAAAGCCAAGTCGTATTGCTAATGTAAAACAAGGATGCCTTTGGCAGCACCTTTCGCATAAGTAGAACAAACTTTTTAGATCTGCGGGGCTTCATTTGTAGCAAAATCATCTTGACATGTCACATGAATATGCTGTTCGACGCGATGTAGTGATGATCTTTCAGCAGATGAATTATACATATAAACTGACGCTATCCACGAACATTCGTAGAAAAATATTACCCGATGGTGCGAGTTCAGTTCGGGTATTGAACCTACTTTGACCCGACGCAACCCGAACTCGTTACTCATGGTTTATGGTGTATTGCACCTACCGCAATCGTTGCTTCAACTGAACCTACTTGCACCTTTTGGGTCGACCCGTATGGCTCCGGCTAGCTTACTCATACAAGTGCTTAAGCGCTTTCAGTTAGAAGTAGTAGCACTGATGTTTTCAATGTTCTTCATTTAAGATATGTTCTACTGGAATCACTTAAACTACGTGCATCCATGCTTGTCACCATGTCCACCCTTGCTTCCATTTTCCTTTTGATACCGTTCTATCGTAACCGTGTCATAGATATCATTTACATCTAATATCCAAAAACTCTCATTAGCTGTTGCGCGATTGAAAGCCCCCTATCTACCCGGGAAAATACCGTTTTTACCCGTGGATTTTGTCCCAAATTTAAAAATACCCGATTTGGTACACCCCTGTTTATGACTGAGATCAACGGTGAGAGTGTATGTGTTTGTGCTTACGTGCGTACAATGTTCAAAAATGAATCAATCATATTATCGGATGTCCAGTTGTATTCTTGCTTTTAGAGATTTTCTGTTCGTTATCGATCAATCATGACCGATAGAGTGGATTAAAGAACTTGTGTGCACTGCCGTTATCGTGCCTGAAATTTTATTATCCTTTGAAAAGGCGTGCCCAGTTATACACCATCCGCTACTCGAAACAGGACGCATCTTGCAACAGTCGGCCAATGGTTCATTTTGAATCATTGATGTAGATTATGCCAGCTGGTGATTGGGTTGCATCAGTTGTTCAGACACGTAATTAGATTTATTTATTTTCAACCTTACCCAACCCCTTCTCAGCATTTGCCTTAAGCGATGGCATGCGTTCTTTCAGAAATGGAAAAATAATTCAACCCTATGATGCACACTAAACAGCTGCAAGGAGGGTTGGCTGTTGGGTGGGTAGACAAAAGTGCACTATAAATTCTTTCACCCAACAGAGCAGCCCAGAATAGCGAGCAACTGTAAGTTTAATAATTTGATCTTGTGGAATCAATAAATTTCAATTTTCAATATTACTTTGCTACCCTCCTTCAGGGCGGGAGTCTTCTGGTTTGTGTAAAAGTTTCCGCTGAAGGTTCATATTTTATTCTCCTCGACAGACCCATTCCATCTGGTACTGTTCGAATGGGTCACAAACGACCCTTCCTGCCGGTAGTGGAAGTAGTAGAAAAGTGAAAGCATACTATGAAAGGAACTACTCCGAGGTTCTGGGGAATTTGAAAGCGTCAATATTATTGTTGCGTTTTATTTTACCGGTGAAAATCTTCCTATTGCCCAGTTCCATACTATGTTGCGTGTAGTTGTGAATTGGTTTGTTTCTATCCTTTTGTTGCCAGTGGTGAAAAGTGTATGATATTTGTCATTGCATTCCGGGCATGCGTTTCTATGCGATCAAAGACTATTCTGCAGCTATACTGCTGATTTGATTGCAAACTATTTCATTGTGCTTTGTTTGATCCGGTGCCTATGTGTCTTCTATTATTCACCGGACACATGACAAATGGAGAACTGGTAAAAAGGGTAAAAAAGAGGTAAACTAAAACTATGTGGAATGTACGAACATGCCATATTTTCTAGCATAAAATATAACCATGTCAGTATGACCGTTTTTTGTACTTTATGAATTTAATTCAACGTTCCTATTTCGTGGAATCATCTATTTGCACATTGCACGTGACATAACTTGATGTGTGAACACATTTCAGTTGTTATTTTCTTTTATCTTTAAGAACCTTATCTATGCAATAGGATGTAATTTCCGATCAATTAATATTTCAAGCGTTTTAAGTGATCCTGATATTGATAAAACTTAAAAACAATGTTTTCTGTTTTGTTTTTTATAGTGAGTTAAATTAATTTGTCATCTTAAAACGTGTGCCACCAGGCGTCTCCATTAAAAACTATTGCTTTCTATAACTTTTTTTTTATAGTTGTACGGCTACATTTACTCGCGGGTTAGCTAAGATCCTGTACTGCAAAACACGCAACCTATTTAACCAAATACCAGGGCAATGATTCCCTGAAAGGGAAATAGGAAAAGTCCAATTGAAGTCTTAATTAAGCGGTAATAAGATAAGCTGGTGCACATATCTCACCACACGCGCACGTACTTTTCACGTCTTGCACGACTGCAAATGTGTGGTACGTGAGGGAAACAATTGAAATTAAAATTGCTCCTCCCAAATTTGTCACCCGGTTAGACGAAGAAGACGAGAGTACGATCTGACAAATGAATTTAATGTTTTGTAAATATATCAAACGTTTCCAAATCGAAACCTTCGTTCCTATCCCGACCTCACCTACTTTCCATTTACATGTTAGACACGTTACTCCCATCACGGTGCACGAAAGACGTACTCGAGGGAGGAAACCACAATGTGGCACTTGTGACAAGTGTCAAACCAGACAAGCCAGCCAGACAGACGCGCGAACGCGAACACGCACAACCTGCGAATGGACCGGAACATTCCAGCATTAGCGCCACCGTCCGCCCTGTCAAGGGTGCCAAGCGTCGATTCACATTCGATTGAAATTAATGAGAACTCATTAAAATATGCAAATTATGTGTCAATCTCTTGCAGAACGGCGCATTACGCGCCCTCCCATGACGGCCTGATGTCGCGACAATCTGCGTGTGAACCCCTGTTCCCTTGCCGCACGTTCCTATGGAATGTTAGCATGTCAGTCTAGGGATGTGTGTTTGTGTGTGTGTGTGTGTGTTTACCACCTTTGATAGTTGCCTTTCACGCTCTGTAGACACTGGGAGCAAGTGCGTTGTACTAACGTTAAACGGTGAGATACGTTCTTGCGTGAGGTCACCGCGAAAGGTCACGGGCTGGAATGGTATGGAAGAGTTGCTTGTGTGCACATTGTTTGCCAGTTGTTCTACGATATGCCGACACTCGAAATCTCCTTCCTTACCTGGAAAACCGGCACAAGTGGTCTGTCGATGCGACTCTGTTTACCAACCGCAAACGTCAAACGCTTTATGTCTTTGAGCTTTGAGACAGGGTTGCATCTACAACTGGTTGCATTGCATTAACAACACACTCGACGTCACTCTCGGTTTACTCAAGCCATATTTGAAGCACGGTGGGACATAGCACGCGACGCAGCGAAAGCAATCAATCGAGAAGCCTCTTTTAAGGAACTTGACGTTCGTTGTCATCAATGTCGGGGATCGTGTTTCCAGCTATCATCGTAAAGCGCCATTGACTTTGAAGTGAATGTGCGTCATCAAGAGATCAGAAATTATCGTCAGAAGTCACCATTAAGTGTGCTATTGTTAAAGTTGAAGGGGAGAGGGGTTTGGATCACACCCAATACGGTGTATGTTCTACTCGTTTGAAGCACGATCAATTGTTTCAATTCTATGGAACGACCGATTGCGTGTCTGGTGGTATAGTCGTCAACTCGTACGACTTAACAATATGCCCGTTAGACGTAGGATTGACTATCCTGCTATGGGTAATCAATAAGTCACTGAAAGCCAAGCTCACTTCACTAGTAGGTACAGGCAGGCCTTTACCGACAACGGTTGTTGTGCCAAAGAAGAAGAAGAAGTTTGTGTACTTTGGCTTGTGATGTCATACTGTTTTTTTAATCTGATATTATAATTTTTCTTTTTTTTAACATAATCGCATGGCCAACAAATCACAAGACTCTCAAAACAGAAATTTATAAGTTACAGTCAGAACTCAATTGTTGAACGCTCGATAGTTGAACAGTTGAATTAAAAAGCATACGTTTGTATGGGAAAATCGTTTTCTGAGAAATTCACAAAAATATCATAGGCTTTTCCTTGAATAAATTTGCAAACAACGTTCACCGGAACCGTGCCCCTTTAGCCCGTAGCAGGGAATTGAAGTTCAACCAATGAGTTTGGACTATATGTTTCAAATATAAAAGGGCATCCGATTAAACTGAGACAATCTAGAAAAGAATGTGCTACGTAAATCAATTATTTGTGCCGTCCTTATAAAAAAAAATCTTCAGTTTCAAATTTGAATTCAGACGTACCATACGATAAGTAAACAAAGAGATATAGAGATTAACAAAAACCGGTAGTTTCAACTTTGTACGTCTATTTTTGTTGTACATAATACCACAAGTAACTAAGCAAATAAGGGTTTAGCTGAGCTCTGATAGAGTCGTCCTTTAACACGATTTCAGCTCTAGCTCGGCTGAGCAGATTGTGTGAAATTTAAATTGGCATGTCTTTAATTAACGCAGCTCAGAGGAGGGTGTGAGAGTGTTTACATAAATACATGCTAAAGAACTAAAGCCGATTTTGAAAAGCGAGGCAACACAAAATCCTCTACCGATACCAGTAAAAAATGAACTACTAATAACACGATTCTCGGAGACTGTAAGCTGTCTAAAGGCGAATAAAAATCGCTGAATATTATTAATAATTCATACGTCTTTCCTTCACACCCTGCTCTCGGTATATGACTTTCCCGTTGCCTATCTCCGGCGTCCATCAGGCACAAACGACTGTGGGAAACGAACATGCTGCAATATGCTGAGGCAAAAGGTCTTCCAAAATATCTGCATCTAGCTGAATGGTGCCGGCCCAGTTTACTTGTCAGTTTTGGTAAAAAACATGTTAATTACTTTCCATCCATTATGGAGCACTGGCACGCAAACTACAGGGAATGGAATTTTTGGAAATCCCGGATGCAAAACGGCAGGGGTGGGCGGTAAGTTTGATGGCTCTGAAACCAGCTAGGTTCAGATTAGCTGCCGAGCACCTTGGGAGTTGACCAAGCACTAACACCGTCAACTAGCTGAAGGTTTGTTTAAATCGCCCGCAGCCAGGATTTACTTGCAGTGTTGTTTTTGGGTGTGCTGTGCCACGATAGCTGAGGCAGAAATGAGTTTGCTCAAATCTAATGCTGACCTCGGCTGGGTTCATGCTCGAGCTTGAGTACGGTATACATCTGCCGTATTGTTTCGATGTAAAGAAATTACGGCAAATTATGTACTTTCATCCACCGACCGAGTTTAAAAGACGTGCAAAGCTAGGAAGAGTAAGGGTACGACTATTTACAAGACAATGAAGTGCAATTGTTTAGCACAACAGATAAAAGTTTGATGTAAACAAGGGGATGGTCGGAAGGTAATTTGAATTAAATGTTGTGTTATGGGCCAGTTATAGTAATTAGGGAAGGTCTAAGAAGAGTACATTGATTGTTTGATATAATAAAAATTGCCTTTTGAAGTATCTTAACCTAGCAAACCTTTTTAGTTTGACTCTCGATTGAACCAGCAAAAATAAAGTCATTATTGCAGTACAAAGCTTATTGATATTTCGTAATCTGATGGATAAAATTCATGCGACAAGCACATTCTGCTCGGTCCACTTTGAATTATCATAAAACTAACAGCAACCGTGTTCGTATTGGTAGCTTTCAAACTCAGCGCAAGGAGGCATCTTTGGCTGGAAAGGCAAAAGGTACAACTGGCTGAAGCCATAGGTGTATGGATATTTTCTACCCAACATAATCACTAAGCTGATCCAATCACCGGAAGCGGAAGAAACGAAAGGGTGGACCAGTGTGAACGAACAAGCGAACGGATGAGAGTGGGACAACGTAAGATAGACCCATTCCCAAGACATGGCAAATCCAAAATGGGTACTCCGACGGTATAGGTGATCGCGGTAGGGTTTGCATTAACTTCATTAGAACGAAGTGAGCGAGCTTGGCAGCGTGGTCTGAAGGCGAAGGCAAAGGGGCACAGTTCCGGTGAACGTTGTTTACATATTTATTCAAGGAAAAGATAGCATAAATCATGGCCCAAGCAGTACGATACGGCACTTCTGATAAAGGTCTCGAGTGAGCACACAGGATAATCGCTTGGGCGGCCAGTCCAGCGGTCCACTTCATTTGAGGTTAGGGTAGGAGTCCGGTTTGCTTACCGGTTATACCTACATAATGTAGGACAGAGATAGAAAAAGAGAGAGTATAAGAGAGAGAGAGAGAGAGAAATGCAAAAAGTGTGAGAGAGAAGGAGCGATATAAAGAAAGAGAGAGAAAGAGGGCGCTCGAGGGGGCGATGAATAAACTACTCCGTCTACTGGCTGAGTGGAGGATCGGGGTAGAATGATTGCATGATGCGCAATGAATGTCCTATTTATGGGGATTAACTCCTCAGTGGTAAGGTGCCACACTATACTCCGGCATTTGTACGCTTGTTTACCCACACATATACTCACTCACACACACACACGCGTTGCGTGATGCCTGTTTGCCCTACTGAAGCCTACCCCAGCTGGGGCTCGGCGTAGTTTTCGGAGAAGGTTGTAAATTAGGGGAGAAAAGCTCATAAATTAACATTTTTCCACCCGGCACCAGCACACATCCCACGCCACGCTGTAAGCCCCATATGGTACCACTGTCGATGGGTCAAGTGGCCGGAAACACCGTTTTCAACCCCATCGGAACCAAATCGAAGCAAGTCAATCTAGGGTTAGTTAGGTTTGGGCTTGGCTTTTGAACAAACTTTCACCGCGCTGAGAAAGACAAAGAATGCTCCATTTCAACGGCTCATACTACCTCGGAGGTTTTGTTCGCCGGTGACCTTCTACCTTCTAGCAAGAGCTCCGATGAAGATTGACAAACTGGAAGGGTTCACGAAACGAGGGCTCGTTGGAATGGTACCATAGACGGGTTGGAGTAGGCGCAAGGGGTGGTCAGAGGGGAGCGTACTAAAGAGCGTGGATTTGTGCCAACACAAGCACACGTGAATCCCTTCGAAGGGATTTCGGTTTCGGGACCAATCCGTTTCAGGTGGATTCACAAGCATTTCATTTCGCAAAACTAACAAAGACCGCCCACCACACTTTCGCCGCCGCAAGAGCAATTGCGTTGTGTTGTTTTATGCAATAGTGGAAGAGAGCGAGAGAGAGCGAGAAAGAGAGAGAGAGAGGGATTGAAAGGAAAAGAGAAAGTGAAACAGAAAAACAAGCGACGAGTGTGCACGAACTACTGAGACAACGTAGACTTGTGGGTAGGGTGTAAAAAAAGAAAAGCTTTGAAAAATTATAAACGAACGCGAGTATGTTCAGCGTTCAGGGAAATTCGTGACTTCGAGAGTGAGAAGCGGCACAAACGAACATTTTAATCTGCTTGATTGGTTTGCTTTAAAGTTCCTACCAGCCCAGTCAAGTTTAAGCTACGATCGCGGATTACTCTAGCGAACAGTATCAGCAGGATCATCGCCATCATCGTCTGTGTCGGATTAAGGTTGGAAACATGTCATCGCTTCTGAAGCCATATTGGAAATTATGTTTGGCTTCTGGAGTGATAATAAACGACGTAAAGCTGATTATATTTTACTGGGACTCCTTAGCATGAGGGAAAATGTTTGGTTCGTCGATTTCAAATACTTTTCCAGAGGAATGGTGGAATCGCAGCAAATGGAATTGCTAAAGCGTGAAATAAGCTCAGTAATTTTATTGCTAATTTCAGCATAATTTGTTTTTTCTTCCATCCAGACGAAGAAGGTTGTTTTGTTTATAAAAAAAAAACGTTATTTTACACTATAGAAGAAATGCACCCTTTGAACCATCTTTGTTTAGAACATTTTTGAAATTTTATATGTTTTAGAAATGTTTTCAAAAGTTAGCACAACATTTAGAAACATTCTGTAACAGTATCAACAGGTACAATGATTTTTTCACAAATTAGCAGAAGATGATGATCTTTAACATTAGTAGTTGTATGTTAGTGTACTGCTTCAATTGCATTTTTTGTAACAGTACCTGTTCTGTGTATCATAAATGCTATGTTGTATCTATGATGTTTTCTGAGTCCGAAGTTTTCTGTGGGTTGTTGGCTCTGATGACAATTCAAAACAACAACAAAATTAGCTGATTTTTTTATAAGAATGCTACAGGTACTGCCTGAGCACTGCTCGAACAAAACTGTGAAGGGATTAAATTTCATGAAACATCGAATTGCCGCAGACTAAATCTTTTTTTTTTTTTTTCAAAAAATGAACATGGCAATGATCCTCGATAAGGAGTACGAACATGTCAAAGAGCAACGACTAGAACCATGATCCTTCAAAACACATACAATCTCTCGCCTCTATCTTCATCCAAAGCAGCCCCTCGTGCCTGTAATATACATCGCCAGATATGCTGTACTTCATTATGCGACCGACTTTACATCCACTCGACTCAACGACCCTCAGTGACGCCCCGAGATGTTCGCGGAATGCAGATACTTCACCTTCCGCTACACTTGGCATAACAAACATTATCGAAATGCGCCGCAAAAATTCGACACCACTCGCGGCCGCTCAGCGCATACCAGCTGAACCGTTTTTTTCACGTCCTTTTTGCTGCAAGTAAAACCTCGCAAACATCCTCTTGCTCATGCCCGGGCACATGCTTCGCCACTCACGGGGTTTTCATAGACGTATCAAGCTGAATGAAAAAACACATAGCAATGGAGAAAGACCATCTTTGATCCTTCGTCGGGGGTTTCCCTGCGTGGGCATGCAGGTATGAACTATTTACTCGTCGTTCCGATTCCCTTCATTCTTCGTGAAATAGTAGCCTATGCATGCACGGTGGCTATGGGGGAAAGAATGTGTTGAAAAGTGATTTGTTTTCGTTCCTTAATCTCTGTCTCTTTGCGGAAGGAGCATTTTTCATTTCCCCTGTGCACGGTGTAACAGGCGTCCGGTATTCGTGCTTTTCCACAGGTCGAGAATTTCGGCTGTTGGTTGTGCATTCTTTCGTCTTTTCGTGATGAGCTGCGATGCTGCATGTGTGCGTAAGATTAGCATAATGAACATCTTCTATTCTACCGCATGTTACGCGGGCTGTCTGCGCGTGCGATGGAAGCAAATGAGGGAAATGGTTTAAGAAGCAACCGCACTCGAGAAATCACGTCATTATTACCGGCACTTCTCAGTTAATGGGTCGCAGTGCGGTGTGCGGAATTTCAGATTGAATCTTCACGTACGATTTTACTTTCGTTCACATGCGTGGGAATAAATAGACATATTTTAACAAGGCGTTGTGCACTTTGCGTACGCTCGTGCTGCCGTATAATACAGCTATTCAAGGGCATGAGGGTATGTAGCAAATAGAAAACATCGACCAGCCATTTGCTTAAAGCTACGGTCCCACTAAGAAAGGTGCGGGTTCTTTTACACGATATCACAATAACACAGTTAGACCAGGTCTTGGTGATGGTGTCCCTGAAGCATTCATGCGCTCCAAAATTGCAACATCTCTTATCGGAGGGTATAAGTATTAAATTAAAATTCTTGCAAAAATTGTTTCCAACACACAGCCAAACAATTTCAATTTCGACAAGAATCATTTCGCCAGCAATTTCGGGCCTCCATCATGCGGCGAGACGGCTGGAACGAATGCTGGGGGTGGGAGTGACAGTTTGCTTACACACCGAAGCCTTGGCCCTTTGGTGCTGGTCGGAGCGGCCTTCTCGTCGTTCGGGCGTCAAATTGTTGCCATTTGGGTGGAAATATTCAAATGAACAAACTTTTCCCGCCCAACCACTTTCTCGATTTTCCCTTTTCACACAATTGCGCTGAAGTTTGTAGACGAAGGCGACACAACAGTAACTCAGTAAAATGGTCGCTACATCCACTTTGAGTCGTAATGCTGGGTGGACTATCCATCCCTTGGAGGCCTTTTCCTTTGACCGTTTCCATCATCTATTTAGTGGGGTAAGGGGGGGGGAGGATGAGCGTGCAAACTCAATCGGTCAAATCCGGAAATGCACCCTCCCGGGGGAGACGCGTCGGCCGTTCGGCAGGGACGGGTGTCAATAAAGTATTCCAATTGAAAAAGTACGCACGATACCAAACTGTCGATCATTGGTGGGTGTGCATCGTAACGCGTTGAAGCGAAAGTAGAAACAAACAAAAGTAATTAGGCAGTGGGTTTCGGTTTGATCTAGACGGAAGGAGAGCCGCCGAATGAGGAGGCAAGAATGTAGGTCAAGTGAGTCTCGGAAAGCAGATCGAATGTAACAAGCGAATTGTTTGCATATTTGCCGGACAGCTTTGTGAACAGCGTGAGAGACTAGACACTGGATTACGAAGTCGTTCACTAGCTGTAAATAGTTTTAAAATTAAGGCAATCAACAGCGTCTCAACTATGCTTTTATGGTTGCCTTTGTGAGGTAGGATTTGTGGAGTATATAATAGTTGGAAGTATAGAATACAGTGAAATCTCTTTGAGGTGAATCTTCAAGGAACCGCTTAGAGAGACATTCATGTTGAGGAAAACTAATTAAGGCGTTGTTATGAAGTATCCTAGAATCCACGGGAAAAACACGCCATCCTTTGATCAATATTTTTGTGAACTGTCATCCAAACATTCATCTTACCGCACGGCTACGCACGAGGAGGAATGTACAATGGTATGGCAAATTGATATGGTCTCAAATAAACCCTCTCTTATTTGAGACCAGACCAATTTGCAAAACTCCTCTTAGTTGAATTGTTTTTGCAGTTCCTTTATTTTCAATTTTTTTTCTCTCTAATTTGGAAAACCTCTGAAATCTAACCCCTCTTAATTGTGTATGATGTTGCCATGGATATTGAATGATATATGCTCCAATGTGCAATCATGTTCGTAGTTTCCTATAGCAACAATCAAGGCTGCATAATAAATGTTCTGTCTCTTTATTGTTTGTATGGAGTTGACTGTACAGCAAAATGAATTATTGGATTATTATTGGATTGAAGGTGAAATATCTATCAGATAACGCATCATAAAAAAACAGCTGATGTGCAATGTAAACAAATAACGTGAACAAAATCGCATCTCACTATATATAAAATCGAAAATCGCTACAATGAAGTGAGAGTAAACATTCAGCGAGAGAGAGAAAGCGGTGAGAGCAGAGCTCTCTTAGCAACGCGCGTTGCTGCGAAAGGATTTGCGCCATGCAACACTGCCAGCCCGCGAGTAATGAGGGCAATGTTAACTTAGATTTTTTGTTTACACAAACCGATTTGAAAACACATGGTATTGTATATAATGATTTTTTTTTAATAATTAAAGTTGCAAATTAGAGCCACCTGATGATAAAGTGTCCCATCTCATACCCCTTCCCATTATTAATCAAGATATTCAAGGCAATATAAAACACATGTTTGAAAACTATCCAAATTAGCTTAATTGTGAAATGGTTGATATTCCAATTCATTCATCATTAATAAAGCCAACCATACTCATTTTTGGTGCTTAAGCACCTCGAAAACTACCTACACCGTCGTCATCGGCAGATAAGCGTGGTACAGAATATCCTGTAAAACGGGTGGCTATACCCAGGAAGTCGAACATGTACACTCCCTTAAATCTTCTTCTATTTGGCGTAACGTGCCATGCGGACATGCCAGCCTGTATAGGCTTTCGAGACTTAATTCATTACCACGAAGCCGGATAGTCAATCCTTGCTACGGGGGGACGGTCCATGGGCTTGAACCCATGACGGGCATGTCATTTAGTCGTTCGAGTTGACGACCAGGTACCACGGGACCGCCCCAAATCTACTACTCCCTCAAATCTACTTCTCCGCAATATTGGCTGAGTCGGGACAAGGACAACGCATGACAATAAGAAGCAGATGTAGCCGAGAGACCCTAAGCGGCCATATGCTAAAAAGCCTTGCTGAAATTCCGAGCAAGAAAGCGGCGGATGTTGATAACTTGAAAGTTAAAATTGAATTTATAACGATTTGCTCGTGGGCGGGAAGAACTACTTATTTCAGGATGTCCTTCCGGAACAAAGCACTAAAGGAAGAGATGGTTCATTGCGCAACATGGCTGCAACATACTGCGCGTTAGGTGAGACAACCTTGCGCACTGCATTTAGCCGGATCAGCATCAACTGCAGAACGATAGACAATGAAACTATGCTTACTGTAACGTGCCCAAGAGGGCTGAAAAGATTCTGACTGTATCTATCAAGAATGATGGCGATATCTACCATGTGATGTTATCACCGTACTATGGTGTTGATTAAGAACAACCACGTTATAATCAAGGGCACGTCAAATTAGAAGCAAAATCTGAAAAATGTGGGTCGTCAAGAGTAAATAAAGTAGTTTGCAAGTAAACGTGAATTTAGTTAATTGATGTGGAAAGGCTATAACAGTGTTGAACCATTCTTTTCTATAACAGTATAGATTGGAATATTAGAACTACACATTTGGAATGGTTATTTGAGGGGAAATGTTCACTGTTGAAATTTGATATTTGGCGCAACAATAACAATTGTCTCATACACAAATACCAATTCCATTCAATACTTCAAAACCAGTTTCAGGATAATAAAATAAAATTTTGACGGCGTTTTTGGAAATGACCTTTTTGAAATTTAAGTACGGGAAAATTTACATTGAAAATGTTCTAAGTATCGATTACTTATTAGCTAACGTATGAAACATAGGTCGAAAAAAAGAGTAGAAATGGAATTCGAACCACGTGCAATATCATATTTTTATAATTCAATCTTACATCTATGGGCACAAAAAACACAAAATGGATTGAAGCAGAAGTGAGCATTTCAAAAATTGTATGTTTTTAAGTACGCAATTGGGATTGGATCTAAACATGTTGTATATGTATTAGCGGCATCCTAATTGTTTTAATCCACTGCACATCAATACGTTATTCAAATAACGCGTTGTTGAGGTTAGTACTTAGCTATGCTTTCCATAAAATCACGCCGATAACTAAAAAATAATAATCAAAAAATTTCACATTTGTGTCAACAGAGGCATGGAACGTATAAGTTCGAAAATACAAAATTGCGTGACTTGGCTCAAAAGTAGCCTCAACGATATTTAACGTTCCTGCAGAGTACAGTAACTGTCCAAGAAGTTACAAGGTTAACACATTTGTGGTGTAACGCATAAGAACGAATAGGTCTTTGAGTTATGGTTGTTGCCACTGAACGTGTAGTGTTTGAAAATAATTCTTAATTTGAGAACATCCGGTAGATTTTACCGGGCCTTAACTAGTCTAAATCCATTAAATAATTTCAACATCAAGTATTTCGTCAATTTTCAGTCAATAATTAATTTCTTTCCAATTAGGGATTGTTTTGCTTAAGAAGATATTCTTCAAGAAACATTTCAGCTTGAAGAGACTGCATCTCAGCGAGA
The DNA here is from genome assembly GCF_016920715.1 of Anopheles arabiensis. Taxonomy (NCBI): domain Eukaryota; kingdom Metazoa; phylum Arthropoda; class Insecta; order Diptera; family Culicidae; genus Anopheles; species Anopheles arabiensis. The sequence goes on along the minus strand of NC_053517.1, from coordinate 43,109,012 downwards.
TTTCACTGTAGTTGTTTTTCGTTCAGATCGATCGCCCATCAGTAGTTTTGAAAATTTTGCTGCAAACATTCATACGTTACAGTTGTTTTAAACAACTTATGTTTTGTGCCATATATTATTTTATAGATAAAGAAAGTTGGCAAATTTTCTTTCACAACTATTTTCTCATAAGAACTCGATTCGTTCTTTATTACTTTTTGCCGATCTAGGCTACACAAAGTAATGAATTAAATATTTTGCAATCATCGTTTTTTTTTTTGGTTTGACGTTTGCAATCTATAGTCTGTGATGAACATAATCTTTCATTTATTTAATTAAGCTTCCAATGCTGCGTCTATAATTGTATAAATACTCTCTTGAAATTCGCAATCGAGGACTACGGCAATAAGGGGCGTTTAATTTAATTGTAATTTAGCACAAATCACTCCATCATGTTTCAACATTAGCACACCGATTGATAAGATTGCTTCCTTTTAAAAAACATTTTATTGCTTGATTATTGCCTTGAAAATATTCCTCCAGCTGATAATGTTGTTAAGCACGCCATTAGCAGCACGCGACGCATAATGGCGACTGTAATAAAACTCCCAGCCCCAATATGCTCGGCATTCGAAAGCCTGTGCCACAAGCCTCTCAAACATTAGTGGAGCCTTTAACCGCGTGGCGCAACTAGCTAACTGGCATGTAGCTGCTACGACAAGGAATTACAACAAATCGTTTCGCAAATGTAGACATACTGCTCGAACATTCACACACAGACACACATACATACGCGCACGTACTTCAATTACACATGCGACAATTAATTATGCACCGATCGCGTTAGTTAGCTGCACGACAAACGACAGCCCACCGTCCTCTGCTCCGGTTCCACGATCAACCGGCATCGGTATGCCCGACTTACTGACGGCAAAACATGAAGCTGACATGTACGACGACAAATCAAAACGGCACTATGTTTGCAAAGCGAGCTAATTTCACACCGCCCTTCCCGTACCCGTTTCCTGCACCCTGTACTACCAAAGGACTGTAATTTCCCATTCGGTGAGGGATTTGTTCCTGTCCCCGCGCACGTACCGCATCCTGTTTTCCATGGTGCGTGTGTGTGTTGTGAGTGTGTAAGTGTAATATTCCCATCCATCAGTCAAGTGCGAGCTACAACTCGAGAAAGGTTGAAGTGACTCGAAGCTACTACAAGCCCTCTGCACACACGGAATGAGATGGAATATTTGCAAGAGAAAAGCTACAAATAGAAATAAAAAAGGAAATAGGTAATACTATCCCCATGGTTGGCACGGCCGTACCATTGCGGCAAGAGAGAAAAGGTTTCTTTCCTTCCGGTCATCTAAGCAATTTGTCATTTTCCCTGATATACTGCCTACTTTCCGATTCATTCGTTCCGGATTGCCCATCGCCTCCGAGTGCGCTGTTTTTATTGTTTCGTCTTGCATGGGGATCCTGGCGGTGCGCAGTCCTTGCCGAGTGCCGGGACGGACCATTCGACCGACCGTCCAGCTCTTTTAGACGGGCAGAGCGTCAACGGCCAGTGGTAGACAGTGTCGCAATAAAACTTTCTTCCATCGTGTGACCACCAAGACAGGGCGTTCGCTTCATCGTGCGTTGCCACTTCTTCGGTCGAGTGGATGAAGGGATTTGGACACATACACAGACACACACACTCACATCGAGTGGGAGGACCTTAGAAATCAAGAGTGAGAAGGCCAAGCTTCTATACTCCAAGCGCACTTACTTCGGAAGAAAGTTTTTCCTTCAATTCAATTATGCGGAATAGGCTCATCAATCATCATAAAATCTTCGGAATGTTTAACACTCTCTTCGTCCCCACCCCCTATCTCTATCTCTTTCACTCTCTATCTTTGCTGTATCTGCCACTTTTTCCTCACTTGTCTTCCGACTCTGTTCCAGTTTTGATCGGACGAGAACAGTGGGCTCCTTTTTGGAGTGTTGTTCGACTCCATTCTCAACACAGAAAGACCAAGGTGACACAGTGGGTGGAAGATATTGTGAATAAGGGGACTGTGTCATAAATAAATCATACAATGCCTCTTTACCACGGCCGTTGGTTTGCTCGCCTCGATAAACGGGAGAGCGTTTTTGTGTGAGCCAACGAACAGAGGACAATCAAGCGCTGGAGCAAGGACAGAAATATTCCTTCTGCCCTGGCTGGTCACGATGAGCCGGAAGTTAGGCTAAGCATGATCCATTGCTACCGGTGAGACCGATTGGAGTAATGGCAATACCCGTATGGCTTAACACCTCTGTTTCTCATTCTCTCTATGGAGAGGGTCAACTAAATCTTGGTGAACGACAATACGACGTTTAATTGAGGCTCATTGTTAGTGCACGGTGAGTCTGTTAGGAAGTTATATTGTTTTGAAAGCTTTTGTCTATCCACTTTACAAACGAGTTTTTTTTTAAATATAATTCATTGATTGTTTGATGTGCAGGTAAATTAACGAAGTTTATAAAAAATAGTATGGCCCTACATGTTTTGTTTTAAATTTCATTTTATCATCAATTTGTATGTATAGGCTAGCAAGTTTAATTTCTTGTGTAATTATGAGAGCTTAAAACAATTTGAAGAACTTTTGGAAGTTTAAATCCAAATTTTTCAAAGCACTTTATAAGAAAAAACAGAAAAAAAACAATTAATTTTTATTAATTCAATAAGAGCTAGAATTGTTGTGCTCGATTACATATACTTACTCAGAAGTTGAAGAATTTAATGGCAGTTTGATTCATATAACAAAATGTAATAAAAGGCAAACAAGTATCTATCATACAAACAAATTAATTGCCAATGCTTAACCCATCGATCGATGCAATCTGTGCAGACTAAGCGGTCGTGGAGTGGGCCGTTGGGCGTAACAATATTTGAATTGCTTGGGGCCCTCAACACTCTCATCCTCCACTTGCCAAAATATGCTTAACTTCAATCACAAATGCATATAATATGAATGTTTTCACTGAAAATATTCGAAATTCGACATACACAGATAATTGTATAACGCTATCTCTCTGTACTCCGCATTTATAGTGTATTTCTGAGCCATCCCGTTTATACCCCACTTGTTGTACCAACAAATTCTTATCCTCAATGAACACTTTTTAATCCAACGTTTTTTTTAATGACATCATATACATTCACTTCTTTAACAGTAATGATTGCATGAACATTGGATTTTTACTCGGATGGCCATAGAAAAAAAACCCAGACAATTGCTTTTCATAAAAATCATTTGAAGGTAATTATTTAGGATTTCTTGCAAAAATAAACCTACGTCCTTGCGATCAACTTTTCTTCAGTTATCCTGATTTTTCGCCTTAGATGAAGAACATGCGTGTAGGCATGTTTAAAGATTTACCTTTGATTTTTATCAATACCTCGTCAGTTTTTGCTTCAAAATTAATGGAGTAGAGCTTTGGCCTCGTATGTGTGGAAGGACAATGGAGGAGCCGCTATAACGACGAGCTATACGAGATGTGCGGCGACCTCACTGTCGTACAGCGTATCAAGCTCGCCAGGCTCCGGTGGGCTGGCCATGTTATACGCATGGAAACGGACGACCCAGCCCGTAAAATCTTTTTAGGCCGTCCACAAGGACAGAGGAGGCGTGGTAGGCCCAAATTGAGGTGGCAGGATGACGTGGAGGCGTCGGCCATTAAGGCCGGGATAACGGAATGGCAGACGAAGGTGCGAGACCGTGAGCGGTTTCGGACACTCCAGAGGCAGGCCAACACCGCAAAGCGATTGTAGCGCCGGATAAGTAAGTAAGTAAGAGCTTTTGCATCATATTGGTCCAGAAATTTTCGATGGAACTCATCTGGGAGGTGTTGGTCCGATGATCGCTTTTAGCTATGTTGTCGCTGTGGTACGCAATTTACGCTTCCTAACGAGTTTTTTCATGTTTCCCCGGTACTTTTACACTATTTGACCAGTTGTGCGATTTTTTCCTGGGGCTTCATTTTCAGTTTCCTTTGGAGCTTCTTGTCACTCAGGATCATTCGGAACCGGACGATCTTTTGATGATGTTGTAGATGCCGAAACGGACCAAAAACAACCGCACGATGTCGGTTTTCGTCGTGGCGTTGTGCCTTTTTTGGCCATCACGGTTAGAGATGGATTGATATAGAACAGAGGTCTCCTAACTACGGCCCGCGGGCATGCGGCCCTCAAGAGCTTATAATGCGGCCCACGATGACTTTGCCAGAGTTAATATAAATATTACGTTATTATGAGTAATTAAAATAAAAATGTATTTTTTACTTTTCGTAGACAAAAATCATGCTTTAGTAACACGAAACTGTACAAGTATCGTTAGTATTTTGTTGTAAAAACGAGATTTAAACGTTCACTCATCACTTAAAGGTAGCGTCAAATGGCCCTCAACATAGTTATTTTTGAAGAAATGCAGCCCGCGAGCTGAAAAGTTTGGAGGCCCCTGAAATAGGATATAGGATATAGGAGTCAAATTGTGTGTGCTGATTTATGGGATACTATTATTGAATGTGCAATTAACGTTTTGTTAGTGCGGGTAAAAATAAACTCATGGAAAATCGACAATTTTTGTCCATTTTATTAATGGGAACCTTATTACCCTGGTACTAGACCCATAGTGATGCTGACTGTTTTAATCCTTAGGGAGGATGTTTTCCTAATGCCCATCACTTTCCTGACGCAACAGCGGCAAAATGTAGCAATAGCTTAACTTTGGTAACGCGCTTTCAGTGATGCGTTGACACGGTTCCGGACACTGTAGTCGAATCTTTTCCCCAGCGGTTCATCTGCCAGCGTGCAGTAGCTTCCCGGTGCTTTCACCATACGGTTTGGTCCAGCTGGTTGCGTTTGGCCATGTACTTGGATTTCAATTATTTATGAAAGAAATTATCCTTATTTATTATCCTTTTCCAGTGAAACCGACGACGTTCACTTCGGTTGCTGCTGCTGCGGTGCCTTTTCGGATGGATGATGTAATAAATTTACAAAACCATAATGATTGCCCCATGCTCGACTCCTCTCGTTCCCACGATGGCTACCTCTTTGCCTCGTACGGTTATTCTAGTTCCGGGTTCGTTCAACACAGAAAATAGCACACTCATATTGGTTGCGTTCGGGCATGCGGTTCCATGGTTTGGTGTAAATTTATTTTCATTAAATCTTGTACCTCACGGTTTGCGTTTGTTTGTGCGCGACTGTATGTGTGTGTTGCGACGTGTATACCACCAACAATTCAAGTGTCGCTTTTGCGACAGTAATTTGTTGCTCGACGTGTAATCGAACGGGGACGCCGGATAATTTCCGGTTGTTCAAATCAACTGAAAAGAGAACAGAATGGACGCATCGAAGTGTAACTCGTTCGATAGGGAGAAGTACACAAAACTTTTTCGTGTTTCTTCAATACCTTGAACACAGTGAAAAGATGCGGTTGGAGAATATAATACATCCGTAAAGTTAATGACCACCATTGCCCGATCCTTCAGGGACTGGGTTGAGGATTTACCAAGATGGCGACCGAGTTTCGATTGATTTATTATTTCTTTGAATTGAACAACCCTATCGTGAGAAAAATTTGATACAAGATGAGTTTTTGTTTCGGGAATTTTTAAAGCGTTTTGCTTTGTCAAGAAATGTTATTCGGAAAGAGTGGAATGGGATTGATTTATTTGTATCATTTCATGGAATGCCAATAATGTCAAAGTAGTGAAATATGTTTGTTGTAATTCTACGATAGCTTTGATTTAGCGAGAACACCACGACGGATAGCAGTCGATTTCGTAATCGAACACTTTTTTAAAATGATTGTTACTGCTGTAAATGCCATCTGCTAGGGTGAAACATTAAATGGACAGTGAAAAGAGAAAAAAAACAAACAACACAAGTAGGATTGTAAAGATTAAAACCGATGGCCACACGTGTTGATGTGCTGCAGAACCATCTCACCTAGTAGCCGTGTCTAGCAGCTGATCGTGTATCATGCATTAAATTTTTGCCTTCGCTGAATGCTATCTGTCCCGGGTTCTTATGATGTAATCAATTATTCAAACCCATGGATTATTTATCATAACTTTACAACATCCATCCTTCGTCGAGCATTTCTCCCTTGCTTTCCTTCATCCGTCCTTGGCAGAGTGTCGGGAATGTTTTCGAATCCCACCAACCAACGCCATAGTGCTACACTTTATGATTGATGGTTTTTAGCAGGGTAATTAACGGCACCAGGGGACGGAAAAAGTTCGTTTGACTGCTGATTAAAGAGCAGTCAGTCGGAACGCTTTTTAGGGGTGGGTGGTGCGGTATCACAAGGCGACGGGTTTGTGGAATGCCCCCAGTCATTGCAGGGTGCTCCCGTAATCTCTCCACCCTCTCCCCCCAACCACCTTCATTGTAAATATAGATCGAATTTTCTAGCGTTTCAATCATGGATTTGCAGAACTGAAACGCAGAGGAAATTAGTGGGTTGGCGGCATTCCGGGCATATCTACCACTGATGAAACGATAATCGGCGATGATGATAAGGCGAACCGTTTTTCCTTTCGGATTCGCTGTAAGCTTTTACTAAGGAAGCTACTTTACTGGTTGTACTTTACTGTGTAGAAGCGACGGTATGAAAGTTTTTTCCATTAATAATTTTTACCGTCCGCAGAACTAAATTGAATCTTGGGATAAATGGGTTTTAAGAAAACGCTACAGGTTGAACCGAATTTCAATTAAAATTTCAGCTTGTCACGCCCGCACTCACAACAAGGTAATAAATTATGTTGACCGGTCTTATGGTGGTTGAAAGTTTCTGTCTGATTATTAAATTGCATTTGTTTGTTTAATAAAATAATTCAGGATATGTTTATGTAAACTGTTCACACATCATCATGGGGTTGCTATTGACTCGGTATTGAGATTTTATTAGATTATTAATTTAAATCATGGTGTGGGCTGTTGAATGTAAAACTTTTAAGTTCGTCATTTATTTCAACAGTTTATTGACTTCTTTTTAGAGTTAAAAAAATGTTTTTAAACATTTTTGTTTCAATTGCTTTTAAATTTCCAGTTGAAAACAGTTTCGCATTACACCTCATTTTATTGTTATACCAACAAATATATGTTGATTGGTTGAATAAACAGTCCAACAATTCTGTTACACATTTTGCAAGGCTTTATTGGAAAGGAACATTCAAAGGACAAACAAAACATAGAAATCATTCCGGTGATGATGCTACTTGGCTTGTTTTTAAAGAAGCAGCAAAACATTGCACCCATGCATCGCAAACAAAAGGATTGTTCGAGAGTGCATGATGGGTACAACGTTAAGAGACGGCCCTACGTACAAACTCGCTTAACTGGCGGCAGCATACAGTTCGAAATCCACCGAGTACATGAACAACATTATCGGTGCCGAGCCTGGCGTGGGATAGTGGTGAGCCTTCAGCTCCATCTTGTACTTGCCGTTCGGAATTAGCTTCAGCAGCGGGCTTTCCGAATCGAGCGTAAAGTCGTTTAACAAATAGCGTCCCTGGGAAGTGGCATGTAACGGAGTAAAAATTAATGGTTTTTATGGTGGCAGAATGAATGCATTTTTTCAAACGGTCGCTTACCGGGTTGTACGGGCACATGAGCGAAAAATTAATAAACTTGGTCGATTCTTTGGCGATCGTGCGTACGATCGCATTTTCCGACATCACTGGATCGACTTTGCAGGTGTCAAGATCGATGTTCACCATCGTGTGGTACTCGCCCTTCACCAGATGCTGCACGTGCGGCGTAATCTGTAGTGGAAGCATAACGAAACAAACCATCAATCATAAAGTCCATGGAGAGTATTGGGATTTTGACCAAACAAAAACACTTACGATTACGCTGCCTTCAACCTTCTTGGCCAGTTCGACGTCAGCTCCGAACGAGTACTTGTCGTTCTGGCTTTTGATGAATATGTTACCATGCATGTAGTCCTTGTTCAGCTCGTACTTGAGATTCTCGAACCGTACTACGGCTACGGACTGGAAAATGAAGAAAGAAGATCGACTTGTCTTGTACTGTACAGAGGTTTGTAAATCATCTAATTGGACTTACCTTATCTATCAGCTGAACTAACAGCACAAACAAAACGCACCGTTTTAACATTTTCAGGCCGATTGTGTAGCGAAAAGCACGCGACGACAACTTTTCACAACTGCCACTAAGCAAGCAAGCGGGTCGGTGAATTTATATGGTGTTGGCAGTGTGATCTTTGTAGGTTGATAAGAGTATAATTCGAATGCTTCGAATATTGTTCCGACCTATGGAGATAGTAATGGTCCCCAATTTTGGAAAATAATTAGCGTAAAATGTTCTAGAATAACAATTAAATTGCAATTTTTGTAAGAGGCCTGATTTTAGTTTAATGATTCGCTGGCCGTTCTTTTGTGAACCGGTACGAAAAAATCAGCTAGGCATAAGAACAAAATATGGATGTTAAACTATTACTTCGTATTATGCATTGAGTGGAACTCTTCGGGCAAATGAAAAAAAAACATGTATGATAGTGTTTACCATGATGATTTCATTTAAAATAGACATCAATAAAGTAAATAACAAATAAATATGTTATGCTCCTTTTCGGTTGAGAATATCTAAACCTTAACTAACATTTATTTACAAAACTCAACCGATCTACTGATTCGTTATCGAAGTCTAGTCTATTATAATCTATTGTTTCAATGTATGTAAATGTAAAAATAACACAAAAATAGGAGAGTGAGGGAGATTGTAAATGGCTGATTGACGCTCAAACATCCCCGAGTATGGTAAGCCAAATAATTCAAATAATTGTTTTGGAAGAGCAAATTGTTACAGAGATTATGGAATTTGAAACGTTCAGTATGCATTGGACTACATCCACCATTTAATTGTGGTAACCAGCTGTCATATTGTGTGTTACTGCAGTAATAGAAATCGTGGCACTCAAACAGCCTGTGCCTGTAGCACGGAAAGAACGAAAGCTTCTTTATTTTATTAGTCGTTTTGTAAAGCATGTTAAATGGATAACAAATTTCGTTTTCAGGCCGAGTGCTACAGAAAATGATGAAAGTAAGATTTAGACTGCTCACACCTTTCTGTTGTTTCATATAGACTTAATCATTTACCGCAATTCGTAGCTTTCTCAAGATTTGAAGTTTGTTTGATTCAATGCGAGCCCCTCAATGCAATACTGCATTTTGCGTAGTATGAAACCCTTCCGTTTGAACATGGCCACACATCGTAGTCGTGATAGTTTTGCTTGTAAAACAGTGTGCCATTTAATGTTCATAAAGATTTTGTTAAATATCTATTTCAGTAATAATTTTCTTGTGCTTATTTCATTTTTCAACTTAAACAACACAGCCCAAAACAAACGAAGAAAAAACTACATCGATTGACTTTCGTGGCCCGAAGTTCCGCATTCCATGGTGGCTCCGGCAAGTGCGTTTCTGTGGCAACATTCTCATCGCAGACTACAGGTGACGACGCCACCAAGCTCGTGAACCATCCGTCGAGTAATTAGCTACTGATTCTACCTGACGCAGGAGACAACATACGGAAGATTAGATCTTTAGAGCAATGTCGCAAAGGTACGCAGCCCGCCGATGAGACAGGTAGGTGGGATCGAACTTTGTTGTCGCCCTAGTAAGCGGTATGTCTATTCCGTTGGTCCCAGGAATTGCCTTCCAGTCGCATCATACAGCCCTCAACCACACACATACACACTTTCGTGTAGCCACGGTACGGCGGGAAGGTGACGGCAGGTTGTTTATGTTTATGGTTGTTGACGTTTAGGTCGCCAGACACAAACATACTTACGCTTTTGGGACAAATATTGGAAAAGATTACACCGCAGGATAACGGTGTGTGCTGGGTTGTGTGGTTCGCTGTCAACCAGCAGGATCGTCAGAAACAGGTAGACGACGTGGAAAGGGAAATAGGTAAAGCTCTTGCACGACCTCGTGGCGACGCGTGCTGGCATTGTGGGTTTTACTGTGGCATTGGTGGGTTATAATGAGGCGCCGTACCGCAAACAACACCGCTAACGAAGCCCAAAATGCTGTCGGATCCGATTTTCGCTCGCAGCCGGAAAGCACATTTTTTGGAGAGTGGATAAATACCATCAAGGATGCTAGTAGAATGTGAGAGTCCTGGCATGGAAGATAAACAGTTGGCGTCAATATTGGGTTGACATCGATCATGATGACGAACGAGGCGAAAGAATGAGCGAGAGTCGGTGAGAGACAAAGCGACAGTGTAAAGGCAACTTCTAAATAAGGTCATTGGAGCATTCGATACGCAGTGAAACAATGGTTAATTATTGAGCATTTCCATCTATATCAATCACGGTAATCGGAAGATAGAATATCAAAGTACGGTAAGTGCCTGTCGCACAATCGCAGCAATAATGTTTGTTTTCTTTCTTCCCTAGCTATACACACAAATACAAACGTTTTACCCACAACGACGTCAGCACTTATTGATAACCTTCAACCTACGGAACGCTTTGGCTTAAAGGTAGGAGTGAACGAACAGGACGTCTAATGAACGAGCGTAAGGGACATAAGCTCGATGGCGGACTTTATCTGGCAAAACAATAGTAAAAAAAAGGTTTCGCTGTAAAACGTAGCCTAGGTTTTATGTAAACCACTCGCTTTGACTGTTCCGGAAATGTAAACCGTATCAGGAGCCCCATGCATCTCAACCGAAACGACTTTGCGTAGTCGGTGTATTGCCGTTCAAGACGCGGAAGCGCCATACCCTGAGTGTGACCGGATGATGGAAGAGCGGAAAGGGAGAAGGATTGTTTTGTGCTTCAGTGTGCGAATGTGTTTTGTTTTCCGAAGGCAAAAAGAATGTATCGTTTCCTTGCTGTGGTCGAGACGTCGACTAGCTTTGTCGTGCGCAGATAAGTGAAGGATTTGGGATCTAGCGAATGAAGACAGGAAATCTTCAGACAATGCCCGACCGGGCAGCAAAAGCGATGGGCGTACTGTTTTGTTTTTACCATCACGATTTCGCAGCCCGGATGAAGATGGCAGTGAAACTGACACGTACGAAATAGCGATAACTTCCGGGCGACGAATGATACGAATGCAGCAATACCGACCCTCGGCTTTCGGCATGCCGTGCTGATGTGTCGCTGGTAATACATTACATGTCAATTCTTTACACTTTTGGTGTGTTAAAGGGCGAGATTTACATTGCTGTTGTCAAGCAGCGTAGTTTTGCCGTATGATATGCATATCTGTTTTTAAAAAAGGACCAAACGACGCCTTTATTCATTTGAGCAAAGCTACTATGACGTCTAATGTAAAACAGGCTTTGGAGTTTCAGTGTAATCTGTATCGCTCAAACATCCCCGAGTATGGTAAGCCATTAATTTTGTCCTAATTTAAAGTTACTTAACTTATGAAATGAACATCTGGTAAAATGAACAATTGTTATTCAATTTAATTCCTATAACCGCTATAACATTTATTTACTTTTCATGAAGTAAAAGGGTAATTTGCTAAAAGGGCTTTGCTTTAACGCAACGTAAAGCATATATATGATAGTGCTTCAATACAGAATTTGATTTTACATTTAACACCACAAAGTTTTACAAAATTTTACACCACAAATTAACGAGAAAAATATTGAAATAAGTTTGCAATGTTTTTAAAACTATTCTGTTATAGAATATTGATAGTGTTCAAACTATTAAATTCCATAAATTTTTGAAAGATTGTTACTATTTCACTATTGGGCATATTTTGTTTATTTGGTACATTCTTTTTAACATTTGTTTTCCTTATTTTCTGTTTTTCATTATCTTTCACCTAGTTCTTAACGCTGATTTCCTCTATATTATGACATCTTTTCAAACTTCCTCGGTCGCTTTGTCCTTCAAGACCGGTTCTGGAGGTGCATTACTTACAGACGCACCGCACCGAAGCTTACCATGCCAGCGCAACCTGTTTGGCTTTGTTGTGAGGGCACACCATTGTAATCGCGACACCGTATACATTGTTGGGTTCAGATTACGCCGTGGGAAGGTCGATTGCCGTCGCGTAGGTCACATACACCGATTATACACCTCCCTGTCTCGCCCTCATTTCATGCCATCTTTCTACAAAGAGATCAAACCACATCTTCTACCGCCGCTTGTTCATCCGCACGGCCAGTGAATAAAATCTTTCATCGACCATCGGAACACCTTCGCGGCTTTAGCAAAGCGTCTCCGTTGCTCAGCATTGTTGTCGTGCATCGGTTCAACGATTGTGCTGGACCGGAATGCGAGACCCGGGCGCAAAGATTATCCCATGAAATCTGACACCGGCACAGATCCGGAGCGCACTTTCGAGCATGATTCACTCGCGGATGATTTACGGCCACGGTCATGATCAATGTGTGTCGTTGCGTGCGGCCGGACTTTGCAAACCGTCGGCAAACACAGGGCAAGATAGCGTTGAAGACGAAGGCGACAACGATGAATTACTGCTAATTGCCATCCGAAATATGGCCGCAAAATCTGGGCCTAACCTTAGAGCTGCTGCTGTGCGCTAATGCTGCGGGAGCTGCCGGTTTTCTCAAAGCCTCGCTGTTTGATATTACCTTATTATTGCATCACAGGTCATTTGAGTAGGTCCGAGGTGAGATATTTCATTTGCATTATCGCATTAAGTCTCAATGCTGTGAGATACAGCGGTGGTTTGAAGGTTCGGACGATATACCAACAAACCTGACCAGCCGTAATGGATTTTGGGAGAAGTTCATAAAACAGCACCGAAACCTTGATCTCACAGTCTCAGCAACTTTACAGTAGAAACTTAGATAGCGTTTGTCTGCATTAATTTGTTAACAGCAGTATTTTTGTAGCTAATTGAATCACAATGATCTTCTTATAACTTAATTAGCGCATAACTACATCGCATGATTTGCATTAAAGCAGGTACAATAAATGATGCAATGCGTGATCTTTTTTATATTCTTCTTATTCTTATTTGCATGTTACATTGTTGTTGCTATGACAAATTAAAGTTTTTCTATTCAAACGTAAAAACGTCGTTGCAATTCAAAGTGTGTAAAACATAAATAATACGCAAGTATAATGATCACAGCGAAAAGCAACCATATTTTGTGCGGCGTAGTGCTGTCTCCCGGACCTACGAAACGGATGCCGATGGACGGTGGTTGTATGAATAACAAACTGGATAAGCATTTTGTTGGATTCCCGGAGAAAAATCATTCAACAGATTAAAGAGATCTCGAAAACTCTTGAGATCTCGATGGTATGGATATGTTGCGCGAAAACAAAATAGAGAGAGTAAAGATGTTTTTACACAAATGTTTGTAGAATTAACCAACTACAAACGATAATTGTAGACACAAAAACATGATATATTACTTTTAAAGAGATGCCATAGATTCTTAACAGTTACCAGAATTTTGCAACATCAGTCATAGTGAAAGCTATTAGATAAAGATTCAAAAAAGAGCGCAACGGCCTGAGTTGGTAGTTATCATGTTGAGCGTTTTTGAAACATAACAGTTCTCGATGTAAAGTTCATCCACCACCACTGCTTCGTACTAGTCACCGAAATGGAGAAATAAATGTAACTAACCTTTTTTCGGTTACACTCAACTGAACGCTCCATGTAGCACTTAGCATACGCATCGCTCTTTCCCTTGCCAGCACTAGCAACACTTATCTCCCCTCATATACATAAACATAAGTTCAGGGAAAACAAAAGCGGGGGAAGTAACGAAGCGGAAGGGAAAGCACTCCAAAACTGGTGGCCCATTGTTCGAGGGCCTGCAATCCAATGTTGGTGACGCGATGCATTGCACCGCTAACGCTGCGATGCGTCATCAAGCGCTGTTCCGGTCAGGCGCCCCATTTCCGGAAGGTGGAAGTAAATGTCGTTGTCATCTTCTTGTGCGTGGCGTGCTGTAAACTGCACACACCGTTCAATACAGTTTATGGTACAAATTTGTCTTTCGTCTAGCTGTTGGGAAACGAGACTCAATGTTTTTGGAAAGAAAGAATGAAGCAAAAAACCAAACGAACTCGTGCGCATACACACACATCACTCTGTTGATCGGGTGGCCTACGGTCAAATGCTGGAGCGAGGGTATTTGCAGCGATTGCTCAGCTTAACCACACAATGGACATTCCATTTAACTGATCGCCACGAAGTCGCGAAGGCTTCTGGCTGGCATTTTTTCTGGTTCATGCGTTCCTCTTTCGCAAAAGTAAACGTTTGGACCCGGGCAGGGGTCCCCACGGAGCCACAACAACGGTCAAGCAGTGCCGGGCAACGAGCGGCCATTGACTGTAAAACGTAACGTCACGGAACGGTGTGGCAGTGCACGGTTTAGTTACGCCTTTCGAACGGTGCCATGCTGTGTCTTTATGCCTCCCTCGGTCGCTCCACTCTCCATAGCCGACCGTGTCACACACTGGCAAGCGGCTGGCAGATTGTACAGATCGAACAATGGGGCACGACGCTTCGGTGAGCGGTAAAACACGCGGTTGAATAAAAAGCCTCCCGGCCAGGGCAGAGGGTTTCGTTCCCGTATGGACACCGCCCGCCCCCATCGACACGTTCGTTCGTTCGAACGTGGACGAAACGTTCCAAAATACCCCTTTTGCAGCAGCATTACCCTTTCCCTCCCCAAGCGAGAGCGCAATAGTGTAGCGAATCTGCGTTCCGTCACCGAAAAACGGGCACATGGGCGAGCAACCGTAACGAAAGTGAATTTCAGAGCGAACAAAACAGACGAAAACAACACCCGTCGAGGATGGTGAGATGAATCGAGCGCACTCGCTCAACCAGGAGTGAGCCGTGAGAAGAGAGTCGAGTGATGAAAATTCATTCACCTTCATCTCAGGTTCATTTCATCCCTTCAATGTTCGGTCCCTACTCACGCACAGCTGGAAAAATGAACCAATTGTTTACCGTTTTTGGCGGTTTTTTTCTTTCATTGCGGGTGTGGGTGTGTGTCTGTGTGGGAGTGTGTTTGTAGCTGCGATGTGATGATGATGCTTACTAACTATAACGCCACCACTACTGTGTGGGTGTTTGGAAACAATCTTCAAACCCCTAAAACACCCTTTCATCTTCGGTCACGGTTGGGCGGAGGACTGTTTCCGTGCCGTTATGATTCGTTGCACATGCTTGAGCTCGGGTGCGATATGCTTCCTTCCCCTTCGACATTTCGGTACGCTTTTGCCGGAGCATTTGTTTCACGGCAAAAGTTCCCCAATTCTATACTCTCACAAACTCACCACCGTAAGCGTATGCTGCGATTCGGTGCATTCCAATGCGTAACGTTCTCTCCCGCTTCCCGCATCGATGTTCTCACTACCGATGGGATGGCATTATTCTCAATTCACAGCAGAACTGGCACGGGAACGAACCGAAACGTCCCAAGATAAACAGTGTAGATCGGTGAGAGCAGAGACAGGCAAACACGGAACACACCCCGAAAAGCACAACTCACCCTCACGAACAGCACACGGGCACACGAAGCATATCGCTATCGTAGCGGGCGCTCTCGAGGGCCACGGTACGAGCCGTTCGCTTCAGTCTGGTTGTCGCGTTGGTCGCATGCGGAATAACATAACGCAGAGGAGTGTGTCTGTCGACAGTAAGCAAAAAAGCACACCCACATCTCGGAGTGATGATTGTGAGCGATAGGCACACACACTCACACACATTGACGTGTGTGACTAGTGACGAGTGAAAGAAAACCGTGTTCCCGTTCCGGTGTCTGTTTTCGTTTGATCCGTTTGTGTCGGCACACATTAACGCCCGTGCCATCGGTTCGGTTGTGCGAATTGCTCTGAAACGTTCTGGGTGATCCATGTTTGTCCATCAACTCATTATGCGATCGTTCTGTTGACGTGTGCTCAAGGTAAAATATGTGAATTATAGTGAAAAAAAGATCTATCTGAGGCGATAGCATTATCGGAGAGTGTTTTGTGCGGTGGGTGACGAGTTAGTAAATGGCATTTTACCGGGTTTAATGCTTGATTATACCAATGTACGTGCTGTAAACGATCCCACCATAACAAAACAATCATTTGGAAGTAAGAGTGACAAAAATCAGCTGTTTTTCAAATGTTAACGTGTAATAGAAAGATAAACAAAATAACGCATAGAATTACAATCTTCTCCAAATCAAAACAAAATCACGCTTCACTGCAATTGGCCAAAGGTTGTTCAAATTGTGCACTTTAAACTTATGATCGATGGCAAAATACTGCTCACGGTAATGCAGAGTGTGGTCCCAGCCTGTGTTTGGCGCTTGCGGTAATTTGTGGTGCGCGTTCCGGTAGGGTGAAAATCAGTATCAATTTCCCCCATTAGCCAAACCGCATTATGGTGCAAAGTTCCCCTGATCGTTATGGGTGGTCGTTAATTTGTTGTGCTTATGCTTTTTTCTGCTTTTGTTGTTGTTGTCGTCATTTGCTCACTTCCTTCTCCGTTTTGCATGCCTCTGTGTGCACACGCGTGTTCAACCGGGAAAGCTTCTTAACGAGCACCGGTAAAGTCACCAAATTTATCCCGTGAATATATCCATCCCTTCCGGACGAATCGGTACCCTGCTCTCCGTACGGTGGATAGGCACCTTGGCTGCTACCAACATATTCCCCGCTGCGAGTGTGGCGCGGATTAAAGAAGCGAAGGCACGCTGAGACAGCATCGACAAGCAGCATCGTCAGCAGTAAGCGAGAAGCGGGATAATTAATTGTGCCATTAGTGTGTGCTGGTGTGGTGCAGGGTAGAGTGTGTATGAGAGTGTGTATGTGTGTATGAGGTGCTTTTTCGGTACTGACGACAATGGTGCAGCAGTGAAGAGTTGGCAGAAAAGTGAAGGAAACATCGGGGGGAAACGGTACCTTCATTCCGGGTTTGGAAGTGAAAGCAAAATTTCCTTTGCCGATAACCGTTTCTCGTGATTCGATAATATGCGCTGTGCAAATTAAGGATGCTCAGGCCTTTTTGTGTTTGTGCTCGTGTGATTGTGTTTGCATCGGTGTCATCTGGCGTGAGGCTGGGTGCACCACTTGAGCGGTGGTGGAGCGAAAATAACGATCGTTGAGAATATTAAGTGAAGCAAATGAGGTGAACGAGAACGTCCTGCCTGCGATTGCTCTGTCCTGGAACGGGTTGGAAAAGTTTCCCGAGCACAATCCGCCCCCTCTGAGACGGTGAGGCGAAAACGGCAAACAATAGGCCGTCCGATCGGCTGCCGCCAAGGATGTAAGTGACAAAATATTTGCCCAACGCATACAATCTAGACACCGTCCCATGCTCTACGTCCCTTGCCGTAAACAGCTTAAGCCTTCCCAGCCCAGGGATGCCAAAACCGCTCGACCACAAACACCCGACACACCTTGCGAACGGCGCGGACGGGACTTTAAGCCGGTCCGACCAGAATTACAAACTTTCCATCCGGTCGGTGGTGAACTTTTGCCTGTGCGAGTGTCCTTTTCCCCGTTCCGGATGGTGTACAAACCCCGGAAGGATACTGCTTGGTAATCGTGTCAAGTTTGTCCCCTTAAACGCAAAGGCAATACCGAAGCGAGAGCTCTTCTGCACCGGATGTAGCCAATTCGTGGACTGGGCGGTGCGTGTGAGTGAAGCTGTCGACCGGTTTTATTGTGCTCAATAAATATTTCATCCCGCACAAGCACCGGTAGCTCACTTTTGCAATATCATCAGTGTGACGACTAATGTCGAGGAACCTTCCGCTGCTGACATCTCTTTTAGGGGCGACGCCTTTTCGGCTGGGAAGTCCAGGGTGGAGATTTCCTTTCGAGATTAGAGTGTAAAGTTTCGGTCGACTTTCTTAGCCCTTGCATTGTTGGTTGGCGAGTGGATCTCGCTCGCCAGAACACCTTATCATGTGCCTGGCCAGTTGACAACAAGTGGAAACAGGTTGCCAGTTGTTCTAGCTATGGTAGTTAAAGTTTTATTATTTATGAACCAGGGCTGTATCATCGTCTCAAGCGTAGTGAATGTAGTTTTGTATGCATTTTGCGAAGAGCTGGGGATGGGATGGTGAGTTGGCGACAGGTAGTGATTTATATAAACGGTGCTGCTTTGTTGTGAAGTTTCCATTCATAAAGTAGAGTTAAATTATGACACAGCAATAGAATGCTTTTTAGCGTTATACTTTGGTACACTTGTTTAGTGACACTGGATAAAATTTGCCATTTTAAAGTGGAAATAATTCTTATTTTGCTTTTAAAACAATGTTCAAAATAAAATACATAATAGGATCCGTTAAATAACTCGCTTGATAACGTTCTCGAACGATACAGTTTGTGGAAAACTCTTATCTACCATCGACTATACCGGTTCGGCACAAGACCCACGCCACTTTGAATGCCCTCAGTGCCGGGAAAATCATTTCCAAGCATGTCTCCGCTTTGGTAGAACAAATTTGACAACAAAAAAAAATAATACAACCGCTTCAAACATTGTTAGAGCATGCTGTTTGACAGCTGAAACCACTTCCGGGCTCGGCAATTGTGCGCGCTGCATCACACAACCGTTCGGCAACTTCCCGGGAAAACCGGGTTGTGCCGGGAGCGACAAGAGCACAACGGTGATGGAAGCAAAATAAATTGATATTTAAACAGCTCCCGATCCTTGCCGCGCATCGAGACGATTGCACGCAGCACCACGTTGGCGGAGGCTGACTGTGCCAGAGCGAGCCAGAGGTACCCTACCGCAAAGCCGTATCGAATTTATCGGTTGAGCAATTGCAAATGTGATATCGATTTCGGGCACAGTGGAAGCTTTTATCGGGGCAGCGACGGTGAGCGAGGAGCAAGTAGCCATACGCGCGGCGTGACTTTGACGAATTCCGAATCGGGCAAGTTTCTATCGCCGCGTTTCATGTGGCGCACCCATACAATGTGGGCATTCGGCAACGAGATTTAAATAGACGAATTTGGCATGAAACGGAAAATGTTTGAAATTATTCGGGCGAAGAGCTACAGAGCGCACCGTCCAAAAAGTGCTTGGTGATATTCGGGCCGGGTAACGTGTAATTTAAGATGAGATTTATGGTACGGACGTCTCATGCGATGGTTGTTGGGGATTTCATATTTTTAAAGGTTTTGTCGTGCTTTTTCTACTTCTTCACGTGAAAACCTTCTTGTGTTACTTCAGGACTTTGGAACAGGTTTACTGAAAAATACCGGTTCTCTGGAAAAAAATCACCTCGAGCACTTAATATTTGAGCGATATTTCGGCTATGCAACTTCAATGGACGACAACCCACAAATTCATTCTTTGATCATAAATTCTATAGAAATGGAATGTGAAATTGTGCATAGAATACACGAAAATATACACAAAGGCTTCGCAGAATGGCACCAGCTTCCAGGGAAGTTCATTTATCAGGCTTCCGCGCCCCAACAGGGTGAGCACCTGCTAGGGAAAGCTCTCGCTAACGAGCATAAATTTATGCATCTCCAGCGCGTTATTGCAATTAGGCGCACGGTTGCAGCACGAGCCTGAACATTCTTCCGCGGCTCAGGAGAGCTATTTTGATTAATGGCTTCAAGAGCCTAGCGTTGTCCGGATTACCGGTAATTGGTGACGTGCTATGAGTGGAAACGAAACCAAGACACCATATCTCCTCACCCAAGCTGCAAGGAGCATCCACTACAACAACACAGACGCGCTAGATGTCCCTTGAGGGGGAACAATTTCCAGACACCAGCAATATCTTGTCTGTTTCAGTTTCGTTACGCAAAGAGCGTTCGCCAGTGTACCATACCCATAGCTAATCATCTTGGACAGTGGCTTAACCTTGGGCAAGACTTTTCCGAGTAAGCAGAAGCTTCGCCATCAGATCCCACCGTACGGCGAAAACTCTTGGCGCATTTGCGCGAAATTAGAAACACTTTGGCTGTGCGCGCGATGAAGTTAACTCTCGGTAGGGGCGACTCTCCATATTGGGGCGATTTCTTCAGCAGCATGGAGCACCCAAAACTTCTTGCTGGGGAAGCTTTATAAACCTCAACCACCGAGTGCCATCTTTTTTTTCTTCAGGGGGAGGGGGTATCCTATGTAGCCAAACTGGACGAAAGTGAAGTTTTATGTTTTTGCTCCAAGCGCAATTAGATTCCGCGCTTCCTTCACGCGTTCACCATCTTCTCAGTCACCGCGAATGCTGGTTTTCTTTCCGCTTCCGCTGTGTGGCTTCCTTGCCATGGTCAGCATCTTAGCAAGGCCGATGGTTTGGTCTGGGTGTAATTTTTCGCTTCTGGTTTTTCGCCCCGAGATGGTTCCCCCGAGCTCGTTACGTTCGCGCATTAATCTCCGGCCGGGTGGCTGGGAAAGTCGTCCCTCGCCGGGTGCTTAATGCTTCTTCCATACTCAATTGCACACTGGCGAAGTAGCATAACAGTCGTGTGTTGCTGTTTTATTTTGTTCTGTGGCTTCTTTTCCAACGCAATAAGTTGACCATGACTTTTGGCTGTCAACAGAGGGCAGCCCAGTGTTATGCGATGGGTCATTATTTATTCAATAAAAGAAAACAATGCGAAATGATTGGAACAAGTGATAACTTTGTTGTAAATGTGTGTGTGAGTACTTAAGTACTTCAATTTCCCCAAAATTTGGTTCCTAAGTGGAACATGCTTTACTGTTGAATTCCATGAATAAGCAAATTGTCAAGCCATGTTCATTTCAGAAGCATTGTTTCCCCATTAAAAATTCACACTCGAAATTTGGTGGAGCCCCCAAAGAATTATTACCAATGCTTGGAATCCAACCAATGGCTTTATCTGTAGACGCTTTAAGCGAAAGACCTTTAATCTAATTACCGTTTAATATATTTAGGGGCTTCCCTCGAACCGTTGGGAAAACAGCAGTATCGTTCG
This sequence comes from Anopheles arabiensis, assembly GCF_016920715.1. NCBI lineage: Eukaryota > Metazoa > Arthropoda > Insecta > Diptera > Culicidae > Anopheles > Anopheles arabiensis. The sequence continues at coordinate 43,088,103 of NC_053517.1, read as the reverse complement.
GCGAAAATCGATGCTCATATTGATGAAAACTTTGCTCCATCCGTTTTCTCACTCTTTCTCTCGCCATTTGGTGGGTGGGAAGTTATTCTTCTGGAAGCGAAGACGAAGAAAAGCGACCATTTGCCGGTTATGTTTTTGCGAGCTTAGTCGCTTAAGGCAAATGCATACACTACCAAGCGGCGATGCGAAAAGTTTGCCTTCGATCGTTGGCTCGAAATTTTGTAAGCAACCCATCGGCACACAGCACCACGAATGATGAAAAGGGATGGCTTTTCGTGCGTTGTTGATGAATTCCGTCCACCCCGGCGGAATGCGCGCAAGAGTCCCTGGCTTCTCTACGGATGTTTCTCCCATCTTGTTTTCCCCCGAGCGGCGGAACTCGTATTTTCCCCACCCGTTTTGCCATTTTTACCTCCTTTCCCTCTATTCGGCCAGCATTCAAATGCGGCATAAAATAACATTTGCCTTGTCATCGGATGATTGTTTCGTTCGTTTGTTTGCACGCTGGGCGCCCCTTTATACTGATGGTTCCGGTGGCAAGGGTGGAAGGCAGTGGTAACCTGTCTGCTGTTGGTACACATTCATCCGTCATCGAAAATGCCGCCCAATACTTCCGCGCGATGGAAGAAGTATAGCAAAAATTTGATTGAATTTTGGTCGCCCTCGTGGAAATTGATTTCCTTTTCTTTAGCCCGATCTCGCCCGATGGAAGGTGGTTGCGTTGTGTGTGCGTCTGTGTGGTTGTCGTACGAGTTAGCGACGTGACGCCTGAAGCTAAGTTTGTCAACCGTTGGAGTCGCTCCTGGGAAAGCATCCTTCCTTCCTTCCTTAGCCTTTCCCTGCTTGGCGTTTAAGCGAGTCCCTCAAGTGCAGAATTGCTGCCTGAAACGAGTAAACGAATCGACTTCGGTGAGTCGAGCAATTTAATTACTTTCCATTGATGATTGTGGGCGAAGCTAAATTGATGTGTTGTGGCAGCATAGCGGAAGCGGTGGGGATTGACAAATAACGGTCGGTGGAAGAATTCCAAGTCTTTTCTAGGAAAACTTCCTACTTCAACCTCATTTTCTTCCAGCCATGCTTATCCAGCTCCCCGTTTTCGCACACTCTGACCAGCAGCAGGCTTAACGATTACGTTCGTAATAAATGTCACCATTTTCCGCGGAAAACCACCCCCCCCAAACCGAACGACTACAAACATGTGGAGGTGCTGTGCGAGGATCCGAGGAGATACTCTAGCGATACCGTATCGTGTCGAAGAAGTCATAGCGCCCACGGTGATCGATTGGACGGCACGGAGCTGTTAGTCAACAGTAACGATTACAAGCCGGTTTACGAGACCTCGCCGCACGTACTGCAGGACATTTCCATCGACCATCGATGATGGCACATAATGGTGGTTATCTGACAGTGCCGCCAGCAAGTCTCCAAGAGTGGTTAAATATTTCACACAGCACCTACAGTCCGATCGGTGGGGTTAGTCTACGATACGCGATTGGTTTCGCTGAAACCATTGCGCATCGTTTACAATGTTGTCCTTCAGAGTCGCTGCTCCCGGCCAACGCTGGTGTGTGTGAGCGTTGTGCGGGTTATACCATTGCTATTTAATGTATTTTGTTTTTGTAACACGATGGAAAAGTTCCAACGAGTACGTTCCAAGAATTTTGTGGTACAATTTGCAACCAATGTAACATATAGCATTGGTTCAAGAATTGGCCTTCGGATGGATTTGAATTGGATACAGTAGCCATTAATGGATAAATTATGGGTAGACAGTTGTAGGCACATCGGTTGATATTCTCTTTTCTGGCAAATGCACAAGTAACGAGAGAATTGATTCGAATGGGATGAATCCAACCATGGCTTATACAGTGATTCATGCTTTGCGAGACAAATTGTTTAGCAATTTGTTGTCTCGATTTATTATCCTTTTTGTTTTTGTCTTGGGGTTTTATGGATGTCAAAGTAGCTTATTATCTCAGTACTTTTCTATATATTGGTCGGCATTTTGACAAAACGATGTGTAGTGAATATAATATACATACATTTAACATAAAGCTTTTATAATGCTTTACCCAAGCATATTTTATTACAGTTTGAGTTTGCATACATACACACTACAAACATTACCACAATTCTCATTTCCAAAATTGTTTTTGCCAAATATTTTTCAACATGTTTTGCAACACCAGCTCTGCAACAAAAAGAAAATGTCTCGCTGTCTCGTGCTATTGGGGTCGAGTTTGTGGTTGATGATTAAAGAATAACAAGTCGCACCTCATTACAAGCCTTGTGGTTTGGTCGTTTGACTACATTGTGGTAAAACATGACAAAAAATGACATCGAACAGGGAACTATGAGGAAGAGTCTACAATATAATTTGTTAGCGGTTCATAATTACATTTTCAACCGAATGAAAAGCGGGATACGTTTGGGCACAGGAAAAGCTTCTATCTACAAACACATTTTCCATTTGCGTTAAATTTACCACCACAGTTTAATGTTTTCTATTTTTGCTTCATGCACAGTTTATACGCAAACACAAAGTGTGCAATTTATTTGAAAAACTGATTTGCTTATTGGTTTTCAATACGAATGTCAATTACGCTGTACCGTTGATGTCTATATTTTTCGGGTACATTGTTAGTGCCAGGCCTGTCAGGCGTGTGTTGTGCGAGGACCGACATACCAAAAGCGGCTTACCTACGTATAACAAGAATGGTAGGAGTGATACGGAAGAAAAACTTAAAACAAAAAAGGCCACAACTCCTAAACTAAACATCGAAACATTTCCACACATAGCGTGAAAGCAATCGAAAACAGTGTACAAGTTTTCCTGTACACCACCGACCGTGTGAGGTTGGGCATATGAGAAGTTGGCAAGTGTTTCCAAAGTTGTTTTCAACACCAACTGTAGGACCGATACTTTGTGTTCAGGGTTACAACAATGGAAGCGGAGTTTGTCCCGGTTCAATAAATGTTGTTGCTTTTTCCGATTGAACGGCAATCATCAAAGAAAAAGTAAACATCAAGTCGAAATGGGTTCAAACCATCATTTATCATCATCACCATCATTACCGTCTTCCTTGTGATTGTTTGAATTGGGTTGGCCTGCAGTGAAGTGAAACAATTTGTGTTTTAATATATATACTTTGTATTCCTCTTATATTAATCTTAACTAAATTTAAAAACAAAAATTAAGTATGGTATGTTTGGCCAAAAAATCATAAACACTTCAATGATTGTATTGATGATACATTATCGGAATAAAACAGTTCAATTTAAAGATACTCATTAACCCGATAAAAATTCATTTTTAGTAGTATTTGGTTCCGATGATACTTTTGTACATACGCCAACATACGCGCAAAACATACTATTTGATGACGATTTGATCAATCAGGAGAGAGGCCCATATTTCTCCCATATTGTACCATTTAAATAAATAGGACGAAAAAATAAATTAAATCAAATTTAAAAAAAAATATAAAAAGACCCACAACATTTTCGATATCCATTTCGTACGTATTTCTAAGATGGAACATGGAATCAAAAACAAAACTTATCCCGGTGGTTTGGTGAAAGCAATAAATATATGACAAACCACAATAGCCACGCAAGCATATCTTTGTGTGGAAAAAGTTTTAATAGAAAATAGGAGAGTTTTCATCTTTATTTAAAAAAAAAACATGGAAGCAAAGAAAAGTATGGGATATTTTTCCATTGCGAGAAACGTTGCAACGATTGCAGTTGCGGTCAAAGCAGCTTGCTGTGGGGTAGTTTTAAGTTAAAAGCACAATGCAACCACCGGAACGACTGCGTTACGTTGAACTGCTTTTCGAGAGCTCCAACAGTGACAGCATTCCAAGCGGAACTTGGATACGCACAAGATAATAGAGTTTGTTTGTTTTTTTCACAGGAGCTTTCCTTTACTTTCGCTACCAAGTTTATCGATCTATTGCACTAATCGATTTTTCCGGTTGGCGAATCGAAGTGGTGTGTCCCCTTGCGCGTTGGCAAACATTTAATGGCAACTCACCACCACTATGTGAAAGCAGCATCAGTGGAAATAGTAACGCAGAGAATTGGTTTCGTTGATCAGTTTTTTATGCGTCATTTGATTGGATTGATTTTTGCGGTTTTTGATCAGTGGCGTATGTAATCAACGGTTTGTAAAACAGGATAGTATGTATTTTATATTATTTGCTGAAACTTGAAACAAGAGATTGCATTAGCTTTATTCGTAGAAGGAGTAGAATTTAACCGCATTAAAAATAAATTATGTTGACTTTTACGATATTGATATGGATATAAGTACAGTAAGTATTCGTTAACTACAGTGAATTCTCTCTAAGATGTAGTTTCATCAAGATGAATTGTTTCTTTTGATGAATTAATGAATATTTTGACCCATCGTATTTCATACATTTTATGCCTCTTCAAGATAAATATTTTCCTAAGGCGTATATTCTTTAAGTTGCATATGCAATTTGGCAGCCTAAGTTCTCCAAGATAAATATTTAGATGATAGTTCTCAAAAATGTTGGTACAAGGATGCCAGGTTTTCCCTTGGTTTCTTGTATACTACATAGCAACACTTTCATTAAGGCCGGGACTAAGCTGACGGTCCCTTGGAAATTCATGTTATAGAGATGTCACTGTATATGTGTTTTAGCTGAAATACGTTTTAACGGGATATTCGCTAACTGGAATGGATCCCAGGTAAAAATCACTTAAACGCCAAATGTAAAACTTCCGGAAAAAATGAGGGATACATCTATGCGAAAAGAAAAAAGCATATCGAGGAGATGAGGTATAGTACAAAAATACAAGATTAGTTTTCAAATGGTCATTCTTGGATCATTGATAAACTCAACTATAATTCTGCAGCAATGAAACATAGAAACATGGATACAATACACCAGAATCATCTTCGGTTTGTATTTGTATGCGTTTGACAGCTGAAAATGTATCCCTGTTAACAAAAATGTTCCGTTAACTGAAACTGAAAGTAAACAAACTCTAGCTAGCAAATTCTTTCTGTGGTATTTATGGTTGACTTAAAAATATACCTTTAACACGAAACATACGCCGTACGCAATTCAAAATAACACGAAACATACGACGGACGATCGAACATCAAAATAATTCCACACATAAACACTTAGGCTCGGGTCTATGAACATGTTGCGGGAACATTTGTTCAATGGCAACTTTTTGGATTTTCCTATTTATGACAAAAGCTGTGCATGTTTTTGTAAATAAATTTTTTTAAAATTGAGTTTAAATTATTTTGTATCCGTTTTGTTATTCAAACGCTCAAAAATGATCCAGCAACTAATAAACGTTAATCAAATCGATTTGTTTCTCTTGCAACAAAAATGTTCCCGCTACATAAGATTGACAGCTCGTCCATACGATTTTCATAAACCCGGACTTTAATAAAAACGAACGATGCTTGTTGTTCTGAGTGCTTTTCAAGGCCACGGAAATAGTTTGTTGACTTGAAGGCACATAGTTTGTGCTGTTTTGTTGATGCCAACCCTAAAGTACGGAAAAGCACGCAACACACATACACACAAAGCCGGAAGACGAATGGCTTACGATCGGAACGAGTACGATGTTTATCAAAGCGTAAAAGTCACCTGGCGCTTCTTTCAGCCTCAATGTTCGGTAAGCTACCGCCCACGGAATCGTTCTGTGCATTATAAAACCATATCCAACCGGTAGCTAAGCTGCTCCAAAGACAAATGTACCGATACTTACAAAAACCCACGCACGAGTAAAAGCTGAAGCACTTAGCCGTAGCATTGTGGATATACCCGCTAATGAAGAATCATCGTGACCGGACTGTCAGTATTATTTCAGGCAATAAAAAAGTTAGACTCGAATAAGTGGCACTAGTAGCTAGTATCCCCCGTTCAGCAATATACCACAGAATGTTTTGCTGAGTGTGTATGTGCCAGAGCACGGCTTCGTGTCAATCTGTCTTAATATTCGATCATTTTATTGCACATTTATTACCATTGTCATCTATTTCAATCTATTCCGTCATTCTGACAACCGCACATATACACTCACATACAAAGACACGTGTCTACTATTGGTGACGCCAAATACGCACAGCAGACGACGGCTCGTCATATCATTAGCTTAATTGAATATAAACATTATCGAGCTTAATTAAGCAGAACAACTTCACTGGCTGGCACACCAGCTCCTACTGCCAATGCAGAGAGTCCTTTCAGGTTGGGTTTAGTTTTGACAATGTTGAGGTTTTTCTGCTTGACCTTCATCCGCATTAAACTTCCTCGAGCGCCGGATCATTCGGATTGTGGACGAATGATAGGAGCGTTCTGTAGACGAACACAATCTTGTCATTCATCGTGGGATTATTGATAATCCAGTGTCGTAACACTGTCAATGAAAAACGGAAGCATTAATTAGATGCTAGATTACGTTAAGTTTAGATACACAACTGCGAATTCGCTTATCAGTTATGAATACAACTTACAAAACCAACACATATTTATTTGTGTTGGCAGACAAAGGATATGTTTCAAAGCCGAAGAGATAGGTAATCCAATGCTATAGTGTTTTATATTGGATATAACATTTTGTCGAAATAGAAGGCACTTGATAACTCTACACCACCACAAGAGACATCGAATCTTGCTGTCTTTAGTGCGTTGTTATCCAGGCGTGTAATTGACGCTGATACAAATAAACTGCGCATAGTCGGTGTCAGTCTGAAGCCCAGATCCCGGCAGTAGATACATTAGCCGAGCTGGTAGAACACCATCGAAAATTATGGAAGCATAATTGAATTTTATGATGATGATGTAGCTGATTATAGACCTTTGTTTTGCTGTATTCAATTCTGTGGCTAGCCAAACGACCGACAGTGGCTTTTGTTTTCGGTCACCGAACGGTTTCTTTCGCTACCGCATCCGCTCTGACGTTTTTTTTTTGGCGCAATCTATACTGCCAGGGGGCGCGCGCAGTGGTGCCGGGAAAGCAAATTGAGTACGCGATAAAATCTCTCCAATTTAAACGATAACATACCGAGAGGAAAAAATGGCTGCTCCATCGGTACCTTTTTCTGTGTTATTGTTTGCACCCGAGCAATGGGACGCTTGTTCAATGGCCAGAAAAATAAGCTTTGCAGAAACGCTTTTCCCTGGTGACGCGCACGAAACTCCGTACGCGAGTGAAAATGCACAGCAGAAAGAAGGAAGCCCGAAAGCAAAGGCCCTCCCGACACAAGAAGGTAGCAAACAAAACAAAAAAAACATCCAAAAATGAATAGTTGCTTTTCCGGATGCCGGAAAACCCTGCACCGTTGGAACGGGAGAGAAACGAAACCACAACCGACGGGTTTGCTGCTGGTTCACCGCTCGCCTCACCCGCAGCTCGTTGCCTCGCTGCATGGCGAACTGCTGGCGAAGCTGACAGGATTCTGGTGATAGATGGTCACCGATACCGACACCGATGCAAGGCAGTAGGTACGGGGGTGGCACACTGCACCGAAGCGAACGGCCGAAGCGGGAAAAGAGTGTAGAAAAATGTTCCACTTCCGGTTTCCGGGAGCGTGAAGCTGACGATGGAAAGAATTGCCCTGCTGACATGGAAACACGGCCAGTGGTCAGTGGTGAAATGGATGTAAAAACGCGCGCGCGTGTGTGTGTGTGACGGTGTGTGTTTGACTGTGTGTCTTTGTGCAAGATTCGGCAGTGCAGTGGGTGGGGGAATAAACTGAGATGGAAATTTAGCTTCACGAGGTGGAAAGGAAGCAAAAAAAAAGTGAGCACCCTTCCCTAAACGTAAAACGCAAAACGAAAACAGAGTATAAGCGGAAAAAGAAAATAGTGCATCGTCTGAACTCGGGTCGAGTAAAGGACGGGGAAATACAATCCCGGTTAGCAAACAAAGCATTAGGTAGGTTTGGCGCTAATTGTTGCAATGGTTTGCAATTTCATTTCCAAGGAAAGAAGGACTTGTGCGTTATAATTTGTGAATAGATATTCTTTAAGTGAAAAATAGAATTTCTTTTAGCGGATAAGCACAACACATTAAATGATAAATACAGATGAAGAGCATTCAAACGATAAAATAGGTTTTGCATTTAGTGTAATATGTCAATAGACAGCGGCACTGCTTCTTAACATAAGTTCCTTCAAATGACCCTTCAAATTGCTTTCCAACACTACGAACGATGAGCATGGCAAGCAAAACAAACTGGTTACTTTTCCACAGCCGGGTATACTTTGTCAGCCACACAACCGTCCTTTCGCGATGCGCTTACCTAAGCACGCTAGTCGAATCGCCCTTGCAAGGTTCTGTTCTTTCCCCCTGTTTGTTGGGGAACGCTCTGTTAAGCGCCAACCATCACGAGATGGAAAACGGAATGGAAAATCTCTCAGCCTTATTTCCTGCCCGTGTTTCATTCATTTCCTATAAACATTTGTTTGATTTAATGTATGCACATTTAACCGCCACCCCCGTCCGAAGTGGAACGTAAACGGAAATTTGAGCGAGAAAGGTAGAAAGGGAGAACATGGAGAACATGAAAATGCAACAGAATGTCACCGATTCGCAACGTTGATCATGACGATGGAGCCGCACACAGCAAAAGCAAGGCGCTTCCCAAATACAGCGGAGGAAAATAAACACTAGCACGCTATTGCTTGTACGGCAAATGCTTGTTCAAACAATGCAACGAACGGTATAATTTTTGGTGGTTAGATGGCCAAACGAGCGTATTTAACTAGCTAGCGAGATGGGGAAAAGGCTGGTATTTTAGGGAGCGAGCAATTCAATACATTGGATAACGTTTTTTTCGAAAAGCTAACCGAAGCATCCAGAGATGAAATATGTTCCATAATGTTGGCGACGGTATGCTATGGTTCTAATGTAAAGTGCAGGAAAGCTGGATGATTCACTGCAGTAAGAGGATGCTTGCGCGAGAGATGGGCACCCGTAGCTGGAATACTGGGCACTGAACCTTTGCGCGATAGGGAACCGCTTGCACCATAGTTTGAGCTTTTCGGTGAACTATTGTTGGCTATCGTGCACACACGCAATGGATACGGATCGTACCGTTTGCAGCAGCAGTATCTAGTCGTTTTCGAGCAGTCGTTGCGGTTTTCCCAGTACCCCTAATGTACCCGGATTGCCTTATCTTGAGCTCGCGTGTACCAGTACCGATGGGTACACTTTATTCTATTTGTAAGTTCAATCTGGGTGAGATGTGCTTGTCTATAATACCACACGCTTCAGCACAGTATAAGCTTTCCATGCTTTTGGTTTTTAAACCGCACGAACTAGAAAAGAAGCATGGTTCACCGAAAATTGCTAACCAAAACCAGCATCAGGTCCATACAACCAGACTCAATCCATCTATTTGAACGTTTTCATGGGGCTCGGCTAAACTTTCTAGTTTTGCGTGGTTCGGTTACAGCGGCAATGCAGTCGTTTAGGTGAAATGCACCACAGGAAGATCTAGTGTAGCTCTTTGTAAAGAAATGTACGGAAAATTACGATCCTGTCATCGTTGGATCGTGTAGCTTCACATGAGCTATCAGGAGGCAACATGTAATTTTTAGAGAAGTGAACTAGTAACTACTTGTGATGCACTGTAGATTATTAAGACAATGAAGCGCTCTAAGAGCTGAGTTTGATCTGGTTTATCAGAGAATGGTTTACTCCAGATGTGCGGTTAGTTGTAGCGAATTTTTAGGTGATTGTTTCTGATTTTTTAAATCTTATCCTTATTACACTTATTTCGTGGTATGCTGAGATTAAGTATTTTGAAAAGAGTTTGTACAAGGATGTATACTAAAATCTCATTAGACGAATGTTGGGTTTGGATAGGACACACAATTACGGGGTTTCCATGTCAGGTCACTTAAGAATCACTTGTACACATTTTAGTTTTAGCTGGGAACAAACATTCTGGGTATGAATCTTTCAATTGGAGAAAAATATTGACAAAACACCGTAATGAGAATAATAAAAAAGATTAGGTAGAGCTTGCTTAACCTATTTTTACTCTGTTAATGATCATTTGGTGCCTACGCGTTACCATCCAACAAACACATTTGGTAGCAAAAACGGATTATATGTGAGTGAGTTAGGCATTTCTTATTCAAATTCAAATATTCAAATAACTTAACCCTGTACGTTTATTCAAATAATAGCTTTGATGGTGTATTTTTTATTGCGCCATAGCGTACAGTTTTTTATTTATATAATTGTTGCAACCACCCGTTTTGAAGAAAATGTTCGACCCATCATAAATATATGATTGTTGTTTTTTATTATTTGTTTGTTTATTGCTCTTAGTCCCTAAATCTTAAGTTCGAGCTCATTGTACCCTCAAATTTATTAGAAAATCCCTCTAAGAAGAGGATAAATTAAATTACACTTCTCCAGCATCGTGCCTCCATCACTATTCTATGTTTTCGAAGCTCAAATACCGATTCAATCAATCAACACATTCCACAGTACGGTCACGTGCCGGGTTGCTTCTTCACCGCTCAATAAGCTTGGTCTAGTCGTTACCGATTGAACAGTGTTTGGGTGGCATTCCACTGTGTATGCAATTTAAAGGGCGGGTCAGTTATCCGAACTTCAAAAGGAACAATAAAGCTACGCTTAAATTCGTCCCTTCAAGCTTGACCCATACCAAGAAGAATTAAAGCCATGATGGAAAAATAGAGCACTTTTCATGTCTTTTGCTAGCCAAACACTCAAAACCTTGCTTCTAACATTATAGCTTTTTATAGACTAAACATGTTAAAAAATAAACTACGCTTTTATTTGTTTTCTGTTTTTAAATGTAAATGTATTTCAAAACAAAGCGGCAATAATTAAAACAAATCTGTAAACAGGAAACTCGAACGCTCTCTCACCTTGCAACGCACCAAAGCAAATGGTACAAATGTCCTTACGGTGTGCCATTAGTTAAGGTTCTTTCAAAGTGATGTGTCTTAAAAATAATACCATTGTATTCTAAGAACACACTGTACAGTAATGCAGTTCAAGCGAAATGCATACAAAAAACGTGACATTAAAAGCTAGCGAACAGAGTCCTTCCATCGCTGGTGGCTCTGGATTCGGTCCGATGTAATGAATCCGCTTCAGTTGAAGTTGCTACACTTTCAACAAACAAACAGGACGATGAAAAAGCTCTAGAGATATAATTAAATTCTTTTCATCGTGGCAAAAAACAATCCACCTTACCGCACCAGAAAAGTTCCGCACAACCAGCGTCCGGCTTAGGAGGACTTCCTCTCTTTAACGGGCTTCATGTTGTTACACGGTCAATCTGTCTCGTTCACTCGCTGCCAGCTCCATGCAACTCAGGCAGCAGTGCAAATAGATATTGCACTCGGCAATGCACGTGTGGCCTGTGGCAGTCATCGTCCATGTTGACCCAAGTGAAGTGTCTTTAGTGTGGGACGACCTGTAACCCATGAAGCGGACATGGCAACATAAAACAATGGTCGTTCGAGCAGTACATAATAACGTTGATGCGGGCTACCCCGGCTGCTTCTGCCTTGCTGGACAAGCTTAAGGGCTTTTAAGGACCCATCGCCCCCATTTGCCCATCCATCCTTTCTGCCAGGCCGGCAGGTTCTTGCAAGGACATTCGCCCGAACGAATAAGTCGATGTTGAGGATGATGTTGCACGCGCCACCATCTCAGCACCGTCTTTGTAGAGTTTCTTTTTTCCAGAGCTGGGAATCAACTACAAAAAGAAGAAAACAATGGTTTTACTTCTGCTTCTAAAGGCGGGTTTTTTTCAGTTTGGAAAAGTAGTACAAAATAATGCAAACAAATGCCCATCCCAGGGTCGACGAATTGGAAGCATTGTGTAAACCAAATGAGCAGAAGCAAAATACCTTCGAACGGGCAGAGCAGTCACTACGCTACTAATGCTAACTCGGGTCCGGCTCTGAAGGAGGCTGTTGCAAAACCCCAAAACAACAAGACGGAGAAGAGCAAAATTAAGCAGCCAACAAAAACAAACGGATTTAAAGCGCAAAGTCTATTTGCCTGTCCGCTTTTCGAGCAAAGCTGTAAGTATTACACAAACGAAACCAACCCAGCAACAATGGATGCTGCTTCTCCTAATTGATATGGTACGGATGATGCCTCAGCCACCATAGTGCTCTTTCGGTGCTATACGACCGAAACTAGGGTCGGATAGAACCTTTAGTAGCCGGTGCACCAGCAGAATGTTTTTTTTGTGTGCTTGTTTGGGTTTTACTCTTCTCAACACCGGACCGTTTGCAAAGCATTGGGACTGCAGTCGTATACGGATAAGTTTTTCAGGATTTTAGAAGAATAGTATTGAAGAATCAACATATATATGAATTGCCGTTTGTGGAGGACTTTTGATGGAATGATTTCTTTACGTGTTTTTAACCCATCCTTCTGGATCAGATAGACTATTCGAAGTATTTCCTTGTTTTTGTTTTGTATAGCAATCACAGAAATTGTATTGTACATTTTCCATCAAAATGTAATTAATGGATTTTTGTGTAAAAGTATAAAGCCGGTCTGTCTATAAAGCTTTCGATACTTATTTAGTACCACGCACCCGGAGAGTCATCAACACAGTCCATAAGAGACTTGAACCCATGACAGACATGTGGTTAAGTCTGCAAGTTTACGAATATATCACAGGACCTTCAACCTAAAAATGATGTAGATGACGATTTGTTATCTCTTAATTAAATATTTCAGTTTTTAAGTGTTCCAACGTTCTATCAATGAAATCATTTTATTTCATATTTCTATTTTCTATACAGAGCGTTAATCATTACAAAAAAACAAATCATAAACGAAAAGCGTGGTTGTGGATGATTTTACACACTAAAGTTGTATGTTCTCTGACCGCGGTTGCTTTACGTTCAATAACGTGCCATAGCAAAATACATTTTAATTTGTTTTATTTCTGCCCACATTCCTGCAACATTCCAGCAAGTGGTACGCAAGAAAACGGACGTATCCATCCCGATAAGATTCCAGTGCTCCTATCATGTTATCTTTCATGGTATTCCCGGCTACCCGCCTACCATCTTCCACTGGACCGAATGTAGGTATTCGGAAAATTTACGATGATTACCCCAAAGCGCACTGTTTGTTGAGGAATTTCTTTTCGACTGCTTTTCTCAAAAGCGTACGAAAATGAAGAGAGCAATAAAGAATCATCTGATGAAGCTAATCTCGTGGAGCTTTGGTGAAGACTAACGGTCACTCGATAGGAGGGGATCGGGTCCAATTGACTGGCTGCCGTATGATGCATCGAGGTTACTTTCTCGATAAGCCAAACTTTTGGACGCAATGGACCGGTCGTTTGAACAGGGCGATTTTTTCACCCCTCCCCTTCACAAGCTATCTTCATTCACCGGCAGCGTCAACCTCCAGCAGCAGGACCAGGATAAATGACTCCGACAAAGCGGGCAAGCATATGCGAATCGATGGCTTAAACGGGACAGCCCGTATGTTGCCCGAACAACGGCCACGACGAACAAAGCACCACAAAATATATATATATATGCATATATCAGATCGCATCGGGGCGATGTGACAAGAAAAATCTTCCCGTCTTCCCAGCGGGCACGGGCCATACGGTACGGCAGTATCAGCGCAGTACCACACTGGGTTGGAATTTCGCCAAACAAATCCTGCTACACGTGCTCGGTACGCTCGGAACGACGCGATGCCCATGCATATCCGATCTGAGCAGATTACGAACATGCTCGGGACACGGAGTGCACCAAAAAATTCTTTATCTGCCAGGCTAACGTGCGTTCGTGCAAGGGTTCGCTCTCTGGAAAGGAATGGCAAAAGAAAGCAGATCCCGGGCTCCTGCACCGGGTTCGTTATATTATACATTCATATCCCGGGTCGAGTCAAGGCGCTCAGAAGTACTTCCGGTTACGGTTGAGGCATTAGATGGCTTTTGTCAATTTATCGGATCCCGCTGTTCCCGGCAGCAGCTCCCCTATAAGGCAAGACATTTTGTGAAAGACGTACGAAGGTGTTTTTTGAGAAGCACCCACTAGCACTCCAGGAAGCAAGCGGGATGAGATAGGAAATAATATTTATCGACCATTGTAACCTTACCGAGGTCCGTTCGATAACCGGCATGGCTCCGAATGGTATTGCTTGTGTGAAAGAAAAAGATAAACGCAAAAATCAAACCCTCCATGAACCATTCTGCTGCCGATTCTGTTTACAGTGGAACTATTTCGTGGTGGGGCGGGCGATCGATTTCCGAGAAAATGAGAGTGCCCAAATTAGCTTCTTTTATTCATGCTTGTGAGCAAACGGTGAGCAGTCCAATGGCCCAAAACTAGTCCCCTTTGGGTTTGGAAGAATGCAAAAGGATCCTTTTGCTGTACCGTCCCCAGGTTGGCACCCGAAACCAGGAACCTGTCGAGATACACATCGGCTCCTCAGTATGCTTTTGAAAGAATCCTTTAGTTTCCTTGCTCAATTGGTGCAGTAGCAGAGTGGCAAGGTGAAACTCCCGCAGGTGAGTGCTAAAGGGAATCGGTCCACATCCGGTACTGACCCTTTCGTGGCCGAGTTTGCATAAACTGTCATGTTAAACAGATCGTGCACCACCGGGTGTTGGAGAGCTAATAAGTGTCCCTAACGACGAAGCGACCCAAAAAGTCTGCTGTATCGGTATACCTGGCACCCCTTTCGACTGGGGTCGCAACTAATGAGCACTATGCTACATATTTCAATAAATGTCAGCCACGACCCTGCTACTGAATGAGACGAAAAAACAAACTCAGAACATTCCCGTCGCTGTATCCTTAGGAGATTGTGTCAGGTGTGATTGAAGATAGGAGTACGATACGGCCACACCCTATTCGCATCTACTCATGCACACATACACACACGTCATGAGCCATACTAATAATGATTTAATAAAAATTCAAATTAAGCCATTAATTATTCATGAAAACATGAAAGCATTACAATGGCTCGGGAGGGCAAGCATTAAGTGGCAGGCGCAAGTAAAGGGAAGGAAAAATATTATTATTATTTTTATGATCCAACGCCTGTCTCATAAAACGGTGTCTGAGACCCCGTTTGGAAAGCTGAGGGAGTGAGTGTGTTACAAGCGTGCGGCATGATTGAGTGGTTGACATGCACAAATACCATGCGTGAATGCCACACGGGTTGTATTAAGCGTCGCAAACAAGGCAGCATGTGACGGCTTTTTTTCGCTTTATGTTGGTGTATCGCGTTTTCTCTTGCCGAGTTAAGCCACTTCTTTTTGCTCGTCCATAATTTTTGTTGAAACGAAAAACTTTTCCTCACGTAAAAAATCTGAGCTTTAAAGATACAGCGAAGGCGCAAAACTGTTATGAAAAGCGCTCCTTGACGATGAGGGTGGTTTTCACTTTGATTTTCGTGCGTATCCGAAAGAAAGCAAAAACGGTTAAAGAGGGGAAAGGCTTTTCTGCTGAAGATGTTATTACACTTTTATCGTCTCCGTATGGTTGCATGATACCCTGAACTTAAAACTCGACACGTTGATTGATTTAAGGTTATTCTCGCCTTGCGTAGAGCACATCTTTATATCATGTGAAGGTAAAGAACTGGCCGTATAACATCGTTGGCACAACCAATATTGAAAAGGTCGAACGCAACATTTAGTCCAGTGGGCGAACGTTTTATCTGACAGCTCCCTGCTTGACCACAGTGTGTGCGGTTTTGTGGCATTTTATTAGTACGGTAAACTGACCGTTATGGTTCAGGTCTTGGAAGAGGCTTTCTTCTCAATTGCATTTACTTTTGCACCTTACCGCAGATGGGGTGCGCATTGTGTGATTGATTTTGTTTGGTACTGTTCAAAACCGCACAGTAATTGCCCGAAGTAATTCGATGCATTGGGTTGGACGTCATCATAAATCAAAGCGTCTTATGACTAGTGCGGTGAAAAAAATAACCGACGTCAATTGAATTCTTCTTGGTTACTTTACGCGCATCTACAGTGGTTAATATCAAATAGAACAATCGTGATATGAGTGTGATGACTCGCAAACATAAAAGTGTCGATAGATGATACTGAAACTGTACGCTAGGTGGATATTTACGTTTACTCTGGATTTTAAATAAACTTTAAATGATTTTGCTAATACTGTGACGAAGAATTGAAGACAAAATAACTATAAAGAAATAGTCAGAACTATAAAAAGCTGAGCTAGATGAAGCAAATCTTTATAATGTATAAATTAAAACAAATATGTAAAAAAGATGTTACAAATATGTAAAAACGATATGTTTCGAATGTAAAACAAATATTTTTTCCGTCATTAGCGAATATTTAGAACCGAACAGAATTTATTGTTCTAATAATGAAATCCGACCCGTGCTGTGGTCATATTTTACAACCAAAAGTCTGTAGAAAAATGAAACCTTGGAAAGAGACGGTTGGTGGGAGCAGTGGCAAAAAAATAACATAAATTTACCAATATCAACAACAGTCTCATTAAATGTTACCCAAACCGTGCCGAAGAAATACTGCTTCCAAGTCGTGCACTACCATTCGCATATCCCAATTCATACCGCGGTGATAAATGGGGATACGGGCATAAAACGGATTTCCGACTGGTCGAACCATTTTGGCATCGTCACTTGAGGCATGTTGGGCATCCCAGGGCGAAATGAGAATTAGGAACGATTATTCCCATGCCAGAAGCAAAGTACTTTGTGGAGGTAGAAACAATGATGAACACATGCTTAACGAATAGAAAATAAATCTAAAAACGCATTAAATCCCCATCGGAAGCTTAAAAGTTGCAGAGCTTATCCGTTTCAACGAAAAGCTAACGGTATAGAAATTTCAGAAGAATGTGAAACATCACGAATTGAACAAGAAATCTGCGCAGAATGAGTCACTACACAAAAAAAATCTCTTCGACGAAGATCACATCACGCACCCGGTGTGGCACATTCAATTTCACGTCGAACAACATCGAGAAGGTAACATTTTTGTACGCAAACCGCCCCAGCCCTCCAGCTCAATATTTGAAGAGTGTAACGTTACCGAATAGCACACGGAAGCCAAAAACTACAACCAAAATCCTGCGCTGCCAGCACTAATGCCCGAAACATGACAAAGATGCCACACAAAAAAGCTCCCCATCATCAGCCAAACACAGCGTAGAAATGCGTCCGCCTCACTTATTGAATTTTCCTTTGAAAATAATTCACGATGATAGAGGCAAACAAAACGGAAAAATCAATTTTCGCTCACCGGCACCACACCTTTCCCCCGAACGCTGCACTGCCAATTTTCCCATTGATGGTTTGTTATTCCGTTCCGCTTGTTCAGCTCGTCACACGATGCCATTGCACCAAGCCATCGCCTTCCTGTGCTCGTTGTCGCCCGTTTCGGTTACCGCAGCGGAACGGTCCATAACTAGGTGCGAAGGGAAAACTGAAGCTAGCAGCCGTGGCAGACTGAAATGAGATACGACTCAGATTTTCCTGATTTTGCCCTTCCACTCCACCGTATCGCTCCTAAGTACTTTGTCCTCGCTGGAGGAAAAAAGATGTCGTCTTCATCGTGCCTGTCGTCCTCGATGTCGTCGTTCATCATTGCAAGCTTAGGGGGCGAGCGCGCGTACACTCCTTGCGTCTCTTCTCGCGCAAGACTCGCACATTTGTAGCGCTCACGCCCCGGGAAAGCCGGCAATGTGGAGCACGCTTTTACCGCGTTAGTGGGGGTGGAATTGTGCAAAGAAAGCACAATGGAGGAAGCACATTGCACAAACACCCAAGGCTCCCTCGACTGCCACCTTCCCTTTTTCCGGCTAAAGCACTCATCAAAACGGGAAGGGAAGAAAGATAATACGGAAAAAGTAAATCTTCCCGTTTACTTTGCCCGATACGTTGAACGCCACCGTCGTTTGTGGTCGTCATCTCAGCCATCCTCGGTTTTCGATATTTTTGTATCACACTCAGGAAGCTTTCGAGCGTACGGTCTAGAGTAGCTTGTAACCGGTACCTTGTTTGCCTGAACACATCAGTTTGGCCCACTGGAGGGCTTTAAGCTTTGAGTTCGAATGTAAGTCGCCACGTAAAAAGTACATTCTATGTGATTAAATGATGTTGAATGTACTTCTAAAAGACATTTTATTTATTTTGTTATTGAATATTTGAGGCACTTATTTAATATCATATGTTTTCATCATTCAAGATGAGTCCGAACTACGTACCTTAATAAACAAAATATGTTTGTATTTATCGAATCCATCCATGGAATATAGAATCCAAATTTCACAAATGAATTCTGCATCTCTTTCGTACCTCGACGAATGTTATGTAGGTGGTAAAAGCTGAGAGGATGTCCGGGTAGACATTTTTATAAATGCTGTATTTCTCTGAATCGATATTCACAATTTCAATTTATCTGCCAATTTTCCCATTGATGGTTTGTTATTCCGTTCCGCTTGTTCAGCTCGTCACACGATGCCATTGCACTAAGCCATCGCCTTCCTGTGCTCGTTGTCGCCCGTTTCGGTTACCGCAGCGGAACGGTCCATAACTAGGTGCGAAGGGAAAACTGAAGCTAGCAGCCGTGGCAGACTGAAATGAGATACAACTCAGATTTTCCTGATTTTGCCCCTCCACTCCACCGTATCGCTCCTAAGTACTTTGTCCTCGCTGGAGGAAAAAAGATGTCGTCTTCATCGTGCCTGTCGTCCTCGATGTCGTCGTTCATCATTGCAAGCTTAGGGGGCGAGCGCGCGTACACTCCTTGCGTCTCTTCTCGCGCAAGACTCGCACATTTGTAGCGCTCACGCCCCGGGAAAGCCGGCAATGTGGAGCACGCTTTTACCGCGTTAGTGGGGGTGGAATTGTGCAAAGAAAGCACAATGGAGGAAGCACATTGCACAAACACCCAAGGCTCCCTCGACTGCCACCTTCCCTTTTTCCGGCTAAAGCACTCATCAAAACGGGAAGGGAAGAAAGATAATACGGAAAAAGTAAATCTTCCCGTTTACTTTGCCCGATACGTTGAACGCCACCGTCGTTTGTGGTCGTCATCTCAGCCATCCTCGGTTTTCGATATTTTTGTATCACACTCAGGAAGCTTTCGAGCGTACGGTCTAGAGTAGCTTGTAACCGGTACCTTGTTTGCCTGAACACATCAGTTTGGCCCACTGGAGGGCTTTAAGCTTTGAGTTCGAATGTAAGTCGCCACGTAAAAAGTACATTCTATGTGATTAAATGATATTGAATGTACTTCTAAAAGACATTTTATTTATTTTGTTATTGAATATTTGAGGCACTTATTTAATATCATATGTTTTCATCATTCAAGATGAGTCCGAACTACGTAACTTAATAAACAAAATATGTTTATATTTATCGAATCCATCCATGGAATATAGAATCCAAATTTCACAAATGAATTCTGCATCTTTTTCGTACCTCGACGAATGTTATGTAGGTGGTAAAAGCTGAGAGGATGTCCGGGTAGACATTTTTATAAATGCTGTATTTCTCTGAATCGATATTCACAATTTCAATTTATCAAATTATCTATTTGTTTAACCAGAGGATGCAAGCTATTGTATATAAATCAAAAACATACTTATTTTCTTAAAGTGAAGAACGAAATATTTTTTAGAAAACAACCTAGATGATCATTAAACCTAGAAAATATTTCAACACTATCTAACAATAAAATAAAATATCAATAAATATGCCCTTTTATCAATAACCATACGAAGTGCTATATGCTACCGAAAATACAAAGTTTTCCACTAGCTCACGATAATGACGTCTAAGTCAGCACGATTGCTTTTCGTCGGCAACATTAAGTTCAGATGTCAAAACAGCACCCCATATGTCATTAGATCGGAAAGACAAGTTACTTTTCAAAAAAAAAACCTGCAAATGTGTCATCACCACTACCAGGAATGCAAACGTTACAGATCTCTTTCGCCAAGAAACCAAATACATCATTGCTTCGTTGTGAAAGAAATGGAAACTGCCACATTTTATCATTTTTTTCGTAGAATGTGTTTTTTACTTCCGCTTTTACGGGGTGAGGTTTGAGTATTTTTTGTTCCTTTCGATCGCTCCTTCATAAGACCCTCTTGAACATTTACTATGTTTTTCTTTTCAACGGCTTTGCTCTTCATTTTTTTTCTGTTTCCTCCATTGATTCCGCTGGAGTGCCTTTCAATTTCAGCTCTCAATGATAAGAAGTTGAAGGTTGATTGGCATGCTTGAAACAAGTGTATGATTGATTAGTTGGTTGATTTTGCTGGACCCTTAGCGGGTGTTCCGGATGGGGCAAAGCAGATTACGGCGGACACGGTTCATCTGCGAACGGAAAGCGACGTGCGGAGTTATAGTAGAAAAAAAAAACTTTCTTGCACTTGGCACAACGTGACGGAGAAAGATAATGCCAGGAAGTACGTAATACCCGGTACCTCTACTATCTCTATCCTACACACACACTTTCTCTCTCACTTATACACACACTAACACACACACACCTGGTCATTTAGTGGGTCGAGCGGAAGAAATATAATAACCCAAAACCGGACTGGCTTACAACTCAACCGGAATGGAACGATGAATCCTACATCGTCCACGGTGAGCAAGAGAAAATCGAATTTCCGCTCGAAGAGGCCCGGGCTAAATTATATTAGCACGAGATGAGACTTGTTTTACAAATCAGCAAACACTGGCCACGAGACCCCGGTACCATGCAATGGGTCGTCTAGTGCTGCCATTCATATTACGACCGAGGTAGGGTTTTTTGCCGTTGCAAATGTTTCCATTTTTTGCTGTTGGTTTATTTTATTCTCCTGAGAATAGCTTTCTTTTGATGGTTTGTTGGAAGAAGAATAACAATAGCGCACAAAAACCAAAAAATAGAAAATTATCTTGCAGTTATTTGAAGATCTTACCGTGGTTTCATAGATTTGTTTTGGTACGTCTGGCAGACGGATGAGCTACGGATCTTGTTCCGGGGGATATTTCACAAAATGTGGTCATGTTAAATGCGTCATGCTCGAGAAACAACAGGGTAAGCTTACAATATAGGCGCTCAGTGAGGGAAGTATGTAAGACATGTAAGAGAAAGAAAAAGCGAGAGCGAATGAAAAGAATACATAACGAGAAGATTAACAGACAAAATCACGACCGACGAAGTCCGGAACCTAAAGCTTCCTCCGAGCATAAATGGGGTAAATTTCGCCTTCGCCAGGGCAGCCTCTGATAGCAGGTGAGGGAAATTGGGTATTTTGCTCATATCCTTCTCACGACCTGAGGATGATGAAGTTAAAGAAAGGTGGAGTTGAGGAAGCACGTAAGCAAATGAAAAATATAATAGAAACATTATCTACGTGCTGCTGGAGGAGATGATCAAATTAGGCGGAAGGTTCTGGAAAGTAGGATCAGCTACTGGGTGGCAGCGGCTTGATCCGACAATGATATTTCACCCTACCTGTCGATGCGAGCCGAGATGTGCGAGATGCTTCATCTCGTGCCGTCAAATTGCTTTAACATTTTGGGAACATTTCAGATTTTGAAATGTGCTACACCATGGTTTGCATTGTGCTGTTTTTTTTGGCCCCGGGAGAACACATTGGTCGTGGTCGTGCTTCTTCGAACACTTACGACGAATATTCACGTACACGTGCATGTTCCGCTTTGGAACATCGAACGGGCTAAAGCGATTGAGTCAGCGTGTAATGCTTTTATCACCTGCACAATTGACGGCTTTATTGGCGTTGATGGTGCCGAAATCGTTCCGGGAAAATTCATAGCCGTAGCAGGATTCCATGCGCCTAGGAAAAGTAATTTTTCACACCCATCACGGAGCGCATTTCTCACGCGTTCGCTCTTGCGCGATTCTCACAATATTTCTCCACCATTTGCGAAAGGTACATGGGAAATGTTGTTTCTGAAACTGGATCGCTTGAAACGAGTGGCACATCGAGAAACCATAATCCGAGCATATGTATGAATAGTTATTGCGAATTTGTGCGCACCCATGAACATGAGATTAGGAGTTTCATATCATGTTTTATTTACGGATGAAGATGTTCAAAAGTTAGCATAGTTAACACATACAAACAGCTTAGGGTTGATGTATTTTTTAATATTAAAAACAGATGATAGGAATTGTATCATGTGGGCAGTTACAGTTAAACTATCGTCAAATAAATATTCACAAACAAGTAAAATTTGTTTTGTTTCGGAATGTGTGTTACGGTGTAATTGAAATATTTCAACTGCGTTTCACGTAATTGCGTTTTTTATCGGACTGTGCGTATATTTGACAGTTTCTGTTTTGTATGTATTGGTGCGATTAGGATAGCGGGAAAAAATTGATCAAATTGATACAAGAACCGACACACCAAGAGCAACGGCTTTGCGTAAGCACACAAAAGTTTCGCGTTATATTTCAATAAAGCAGTTTTAAGTAAAAAACATAATAATTAACACAACGTAGGGGTTTGCGCGATCATGTTTAAAAAATAAAACCAAATTTATACCACACGAGAATGACTCTAGCCAATTCAAATCATATGCTGCTTTTAGAATTATACAAACTTTATAAACACTATCCTTTACTACCACGAACCAAGGAAAATGGACATACTTCAACGTTTCATTTACACGTTACGAGTGCTAATTTGTTACCGAACGCCCCCCTAGGACTGTACGAACAAGCAGCGGTCGAGCAGTGGTAATTAAAACTGCTCCAACAAATACACAGCCACAAGATGTGGTACTGTGTTCGGTACGGCAGCATGCTGTGCTTCGATTTTGTTTGTATTGTACTGCTATTGAATTCTCCATTTAATTAAACTCAAAAAGGGCTTTCACTTTTTCGATCACCCCCCAGTGCGATAGAAAAAAAAATACAAAAATGTAATGATTCCAGCCGCCAAAACCATTCCGTACGTAAATGGCGAAACGAATATTTTAAGACACCATTCCTTTCCTGAACAGCGAATGATTGGCCATGGATGCGGAAGGGAGAGTAAAAAAAGAGAACAAATATCCATTTAATTTATCCTTTTATTGCGATGGGGTACGGCAAGGAGGCAAATGGCGAATTTAATTCGAATGGTCAAGAGGGACTTAATCTTAGCCCAAAAATGACGGTTAAATCAGATCAAACCATCCAGCGAAGCGAGCCGAAGAAGCAGACGAAGTCATTAAAATCATAAGCTCGTGAGTGCTGGTGGATGTTCATGGTCCTTCTTGTGCAGTTTTGAAGCTTACTTTGGGCCGTGTTTTTTCCGAACTCATCCTGCGATAAGCCAAAACCGTCATCTATCCATTTCCAAAAAAAAAGCGTTTCTTTGGCTTCCGGCGCGCGCGAATTGATAATTCCCTAATTAGCTTGAATAAACTTTGCCGCATTTAAATCGTTTGGCGTAGTGTGGGAAGCAAACGACTAATTATGGATTTCTCTTTCTTGGTTTCGTTTCAGATCCGTGCAGCAAATGGTTGGTGTGTGTGTGTGTGTGTGTGTATGTGCGCCATAATGTATAGCACAAAGTGCGGAAGAAAAGCAACCACCCTGCTGCAGCAAAAGGGCGATTCGACCGACCGATTCTTGCGGCCAGCTTCACTGCGAAAGGCACACAAATAAGCGGGTGAAAAAAAGGCACACAGGGAAACAGTGCAAAACAAATTCCGCACCCGAGCCACCCAACTCGTTGACGACTCGCTAACTGACTGAGTGACTTTACTCCGCAGAATTGTACCGACTGGCCAAACCGGTAGATACACATTTGCTGCGGTCCAACGGACATGAAAAGGCATACCACCGGGGTGGGTTGCTACATCTCCCTCCCCCACACTCATTCATTCAGTTGGCCCACCCGCCAGCTACCATTTTCATCGGAATTGAGTAATTATGTGCCGCTTAATGCTAAAATAAACACGCCGTCATCCAAACGGTTGCTAGTGCACGAGCGTTCGGTTTCAATGTGTGTTTGTGTGTGAGTTCTGCTTTTTTTCCACACGCCAGCTCAATCCAACTGTACTGGCGGTGAAATTAAGTACGCGGACGAGGTGCAAACATGGACAACAACAGCATAGCACAGCCAGCTAGTACCACCAGGCAACGCCATTACGATAATAAATAAATGTGTTTTGCATAAACACGGCTCGAAGGGCTGCAAAACCGGGCGCGCCTACGTAGCAGGCCCTCAATGAACGATCTCGTGCTGCTGAAACAACAAGCGCTATTTGGATTTTTCCGAATGCTGTGTAGTTATGTGTGTTTGTATGTGTGATCAGATGAAATGTTTGCTGGTGAAAAGAATTGCAACAGTACCATGTAATAGCAAGTAGTTTGGTGGGATAAAATGTTACATCGCACCCGATTATGTAAATTTTCGTTTTTAAAGTGTTCTACCAAGTAACTATTGTTAGTCCCGTTTTGACGTTTTAAGTTACAACTATGTATTCTTTAAAGCACACTCAAACACATACACACATTCCTTAATTTTCATACATTCTGTTCAGCTCTTCAAACGGCCCATTATCAGCACCTCATTAACAGTTTCCCTAGAAGGAGAATTTGCGCTATCGTTTATCCAATAAAGTGCAACTGAATTGTGATGCTAATTGAAATTACAAAATTTAATTTGAAGCAAAAACCCCGACGTTCGACACAAACTAGCCCAATCAGTGAGTGTTGCTCGGGGTAGGAAAGTGTGTCGATATTTTCACAGAAACCGGCCACACGTGCTGCCCCTGATTGGCTGCCACTTCGAACGGGTTTGCAACGTTCCGTAGCATCGAAAGCTTGCGCGTGATGTTTTGTACACGTTGTATGCGTTTGCCACAATACAAAATGAAACATTTTTGGTGTACAAAGTAGCGGAAGCTGCGATAGTTCCACCTAGCGCGCTGCAGAGGTGTTGCGGAACGTCCCACGGACACGTTCAATCTGACCCCTGTTTTTCATTTCCCAACAACGCTGCCCTTTTCCCCATAGCTAGCTGAGCCAGATAAACATACATACACAGAAAACAGGTGACATGCATTTAACAGGATAGTGGTGTCACGGGGCAGTGCAAGCAGTTCCAGTTGTACAGTGTGTATGTGCGTGA
Organism: Anopheles arabiensis; assembly: GCF_016920715.1. Classification (NCBI taxonomy): domain Eukaryota; kingdom Metazoa; phylum Arthropoda; class Insecta; order Diptera; family Culicidae; genus Anopheles; species Anopheles arabiensis. The sequence continues at coordinate 43,062,961 of NC_053517.1, read as the reverse complement.
GTGTGTTTGTGTCGTGTAATGTCGTATAGAAGATCCTATACAAATAGTGCATGAGGGCTGGTGGCAGCAAAAGGGCCCGGAATACTCCCACCGTACCTTGTATAAACATCGACCTACCGTAGGGAAAGCGTCGGAAGCGGAGACAGGAAAGTGGCAGGCTAGGTTGACCGATCCTGCCACATCGACCAGTGCACCCGGTCAAACGGCAGCAGACACACACACAAACGCGCGCGATCGACGAAGCTTTCAGCAGCCCTTCTATCGTGCAGCGTGTAGGCAGCAGCAGTTGGCGTAACGTACGAGACACAGCCCGTAAAATGGATTATTGGAAATTAATTGTTCTAATTATATCAGCCATCTACGTGAAAGGTAAGCAACATAAAATCACATTAATTTGCTCATTCACCCGGCACCTTTGGGTGGGCATTGTGACGACAATGTTCCGGGATTTTTACGGTTGAAACACATCTCCAATGAGGTTGGTGGGGTGAAGTTTACATGTGAAATATTTTTGCCCGACAGCTACGGTAACGAACATCCATCGCCCTAGATGACAGGCTACATTTAAAAGCCTGCTGCAGAATCATTTCTGGATTGAGGAGAAATGCAATGTAGGAAGGATTCATTCTAAATGGTTGCTACATTCTGAAGGGTTCAAGAATCGTTGCGAACATGTATTCTTGTGTACGTAGAATCTTTATTAAATTAAACCCTTTTGATTACATTAGCCGGTACATCCGGAAGACAAAGATGGAACTTCATATCGTTTTGAAAAAGGCAACATAATGCGAATGCATGCAATTATGTGGAAGATGCATAAAACATCCGGTATTTAATCCGTTGTTGATACAATCTCATAAAACGGGGGTAGGTGTTATCGAAATGATGAAGATGCTCCAAGAATTAATTTGCCATTCATTAGGCGTATTCCATCAACTAATTCTTGATTTATTTTTGTTATGTTCATAATCGGTATATTGGATGAAAATACATAACAAATGTTTGCAATCACTAAGAACACAATACATCTCATTCCGTTTGAAAATTAATTAATGGAGGTGGTATCTGATACTTTATTCTAACATATTTATTACTAATTATTCATTATTCATATCGATACATACGTTCAATATCTTTGAAAAATGAATCCTTTTGTTTTCCACTTGAAAATATAATCCGTATACTCTTCCCATATGAATGTCGTTCACACTGTTTAGGATATTCACGCTCGTAAATATTACACTTAAATTAACTCGACCATTTCATTTCCCACGCCCGAGCACGGGCGGTGTTTTCCACTCAAGCGAACATTCTCAGAAGCGTTACAGAGACGGAGAGGCATGAGAATAGTTATGCCTTCCTTTGCCATAGAGTACCAAAACACGAGGGAACGGAATGTCAAAGGAATGTACCCTTGGTGCACTGGATAGCACCGATCCCTTCCACTAGCTTTATTCGGAAGCAGATCCTTTTCTTTGATGATTATTATCGCTTCTCGGTAGGAGCTTTAACCGATGGATGAACACGCGGATTTAGGTGCTCGAAACGAAAGGAGAATATGTAATTTTTACACGAAATTGAGTCTGTCCATTGCTGGCAGCCATGGCAACGGATGCTCCATTACGTACCGTGGGCGATCGGCGTCCGCAGGTCGGTTTTGCCATAAATGTAATGTGACGGTAGAAGACGTTATCGTGCCGGTGCAATATCGTTAAAATAGGAGGGACAGCAACGAAACGAATAAGAAGAAGAAAAAAACACTACACATCCTCATCCTGTTCGAGAGAAGCACACGTGAAACTGCGATCAAAAGCGTTTCTGCTGCCCACCTTCTGCCATGGGCGGTAATTATTCGCCTCGAATACCATTTTTATGGGTCGCCAGATAACGGCTCGAGGGCTTCCTCCTCTCGAGAGGATTTGTTCCGGCGACCGTCTGTCCCGCTCGCCGTCTGGAAAACGGATTAGATACGGCTCCTTGCATCGGACGACGCTGTGGCCACTTCAGGGAGAGTGCTAGCCAGTCCCCGGGCGATCATATCTGTACGACAACGGCTAAGAGGATATAGCTCCATACACCGTCAAACAGCCACATGGGAATGGTCAAGCTCGAGTGGTGCTTCTTTAATAAATACATTCAGGATAAAGAAGCCTAACAGCACTAGCAAAATGTGCCTCATACTTGCGCAAAACTTTCCTCCCAACTAAACTTAGCCTCCGGGAGTTCGTTTTGGGGTGGGTTATCAAACCTTAATACGTTTAACGTGACTTTAACGGACGTTTCGAGGCGATGGGATGGATCGTTTCCACCTTTTCGAGTGGCGTCGTAAACATTATGCGTTCAACGTCCTGGGAGAAACTATGTTATTTGAATTTATTGGAGCTTAGCTAATAGATGTATTATGTAAAAATTATATATTTTTTTGCTAACTATATGATTATGAGCAAATCGTGAGATTTGCTGTGGTATAATTAAGTACAGCAAATTTTCAGATTCATATTATGAACAATGTTAAAAGTGTCAACTCATTCTTAATTGAAAACAATTACAAGAAGTGCACAATCCCAAACAAATTCCGATAAGATGATAAGTGTCATGTTTTGTTCATTCCATGAACGATAACATAATTTAATCAGATGCTTTCAACCACACACCAACGTCGTGCCGGATGAAACCACTATCCACATGCAGCCACATGCCACATTATAGACAGTAATATGGCTCTGTTTAAAGTTTTATCGTCCATTTTGGGGTCTACTGGTACGACCGCAACACACTATCACAACATATGAACAGTAAAAAAAGTAACCCCTGGCCAATATTTGAGACCTTTTTGCTTGGTAGTTTAGCAGCTTGCCAACAGTGTTGAGCCTTTTGACCGACGCCTAAGGTTAATCGCAGACAATTGAAAATTTGATGTCACTCCAACATCCGGCAGCTTAAACGTCAAGCATGTGGTCATGCTGGGTGGACACTTTGCAACCGTCAGAGCTCGTAGGCACGGCTAGGCGTGTATGGCAGAGGACAGAAGATGCTGAAGCGAAATATACTATTTATTATCTACTTGTGGCAAGCGCATCAACCCGAACGTAGCTGGTGGGGGTTTCGCATAAAAGCTACAGGCGAAAGGCTTCTTATACGGAGTGTAAGCTGTGAAGAGCTGCTTTTATTTGTTCAACCCATGTCTGCTTTTCGTCCTTCCCGTTTGGGTTGGCAGACGACCTACGGCCGAGCTTTGTCATGAGGCTTTGACACACGTTGAAGGCGATTCTCTTTCGATGTTTACCGAAACGGTACTTGTATTACAGAAAGTAACCTTACCCGAAGGTTGGTTGTGATTTATCGACAACTTGTTCTAGAACGAGTGTTTAGTCTGTGATCATGTGTCTAGCGTTTGGTTACTGATTTAATTTCGTATAAAAAGGATAGGTTGTTTCTAACGAACTTGCAGATAACATTCGACTCATGAGCATCAGCATATGTTGAAATTGTACAAGTTTAAAAATTAGTTGAAAACACTATACCAAACACAACAAATTTACAATTTTTACACTCATTTCCATAATACTATAAGTTTTCATATTCAAAAAATGTATTACATATAATCAACAGGTTTAAAAGGTACAATTAAAACAATTGCCGTTAGCAAGACCCGATGCAAAGCAATATTCATGGACATTGAAGCTTGAAGTAATTATGTGAAGTATTTTCGTATTATATAGGAGAGTAGTGTGTATCTTAGTAATTTCTTATCGTTACTTTAACAACTTTAACAAAGAAAGAAACCAATTTAATTTTTATTCTATACATATTTTACCAAAACAACTTCTACATCGATTAAAAACGACTCGAAAGACTAGTGCAATTGGTACACTCCAAAAAAAATCTGAGTATCGCTTTTTTTTTAAGCTAATGTTAAATTAACAATTCATCGATGAACAAACATGCTTGATCATGGTAACGAGCAACACGTTCCATCAGCATATGAAAATATGTTCACTAAAAAAATCCAAATTCGAACAGGATGGTATGGAAACAACAAACCCACACAGGCACAGTACATCAATTTACAGGATTAGCATAATTTTGCCGAGGGAAAACTTTCCGAGGACGTGATTGTAAATGACAGAGATGAGTTGGGCAGGATCTGCATGTCTGCGTCGAGATGTCTTCACCGCGCTCCTCAACCATACCCTTCGTAATGTGGGTAATCACTACCACCGGAGTTCGTGTGCGTGTATATACGGTTTATTTTACGATGATGATGATGTCACTTCCAGATTGTGAATGTTTTACAGTCCCTGGCACGGTACTGCTTTCCATAAGGAAGGTAAAGCAAAGTCGAAGAAAATAAAGCAACAGCACTAAACTTATTCCTGCTAGGAACTTACCTAAACGCATTTCTTTGGGCATCCTTTTGCCCTTTACTCGACCCTTTTTCTTTATTTCTGTTCGTTTTGGGTTTTTTTTGTATTACTAACCACAACCCACAACCTCAGTGTCAGGCGACAAACTGACACAATTCCAGACAAGTTTTGTGTCTTTCGCCATAGACCACCGGGTGCTGCGCCGAAAGGTTTGTGTGCGGGCAATCACGGACTTGAATTAGCTCGTTTGCATAACTTAGTGCATCTGTACATTCGGTACACTATTGCGTTGAATGGTTGGCAGAAGTAAGAACCCATTTCCTCCATTGCAGCCCGACCTGCCTTAAACGGCACACGGCAGAAGCAAACGACCAGTCGTGGATACTATCCAGAAATAAACGAAACCGGATAACTCCAATCGGCTATGATGTGGTGGTGAGCCGAAAACTGAAAACTTTAAGCGGTCATCCGGCAGATAACTGCGGCAAGTTTTCTAATTATCATACACCGAGCAGAATTCAACTTTTGCCCTATTCTCTCTCTTGTGGTTTTCGTCGCACCCTCTAAATTTTTTTAATGCTGGAGCAGAGACGGACCATCTTTACCATTGCAGTACATCCGCAGCAACATCGCCGCACCAGCACATTCCGACCTAGTTTTTCTACCACGTACGCTTGCACGAAATCAACTTAAATGTATCGGATTTTGGATTCAGGCTTCCATTTTTCATGCCAACTTGTCGGAGCGTGCTGCCAAAGTTAAGTGCTAATGCAGAAACGGGCAGTGAAAAAGAGAGAATGAGAGACAGAGCGTAGAGTAGGTTCCTTACGGTTATCCTGCATATGTACTTGGGTTTCAAACCTTTTTATTTTCGTGTGATAAAATTTGCGGAAACAGGCACACGTGGATGGGTGGAACGTGTTTTGCTGCATTGCTAGACACCGAGGATTGCCGAGGCCAAGACACAAGCGATTCTTTGGAAGTGATAACTCTCCCGCATATCCAACAGGGAACCTGGTGAATCTTCATGAAGATAGTGGCTTTTGGATGTGCCCAGCCGACGAAGAAGTTTACGCATCTCCCAAGTGTGAACACACGACCAAAGTTCTGGGGCAAGTTTAACCCCGTACCTTCCGCCCGGTATTGCACGCGTGCTACGTGCTCAGCTTCTTTTCGACAGCTTAATGCCACACAAACACACACTCTCACACACTCCCTCTCATGATGGGTGGTATGAAATCAACTTTTGAACATTGGAAGCGAACGTCGTCCAACATCTTGGCTAACAGGGAAATACGAACGCCATACAAAAACGCTCGACAAAAGTATCCCAAGACGCCGACGGTTGGAAAAAGTTAGAGATAATGTTCATTTTGATTTTCGCAGAACCACGGACGACAGGAAGGCGAATAAGTTTGGACAGTTAGGGCTGTCATGAGCTAACGTGAGTGAAGACGCGCGATGCTGCCGGTGCTTGTTCGGTGCTCTTTTCGTCGCAACGAACGAGCGAACATGTTCTCACCTTTCCACGCGTGCGACACAAAACCACCATCACCGTCGTCCGCCAAAAAGGCACGCAACATATTTGTCTTTTCTCTGGGGAAATTCTCAAATCTCACACCTTCTGACTACGTACGAGTAATCCTTTTTATCCAGAAAACAAATCGCAAAGTTTATGCATGTTAGGCGAATTATGGGAGTTTAATGTGCTGACATTGTCGCACCCTTTGGTCCCAGATAAAACTTGCTGGTTACCTGGGGGATAATATTCTGTAAATATGAGCAAAAATTGGACGGAAAACGTATTGCGTATCATCGTACCATAGGCTGTGTGGATATTTAACGTACAAAACAAACATTTCTACAATTGATCGAGTACTGTAAGCACTGTCAAAAAACTACCGACAACGGATGTGGTGGTCTGGTACTACAAGTGGAGCGCCTGTTAACATTCCTAAGCATTTCATGTTGCTAGATTGAAGGTAAGATCGCCATTCTGCTGACAAAATGCCATCAGCATGTAGTTTACTGGCACGAAACGGTGCTACCTTGCACGCTCATACTAAATTACAAATACATACTCCCAAAACTTCTCGCATGCAAGCTGCCTCGTTTTGATCCATTCGGCGGGTGACCGATACATGCCACCAGGGAAAAGCAAGGCATTTAAAGGCACCAACTTGGCAACAAACTGCTCAGAGCGGGCAGGGGAACCTCATTTGCATAAACAAAGGGTTCTAGGCACGATAATCGACACGGCTGCGGAACGAAAACGGAAACCAGGAGCCGTAGTGTGTCGTACCACGACCGAGCCGTACCAACTCCGTAAACTGCGCATACTGGAAAGTGCATGTGCAATATGCTACATAGGGCAGTGGTTGAAAACGACAGACAAGGATAGGAAAGATTCGTGCAAAGTACAATTTCCTTTCCTGAAAGCTGCTACTACCGCACAATACTTAAGGTTACCCTCGCATGACTTACCTGCGTCTTCCAACCCGTCCGACCAATACCCGGCCCTGGAAAGAGTGTCCGCTCAGTTACGCTAAGTGGAGCTACTTCCGGTTCAGTTTGGTGCACTCTTTCTCCCCCTCGGAAGGGTGCCAAAAACCTAACCAAACGCCTGACGTACGAGCTGATGGGAACGTAATTTACGTCCAGCTCCTCCAAAAAACTATACCGATTCAGCGGGTGAGCGCGTTAAGTTCGCGACAGGTTCGTTCAATCCTCGTCGTCCTCTGTACCTTGAACAGAGGTGAATAAGAAGAAAAGTACAACATGAAGCGGTCGGCTACAGGAAGCTTTCTACTATGGGTTCATGTTACGGGTGTGCGCTGATTCTACTTTATTTTACTATAGTTTCATCCAAAGTGTTGGCACGCTTCGATGTACCATTGCCAACGGAAATTCGTTCCGTTGTGGGCCCATGGGTGTGGGTGACTTTTGGGTAGGAAAGAGGGAGGAAAAACGCAAACCCGCTTGATCGCTAGTTCATTACCTTGATTAATAGTAACGCTGGTGGTGGAGCGGTGCAGCAGATTTCGGTAGCATGTTTATGCACGCATTTATACAGTGGGTGGTGGATATGTTGAAGCGATTGTTGAAAAGAAAATTTAAAACATTCGTAACTATTTTATTCAACATCAATACCAGGTTTGAAGCATGAATAGTCAACAGACACAAAGCTGTGTTAGATTATCAATTTGCGATTTGAGATCTACTAATTAAATAATCAAGTGAACAATATGTACAAAATGTACAGTTCTATGATAACTACTATCCTGATTAAAATTGGACAAGCTTCAATTTATTTTTCGTAAAAAACATCAAATTTTTTCGGGCTGATTGTTTACACCACAAGTGTTGTTTAACAGTTTACTAACATCTAATCTACACAAGTAATATGAATATTACTTCCCACCCTGTATCTTAGTGTTTCGTTTAGTATTCAGTACTCAGTGCACAGAAAGCAGCTCAATGTGATGCTTCATTCAGTTTCTAACAAGTACTACATGCACTTCACCAAACTGCTTGAAAGTCCGTCGAAGTTTCCTCGAAGTATGCGTTGCTAGGAAAGCGCCCGGAAGTGGCCCATATGTTTCTTCCTCTGCCCGAACACGATCAGGTAAACACTAGTTAGCGCTTGTTGTGCGAAGTTAATTAGAATATTGAATTCAATAAGCACCCATCGGAGTGGCCCTACGCGGCACAGATAGATCGAAGCGGAGCGTGGGGCAAGGAAATCGTTAAAACAAATAACAGGTTTCGGAAACGACGACAGGCGTATCCTGGCTAAGATTGGCGGCCGGATGTTTGGACGTAGTGTGGCAATATGCCGTACCGACGTTGGAAGGATGGAGATGCCGCCATGTTAGCCAATTACGTAGTTAATGATGGGTTTGTAGGGTTGGTAGCCGAAGGTTAAAACTATGTTACAATAATTGACTAGTTCAGCACCTCCGAGACGCATGCATAGTATACGCTTGATGAAACTTGGACGAACTAATTTCCATTAGGTACTACAAGTGCATTTTTGTTTTGGTTAATAATAATTGTTATCTTAGAGTTTCCCATATTTTGCATAGGCGGCTATTAAAGTACAGTGAACATCGGCATTCTTCTACCTTGTTTAGATAAAACGAATGCGACTGTGAACTGTATCCTGTGCATGTCAAAAGGTTTATTTCATTTATGATTTTCATACATTATGTACACTATTTAGTGTATCATTTCAATAATCATAACAATCATCGTTATGATTTATTGCCTTCGTAACATGATTGTCGGATTGTCGGATGACCTTTTTTTTATTATAAAAAAATATTGTCATCATTTCCCACATTAAAAAAAAAAAACAATGTTACAATGATAAATTGTAATAGATTAACGACACATAAGGAAGGGGAATCTAATATTCTTACACCATAATTGAACCATTTGCTGGCTACGTGTTTTACCAAATCCGCGTCTTAATAGGTGAGGATTAGGGAAAGAAATGTCAGCTATTCATCAACCAAAAGCCAACCGTACACGGCAAAGGAATGAAGCATTGGTTCCCCGCACCTACACACCCTCGGGGTAATCGCTAAACGTTGCCCCAGCTAAAATGGAATCGAAGAAGTATCACCCAACCGTGCCCGTGCGAATAGGCCAAATGATTTAATAATGTATTTATTCATAAAATCATTCACAGCTCCGCTAGAACGTCATCGAGTGATGACGAAAACAAAATAAAGGGCAGAGGCGTTGGCACAAGACAGAAAATACAGCATACAGCAACGTCGACACGGTTCAGTAGCACACCGGAACGATGAATGCCAGGATAAAAGACCAAATGACGAAAAAAAAAAGCACGGCTAGACGAACGAAGAACATTCTGCCATTTCTTCCGCCTTTCGCCGGTAAAAAGAACCGGCAATCTTTTTTCCATACCAACACACACACACACACATTCAAACACAACGTCTCTGGTTCTCAAACAGGCTTCTTCAGGGTGAAGCGAATAAAAATGATCCAGCTTCTGGTGAAAGTTCTTCGTTCCCGGAATTGTTCGAAGTCGAGCGTTTTGTTTGGTTGTTTTTCTTTCCCTACCCAACCTCAACATTGCTGTCCTCCTACCGATTTGTATTATCTGAACGAATTTTATGCCTTCCTTTTTCCTCACATCTCTCCCGTTTGACTCGTTTGCTCGTTGGTTTTCCATTTCCCGATTCGTTTGCCATCGGTATTGCAAGGTTACGGTTGCGGCGCTTTCTTTCGCAGAAGAATAAAATACCTAAACCAAACCTAGGCTAGGTTTCGGGAGAGGGAAGATGAATCTCGCGATGAACGGGGATAGTGTGGAGGCTGGAGCGGCTTAAGTCAAAGGACACAACGATGAAGATAATGCCTTCAATCATGTGCTTGCTTATTTCCTGCTCCATGTTGCTCTGCTCTACGGCACGACAAACCCCCAACGACGGCGGGAGGAGGCACGCTTCATCCTGCGGATCAACCCCGGCATCGGCAGGACATTTTATCATACTTTTTTCGCCTTTCCGCTTCGTGCTCTCAACGGATAGACAGAACAGGACACAACACTGTCCCTTTGTTCTCTGCCCGTTACTCCCGGGCGATACAAACAAGGAGCAATATCTTCGAGAAACAGTCACCGGGTAGAGAGATATAAATGGAGCCCAAGCAAGCATAAAGAGCGGAAGATGAAAAGCAAGTTGGAAGCAGCAGTGCAAAAATGCTTACCTTGCAATTACCGGAACGCGGCCTGCCGATCGGTCTCGATGCCCCCGGGACGTGTTTGGGTGGAATTTTGTGCGAAAAGTTTCCGTTGGCATCGAGCCGGTTGACCTTTTAACGGGCAACTTGGCGGCGGTGTTGCTTCCTTATCCGCTTTCTGTGGCAAAGGAGTAATTTTTAAGTGCAAAAATGGTTACCACGTTCGTTTATTTTGCTAAGTAGAACGGATGGATCGATTTCGTTTCCACTTTTTTATTGTGTATTTTTTTGAGAAGTTTATCATTGGCTGGTGATGATGGTGTTCTGCAACGAATTCAACTTGTATGTTGCATCAAATCTAAACGAATAAAGAGTAACGAGTCAAACAGCCCTATTTCATATTAATTTCACTATTCATATTTACTTTATTTATCTTCCACTGTTAAAACTCACTTAAGATAACCAATCACTTCGTAAAACTAACCCATACTTTTGAATTTGCATGACGCAATAGAAAAAATAAAGGTAAAATGAAAAATACCAGCAAAAGCATCATATTTCTTCTTATCTCAGATTATCTCAGCTCCCATTCGCACGAAACGAAGCACAAGCATTCACACAATGACGTACCGTGTTTCGTGTTAGTTCGGGTTTGAGCCATTGGGAAAAGGTGCTAATGGCCACACATCTAACCTACGGCGTACAATTCACCCACACCACTCCCCAACCAGCCCACCAGAGCGCGTCAGTTACGTTTCTAGGCCACGGTGTCGCTCGTAAAATCACTTACCATCGCCGGAACGCATTTACACATCGTCAAGCGCATCGCTGAATATCATTCGAAAACGCCGCACCCGAACGCGTTAACCTTAAGCGGCGGTGCGTACCGAGCCCATTCGAAACGCAAACCAACTCCCGCGTTATACGCGTGGGTGTGGTGGCAGTGTAGAGATGTTTGACGTTGGTTGGAGATGTTGGTGCATAAGCTAGTTTCCAAACTCAAAACAAAAACCATTCGTCAACTGACGCCCAGCACCGACGGGATAGGGAGAGAAAGAGTGTTGGGCGTGAAAGGCACAAATTGAAGTGGAAACAATGTGGAACGGTAAAGTTTCGATGGTTCGAGAAAGTAAGGAAAGCGATGCGGACGGCATGATCATAAAAATTCAATTAGCCGTCTCATTTGAATAAGCAATCTGTCTTTTCAGCCTAGAACCGCCATTCAATCACGCTCATTCATTCATGCATCCCGTCACTCGGCGTGTGCTGTCCATTCGTCCGGTCGTAAGCCAAAGTCGCTACGGTACAGCTGAGCCTGTACGCAAAAGAACCGTCACTGCCTTACACCTCGGTCTCCTCTCTTTCTTCGCTAGCAGCTGGCGAGTTTTATGCGTTCCAAGTGCGTTTCATACACGTCCCAGCAGTCTCATAACGTACCGCTTTCAGCTGTCGGTCGATATCCCTCCCCCCCGCGCATAGAGCATGCGAGAAACAGCCCGCTTTAAGCAATTTTCTATGTGCGCAGAATACTATCGCGATTTTGGACCATTCCGTCGATAGCAGGGCAGAAAGAGAGGACGTATTTGTTTTTGTTTTTACATAAAATGGAGAAAATTGTGATACATGGTTTTAGCTTTTTAGGGGTCACAAAAGTAAAGGAAACGGAACATTTTAAAACTCATTTTTGTGTCATTTCTTTTTTGTTAAATTTTTAATTTGAACTATACTGACTTTTTATTGAAAATAATTTTGTTTAGCAGTTTGAGCACATTCCTCTCCATTTGGAGCTAAATCATTTCCCTGTATGAAATGCACAACTACTACGACGTTGGTATTAGGGCATTATTTCGATGGAAACACCAAAAAAAAAAAAAATAACATGGGCAATATCGCACGCGGAGTAAAGTCACAAACTCTACGCTCAACTTCGTTAAGAGAATGTTCAAACAATCGCGTTTTTCTTTTCGGTTGTTCAGAAACGAACGGAAGTTGAGCATCAAGCAAAAAACAGCCAGCAACGCTACACACCCAGCAGTATGCAGATCGGCAAACCGTAAGAATAAGAATGTATGCGTACCAAGTATGCGCACTCACAGACAATGGGATTGCGCCGATAGAAGAAGAAAGAAAAAAATGAATATTTAATTATGAAGCGCTCGTAGCAGCCGAACGACGCGCGCGTGCAGCGAATGGGAATGGCAAGATTAGCTGTGCCAGATTCCACCCGTCTGGCAGTAGCGTCACATTTCATTGCTTGTGGCCTGTCACAACCGCCCTTAAGCTTCACCCTACAGCGGCAACGTTTGATTCATCCGAATTCCTTCCATTCGATGCAATGGAGATTCGGTACTTGAATCTTAAATCCATGGCCACCCTGCACAGAGCCTGATTATTATTTGAAAATCGTTATGCCACACTTCGAAGTGTGCGGCAGCGCAAACGAAGACATTTTTTCAATTTGTCTGAATCATCCACAAATAATAGACACAGCAAAAGGCAGGGGTTGAGGCGAATTATGGATGATTTTTTCTTCTTCATGTTCATGTATCTACTCCTTAATGACGAACTGGTCAAAAGCCGTTTTCAATTGGCAGGCAGCGATGTAAACGGTGCAAAAACTACGGCTCCAAATTGATTGGAGTTTGATTTGGGAAAGTTATTTTTTATTATTATCATTCAATATTTGCTCTAGTGACAGCTTTTACTGTGAATGAATGTTGCCCTTTGAGAACTCGAAGAAGTCTAGCTGGCAAGAAGGTCGCTAAGAATGTTGAGGAAAAAAACAATTATGTACAGACATAAAATGCACACAATAAATGAAGCATTGTTTGAGCAGTTTTATATCCTATTGTCTGCTACTAGCGGATGATTGCCGAAGCGAGACCATGGTGAGGAATGCACAACGTAGAGAATGGAATTGAATTTTTTGTATATTTTTTATCGATACATGCGTTCCGTGTTTCAGTAAGCTTTTGCGAACAGAACATCAAGGTGTCATTAGTTTTGAATACTCAAATGGAAATATACTTACTTACTTACTTACTTATCCGGCGCTACAACCGCTTTGCGGTCTTGGCCTGCCTCAGGAGTGTCCGAAACCGCTCACGGTCTCGCGCCTTCGTCTGCCAGTCCGTTATCCCGGCCTTAATGGCGGACGCCTCCACGCCATCTTGCCACCTCAATTTGGGCCTACCACGCCTCCTCTGTCCTTGTGGATGGCCTAAAAAGATTTTACGGGCTGGGTCGTCCGTTTCCATGCGTATAACATGGCCAGCCCACCGGAGCCTGGCGAGCTTAATACGCTGTACGACAGTGAGGTCGCCGTACATCTCGTATAGCTCGTCATTATAGCGGCTCCTCCATTGTCCTTCCACACATACGGGGCCAAGTATCCTTCTGAGCATCTTCCTCTCGAACGCGGCTAAGAGGGCTTCGTCAGATTTGGACAGTGTCCATGTCTCAGAGGCGTATGTGAGTACTGGTACTATATAGGTACTATATAGTCCCAGCTTCGTCCGTCGCGACAGGTTCTTTGAGGTGAACTGCTTTTTCAGGCTGTAGAATGACCGGTTGGCAGCCAGCATCCTTGCGCGCAACTCAACTTCCATACTGTTGTCGTTGCTGACCTTTGACCCAAGATAGGTGAATTCTGGGACGACTTCAAAAGTGCGTTCACCTATCTGTACATCACGCCTACGTAGATTTGGATTATTTATTGGTAGGTCCGCTGATGTTGCCACCATCAGTTTGGTCTTTGCCTCGTTTATCTGCAATCCGAGGTTCTCTGCCGCCTGCTCAATCCCTTGGTAGGCTTCTGCTACATAGGAGAGCCGCAGACCAATGATGTCTATATCATCAGCGTATGCCAGGATCTGGGTTGACTTATAGAAGATGGTTCCCGTAGTCTCCACCCTCGAGTCGCGGATGGCCCTCTCTAGCGCCAAGTTGAATAGGAGACAGGCAAGCCCGTCCCCCTGGCGCAGACCCTTGGTGGTAGCAAAAGGTCCTGAGAGTTTTCCATCCACCCTAACCTGGCATGTAGTCATTCTAACTAGCCTTATCAGTTTGGCCGGGATTCCAAAAGAGATCATAGCGTCGTACAGTTTTACCCTGGCTATGCTATCGTATGCGGCTTTGAAATCTATGAAGAGATGGTATGTGTCGTTTCTGTATTCAGCCATCTTCTCCAAGATCTGCCGCATGGTGAAGATCTGATCAGTGGTTGATTTTCCGTTTCGGAATCCTCTTTGATAGTTTCCTACTATCTCTTCGACGTGCGGGACAAGGCGATCCTGAAGGATCAGGGAGAATATTTTATAGGCAGTATTCAACACCGTAATACCCCTGTAGTTGTTGCAGTCCAACCTGTCTCCCTTCTTGTATACGGGGGAGATGATGCCGAGATTCCAATCACAAGGCATCGATTCGCTATCCCACACCTCAGTAACAATTTGATGAATCTCGTTTTCTAGTCGTGCACCTCCATTCTTGACCAGTTCAGCTGCAATTCCGTCGGTTCCGGGTGCCTTGTTATTTTTCAGCCGACGGATAGCCTTTCGTGTTTCTTCTATGCTAGGTGGCAGTAGCATGACACTATCTGCTAGTGGCGCTTCTAGCTGTTCGTTAAACTGGTCGTTGAGTAATTCATCAAAGTACTGAGCCCACCGCGAGAGGACCTCTGGCTGGTTACTGACCAGATCTCCATCCTTGTTGCGACAGCAGGTAACTTTAGGTACAACGTTGTTTCGGTGACCCGCTATCGCTTGGTAAAACTTTCGTGTCGGTCCGTACGCCTCTCTGGTTTGCTCGAGTTCCCGCATGTTTTGCTCTTCCAAAGCATGCTTCTTGGATCGGTGAACTCGTTTCTCTTCGCGTCTGAGCCGTGAATATTCCTCTGCGCATGCCCGCGTTCTATGCCGTTGCTGCATTGCTCGGTATGCAGTATTCTTACGTTCGGTCACTAGTCTGCATTCATCGTCGAACCAGCCAGATTTGGTGTTGCCACGACGTGGTGGGAGTATATTTCTTGCACAGTTTATTATTTTTGTTTTTAGAGCGTGAAATATACTAGTGAAACAGATTTCACAGTTTTCAGACGAACAGTATAGTAAAATAAAAGGTAGCTGACTTGTTTGCGAATGATGAATGTTTGAAATAACTGACGGTTATCAATGTACTGTAAGACATTTTCCAAAATCATTGTAACGTATTGTTTAAAGCTTTGTTCATACGAAAACTTACTCGTCTCTATTGCTTTATAACCTACCAGAATTACAAATCGATTACCTAATTGAATTCGATGATTCCTTAATCTTGCACAAAACAAGCTGCAAGCGTAACCCATCTCCCATACTAGAAACGCTCTTAGAAGTCAATTATTGCTTCTAGCATGAGGCCGTTCCATTTCTCTGTGACCATAGCAAACTCTCGTTCTGGGCCTGTCCACGGCGGTCATTTTGTGCTGACCACTCACAAACACATACGCCGTAGTGCTGCTGCTTGCCCTACAACGCGTAACGCAAACGCGTCAGTAATGGTCAGCAAAACTGGCTTCTTCTCCGTGCTCTGCCATCAACAGTCCTTCCAGCGTCCTATAACGCAGCAAAAACGCAATGGGCAGACGTCGAAACGTTCGAACAACCATGCTCGGTTCAGAATGCGAAAGGAAACTGTACGCCGGCAGCGCAGCAAATGTGTGATGATAAGAAATAAAATTTTATGAGCTATGAAAGCTATGATAAGGACACACACGGTCACTTTCCCTTTTCACTCTTATCTGCACGTCTCGATCGTGTGAAAGTGCCTCCAGGCCTCCCAGGATCCTTTGGTGGTGTGCATATTCAACCATTATGGAGGAAACCGGACCGTGGGCAGTGGTCTGCCCATTGGCGGAAGCATAATGTTGCTTCGATATGTGTTGCGTTGGCTTTTCGCGCGTTCCGAGCGAGTCGAGGAGCCGGCATTGATGGACCATAGCCATTTATTCGTCCCGTTTGGCCACATGACCATGCTTGAAGCTGCTCGCAAAATTCGTTCCCTTTTGCTTTGCCATTTTTCGTGGGTGTGCAATACGTGTGTGAGGGGGTAAGGTTTCGGTTCGACGCAGAATATCAGCGAATTATTGCGCCGGTCAGCAGATTTCTCGGTTTTATGGTCCATTTTCATTCGATGACGACTCGAAGGCCTCACGAGAGCATAGTATGTGTGTGAGTGTGTGAGAGAGAGAGCTACCCTTTCCAATTGTTATATTCGGAGTGGATTTCGTTCGTGATCCTCATCACGTGCGCGTAGTGTTTCTGTGTCTACAGATGCTGGGAAGACGTTCATTTTCCACGCTCATTTCCTAACTATGTTCTTACTCTCAGGGCTTCTTCAAGGTTGACATGTTTGTTTGTATTATGAGACAGGAATGTTTGATACCGTCTTCATACGCTTTTACAATTGAAATTGCATTTAAAGTCGTGATCAAATCGCAAAAACATACGAAAGGCAACTGAGTTTAACGTTTCCTTGGTTATTAATGCGCCTTCCAAACTCAAACGTTGACTAAACACACTCCATCAATATTCAGTTTCTTGCTTCCTGCCTACTCCTCCCCAGTTGTTCTCTTTTTTTCACAATAACTGTAATCTTTCTTTGCAACCAAATACCAACCGTTGCATGTCGTATGCACATTGCAATAAAAGAACAACTCGCCTACCACGCGCTACCCATTACACTTGGCGCTTAAAATGGTCGAGTTACAGAACCGTGCCACCAGCGGTAATCATCATTTTTCACTGCTTTTTCACACGTATGTACGTGTTACGAGCGTGAACCTGTTAAGCACTGGCAAAAGCTCATAAAGTTCCATTATCCAAAGCCGTCCCCTCGTTCATCCCCTCACTCTACACACACACCAACACATCCGGTGATGAAGAACATACTTCCCGTCACGGTGTCAAAACTGGGACTTCGGGGACATCGTCAGCAGAGTTCCGCAACGATGCAATTCCAAAACGGTCCCGTTTGACACGATAAGAATATAAAAATTACACATCATTTTCTTTGCACGCTGCCAAGAGCTCGGTCTGGTGCTTGCACTCACGCACACCCTAGCACGTCACAATTAATTAAACTTTTTTACTAGTAACCCGTGTGCACAGAAATGTATTTCTGCGGGACCGAAGGACTGCCAGTACACTACAGCGGCAAAACGAAGAATAAGAAACTGCTGTATTGAGCTAACCCTCCAAAGGAAAAATCTTACATTTAAAGTTTTCGTTTTGGAGCCGTCATTCCATAACTGCTCTTTTCTTGTGTGAAATTTGCCTGAAATGGCATTACTTGTTCGAAAAGCATCTTGATAGTTACTCAATGTACGTTTGTAAGCAATACGGCAAAGCCGTCCCTGTTTAAGGAGGAGTGGAAATGGAGTGTTTAAGGCTATAAACATTAATTGAAAAGAATAGCATAAAAATCTGGAGCATAGGAATGAAGTAATGAGCCTGTTAATTTGCAAGCTCTCGGTCAATGTGACAATTTTCTTTCGCACAGCTAGTATCAATCGCTAACAAAAGATAGTTTTGCTCGCTCACGTAACACCAATTCTTAAAAAAAGAGGGTCACTGCAATGGTTTCCAAATGCAACGAATAGAAGGGGAATTTATTCTCTGCACGCACGAACATGTTCGTGTTTCTCACTATGTTTGTTTGTTTGTTTGTTTTTTTTTTCAAATACATACGCAACCTTTCTGCAATGCTTTTCTCGTCTTGTTTTGCATAAATTGTATTCAGCTGAGGCGCAACCAGGTGGTTCATTATCAGCTAGCAGAAAACATGCAACATAAAATTCACCAATAATACAGCTTACGCTACAAAATCCCCCACGCTGTAATCCGGCGTGGAACTAAAACTGAGTTATGCAATGGTTTCATTTTTTGTTTGTTTTCGTTGTAAATGCATTACCAGCCATTCCAAGTACCAAATATTTAACGGCTTCCTAGTCACAAAACTAACATTAGAGCGCTTTTCCCTCTATTTACCAACACTGTTGAAACGCTGTTTGCATTTTGGCTGATCGATTGCGCCTGGTGTAATTAATCTGCGAGGCAGAAAGATTGTTTATTTAAAGTTTACCACCGGATAGCTGTAAATGCAATGACACACGCACACATCGGCGAACGAGCTCACGGTTGATCGAACGGTAATGCCGTAACTGCTCCGACTGGCAGAACAGAAAACCGTACCCTTGATGTCGCAAACCGGCCCCAGCGTACCGAGGAATGAATGCAAATTACTGTACACGGTAATACTTGCATACGTGCAACCGACATGATGTAAGGCTTGTAAAATATTTACTCCCGAAAGGTGGCTGTGCTGGTAGCATCTCGTCCGCAACTGATTGCATCGATGCGTTGACATTCGACAGTTGCATAGCCAAAACGGGATCTCTTCCGCTTCAAACACGATCAATCCCTACTATTGCTCAACCAACTCTAATGTGGTTTTGTCGATTCAGATGAAATGTTGAACGCTGGAAGCGATCGTTGGGTTAACTTTGCGAAATGCTTCATTCAACCATAAAATTGGATAGTCTGCATGGGTAAGGTAAACTTTACGAATTTAGATAAACAAATCAGTGCTGTATCGATGTGCTGACTGAATAAGTGAATTAGATGAGTTGTTTACAAAGTTTGTTGGATTTTTTATTAAAAGTGGATTTTTACTACAACTTACCTACGTGAAATTCTAAACCTGTAAGCATTGAATTAAAACAAGTTAAACTTCTCATACCGCCCCACCAATTGCAATTGTCTTATTGTTTAAACACACTAAATTAACGCGTACTTGTTATTTAGTAATTTTCAGTTATTTTTTGAACTCTACGAAAACTGTTGATTACCAAAATAAGGATATCAAGTTTTAGCATGTAGGTTTTAGCTATACAAGTTGCTCATGCATTTTTTGTCTTGAATTAAAATTAAACGTAATGTTCCCGTTTAAACACACACCGTCTAAACGGTAGTGTGGTTTGGTAAATAGAACCAATCGTATTGGAAGAACATCGATTAGCCATGATATGCTATTGTTCTCATTGTTGTGGCCATTTCTTCTGGTTCATTGCAAATGATGGGACTATGATACGCATCATGTGATTGTCATCTTTGTTCTCATCCACCATGGTTAAGGAGTGAACTGGTAAATGATACTTAAAAAAACAGAAACATCCTAAAAAATACGCACCATCCCCCATCATCAAACACAATAATGCATGCTCTATTTTATCGTGAGCTCTTTTGGCCTAGTATGAATGAGTTGTGGTTGAATGAATAAATATGTAATGAAAAAATACGGAACAAACGATGTTTCCCAATGGTATGAAATAATATGTTTACGGACGAATGCATCACAAATGCCATCTCGCAAAACGGTCTGATGACGGTCAACGACGCAGACGCAGGGTACACATGGAAGAAAAATCGGAAGCTAACATAAGTAGCATTCGTTACAGATGAATGCGCTAAACATTTCTTACAGTCTGGAACAGTGGTGCGAGATATGGATTGAATTTGACCCGAAAACTTGGAGCCCCTCCTTTATAATATTGCTTTTCGTTGCCGTTCAGAGGAGCAAGAGTTGAATAGTGATTTGTACAAATTATCACGCTTCATATCGCGACAAAAGTATACGTAAGAGTACGCCAAAGACGCTCCCGAAAAATGATACGGAAACAAAACCTACTATTTCATTTTTGGCCCTTATTTGCTCTATTTATCGCTAAGTGGGACTCCACCTATATCCATCAACACAGAGGTTGGAGACGCTGGAAGTAGCACATGTGAAACATAAGAAATGCTGTCAAGTGATGTCACGCTTCAACATATGACTTCAACTTTCCTGGGACATCCGTTGATTGACACAGCGGTTTTAAGCTTTCATGGATGAAGGGTGAACGCATGAATCTATCAAGCGATTTTGCTTTTGTTTCGGTTCTCAAACACTGCCTCTCACACGCAAGGGTGTAATCGAGTGGCCGGAACTACGTCGGGTTTCCGATTCGGGAAGCCATGCGTGACGTCACGTAACGTGTTTTTTTTTATAAATGTTTTAACATTCAAGACACACATACACGTCCAGCAAGAATGGTACCTCTTTTTAGTGGTAACAGTTTTGTAGTGAAAAATCCACATAAATACACTGCACAGCTGAACACACAAAACATTGCAAAAAACGACTACAAAAGCTTCCTATGTGTGAACCAATGTGAACAATAAAATGACAAGAAGGGCGGTAGTATCGCAGAAAAAGAGGACAAAATTTAAAAAAGAAAAAAAAACCACATTCACACACACGTCCGTTTGGCATTGAGAAACACATCCGAATTATACAGACCCGGATGTGCGAAAGCATCCCGGCGGTTTTCAAAAGGGGTTAAGGCAAACAAAAACATACAACAACCAACCAACCCAAGGCTGCGGTGCTGGTTTTGTCGGTCGAACTCTTTCGATCTAACTGCTGCCGTATTTTCGGTCAAATCTATCCACAAACTGGAAATCTCGCCCGCTCGGACGGCTTTCTGCGTGGACGTGATGATATCTTTCCATCGACCCGCCGGGATCGTCGTGGTTGCGAACGATTGCTAGCAAATCCTTTCGGAAACATTTGACCTGGGAGATCTGTTTCTGCGGTCTGGCTCACCAACAAACTACGCAGAGCTACGTGAATCTGTTATGCCTGTGAGCAAACTCCTTTCTTAGGTGGACAGACGGGGAAAGAGAAAGAGAGAGAGAGAGACATGGCGAAGCTTTTTCTACGAAGAGACTCCCGATTGCGAGGATGTTGCTTTGGGAGAAAACAGGAAACGATGCAGGAATTAGTTTTTGCGGTAACTGGACGTAACTGGGGCAGATGATGAGACACGAACACATCACACGCAGCCGCTACTACACGGCTCCCACACGGCCGGGCCGACAGATATTTATTATTCAGCTTAAAATCTTGATTAAAATTAGATCCCATCCTTCGACTCGCTCGAATCACTCTGTAGATGTTTGTGGGTGTGTAGCTGCGTCCAACGTTTGAAGACCACGATCGAATGAGGATGCCTCAAGATGTATCCCCAATCATACGCGGGAGATTTGAAAGCATATGGTTCCCGAATACAGTCCTTTACTGACACACACATGCATATACAATCAAATCAGCCCCAGGCAAGCAACTGAAATGGGCTTAAGATATGGAAGAACCATTCTTGGGGATCGTATAGCGCGCCGAGAAGAAGCTTTAATCCTGCTTGGCGAAAACATCCGCCCCACTCTTTTTTCCTCGCGCCAATACGCCGCGGTTCACACAGAGACACGAGTATGTACACACATGGCAACACGCGCATGCAAATCACAGTGTCCGGAATGGCGCATCGCGGCACGCCCGCAAAGGCGACAAACAAGCACGCGTCCGGGAAGCACGTAAGCGACAGGAAATTGAATGAAAATATATGCCCAAAATCATAAACAAATGAAACCGGCCTAATTTAATTTTCTTCCATTCCCAACACTCACACATACTCACGCAACAGACTCGAGCACACATTCCGACGAAGATTTTCACTTTGATTTTCTTCTTCACTGGTGCGTATCGAGCGGGTGCGAGCGTTGTAAGCGGGAAATGTTGTGCCCTTCGACACTGGTGCGATAAAAATGGCACCCGTGCGGAAAAGAGACAGCATCTCTTCACGGCAGCATTTGCGATTCACACATCCCAACGAATGCTTTATCCCACAAACTGTCATGATGTTGATGCGGATTGCGGACGGTTTTCGGGCGCGTTCAGAAAGGAAATGAAGACATTTGGGTGTAATTGTAAAACTAATGCTTCCCTATACACGTGGCGGATTTTTGGCTACATACGGTGTGAGATGTATGTGGCCAGAATCGTAGCGAAACTTGTCAGCGCTAATCTTTCCCGCTGTGTGATGGGGCTTGAAGGAAAACTGTGAGGTTGTTTGTGTACGCGTTATGTTAGTTGACACTTCGTAGGATGGATTAAGGTGTCGGCTGTCTGTCACATCAGAAGTTCACTGTCTTCAAATGTAATAAATTATTCCGCATTAAGGCATTTGCTACCAGCACGCTGGAAGAGTGTGCCGACATAATGGGAATAGCTAAGTGTATTTGTACACATAGCTCATCGTAGAAAAATATTCCTACCTACCCTAGTGTGTAGTTACATTTTTTAAACATAATACAACAACATTGAAATCATCTTTTGATGTATTTAAGAATTCTGTTTGCAAAGTTTTCAATTATTGACTTGCAACGAACCGTATCATATAAGTACTTACTTACTTATCCGGCGCTACAACCGCTTTGCGGTCTTGGCCTGCCTCAGGAGTGTCCGAAACCGCTGACGGTCTCGCGCCAATCATATAATTATAAGACCACAAATATTGAAAGTGTGCCAATGACGGTAATGTCTCTATCGCATCGGTTACATGGATAAGTTATACTATGCCATTCGCACAATTTATGGATGAAATACACAAAACATCTGAGTCAACCTGAACTAAGACCAAGTAATATTTTTATCAACCTATACAGAAACCATTAGAAGGCGTAAGATTAAACAAACTCGGTTTAGTTCCAAAATGTTCCAAAACGCACAGTGTGCGTGATGACAATGAAGAGGTCTTCTCCATCTTTTAGAGTATTTATGTATTTACCGAAGTCTGTTTACTAGCTTGCCCCAACCAAAGTCCACATGCTGATATTCAGAGCGAAACCGATTCGAAAGCTTCACCAGCCACCAAGTGCATTAACCTCTGCCGGCCAACCGCTACACGCATCGGCGACTATAATGCCTGATCTCCTCAAAGGCAGACACGTTGGGCATGGACAGTATGTATCGCAAAACATAGGGTGCGAGAGAACGCACGCTAAACGACGATACTTTTGTTTATATGTGTTAATATAATATGCTAATATATTCATTTATCTCACGTATGACGTAGTTTGTATTGAAAAGTTTTCGAACCACCATAGTACTGGTTTTGGAGTAACTTTAGGAACTTTATATTGAATCCGGGACCTGTATCAAATATGGGTAGGGTTGTGGACTAACAAAAAAAAAATTGCACTGTTTTTTTTTCTAAACTTGACAAAATTGCTATTTTTCCTCATTTATGAGATTGGTCACTTATTTCATATGATTCATATTCATATATTCTTCTTCTTCTTTGGCTCAACAACCGATGTCGGTCAAGGCCTGCCTGTACCCACTTTTGGGCTTGGCTTTCAGTGACTAATTGATTCCCCCCCATAGCAGGATAGTCAGTCCTACGTATGGCGGCGCGGTCTATTTGGGGATTGAACCCATGACGGGCATGTTGTTGAGTCGTACGAGTTGACGACTGTACTACGAGACCGGCTAATCGTCCGATTCATATATTATAATGTATGAAATACGTGTTTGAGCACGTAAATGATGAATGTTGAATTCTCATGCTCAACATATTTCGTTGTTCATATGTAACATGTAACAAGTATGTGTTACATGTGCATTTATTATTTTCTAATTTAAATTATGTGTGATAATATCAAGACACCTATATTGAAACATGTTCACACTGTCAATTGCATTTGGAATTGCCATTTTTGTATGAATACAGTAAAATTAAAGAGCACATTTTCTTGATTGAACCGTGCCTATCTACACGAAAAAACGGTAGCATACTGTAGAGCAATCAATCCGACAACAATCTCAAATAATTGCATGCATATTTAAAGCTCCATTCCGCACTACACACTCATGAATGGTTCCCTTGAGACATAATTAACGTGCAATTATGTAGCCACACAGGCACCCACACCACACAATTTTCTATAGGCACAATTTTCTCAAGCTTTTCATCGAAAATAGATACAAAGTTGAGTATGCTTCAACAGGAGCATAACTTTTGATGCATCACAACTGAAGGTACGTTCGCAAATGCCGCAAATCATTTAGATACCCTTTACAAGTTGAACCATCCGACAACGTAACGGTGCTCTGGATGGATTGCTTTATTGTTGGAGTTGACTTTCGAAGCTTGGTTTTCGAAAATCGGTTACCAACTTCGGCGCTTCACAAGCTTTCATCGCACGAGATAGTTTGTTCAGCGAATTATCTCCCACCCAACCTGGGATGCAGTTTTCACCGTGGAACGCTACGACATGCCAGCTTCGTCCTGTGCGCACAGTAAGTTGCTGTCGAGGCGCTTGCTTAAATAACACAGGGCTAAACTTTTTTCTCCCCGTCTTACTCCAAGTTCAATCTACAACAAAAGCATCTCGTTAGTCGCGAAAATTAGCCGAAAGTCAAAATTAACTTCTCATCGCGAATGAAAGCATTAAGACGATGGCGTAGAGGCGATGATGATGGGTATTTACCAGCAGCAAGCAGAGAAATGGCGTAAGATTACCTTGAAGGAATAAGGAACTAGTACGCTTGCAGCAACCAAGGGCAATCCTTACAAACGGATGGAATCTGTCGGAACCGTCCGCATTTCATCTTTGATCATTCTTTGTCTTTATCTGAGCTCGCTTCACCATTTGTACCGTCGCGTGCTAGCGAGCACAGGTTGCTATTGCGTAAGGTGAATTTCGAGGGGTCAGGTAAGGAAACGCAACCAAAATCTGCGCCAGCAACTTACGCCAAACGACAGAAAGCCGATTAGCCTTCGAGATGGAAAAAGTTGCGAATATTCAATCAACCCAAATCTTTAACATAATCTTTTTAGCGCACCTTTCATGGACTGAACCAGAATGGGCAACGGCACTGTAGGGGAGCAGTCGGTAACTGCTCGCTTTGTGGAAGGTTTAAATTTACCTAGGCAGATAAATTATGATAATAACTCCTCCACTCATTCACCAGGCGCCATCGTTAACGGCAATGCTCGAGGAAATGTCGACAAAATAAGTTCCCGCTGTGGATCGCTGAGAGGCTTTATTTTACGCTGTCTTTACTGTTTTAGGCACTGTAACGATAAAATTGCTCGCTGTAACTTTATCTGTCCCCTGTCATTGGTTCTGGAACCGAGGATTTATCTTGGGGCAGAGTTTCACCTACAATTTTATTTGTCACCAGTTATTCTATGTTGACTCTGTGCTTGTTAATATCTGCAAAAATCCCCATTCCTTTGAACAAGCATTTGGAACCAATTCTTTGCTCCAAGCTTTGCTACGTTGAACGTATGACGCAAATTTTTATTTGTGTTCATAGTCTACCTTAAAATAATAAAAGCAGTTTTAAAGCATTAACGCAACTCATGGCTACGGTAACGATCATGCGATTTATAACACCTTTATAGATTACCAGAAAGGCTCAAGACCAAAGAGGCAGCAATATTTATTGCCATTCTCATGCTTCGCTTAACATCAGACCTCATATAATAAAAACCGCAAACATAGAATTCCGTTTTATCACTTTCTTCACCACTGTTAAGAAATCATTAAAGTGAACGAAACGCATCCCAACAGTTAATATATTTTTTTATGTTTTTTCCTTCACTGTCCGAATCCTTCTATACGCCTTGGTTTAGCACTTATTAAAATCAGCTGTAAAATTTTACACCCTGACCGCTTTAGTTAAGAGCTTAGCAGACTTAGTTAAGAGCTTTACACAACTCGTAGCACTTAAAAATTAGATTGTTTGGGTCTAATGAGTTGAATACAAATATTTTGCCAGACGTTAATGAAACAAAGTTCATTTATTTTCAGTAGGTGTACAATAGATAAATAATTTAAAAAAAATTTGTCACTTATGATTACCATAACAATTTCCCAACATTGTTTCTATTATTTTTCTTCTCAAAACGACTTCCAGCATTTAAAAGTTACATCGTTTCATGAATCGTAAATTTTAAACAATTTTCGGTACTGAAGCCCTTTCTGTTTTCCCCGCCCTTTCCTTCAATGAACGTAAATTTTTGGAACAGAGAAAACACCGTTTTGTTTATCTTGCCAAAGTAAATTAGCAATCAGCATCAACGGAACCCACCCAGTGCAGCACAAACGAGCCATAAAATAAGCCAATTTCTCCCTCTGCCAGAAAACGAAATCTAAGTCACGAATTTTCCTCGCCGGCAGCGTCAGCAATTAGTTTAAGGCGAACGTCGATCATCAAACGCGGGGATGGTAAATTGGATCTGCAAAGTAAATCTTATTTGCTGCCACTCCCTGCTACAAGCCAGCATGGCCCTTGCCGCTGTTCGTTTTTGTTCTTCATGCATGGATCATTACCAGTGCTCATACGCGTAGACCCACATACACAAACATACATAGTCGTGAGTGTGTATTTGCACGACGATCACATACCAGGATTTTCTGCTCAATTCCCTTCACTCTCCGGGCCTCACTCTGCTTCGACATGAACGATGAACGCATTCACATTAGAATTTAAATTTGAAAAGAGGAGAAAAAGCTCACACATCCACACTAACTCATGTTGAAACCCTTATCCGACACCTAGTGATCGGGAAACGCCGTGGATGGAGAGTAGCAGTTGCGGGATGGCAGGTTCTTCTTACTAACGCATGCATTCACAGTCCATGGCAAGAGGGGAAGCTTTATTTTCGTACGGTATTATTGAATTTGCAAATACTGATTGATTACGGCAAACATCGACCAGTACGCATGCTTTTCTCTCTCTCTCTCTCTCTCTCTCTCTCTCTCTCTCACTCTCGCTATCGCTCTCTCTCATTCGTTGTAGCGGTGAATATGGAGGAGGGAATGTATACAGTTAAGGAGTCGCATTGTTCCTTGAGGTTCTGATTTTTAAGTAGCATTTTCAGCAAGTGATTGCGTGTTTTTGATTGGTGTTGTTCAAAGCGCATGGGATACTTAGGGCTACGTAAAAATCACTAATTCAATTTTTCAAGCATTTATACTGCATCAGCAGTAAAAAACGTGTGCGTTTTTCTAATTGGAAGAAATTAAAATTTGTTTCTATGAGAAATTATTATAGCAATAAACTCATCAAATTAAAATCATCGTATACAAGCACAGTTGCAAAATTAATTTGAAGAATTCCAAATACTTAATCAAACGGCAAAATGGAAATATGTCATTCCTCACATGCGATGTGTTACGGATTGGAACATACTGTATGTAACACATGCGTGAGGATTATCCCACTCCAAACACACCGATGGACCATTTTGGAACCATTGTCCAGTTTCCATCCAATCGACACAGCGTACAGTTCAACAGCAGCAGTAACAACGACGTAAAAAACTCTCTCAAAACTCATCCCAACTTCGTTTCCGTCCATCTAAATGGTAAACTTTTCCCATAAACGTTATCATTAATATCCTCGCTGCGGCTGCTTGAGCTTGGGATGCCGGTAGGTTCCCCTCTACATTTCAATCGTAGTTCGTAAATGCTGCATTCTCATCGCCTCCGCCGAAATGAAAATTTCCTCCCGGGAGAGCGCTACCGGAGGCACATAAAAAGTCGAGCACATATTATAACTTCTCCGGTACCCAGAATGCTTCGGTGGAAAATACTTGAATGATGTTAAAAATCGACAGTATAGCATAAATGGCGTTCGTACGGAGAAAAGAGATGAAAGGCAAAACGATTGACACAACAGAATTTGTAAACACTGTGCTACAATAAAAAGGTCATCACAATCGTGTTTGAACCAGAAGAACCCGATCACAGAACGAATGTAATGTAGGTGAGAAGAAGAATACAAACATGGACTATTTGTTCTAATTTCCACGCAACTCAATCAAAATGGAGTTACTAAGTACAGAACCACATTCCTAAACATTACACTTTCTTCAATAGTTTCTTCAGATAGATAACACACATAGGAATCGCTTCAACTTTAACATTCATACTTACTCGGTTGGCAGGTCATCTATACTTACCGCAAAGAGGGCTAAAAGCTAACGACATTAAGTCAAGGATCAATAAAAAGGATGAATTTCACTTTTCACTAACCCAAACTCTTCCTTTCAATTTTATAACCCACCATATCTGTATTCTATAATATGTAGAAAAAACTTCAAATCACTTTTCATCTGCTCATACTCTCACATGCTTCACATTCGAATCACCCAATCGAAAGGGCCCACATTGACCTTTTGACTTACGCACTCGCAACTCTCTTGATGGTGTTGAACCGGAATTTATGTATCCGCTTCGGGCAGTTTACGGGTGCGAAAAAATCCCATCATAATCATCATAACCATTGCCTTCCGCTTGCCTAGTTTCTCCCACAACATTCACAACATGCACAAACATTCGGTGCACAAAGTCATCCTTTAAATCAAGGTTTGTAGATTTTCTGTTCGTTCTGGTACAGTAGTGTGTTGTATTGAAAGCATTATTAGGGTTAGGTTCGATGGTTCTTTTTTTGGTTAGTTCCATGCTGTGTGTTTTACGGCGGATTACGTATTAGAGCACTCATGTAGGGGAACTCGAAAAGATGCCTAGATGTGATCGCAAGCCTTAAGCATTTTCTTCTCCTTTAAGAGATGCACCTTGCGTTACTCTCTTCCATCGATATGTCTAGAAGGTTCTGTCGTGTGGAAGAAAGAAACGGCCGTATGTTTTATGGGCTCGTTTGTTTTCCTTAAATTTTACGACCATCCATCAAGTGAGCTAAACCCAGTGACTCCTCAGGAACAGAAAAAAGGAATGGCAACGTTTCGCAAACGTAAGCAATGTCATAATGAAGTTCATCATGATATTAGGTGCCACCGACGTTGATGGTTGACAGGGTTTTACGATGGGTGAACACACGAAGCCCATCACCAGTCTCACTTTTAGACATCCATGGTCCGTGCAACGGGCAGGCCGTATTTTGACACCTATTGCAAGAGAATATAAACTTACCAGCTTCACTCATTTAGCTATCGACCGCCGGCAACGCCGGGAGATAAGGCGCTTCATGTTGTTGAAGTAGTCTAAGCTTTCTAGTGTATCCATCCATTGTAGTGAGAACGCTCTTTCTCTCCTGCCTTCGATACGACCGATGTCAATGCTGGATGGCTTGGGCGAGGTTAAAGTTTTTGGTTCGCTTAAGATCCAAAGCACGGGCTGCTCCACCGGGTGGGCTACACGGTTGTGACTTAATTCCTGCTTAATGCACAACGACACCTTTTGGGTTATCTTACTTCCTGTTTGGCGGAAGTTGTGATGGGTGAAACTGTTTTCGCCAGGTAGGTAAGGTGATCTTTCATGTATTATGGAGCGGGAGAAGATTATACTAGAAGATGAATAGAGATGCTGGTAAGCAAGAGTACGTGATCTGCGTTTCTGAAATGTTCGTACCTAGCAGATGATGGTGTCAACGAAATTTGTCAAGAGAAAAATGTATATATCTTATGAGTATATTACTTTTTTAAGTGGCCACGATGTGGTATTTAGTATGAGCTTGATCGCTTTCACACACTAGAGAAAATGCACAACAAATAAGTCTGTAACAATATTTAAGTATATTTCCTGAAAACTTTTAATACTTCGGTTAGGCATAATAAGATATCTTATGACTAATTTAATCTATCAAAACCTGTTGTTATCTATACCGCCTATTGTAACTATATGAACGATTTTCGGAAAATCCGGATGGGATGCATACAAAAAAACAGTAAATGTATGATTTATAGGAAATTTATAGTTATAACATGACTTCACACAGAAAAGGGATTAAGGGTATGACACTTCGAAATAAAATTTCTTTTATTTTAATTAATGCATTATAAAATCGTCCAAAAGTTTCAAATATGTAACATATTTAAAGATGATTTTAGAATATTTTTTAACGATTTTTATAAACTTAATTAACTTTTTTAAAGATTGTATTAGGATTATCGACCTGTACAGGCTGTACAGGACGTTTTCAAACACATTTTTTTAAATAAATAATCAATTTAATATTTTTTTAACATTAATTAACTTAATCAATTTATAGACTAACAATTCAAAGGTTCGATCAGACAAAAACGACACAAAAACCCAAATGTTCGCTTTTATTACATGCATAGTAAGGGAATGTAATCATAACCTTTTTTTTCCTCCCATCAACCTCTTCACCATCGATGTTCTCTTAGACCGGTACAAAGGTGCCCGTAGCCACCCAGTCTTGAAGTTTGGTTGTGTATTCATAAGATAGTTTAGAAATCTAAATAATGCATGGATCAATGGTTTGGTACTACATTTCCAAACATTTACTGTTTTTATGTATCTCTTCCGAAATTTCCGCTAATCGAGAAAAATGTCCATATAGTTACCGTAGGTGGTGTATATCACAACAGCTACTTATTGTTAACTTTTCCAATTAGAAACGAGTTTTTAATCAAAAGTATTAAAATTTAAGGGATATAAGTATTATGTGCCATACTAAAATAATTTGTTCCATTTCTAGTAAACATAAAACTAATTGAGTAACATACAGTAATGATGCTTACAGTAGCAACGATTATTACATTTACTCTCTTGCCGTGTGATGCAAAATAAAATCAACAAAAACGCTAGCAAGAGAACTCTTGAAAAGCAGTTGCGGCACTCTCGCTCTATTTGCATTTGCCCCAGTTTTCACGCCACCCCTATGCACACAAACAGCAGCGGAAAACTCCACTACAAATGCAATTGCGATGTCGCTGGTGCACGAACCAGGTGCAAACTTTTCCAATCAAATTTACGAATGCTAAATCCTTGCATCTAGTCTCGCTACCTGTACCACCCTTCGTCACGCTCCCACACACATCCCATGCGTTCGGACATCACCCACAAAACCAATGATTTTATTATGCTTCAAACACCGCGAGAAAAGTTGGTCGAAAAAGAAGCTTGGAAAAAAACGATAAAAAAATTACTCACAAAAACTCATAGCAAGCGAAACCCCCGGGGTTGACTGTAATTGAATCAAACCGATTTTCCAACACTTTTTGCAAACGATCCTGTGCAGTCGGTACAGCACAGAACCGAATTTGCTTTTCACTGCTCTCAGGCAACGGAAACACCCTTCCGGTAGCGCATGCTAGAGCGTTAAATAACTTTCCGCACAAACATCTACTTCTGGGCGGTGGAAAAACCTGACGACAACGTGCAGGATGGCACTGCTGGAACCTCTTACTGGCAAGTGTTACCATTTCCGAGACTCTATCCATTAACCAGTCGATATCGCGTTTTCGATCCATATCGACTTCCGGGTCCTCACAAATCAACACCGCGCGAAAATTCATTTTCTGCAGCTTAAACATACGTGCAATACAGATAAAGCCACAAAGACTTCGGACAAGAGTGAGCCCGCAATAAAAAAAAGGGACAATCCTTGGAATTTATAGAGCTCTTCGCGAAACAACGTGGGTTTGGCACAATCGTGAAGCAAACAAACGGACAAAATCGCCCTAAAATCAACCTGTGGTTTGGTGGGTTAGGCGAACGTTCCTTTGCAAAAAAGGGTAAATCCAAATCGCTGTAGGCTTGCCGGGCTACAGCGAAAATAATCGAAATCTGCAACCTCGCCTGCAGATCGTTTACCTGTACGCTGTTTTCGGGCGACCACAGAATTAAAATTGGGCGTCAAATAAACTGCTGCCCTGTCATTTGATGGACAGGCTGTGTCGTTTGCCGGTAGCAACCGGAACCTGGTCCTGCCGTGTCGCAAACCGCATCCGGGTCCTATCAGCGCTCTTTTTGTTTCACTGTATTGGGTTTCTTGGATCAAACTCGCTGAACATCGGACGCTGAACAATCGCCCAAAATCGCTGAACATTCGAAATAAAACAACAGCCTACCGGAACGCCCTACAGGCAACTGTTTCAATCGTAAGAGCGATTTGATGAAACGCAAGTTCCGCGAGCAGCTATCGTGCACTGGACACCCTCCGAGCCAAAAAGGGATCTGTTGTTTGAACGCCACCGTTTACCCCTGTGGATCTATCCTTCCGCCATGGGGAGGAGATAACCGTGGGAAAATGGTTCATCAAACTGGATGATGTCCTCGGTGATGATGTTGATCGAGATTCGCCGTTGTCTCACTATCTCTAGCTTTTAACCAATCTGCTGAGTCGATGATTTTGGAGGAGTTGATTTTGGGCAACTGCGTGTGCTTGTTTACGTTTCTTTTTTTTGCGTCGTACATACAAAGCCGCGTTCCCAAAGTCCTATAAAAGTATGCGGGGAAAGAGTGTTTCGATTATTTTTTATCGTAAGCGTGTTTTTTCCTTTCGCACGAGAGGCTCTGCCACACACAAATGCGAGCACAATTGTGGCTGGCAGGAAATGTTGGTGCAAAAACCGAGAGTGTAGAAACACAGCTCAAAAATCTATCCGGCGGACGCGCAGTTTATGTACAAAATTTGCTAACAAAAAACCCCACACAAGCTATGCCGGGTCCGGAAAAGGTCCGCTACAAGTGGATAAAAATGGCGATTGCATGAAATGCAATTGACATTCGCCTCGCTTCCCAGCAGCAGCAGCTGCTGGTTGAGATTGCATATTGTGTACCGGACACCACATTCCAGCTTTTTGGCTCGCTCTGGCAGCGTGAGTTATTAGCGGACTGTATGACTGTGCTTTATGGTCGGAGCGGCTAGCATTTCATCGCAGTTGTTGAGCTGAGTAAGGAGTGTATTCGATGAGTTTTTCTCCAAATTTAAACCCGACAAAATGGAACAATTATCAACGCCATGTGGGATTCTCAAGTTGATTAATCCAACCCGTAACCATGTTTAATAGCTCTGGAGCCTGTTTTCTCTTTGAGTGCTCTTCAAATTTACCACCTTCGAAGTCCGTGGCACGTACCTAACATTAAACAAGCACTGATCGATCGTTTGGCATACCGTTAAAGCAAATACATTTCCTATAACAAGCAATAATAATAAACGATTTCCTTTCAGAACGTGCTTTTGTATGCGAAAGTGAAAAGTTGGCAAGCGTGGTTGCTACAGCTGTTGGGTTGTGCAAAGAGTTTTTCATCGACTACAACCCTATCAAAAGCATACTTTTGCAGTCGATTTCGAGGAAATTTTGGGCATCGTCGTTTATTTGGAACGATTGTTTGCTTGAATTTCAAACGCTTTTAACTTCAACTTTAAAAAATCATTATCAACATTGAAGCATGCTCCAATTTGTAGCTATGAAAAACTTTACATTAACGCAACATTACCAAAGCATAACAATTTACAGAACGTTTAAAACGCACACTCTTAACGTACTTCTTTAGAGCAATAATCGTTCCATCATCGTGCATCATTGTATCAACCCTTCCAAAGGAGTGATATGTAAACATACTTTATTGCCCGTTCAGTATATTACTTCACTGTGCTTGAACAGCTCGCAGCTGACTAGCCACAGTTTGTCAGTTCCGTAGAATTGGTAAGATAATTACGCTTCAGGCCGAACAAAAAACCACCAATAGGCCAACCAAAACGAACGGTACGATGAAAAGTGTTTTTCTAGCTTTCTCACTGCGCGTATTCCACGCCTTTAGCCATCCGTTCCAAAATGGCGCATAAGCTGCGAATGAAATTGGAAATATAGTAGCCGCTCGTGTGCAAAGGAACGTTCGTCGTGGCTTTCTCCCGTTATGCCCCAATGTGGTGCGCTTGAATACACGTCCTTTGGCACGTCCTTTCTAGCATGGTTGTAATTTTTCCCTACCTGTTTTCTTATTCTTGTGTTTTCTCAATCTCTACTCTGCAATGACAAGTCTTGGTGTAGTAAGAGACCGAATGAAGGTGTAATCTTTCTACATTCTAAAAAAATCAAATGATCCAAACTACGATCGCCTCGTAACGATAACGATTTGAATAAAGTGAAGCGAATGGACCGGACGGGTAAGGGTCTTTTGTGCCGTTTAGTGAACCGGTGAGTCTAGTACG
Source organism: Anopheles arabiensis (assembly GCF_016920715.1). NCBI lineage: Eukaryota > Metazoa > Arthropoda > Insecta > Diptera > Culicidae > Anopheles > Anopheles arabiensis. Next base: position 43,029,029 of record NC_053517.1, on the reverse strand, counting down.
GAATCGAACTGGAAGCACTCCGAGTATTGCAACATTAAGGTACACCAGAACCTAATTTTAATTTCGACCATCATTAAGCTTCCTCGTCTTTCGCAAGCCGTGAGGAGCAACGCAAGAATAGCGGATTGGATTTTCAATGCGCAATCTTCAATGCCAGCTGTATGGACCTTCCAGCTGTAGATAGACTGTCGTATCCTGGACCAATTTCCCAATTTATGGATCAGCTTTCTATGATCCATTTAGCGTGTGGCCCATTTCGCGCACACACAATCGACACCACAATTGCAATCATCGCGCGTCCATGCAAGCCGTAGCAAATGAATAAAGCTCGAAATGGAGTTTCGCCTCCGTCGCTTTCTTTTGCGCCGGTGGCACAAATTAGTTCGCGTCCTTTGTACAATCCATACTCCAGCCCAGCTCCAGGACGGTACTTTTGTTTCCAAAAGCAATGCGAAAAGGAAACGTTGGACCGTGCGACGTTTAAATAAATCGTTCATGTCAGGGTGTATCAATGATTAATTAATTCTTGAGAAACTCATTACCCGTACCGAATTCTAAGGGAGCCGGAGGCGAAGGCGATTCCACCATAAAAGCTTATCCTACTCCATCCGTTTTCCGCTAGCGTTGTTAGTGGCTACGCTCTCTTTTTCTCCCTTTGTTCTCTCTCAAAGAGTCTCTCCCGCTGTTTCACTTACATCCTTCCCCTTTTACCGCATCAATTCGATTCGATTGGGCTATAATTCGACCTAGAGAAGGCGCAAACACAGTTGGAACCGAATGGGCCCCAATGTAGCCCCGCACATTTGCTGAAGAGTTGTTGGGTACTTTTTCAAAATATTTACCACCCATTCCCGATGGGTGCTGCACCGGGGTGCGGATAGAACCACCGTTTGAATAATGACGGCCATAGACGCAAGATACTGTAATTCTGGCTGATTTAGTGACCGGAATCTTTGGTGCGGATTATAAATACGCTCACCGTAAATTAAAGCTAATCAAGAGTATCTCACGTTTGCGTTGGGCATCATCGGCAAAATTTTGGGTGAAGTGGATCAAATCTGTTGACTAATGATTAATTTACTTCATAATGAACAGTTGTACCAGTACGGGGCAAAATGAGTACTACGTTCGGCAAACGAGCGGATGTCTATTCTAGCGAGCGAAGCATTATAAAAGTTGTCAACAGATCCATTTAATTTGTTACAACGATTCCTCAGTACAGTTCAGATATAATTTCTAATATTTGATGAGTTGTTTTAATTTGAATGGGTGATTAGAGTCACACTTCGTGCTTTAATACCGGTATAACTAAACTAAGTTGAGGATTCAGAGAGTTCTGTGTGAAACTGATTGATTTCAGTAGCAGTTAAGGTATAATACAGCCAGATCCCAGTATTTGTGTAGCATTATTTATTTTAGCAATTAGCAGCAACATTTGTAATTTGAGACATTGATTTATTAACATGAGCCCTTTAAAAATTGGATCCGATTCAAAGAAAACGATTTCAAATAGATGAATACATTCGAATGAAATAAATTTTTAAAGATTCAATAAAACTAATATTAGACTGAAGAACATTCACACGGATCCATTGTTATCCATTGAACGAGTAATAAACAATTAAACAAAGCTTGGAAAACAAAAACAAATGGTTTGATTCTCAAGCATGATGAATTAATCCTGAACAAAACAGTGAGCTATCTAAGTTTGGTACAGCTTGTCGGCAAGCATGATATAATTCCCTATCCTAGATGCATTTATATTATCCTTAAATCCATCACAACATTCTGGCCCAACGTAAAGTTAATTGAATAAAATAAATTTACATAAAGCCCCTATTGTCCCGTGTGCATCGTCCGGGGCTGCTGCTCCCGATTTCGATCAGGATATACACAGGGATTACATTCTTTGTCGCTTGCCAGACCAGATGCCGTCGGGCTACTAACGAACCCTCCCAACGGTTATCGTAACCTAAGTGCGGCCAGGGCTGTGTCGTGTCGGCTATGCTGCAGTCTGGCATTTGGCCAGCAGATCTTTGCACAGTTTTTTTTTTAATTTCAAACTTTGCCTTGGCTTTTGCCATTGGCAAGATAAGTCATATTTCACAGAACCACAACCTGTCAGACGCTAGCAGAGTGCTAGACATATGGTGGTCTACGTTCAGCGCCGAGCTCCAACAAACATACTAAACACAGTATACCTCCCCATACCTAACTAATTGCGATGCTAATAGCGTTGTTTGCTCTTTTGTCCCCATAGTCCACCCCACTCGTCCTGAGTTGATTTGCAAAGGCTTCGGTTTTCTTTTCCAGCTAGTTAGACTTTGCATTCGATGACCCTTCTGCATACTATGGTACGGCTTTCTTTCTTACTAATTTTTCTTCTCATTCTGTTTGCTCTCTCGCTCTCCTCCAGTGACCATAGGACTACAGCGATTTGCCGAACAGCCCAAGTACACGGAGGTGAATCCGGGTCAGGATGCGCTGCTGGTGTGCAAAGTAATTGACAAGCGTGGCGTCTGCTCCTGGCAGAAGGACAACAAGCCGGTCGGTATCTATCCGAAAAAGTACGAATGGGCCAGCCAGTACGGCATCGGCCAAACCGCGCACGTCGGAGGCGACTGTTCGCTGTGGGTGCGAGCGGCTCAGCTCGAGTTCGACGATGGGCTGTGGGAGTGCCAGGTGACGGCTAGCGACTTTACGACGCAGGACGCACTTACCAGCCAGCCGGTGCGATTAGTTGTCAGAGGTAAGAGCTTTAGGGAAGTAATGGGGGTAAGGCAAAGGAAAAGTTTGTAGTAGTAAAATGTTTTTACGCATTTACTAAGGATACAATACATAAGAAAAGTTATTAGACGTTGTATGCCATCTACACTACTATGAATATTACATAACTTTGAAAATAACTTTCCAATTATTATTATAAACCAATTCAAATTGGAAAAAATACATTTTTCATTTTTGTTATGCATAGCCCAATTAAGCATTGAATGTGATGGCCGTATGAAATTACCTGAATTAACTTAACTGACAACATCTATACCTCAAATTTCATCATTCAGTTTCAATAACACAGTGATTGCATTGAATTCTGTACATTCCACAGTACCACCACAGCGACCTAGATTAGAGCATGAAGGAGTTCATGTTCCTCCCGGTCACAACGTCACGGTTGACTCCGGTGCGGTGGCTACGGTAAAATGTGTCTCCCATTACGGAAACCCGCCAGCGCAACTAAAGTGGTACCTAGGTAAGTGCCAATCATAACACCAACATCATTTTTTTATCTCTTTGTTAGCCGAAGGCGAATCAGATATTGTATTTCATTTTGGAAAGGAAAAAGAAGCGCGGAAACTGCTGCAGGAAGGAATCAAAGCATTTGCGATGATAATAGTAAAAAAAACAACATCACAATGGTTAGAGTTTTTGAAGCGCTATCGGGTTCGTACTTCTTTTCCTGTGCATTTCACATGGATGTTGCAGCACAATTCGGTTTGGGATGAAGCTGCAAGCTATTGAAGATAAAAATGAAACTCTCTCTCACCGTTAGCGTGGACTTCCTAACCTTTGCCGTTACATAATAATACAAAACTTTGACAGCGATTACAGACGTTGATCAAAACTGTATGAAATCCTACTGGATTACCAGAAGCTCAATACATTTATGCACTTTTTATCGTATGAAAAACCTTGTTCATCCTCACACCAACACAAAAAAAAATCACACAACATTGCGCCAAACATTTAAATAAAACGAATGGAGACAACACATAATAAAGAAAATTAAAAGCACTCCACCAAACACAGCAACGGGAAATAATAACCAAAACTCCAAAAGCTGTTGGCATGTTGCTTTTTCCGACCGGTGCTGCAAAAAAAGAGCTTTCAAACAGAACGCGGGATCCCTAAATAAGCTTAAATTTTAAATCCGCCTTCCGGTTATACCTGCTATCCCACTTCTGCCGGCACTCTGCAAATCGACCCGTTTCCCGTTGTTTCCGTTCATTTTTCGCTGCTCTTTGTCACCCCGTAAAACAGCACATAAAGTGGACTTGGGCGAGCCGTTGGACCATATTATTTGGGATGGTTCTTGATTCGCATCCCATCGTTGAAGTGATATGCAAATTTTGCGCTTGCCAAACTTTAACTCATCAACCAGACATGGAAGTGGCACAGGGAAGATGAATAAGTGGTGGGTTTATTTTTCCGCTGTTGGCTTTTATGAACACTCTTCGAAAATCAACGTAGCAAGAATGAAGGTATAAAATGGTTTTGTTCGCGGGGTTTTAAATATTTTTCGCAAATCGCCAATCACAGCTGGCAAAAATGTGGCATGGTTAGATAGTACTTATTTTTCCACAGTTGCATTATCATTCGTTTCGTGTAGTATATTCGCTTATTTTACCGTTCGCATTCCTACAAAATTTTATAAGTCGTGACATATTTTGACTAGCCGTTACCACAAGTGTTTAAGTGTTAAATCATTCAAATCAACTACACATTAAAATATTGAGAAGCTACATAGTGACAACTGAAACCAATTCATTTAACGTTATTTTAAAAGACTCCTTCATTTGTGGATTATCGCTAAACAAAATTTTATTTTCATCCACATCGCATCTCAGCAATGATGAAGCTTTGAAAACAATAAAAATATTGTTAAAATATGTTTTTTCTGTAAAATATAAAAAGGCTGACGTAAACAATCTAAACCAGTCTCGTAATATGAATATCCTTCATGCAGCACTATGTACCTGATGCACAAAAACATGGATACATTATTCACTATTTACATCTTGCTCGTTCTCAGCGTCCAGTGCACCAAAGTATTAGTTGTTCAGTGAATGTAAAAAGCAATTTTATGGAATTTTAAAATGAAAATCTCTACCCTCTGGTAAGCAGCGCATGCATACGGGTGCCTGGCACGAACAAGTATCTCAATCCCGGGTTAACGCCTGTGTAGCTCAATTTAACACGATGCCATGGTTGGCTAAAAGTGCATTTCTCTGTATGCAATTAGTTTACCCTTACCGATGATCACAAGCCTGAAATCCTGAGCTTTGCAAAAAGATAAGCTTCACTTCAAAGTACCACCAAAAGCATTGCAGAACCAAATAGTCGCTGAAAAAAGTAATCGTAGCAAAAAGCCGCTTTTGCAGTGTAATAAAATGAGCCTTCTACGAGGCACACGCTATATCCTCGCTAGAAAATGAAAATGCACGTGCCGAGCGTTCATTTTCCAGGAAACCAACAGGCAAAAGCTAGCCGTTTCGTAAGGCATAAGAAAGGCATAAAAACATTAAATTTCAGCCATACTTTATAGCATTTGAGCTAAAATAAAACGGAGAAGCTTACTCTTTTCCACAAATGATTTTAACAACAAATATTTACAATAATTCTAATAAATCCGCAATATTAATGCACTTTCTTTCCACAGGTGAGCAAGAGATATCTCCTATTCATCCGCAAACAAATTCGACGGAACCGGATAATCCTAGAACTTGGTCCGCTGCCTCGGTGGTGCAAATTCCGGCTAACAAGGAGCGTCACGGTACAGTGTTAAAGTGTCTTGCATTGCACGAATCTTATTCCGCGCGGTCCGTTGCAGTTGAGGCGCGTCTCGATGTAAAATGTGAGTACGATGGAACGTTTAAAGTTTAAAGAACCATGTAAATTCTTCTTCTTCAATCATTCGCTATTCATTCGTTAGGTTATATAACTAACTATATAAAGTAATAAACAAGTATTAAGTTATTAAACCGTGCATGATTTATAATTCCACAATTTTTCAGTGAAATTTTTTATTTTAATAAACAAACTGACCGGTCTCATGGAACTGTCGCCAACTCCTACGACAAAATAACATGTCCTCAAAGGTTCAAGCTTCGAACGGACCGTTCCCCCATACGTACGACAGACTATCCTGCTATGGATAATCAATAAGTCACTGAAAGCCAAGCTTAGTTCACTAGTAGGTACAGGCAGGTCTTGACCGACAACAGTTATTGTACCAAAGAAGAAAACACTCAAAGCTTTTTTCTTTGATTTTACTTTTTTTATTCCCTTCGACAGAAAGGATCTTCATTATTTTTAAAATTTCAAACATTTCTTGCGTCATCCGGAAATTGTCACTTAAAACTCCATCTCTACACACATACCTTTCGGTCTATATGTTCTGGGTTACCAAACAATTTTCCAAACTTTTTTCTCTGTTCATTCCAATCAAAAAACAATCCGTACGCTTTCAGCCACCTTTCTGTGTTCAATTTGCTGTTTTGGTACTCATTGCTTTTACCCATTCCTTCTTTTCTCCACCTTTTACTAGCAGAGTTTCTCTGGTGACCTCAATTAATATTGTTTTATCAGCAACAATAAATATTTATAACAGCACCGTTGCATGCTCTTTTGTGGCGAACTTTTTTTTTACTGCTGCTGAATACATTACTGGTGGTGTTTTTATTCAACCGTCAGGTTCTACTTTTTTCCAATTTGTTTTTTGTTATTGCTCAATCCGTTGGTTTATGATACGCAAAGAAACCCAACTCGGCACTCGATTGACAGGCGGGGCAGTAGGAGTGTCAAGATGCGGAGAATTCCCTCTTTTTTCTACTTGTCACATATCCCACACGATAAAAGTGCAGTTGATGTTGCAGTTGGCTTCCTATCCAGATTGCGAATCGAGGTCATAGAATAAACGAACATCAACACGGACAAAAGGTCAAACGTGTCAGTTTGGTTGTGCGATATTTATTTGTCAATCCTTTTTCGGGCGCTATTTGCGATCGATGAAGTTATAATATATTTATCGCAGACATAATGTGGAATGCCCCAAACGCAATGGCGGTTGTTTAAAATAAATGAGTGGTGGGGGGTTGTCAAAGAAAAGGCTTCCACAGAGGGGAAATAAGAGCGATCACGTTCGCATTTCGAAACAGTAAAAAACCCCGCGAAGCAACGGTTCAACGGATTGTAGCCAGTGGAATTGAAATCAATAAACGCGATGTTCTTGCCGGCTCCTGTGCTTTATGGTTGTATCCTCGATATTGCGTAACGCGTTTTCCTTTTTAATTTATTTCCCTTTGCTTAATACTTTTACTTACTACTGCTTTGTTTTTACTTTGACCCCATGTCTAGATGCACCCACCGTGCGAATGCTCGGTGCCCCACAAATCGACCTAGAGGAGGGTAAAGACTCGTTGATCCTACGGTGTGTAGCAGATGCAAACCCGCCGGCCAGTATCGTGTGGCGCAGAGCCGGCCGGTCCGAGATTGCAAGCCTGCAGGAGTCCCTGCAGCTGCGGCCGGTCGGGCGACGTGACGCCGGACTGTACACGTGCCAGGCGCAAAACTCCGTCGGCACCTCAGACACGATGTCTGTCCAGCTGGATGTCAAATGTGAGTGAAATGATCATCGAAGTAGAGCTGCAAATGGCAACGAAACCCGATACAACGCACACATAGCCCCTGTGTCACCAGAACGGATATTCAACACGGACTGTTTTTAAAATCTTTTTTCTTTGCGTAGATGCGCCGAAAATATTATCAGCCGGGCCGGACCGTCTCACCACAGCGCCACTATTTAGTCCAGCTGCATTTGAATGTGTGGCCGAGGGCAACCCTACACCAACCTACAAATGGGTTCAAAGGTACAATTTATACAAATTTTTTATCACACGGAGAGGAAATTATCTCACTAGTTTGTTAAAGCTATTAACTTATTTTGAAATTACCTCAACCATTTCAAAGCTAAAGAAACCCAATTCAAATTGCAAAGTTTTGCTGTTGGATGATAATTCCTTTAAATATTTTTCATTTCATATCGTTTACGTCATTCGTTACAACTTTTATACAAATCAGTTTCAATTATCTGCCTGCATCGAAGTACATACGGTGAATTCGTTGCTTTTTACTCAGGCCTTATATAAAAACATTCATTTCTAGCATATGGAAAGGAAAAGGATGCACTTCTCGGAAAAGGATGCATTGCTACGTTACATCACATCTCATGCTGTATTAAATTAAAGCACACTTTTGATGATGAAATTCAATGAAACACGCCAAACCGTACGCTATGATAAGCCATAAAACATACACAGTTTATTCAAAAGAAAACATAAAAAATGTGGACTCCCACCTAGATGCTTCAGCTAAACACTATCGCAGCTCTAGTATTTTCCCTTACTTTGAAAGACAGAAAAAAACTCATCGTACGAGCTCCTACAAATAAAAACGAGAAACTTCTTTAATTCCTGTTTAAGATTGTGCAGCGCTCCATCAGCAACCAACTGGCGGACGCGTGAAAAGCCGGTCATTCAGTCGGCATGTAATTATTTATTTATGACTACATGCAGCAAGCGCTCCCTGTCCGAGGCTGCTGCTGACGAAGGCTCGTTCGTCCGGTTCGAGGATGCTATTCTTTTAATTAAAATTCATTAACGCTTTTCCGTTCGTACTGGTGTGCCGGGAAATGCAGCGTACGGAAACGAAATGAAAAGGATTGCTCCCTTTTCTGCCAACCGCGCGCGTTTTACCTTCCACTATGAAAACCTTGTCGAGCTGGCACCAGCAAAAAGTTTTTTCGTTTTGCTGCCTATTATTCGCCCATCGGAGCGCTTACTTTTTTCCCGTAATTCATTCAACATCTTTTCATAAATCTTGTTTTGTTTTGATGTTCATGTTCGCCCGTCCGTGTTCAATGTACCATTCCATTGCTCCTTTTTGCTTTAATCCTTAACATTCTTTACACCATTACTGAGTCACTGCATTTTTTCTACTGATTATCATTCGTTTGCACCCCCCCTTTTGCAGAATTTCTACTCAAGGAAAGCCCTTCCTCGATCGGGGCCGAGAATCTAGACTGGTGATAGATAACGTCACATACGACTACCAGGGAGAGTACGAGTGTCGGGCGACGAACTTCATCAACGGCCAGGAACGGACAGCTACATCCGATCCGATTGCATTGCAAGTGGTCGGGGCACCGCAGGTCCTGCGCACCACTTCCGGTGGCGTTGCTGGCCATTCGGTTTCGGTTAAAAAAGGTGACTCCGCAACGCTGTCGTTGATCGTGTGTGCAGATCCACGACCGCGCCATGTAGCCTGGGAGTGGGGATCACTACGGCTCGAAGCTGGTTCCGGTATAGGTAAGTAATGGTGGGCCTGAAACCTGGCTGAAATGATTGTAGGGAATGATTTTGAACAACGCTTGATTTGTTTACCATTTCCCGAACCTCACAGGTCGCTATCGGGTGGACGATGTGACACAGGACAGTCGGGAAGATTGCTATCTGGCAACGTTACACATCGACGATGCCGATCTCCAGGATCAGCGTCCTTACTATCTGGTGGTTGAAAACGAAAGAGGCACCGATCGCCATGCCATCAGTCTACGGGTCGAAGGAATGTTTTCAGGTTAGTATACTCCTGCTAGTAAGAAAATATTAACTGATCTTCGAAAGCAATTCTTGCAGTTGTTGGAATGTTATTTTAAAGCTCTTTAAAACACACACTTTCTAGATATTTTAACACTCTGTTCTCTTTACTCCCTGAACTGTAAATTCGATGTTAAAACTCAAAGTAAAACCGATTACTATTGCTAAATATTGCGTAAGAGTTACTCTCCGGAGATGTAATATCTTCCTGTAAAATTGTAGTGTAGTTTCTTTTTTCATATTAAACATGACGCCCCCACGTTTAAAAACTGAGCATAATTGAACGATCCTGACGTGATATCACGTACCATACAAACGCGAAAACTTTGCTTCCCACATCTTAAATGACAATGTTCAGGAAACACCGTCGCATACCTGGTATACCCTTCACAGCGTAATGTTCTTCAGCTCGGCTGTTTGCTTTAAGGTTACAGCATTCCTGGTAAAAGCGCGTGCTTGGAAAACACTTTGTCGCTTATTACGATCATTGCAAATGATCATAATTAAGCCATTACACGTACGCAAAGACGAAACGTCTCCAAACTTTCCCGCAGGACTTGCCTAACTACCATACAAAAATGAGTACAAACTGGAGAATGTTGTGCACTGCAAACTTTTCTTCTGCTTCCTATTTCACAAAACCGTCGCTCTGTCTCCCCTCTTCACCACACACATATACACAAGGACGAGTGGTTTGTGTCTTTTCTGATGTCTGTTTGTTGCTGGAAACATTGTCCAACTCCCAACGGAACACAACATTCCTTGCTTTCAGCTTTGCTACTGCTCCACCACACCACACACCTTATACACGCACTCACACACGTACGTCATTCAAACAACTGAGCTTTAATTAATTTTCCAATTACATACTAACTCCACCGGGACCTTGCGTCAACCGCGTCGCCCTCGTGTGCTCAACCTGATGTGTGCTGTACTGTTGCGGGAAATCTCAAAAGTAGTGGAACCGCTCGAGCTAAGCTATCTGCTCGGGATTGCGGGCGGATGCCTGGCAGCCTTTCTCATACTCATCTGTCTCTGCATCTACGCAGTGCGGGCGCGAAAATGTTGCTTCCGAAGTAAGTATTACAAAACCGATAGCTATGCCACACGCGAAGCTAGCAGATGCATCGATCAACACACAGCATCATATCAAGAACGATGGTGTGTATCGAGTGTAGCTGCAAGGCTGTGCGCGGAATTGTGTCTGTGTTAATGTTTCTTAATTTCTATGCATTTATTCACATCTCATCTTACGCGCTGTTATCTTTTTCTTTTTTTTTACCACGTGCTCTACCTTCCCGCAGATCGTAACAACTACAAGACATCGGAAAAGGATAGGTAAGTGGAAAGCGATGCAAAAGCACTGTTGCGGGCTGGAGATGCTGTACCAGCAAGTTTAGCGTTCGATAGCTCGTTTCGCTCAAGTGCCGGATGTCGGAGCGGCGTGTTTCGATGAGCTCGGGGATGGTTATCGTTTCCTGCACAATAATGTGAACAAGCGAACGGGGAAGCACTGCTTGTAGGGTTCGGCACGGGAACGGAAATCTAATTATACTTTCCAGCAGTACCCACCGATTGAGCACCGCGCTCACGGAAAGAAGGGTGCCGGAAAGGGTGGGACAAAAACTTAAAATTCTGTCAAACGTCGTTACAACGATCAAGTTTTCCTCACTACGCTCGCCGGGGAGGATTGTACCATCTTGAGACGTCGTGTTTTTGCGACCGTTGTGAATATGTATGACGCAGTGGGAACACAAAACAAGTACCGATTTGATTTGGCGCTCCGAAATGATACAGATTTTATGCATGCAGCTCGTATCCACCATCTTATTCCTATTTTCTGCTTCCCTCCGATACAATGGGAAAACCACCTCTATCGAACGTTACACAGTTTATGTACATTAGAGTTGAACGACAGAAGGAAGCTTTGGTTGCTGCTTTTTTTCATGTGTTCTTGAACATGCTCGAAGTCTTGCTTTCTTTGTTTGTATAAACAAAAACCAACACCATTGAAAACATTATTTTAACCTACTTAACATAAACCTCAATAGGCTTGGCCTAAAAGCATAAAAACGTTTGCAGAATAGTTTACCTTTACCTAGCAGGAACACACTGTAATCCGTGTTTCTACTGTAGCAAAACAAGAACTTTTACACTAACCACGAATCCGCTTGTGAGAAATGAAACGGAACAAAAACTCACTCAAACCCTCGTGCATTGTTTCGTGTAAATCAAGTACAACGGTAACACCCCTGTCCGAGGCCTCAGGGGAAGCATGATTTTTTAACTGCTCTGCTGCTTCACTTCGCTCACACGCGTGAAACGGAAGTGCCCGAGAGGCATTAAAGGAAAAAGCTCTCCATGCCGAGTGGGTTTCTGTTGACCGCAAACACAGACCAAAAAAGAAAGGTCAACAAGCTTTGCATGCAAACAAACATGCTCGAAGATTGACGAACGTGCCTCACTCTCCCAGCGCTTAGTGTGTCTTTTGTACGCTTCGCAAAAGCAACAGGAAGAAGATGTTGCGAAAGATCTAAAGCTTTTATTCGTTTGCCGTACCTTTTTTAGAAATTAAAATCCAACATAGACCCCTCAGGGGTTGGTACACTCTGTTTGTCACCTTAGCTTTTACAAGCTTCTTGCAGAGAATGGTTTGAGCTATCCGTCCTGAAACAACAAACGAAAAGGTAACCAAAGGCTCAAAAAAGGGACACTTTGCAGCAGAGAAAACTGCTCACACTCTCATGCCGATGTTAAATCCGGTGCTGTAATTTTATGCTTTGCTCCTGCCTGCTAAAAAAAGGTTTTCAAAATTTCCCTGAATATAGTAAACTAATTACTTTTCTACACTGAAAGCAACATGTTCCAGTGTTTCCACTTCCGGTGGTTCTCATAAACTTTCTTTCTAATAGTGAACAAATCATGGTAAAACAATTAATTTCCGCCCTAAATGGATTTCGATTGCTCTTTGCCGAAATTGCATCGTCGATCACCGTAAAGGAGAACGTTGCGTTCCAATTTCGGAACAAATGTGAAAGAATACCTGTTCGATCAAATTAAACTATTTTTCCAATAGCCTCGGTTTTAATATCAGAGTATGTCACACAAGCGATAAAGGGCGCTGTGAGTGTGCACTCTTTCTCCCTCTCTCTCTGTTTCACTCTCTTCTTTACACTGATATCCTTCGACAACATGTATGAGTACGTTAGTGCACCCTTTTCCTTGCTCAACATCCTCCTAGAGGCAATAAATCTTGCACATTTGACAATGGAAATTGAAAATATCACATGACAAATAGCGTTCCACGATGGACCATTTTTCATGTTCACACGAATGTTCCTGAGCGGGGAAAGAATCATCACAGCGCACATCTCTACGGCGTACTGCACTGCGACAGACGAAGGTGTGAGAGAGTGTGTGTGTGTTTCGAAGATTTCGGGAAAATTGGATTTTGACCATCTAGCTTGAACATCAGCTCCTTTTCATCCCAGTCACTTCGATTTTGCTGGATTAGACCAGAAGTGTGAAACTAATACAATCTGTTCGAAATCAAAGAATGACTGGGATACACCGTAAGCAGTTATTACCAGTGACTAATCAGATTACACCGGGTTCAATAAATCAATAAACACAGCGTGGAATGAACTAAATAATATTTATATTTGAATTGCAATAGATATATTTTAAAACCATCGGCTAAACTAAATTTTCTATCTTAATTCGTTCAATGCTTTCGCTCTGGAGGTTCTATTTAAGGCATAGATTTACAACGAAACGCGACAACCGAACAATGATTCAATTTTCTCTCACCCTGCTTTACATTTCATCAAAATTTCACGAGCCTTTTACGATCTACCCAAACAATGCCATTAACATTCTGCTAAAAAAGAAAACACAAGCTCTCCGATTGCTTTCAGCCAAGACAAGCAGACTCGTTACTCGCTCGCCGCCGAATCCGATTCGTTCAGGAAGCATACCAACGAGAGAACAAAAAAAAACATATTAAAAAGAAACACAAACGCCTTCCCAAACCGCTCTCCAGGAAGGACATAAAACTTTCAGCACCGTAAGCTCACCCACAACAAAGAGACAACCAAACCCGGGTCTCAAGTCGAAGAAAGGGACCTTTAGTGCCAAAGCTTAGCAATATTACAAAAAAAGCAAAAAATGAACGTTCTGAACGGAAAAAAGTACAAAAGTCAACAAACATCTTCTGGTCGCACCCTCCGCAACCACAACCAATAGGAAAACAATTCTATACAGACACGCGTTCAAGCCACCTCCACATGCTCACATGCAGTACAGTACGGAAACGCGAATCTCTTATTAAATCCTATTAAAATTCCACCAGCTTTCCGAACGACGACATTTTTTAAGCTTTTTTCTCTCTCACCAAGCTGCAGTATTTCTGTATGAAAACATTTTGCCAGAGGTTTACTTTGTTTGCTCTGCTTGCCGATCCCTGTAATAACAGTTTCCAATGACAATATACTATGGGTTCGATGGTTGCGGGCAACCCAACTGCGGGTAGAAAGATCATAAGCAAAATAACCGCAAAATGTCGGTAGCCGATCGAAGAAGCAGCACACAGAAAATAAAAATAAAAACAACCACCGCACCCAAAATTGAGGCTCACGGTTCATGCTTCCGTACGCCATTTTGTCTTAACGGCTGCAGTTGCTTTGGCCTGGGGCAAAGCTTCAGTGGGCAAAGCTCGGGCCATTTTGCATTTTTACGGCATAAATAATAAAAATTCAATAAGCGCACTGGCGTACCGGGACAATAAGTAGGATCCAGAAACTGCTCTATCTTTTTGTTAAAACAAGATTCAATTAGACCCTAAACCAACTTGTACCGTCTGTTTTTTGCAATGTGTTTCAATATATATTGGTACGGTTAACTGCATTTTAAGCTTTTCTGACGTTTCACAACAAATGGTCAAAAATAGACTGTGGATTGAATATACTCTGAAACATTTCATCTGCTCAACCCCAATCAATGGAAACTGTTGAACAAATAATATGGTGGCATAGTCAGGATGAATTTGACTCACCAGGAAACTGCATTCGTGTACTATTACGAGGATACTGAGAACTTGGCACGGGAACTACAAAGAAACAATTCAAATGGACACACCATAGGGAATAGCGAAAGTAATTATAGTCTGAACTCATTGGTTGAATGGTTTTTCAACGCTTTTTCATAAAATTGCCATTTTAAATTCACTGAAGAATTGTGTCACGAATCTTTTTTGGAGGTGGAAGGGGAAAGATTCGCAATCAAACAATTCCGCGAAGAGTTACCTAATGCAGTGGTCACCAACCTGTGGTCCGTGGAACACATGTGGTAGGTGGCCCACTTGTGGTCCTTGGATCACTTGTGGTCCGCGGCGTTAACAGACGTGGTCCGGGAAGGAATTGATTTTTTTTATAGAAAAGTTTATTACAATGCATATCGTGCATTATTTCCCTCACAATCAATATAACATTTTCTACAGGCATCTCTAGAATAAGATTTAAACATATTTTTGATCAATATCTTTGAGCTAAGTCTACAAAATATATATCCTCAATGGATGTGGGCCGCAGCAAATGTATTTTCAAAGCCAAGTGGTCCGTGATCCTTAACAGGCTCGTGAGCACTGACCCAATCAATATAGTATAGAGGACGAAGCATAGTTCAATTTTGGTCTCCGAATTTCAAAGATGGAGTTAGGTGAAAAGTGTTAGGAAGTGGTCATAAACATTTTCTCACAACCAAACACTTTTTACAACTATGATATTTTTACTACACAACACCTAGTGTAAACATATTTTTTTCAGTATTTGCGTCTCATGGAGTAGTTTTTTTAGTAATTCAACAGTTAAAAACGATTACAATCAGGAAACTAGCCTCTTAGCTTTGGTCCTCTTGAGCTGCACATCCTTTCCTCCTAATTTAGGGATTGATCTAGTTATAATAGATATTTACACTATAATTCTATCTTTTCTTAACTTTTTCAGTAGGTAGATATTTACACTATATTTCTATCTTTTCTTAACTTTTTAATTCACCTCATTTCCTTGCATATTTTTCAAAATATCAAAACAAATTAAAAACCTTGCATATTCGGCAGGTTTCATTATTAAGATAACCAAAGCAGTAAAACAATGAAAGTGTTGATTTTATGAAAGATCATATGGTTGCAGAATTTGTTCTAGTCCACCAGGATTTTGTCCAGTCCAGGATTTTTTTATTCCAACTGTCAAAACTTTCCCACGGTTTTTGATCAAATATTCTGAATGACTCGACCTCTGTATTATATAGACTTTGGAAAAATGCATCCACAACACTGCATGCACAGGTAAAACAGCTAAAGCCAATTTTAATACAAACCAAGGTGTCTAGATAGATAGTGGGTTCTTAGCGCTGATTTTGGTAGCCATGATGGATGGAGATGTCTATAGAGATCGACAGGTAGGAAGTTATGGTTGCTAAGGTCTTTGTATGAAATGCTAAGTAACTTTGGTCTCCTTAGCTGATGAAGATTTGTCAAAGTACGTTGGATAGACCGACCTGTAGTAATTTATGGACCTTGATAAAAACACAATTTTAAATGAACTGTCAGTCAACTATCGAGCATTCAACTAAAAAGTATGTCAACAATAAAGTTTTCAAATGATGAAGTCTGACTGTAATTCTATCTTGTTGAGTGTTTGACATACACCGGATATATGAACATTTAAAAATTCTTCAGAAAAAGATGCTGTCTTACTACAGAACTTTAAATATAAAATGTATATTGTATAAAATAATATAAAGGATAGAAAACCAACATTACAGCACAGCAAAACCTGTTCTAACTGGAACTAAACATCAAATAATCTAAGCACAACTTTATACGCATCTTCTCTTACAGGGTTTCGAATCATATAAGGGAATAGTTCAATCACTTAGGGGAATGTTGCAAATCAGTTGGGGAATGTTGCAAGCATGCTGTGGAAGTTTGCGTATAGGGGAGTGTTGCAATCGACTAGGGGAATTTTGCAAGCCTACTGTGATGCTTCGTGAATATGATTCGAAACCCTGTATACGATTCAACCACAAAACGAATCAATCAACTTCCGTGAAAAACATATTTACGTGTTGGAAGACGAAATTTCCTAATTTCCAAGAATCTATAAAAACCGAATTGAATTTGCGCCCACAATAAAAAGGCTTCCGATCACAAACTTAAGCCTTCGTTTCATAAATTCAGAAAACTGAATGCAACCATCCTCAAAGCTACCATCTTAAAAGAAGACTCATATTGTCGACTATTGGTTGACCATAAAGTCGTCCTGCCAGTTCAGCTGGCCTCAGAATATCTACAAATATTCAAAGTTGCACGAGCGTTCACCGGGTGTAGCACAAACAAAGGCATCATCCAAGACGGGCAAACTTTTCACTCCTGCCCAAGAAGTCCAGATATCGCTTGACCCCGGTGTCTGTGAGCAAACTTCCTGCACAATAATACCGCAGAACCGTAGAAGGTTCACTCGAGTTCCAAATCTCAAAGGGATAATCCAATTAAAAACCACAAAGCCTCTTCACCGATCATCCACGATGGAGAACTTGTCTCGCTGCTCTTATCAAACTGCAACTCATCCACACCACGTTTACCGAAATGCGAAAGATGAAGGGGCTGACGAGCTGAAAACTCGTTCCAGTGAACGTTGAGTCTTCGGAGACTATCCTACGGAAATGACACCATCACATTGCCAAGGCAACTATGTCCTACACATACACTACGCACCAACAATGCATTGAATAGCAACGCAATATATTTTCCTGGAAGGATATTCATGGCAAGGGAAACTAAAACCGATCGGTCTGGATTTGTTAGGGTAAAAGGGGTATGGCCTTTACGGTACACCAGGCTTCACCATGCATCACAAACAGTATTCATTTTGCGGCCCATTAATGTCACCATTCTGGTGCGATCAAGAGGAGGAGATGACTGACAACAAACAACAACTGAATGGCGTCTTGTTTCGCTCCCGATTATCCGCCATGATCAAAAGCAAGCAATAGAATGTGGTGCCACAGTTTGATTGTTACCAGAGCAACTAGCTTTGGCACAGGCAAATGCTCCAGGTATGCTCTACGAATATTTTCCTTGCGATAAAACACAGTAGCATGCAGTTTTTTTTTTGTTGCGTTATTGATTGACGCCCGAACCAAGCAAGAACATTTGAATCAATCGGGCTTTGGTGAGACCATGAGACTGTATCTCAACCACTGGGAGTGCCTAATCCGCTTCCTCTCTTCCGACATCTTCACGGTGGCTCGTTGCCGCAGTGGAAATGGAATTTCTGTTCAAATTCATTCAAGAATACGGTCATTTTTCACCTCCGTTGTCCCGTACTAAAGGTCTGCCTTCTCCTATCCCATCACACCCGTTTCGCATCGCCAAATATGAATCGACTTTTCGGGACGGCCAACCGTTTGCTTTGACGCTTTCGCTTCGGTTTGATGAATGTTGCGAATTACAGATAGCTGCCCAAGAAATCTAAACAAATTTCAAGCTATATTTTACTTTCCACCATACTATTTCTTTCCAAACAGGGACTGGACCCGGGCGGGTTGCGGGAAGGTTTGCAAACCACAAGTTTTTACTGACGATGTATAGCCTTAGTATAGCCGATTGGCCGGTTCTTTCATTTCCTTGCTATTTTTTACGCCGATGTGTGGCTTTTTTGTAGTCCGCTCTGGAGCAGAAACTGTTCACCAAAGCTCGTCAAACATTGCACGGCTGATGTACGCCGCTGATGGTGCGTGCTTTCCTTTGGGCAAACGAACCCGCTTCTTTGTGTATTCTCGGACCCAAAAGACGCTGCAAGAGTGATAGTTGCTTTAGATGTTTTTTTCCTGTTTTTAACGCTCCAGACCGTTTGATACATACAGTTCGCATTCACTACGCAGTTGTGACTACTCCGAAGGATACGTATACATCTAGAAACGTCTTGCTCTTTTTCTTTTCCTCTCCGAGCGTTACGAACTCGTCTCGTCTCTTGCCGCTAACGGGAAGGAACGCCCGTGCCCGCAATAGAAGCTTGTGGTGAAAATAAAGTGAATGCGGTTTAAGTGGAATGAAATGTTTCCTTAATCGTTATCATAAATAATAGCATCATTGTGGTGGTGCCGTCGGTCCATTTCGACTGTTCCGCTACAATGCAAAAACGCTATGGCGAGCTGCAAGAGTCGCGTGTGATATTTGCAAATTTTTGTCGACCTCCACTGGAAGGTAACATATTTGTTCCGTTGCACAACGTACGTATTGCTTTATGTCGGGATACGTTCATATTTATATACATATAAACTTCTCGCATCGTTACCAAGCGATACCGGATATGCTCGGGATTGGCAAAGGGAAGGAAATATCTCTCCAGCCTTATGCCCTTCGCCCCCATTGTCCCGACTCTTGCAGGCTCTTAAGGTTTTGCCACAACAATGGCAACGACATTTGTGGCACACCACATTAGCAGCAGCCCACGAAAAGCCACGGCACAATCCTTACCGCAAGTACGAGGGTAGCAGCCTCTGCGTTTGCCATTGCACCTTCAACATCGCTTCGAAACATATGGTACACGCTAGCAGGATACTACTACTGCTGAACTGACGTTTTTATTGAGCGACAAATGCTATGATCAGGCCGCACCTGAAACCGGTGGAAGAAGTGGGTCATGCTGCGGACCGAGTAATTGGCAAATATAGCTGTCATTTACAAGCATTAGCCTTAATTTGCTCCAAGCCCCAGGTACGAGCTTCCTGGTTTTGCAGAAACCCAAAAAATGAACGATAAGCAGTTTTACGACCAGTAAGGCCATTAAGCAGGTCAGTGTGTAAGGATAGCACGGTCAAGCGCAGACGAAATACATTCGAGGCACATTTTCAAAATGTTTCGCACAAACAGCTTCAATTGAGAATATGCTGACAATTTGGAGCATAATGATGAAATATCTCACATCAATTTATGTTTCTAAATTGTATGAATTATTATTGTACATGAGAGCTTCCGTATAAACCACAGCACGAATAACAATCTTGCTTTTTTGTTTTTCTTCTTTTTTGGCACATCGACTGCTGTTGATCAGGGCCTGCCTGTACCACTAGTGGGCTCAGCTTTACGTGGCTTTATATTTATATTTTTAACGTTGTCCAAATACTAAGAAATAACTGCTTGTAATGAGAACCCTTTAAAAAAAATTGAAAATTCATATACTTTAGGTTTGAATTTATAGTTCAAACTCGATAGGCTTAGATAAGTTATTAAATGTTCGACTTATCAATTACTTTTATTACTTATTACTTTTTATTAATAAAGAGCATGGAGAACATTAGGTCCTGTTCGGCCTCGTGGTGCAGTCGTCTGGACTTAAGATGTGACAATATGCTAAATTATGAATTTAAATCTTGTATGGGTTACTCAATCGATTGAGCGACAAACTCTAGCCTTAACTGTTAAATTTTGCATTGCCAGGAAGACAAAAAAATGTAAACTTAGAAATTAATTACAGATTTACTATTTGTTTATTTTCTTCTTCATCATCTTATATCTTGGCGTAATGTGGTCATGCCGGTCTATAAAGGTTTTCGAGACTTATCTACTACCTATCTAGAAGTCGGATAATCAGTCCTAGCTACGATGGGCCGGTTCATATGTGGCTTGAACCCATGATGGAAATATCATTGAATCGTACAAATTGACGACTGTACTACGGGAGCGCCCCGTTTTTTAATATATTATTCAATATAATTCAACAATTCACGGTTCAGAAATATAGATCTAATTAGAAATATTACAGGGGTAATCCACAATTCATTGGTTGGCTCAATTGTTTGGATTGTTTCCCATATGTTTTTGATATGCTCTCACGATTTTTTGTGTGTTACTAGAACTTGTTGGTGTTAGTGTATAGAAATCCAATCGAAAGACGCCAACAAATTATGGGAACCGACAAATAAATCGTGAGAGACACTGCATGTATCCTGTATATTAGTTTCGAAAGTTTCTTGTTTTGACTACTGATTATTATTTATCGGAATTTATAATCAGTAGTATTTATATTAAACAATATAACGAAGTTAACTGTACCAGTTTGGGCAGTCTACCTTTTTTCGGCAATGTAAGCAAATGAGTAAAATTATTTCAACACACAATTTAGAAAAAAAATACTTCGTTTTTTGTTCATATAAGAAGTTCTTTTTTTCTGTCGTTTGGCTGACAGACAATAGTTTTTTTCTTGTGGATTAGAAAACCACTTTACTATTTTACGAATATTTCTATTTACATTTTTACTAAAAATAAAAAATAAAACATCCAAAACGCTTCCCATTTGCAACATCTAACCTCAACATAAAAGCAATGTCGCAACAAACAAAAACGGTTTTCGGGTGTTCATATAGCCATTTCAGTGCTTGGCGTAAATATAGCAACCGTAATAGCAACGAGTCAATCAACCATTTTCAGGACGCAATCGTATGCCGGCAAGACACGCACCATCCCTCTAATTTGCGAAAATTAATTACGTTGTGTCCGGTTACAAATTATTTTCGATACCGGCCGGCATCAAGAACCAGGCAAGCCAAAACGTGACGTCCGGCAAAATAAGGGAAGAAAATATCATTCCCTTGCGCTATCCATCTACCCACCGTTTCATTCGGTCTGTGAGTGGGTCGTAAAACAAGAAAGTGATTAATCATTCCACAAAACGGAATTCAACAGGACTAGCAGCGCTGAAGTCGAACGGTAACCAGTTTCACTGAAAATAGGGAAGCGCACGGTTTGAAGTAAGAGTTTATCACAAGTACCCTAAATGTCACATCATTTCATAGACAATGGTGTACATTGGTTTCATAAGAATAATTGCAAAGAAAAAAATCTCTAAAGTTTGCAAGCATCCTCGCACACACACGTGAAGCAATCAAATGCTTTGATGCTCAGATATTTTATCTTTTTCTTAAACAATCCACCTTCAACACACCGTTGAGCCGATAACAATACATCCTTAGCAGCAACTGAATACCGACTCAGATAAAGAAAACTCTTTGATCCTTCGTGCAGTGCTTTCGTGTATGCGTCTGGTTAACACCGATTTAGGTTTCACCATCACATACCGTACCGGCGCACGTGTGCTAGATGTTGTTAGGTGTCTTTCTATCAATTTCACACGACGACCTGAATTGATCTATCTTCCGATCAAACGGATCATCAGTATGCAGGCAAGATACGACAGACGCTTGCAACAACAATCTAACCACCCAATCCAACACCATAGACGAAAGCTTTTGTAGCTATACACTACATGCTCATATCTTTATTTTATGTACCGCCATAGTGCACAACTCACAATTGCAGTGTGCTAGCGTTGGAGACGTGTTGTGTATATTTCAACCACATACACACACACACACACATAACTAAAATGCAAATTACAATCGCTTCATAACACTCATCGGTACAATCGTGTCACCAGTCAGAAACCAGCTTCACCTTGTCGGTCGGTTTGTAAGATAACAACAACAAAAAACCATAACAAATATACATCCACAACGGTGAAGCTGGATACCACACAGAACAATCTTTTTACACACACTTCGGTACGATTGGAGAAAAGGGCGATTCCAGGCAGACGGTGAAGGATTTTATTTCCCCTTTATGTGGCATTTATGTTTGTCATGTGTCAAAATGAAAGTTTTCATTTCGAGCGCACAAATCACAACCAGCAGGCGATGCGGCGATGCAGAGAATGTGCGGGCTGGGGATCCTTTCCCAAGGGAAAGAAGTAAAAACAGACCGTGCCAAGAACGGCTCGAAAGAATACGAACTAAAATAAAGAGCAAGAAAAAAAAATAAACACACCTACACAAACACACTCACATCATGGAAAACCATTTCCTATTGCGACGGACGATCTGCATGTGGCTCGGAGAACTACCGGATGCGGTAGCACGGATAGGAGCCAGGCTAAAAGGTATGAATGCAAAACCTTCATCTGAGTGGTAAAAGGTTCAACGGTGGAAAAGCTCGTCCAACGTGCAGAGTGTACTGTTTATACGAGGCACGGACCGCCAGTTGGCACGCTAAAGGAAATGAGATACGAAATGCTAAAACTCACCCCCCATCCGCTGCCTGCTGTGCGAGCAGTACCGGCGTGAGGTGGTACAGTCAATCTCCGCACACGAGCGCGCCAGGGTGTTGGAGCTGACGATGAGCAACTTACTCGATGCAATCGCAGCATTATGACGGCGTAAATGGGACCACATTCAGGACTGGTCTAAGGGTAGAGAAGGATCATCACACGTACGTACGCATCCATACAAACATGCTTACACCATTGCAACTACACCCCACTTTATTGGCATCGTTTGACGGCATCCTGGCGTAAGCGGAAGGATGAGCCGTGATGCGAAGAAGCAAAAACTCCCCACCGATCATTATTTGTGTGCTTGTGCCTGGAAAGGATTTTTATCATAAGTATCATCAGCATCAGCAGCATCATGCACATCCACAACGAAGGGCTTCATCAACCGGCAAAATGTAGCCGCATTCACAAGTGCTCGCCCGAGTACTTGCCGCACATTAACGGACTCACTCGCTCTCGTTCGTGCGCGCGCTCGCGTTTAGTGTGTGTGTGTGTGTGTGGAGCAGAAACTTTTACAAGCCTAACGCGCGATAAATGTAGCCTCGTCGAGTTGGAGTGCTATGCAGCAAGGTATAGCGCATACATAAACAAGCGGCACTCAGCTCACCAACAGCGACGCATATGATGATGCCACCGGCACCTTTGGAGTGATTTTAACGGCCTGGCAATCATTTCTCTCCCGGGCAGCCGGTGTACTGCCTACTGCTGATATTTTCATTCGGGTTTTGGCGCTCCGAACCCGGATACAAAGATGCTGTACAATGTGTTGATTGATATGATAAAAGCACATGCCTTACGTATCATAAGAGATATAAAAAGGAATTCTTTGGAAAAAAAGACTTGCTCTTAGTAAGATTACGACCAACCGTAGTAGGAGATTATTATGATAATGATGATGGTGGGATGCAATCGCAGCCATCAGTGCCTGACGCACTACCGAGCCGAATGATCAAACAGTACACTTATATACTGCAAAGCGTCATCAAGATTGTCAAGATCAATGCTGAAAAGGAAAGAAGAGGTGAATTTGTATCTTAAATGCAAATTCATCAAAATTAGACTTGTAATTGAAACTCTGGATAGAAGTACAAATTGCCAGCAATCGCATTCGAACAAGTTACTAAACCCCAGTCTGTTTCATCAGGCATGCAAACAAACATCCCGGGAGTAATACTTCTTTCAGCAAGCTGCAATTTGTTCACATCGGCAATCGAACACTACAAACAAATATGGCAGATCGCATTAGTAACGATCGAAAGGACCTCTGCCTAAAAAAACACTAGTCCCCACAGTGACAAATCGAAAGTTTTTGGAAGCTCGTTCAATGGATTAATAGTATTAGTGCCCCTAATCCCTAACACTCAACTAAAACGTGCTACAATCCTTGAAACTACCAGTATAACCCATACCCTCATGCTGTTTTTCAGTTCTTTGAGCCCTTTTATCAATAAGCCGTAGCTATAGCTCTCCCTTTAGTCTTTCCCTTTTCCTCCTTCTGTTTGCAATGCTGAACTTTATTTTCCCTCAAACCGCACAGAGTTAGATGTGCTGGGGGGGCCTTGTGACTATTTGCAAAAGCAGGCAGTAGAAATATCAATAACAAGTCTGACCGAGTTTACACGGGCACGCAATGGGGTGCGGTTGTGGACTTCCTCAATTGAGAGTAATTTGAATTTCTAATTAATTACAACAAGGCATCGATACTGGCATTACTCTACTCCCGATGCGTTATCTTTCACCAGGGTCCCGTTAAGGGGGTAGTTCACTTCGAGTGATACCGTATGGTAGGCTACCATCACGCCCCGACACGGACGAATGGTACTATTTACCCAACCCCGGCACAGCACGGCACAGATGCCACCTAGTAGCCTTAACCGATCGAACGCAAACTTCGGCCATTCTCCCCATTCCGTTCAATCGGCCCTGCTTTTGCATCAAGATTCTCGCTCGGATTACAACTTTATCTCTTAATGGGTTTCGTGCACTGTGTGACATCTCGGTGAACCCGAAAGTGGCAACAATGCCCGTCGGGCATGGGTGTTGCTAAGTAAGAGCAGGCCAACGGTGAGAGCCCAACGGCTGATGGGGCTGGTAAGGCATAGCAATCAGTAGGTGGAATGAGGACCTCTCCTGTCCGGCATGCCTCAACGCTGGAAAGGAAACTGTTATGGATCACACAGCCAAGAGTGAACGATCCATTTCACCGGTGCTATGCCTAGCATCATAAACACCCGCATGGAGAGTGCCATGTCGGAGCGGCTCTAGAAAGTAAACTCTGCTTTTTGTTGAATGAAATTTTATCCCAAAGCGGATTGACGATTCCGGATGCACACTTTAGTGCGGCAGCATAGCTCGGCGAGGGATACTAAAAATGGCAAAACTGATTTACAGAAAGAGAACGGTACAGAGATATTGGATTGATATGATGTAGGATGCCTAGTGAAATACAGAGCAATCTAGGCACGTGTTTTGAATGCTTCCACTAACTGTGTCCATTCCGGTGCTAATTGACTCGGTTTGGGTGTGAAGAGACCGTAAGGATTAATTACTTTTTTTTTGTTCAAGAATTCATTGAAAGTGTATTTGTATCGTGTTTTAAAACCATTCATCCAAGTCGGAACATATCAAGTACATCAGAAATGCTAAAATATAAAACTTATTAAGATAAAAACTTAAATGTTTAATCCAAATTGATTGGATGACGCACATTGTGCAGTCAAAACCATCTCATCATACGATTTGAACATCAAGTGTACGCGCCCCAGCCATGTTTCTGACAGTTTTCTATTTCCCACTTCTTCTACTTCCAGCGAAAAGGCCGACCTAAAGTCACGCTCGGACAGCACGAGCGTACCGCCGCTCGACTCGATCTACACGACGCCCACCGGTTTCCACCATCACCATCACCATCCGCACCATGCCGCGCACCATCCGCACCAGAACGGAACGCCCGGCTCGCCGGAAGCAATGAAGGTACGCATGGCTGCGATGATATTGCAGCCACCGACAAGAGTTTAGCAGACGCCAAACAGTGAGACCGACTGCGGCACGGTGAAGGAATCCCTCACGGACGATGCCTCGACCGGGGGCACTAGCAGCCCGCTGCAGGACGGCGCTGGCTGCGAAGGGGCCGAACCGTTGGCCGCGGGCCAGCCCGAACCGGCCGCCTTCGCAGCCAGCCGCACCGGTACCACGGTCGAGGAGGACGGTCGTTGCGTCTGGGAGGGTTCGTCGCCCGGTCGGCGGTCGCCGTCGTCCGCTGGTCTCGCCGGCCGGTCGCACGACCGCGTCCAAGGTCAGTGTGCGCCGCGGCCCGCCGGCACTAGGTTAGTGATAGACGGGCCTGCTGATGGTGCCGGTGCCGGTGCATCGGACGGCAGGCCCGACCAGACGAGGGCGCGTCTGCCGGCCAAAGCGAGTGATTATGGTTTGGAGCGGTTCAACCGGTTGCTGGATCGGTTGGACAGGGGTAACTTTTTAATCAAAACTAGCTTTAAGAAATCGTACTCACTGATCCTGATGTCGGCCCGCGGTTCGATTGCGGCCGGTGAACGCGGTGGCGGCGCTGCGTGCGGGGTTGAGAGTAGCGGCAACGATAGTACCGCCAGCACAAACACCGGCACCGTAGATAGCAAGACGGACGGGTCGGGAGCGGCTGGCCCGGGTTGTAACAGCAGTAGCATTAGTAACAGCAGCACCAGCAGCACGGGAGCAGGCCCACCGAGCGGAACGTCCGGCCCGGGGGCGCCCTTCAAACGGCTTCACCAGCAGCAGCAGCAGTTCGGCAAAGGGGCGGCTATGGGCGGATCGCTGCGCGGATGGTACCCGCGCGCGAGGGGTATTTTAATTAAAGCAAATTCCAGCACGGGCATCTACGAGCTCGCCGGAACGGGCCGGGCCGGGTCGGCAACGGTGGACCGGGCGGATAATGCAATAGCCCACCGATCACCCACCGAGCAGCAGCAGCAGCGTGCATCCGGACAGGGGCAACCGGTTCCGGTTCCGGATCCAACGGAAACGGCACCCACGAATGCTGCCACCCCGCCACCCGGCGGGCATAATTACAATAGCAACAGTTTAACGCCCGATGGTGAGCCGGCCACGCCTGCCGGCGAGGAAGCGAACGAGCCGCACGAAAGTGACGAGTTATGCCGGTCGGAAGTGTACGATAACGATTCCGGTTCCGGTTCCGGCGGGCGGGTGGGCGAGCAACTGCTCACCAATCGGTCCCCCGCCCAGCACGCCAGCCCGCGAAAACAGCCGGCACTGGTCGAGCCGGGCCGCAACAATTACGAAAACATCCGCCCGTCGGCCCACCGGCAGCGTTTGGCCAGCCTGGACAGTGCTAGCCGTACGCTCGGTTCGGGCAGCCGGAAACCGACCGGTCGGAAGCGATCGAACGCAGCCTCAACGGGCAGCGAGTGGGACGAGGACGGCTGGGCACCGGGCGAAGAGGAAGTGGCCAGTGGCCTCACGGACGAACAGCACCAGCTAAGCTCGAGCTTTCCACACGCGGCCAGCGACCACTACTGGCAGTCGGGCGAGTGTGCCGTGCCGACGCGCTTCTTCCAACGGCAAGACTACGCCCAGCCAGCAGCGTCCGATACCGGTGCGCTTGATTTCCCACCGGACCGATCGAACACAGCCTCCCTGGAAGGAGACCCGACCGGCGAAAGAGCCAGCAAACGAACGCTGGGCAAAAAGCGTTGGCTCGGCGGCAGTAAAGGTAGTAAAAGCAAGCCACTCGCCAGCTTGCCGGACCACGGGACGGGTAATAAAGATTCCGCCGAATTGCCGTTCCAGCTGACGACGCTGTTCACGGGCAGCAGTCACACCATCGGGACCCCGCGTCGCAAGCGTCCCGAGCGGGGGCCACAGCTGAAAAATATAAATCTTCATTTCCCCAACAAAACCAGCCACCAACACCACCAGCAGCAGCAGCGTGGGTATGGCGTCGAGCAGCCACAACACGAGCTTAGAAGCAGCAGGGTGCCAGGCACGGCCAACAACCCACCGGGTGCGCTTTTTCATCAGCCCACGGGCTACCGGCAGCTAGCGCTACCAGCACAGCCAGTGGCCCCATCCCACCACCGCCCCGGAGCATCGGCCCGGGGCGAACGTAAGTACTTGAACAAAGCGAAATCTCATTTCCTCAAGCTCGGCCAAAAATGGCGCCTCCTCTCGGCGAGTGGCGGCAAGCCGCGGGATACTACCACCTCCACCCACCGACCCGGTGCGCAGCAGCTCGTCAGCTCCTACAATCTGGATGATTTAATTAAGGCCACCCACCGGTACGGGCAGGAAAACGAAGCGGCCAACCTCAGCCAAAAGATCGTCTACAAGAGCTACAAATCCGAGCTGGACCTCACGAAGAATCTCGCCTACCTGGACAGCTTCCTGAACGAGCACTTCGACCGGGACGGGGACCGGCCGCGACCGGCGCCGGGACGCTACACACGCCACAAGCGCGCAAAGTCCTGCTCGAAAACGCTCGATCCGTCGCTGCGAGTGGCCGCACAGGCTGCGGGTCGACTGGGCGCGAATAGTGACGCGCTGGCACTGGCGACTGGCGATGAAGATCCCGAAGCGACGGACAGTACGCTGGAGGCGGCGGCTGGCACGGTGCCGCGTGGCCGCACCACCTCCAATCTGATACAGCTCGAGGACGTGTGGGACGGGGCAGGGACAAGGGGCCACGGGCACTGGGTTGCGACCAACACCAGCTCCAGCTCGAGTGAGTACCTGCGCAATAATCTTTCCTCCACACGTACCTCGACCAAACCGAACGTGAAGGCGAACAAGATGAGAGACTTTTTCCGCCTCGATGGCGCCACTGGCAGTGCAGAAGATGCTCGCTACGGAGGGAGCGTAAATGGTGGGCAGGAAGAGCAACCGTACGATGGGGAGGAAACGCAGCACCCAGAAGACGACGACGATGACGACGAAGACGATGAAGATGATGATGATGACGATGATGCTCGAATGCTACTGTTCGATTCGCTTGCGTCGTTCTCGGGCGGGCCTGGGACGGGTGTCGCGCCGGTTGGGTCCGTTTCCGCGCGAACGCTCGAAGGAGCGATGGTGGAGCATTACGGCAAGAACAATGCGACCTCAAGCTCGCTGAGCAGTAGCGATTACGCTTCCGTCTACAGTGCAACCTCGAGTGGAGGCAACGGCGCACCCGCTGCTGCTGCCACGTCCGGGAAACCTTCGCTGCACGCCACTCAGTTCAAGCTGCTTGCCACGCCCGAAGAGACGGCATCCGGCGGCGAGGGAGCAGCACGGATAGACTATGCACCCCAGAGCCAGCAGCACCAGAGCTCGCCCAAACAGCACCGCCCAGCCGCGACCCTTCACCAGCCAAGGATGCACCGGATGCAAAGCAACAATACGACCAATCCGTTCGTGACGCTAAGTGCCGGTGAAGGGCCCGCGGGATCTTCGAGCCATCGAATCTATAACAATTTCCTCGACGGCAGCCCGCGCCACCAGGCCGCCCTTGGCTCCGG
This sequence comes from Anopheles arabiensis, assembly GCF_016920715.1. Lineage (NCBI taxonomy): Eukaryota > Metazoa > Arthropoda > Insecta > Diptera > Culicidae > Anopheles > Anopheles arabiensis. The sequence continues at coordinate 42,999,923 of NC_053517.1, read as the reverse complement.
GCCCGGCTCGCCGGCAGCTCAGCGCGTCGAAAAGAACCACCGGCTGCGCAAACCGCATCCCGGCTCGGCCACCGTCGGGCCCGTCTCCCCGCGGGCCACGGATCGGTACGATTATCGCGTGCAGCCGAAACCATCGAACAGTCGGTCGCACTTCCGCCAGATGGTACCGACCGTGCTTGACACTGATTTGACGTACCAGGAGGATTATCTCGAGCACTATCAGAACGCGGCCAGGGCCCGCTCCTTGATGGGGGCGGACAGCGATACCGACCGCACGATGCGCCTGCTGCACCGCGGGCTCTACCCGGGCCACCGGAACGTACTGCCGGCGGGCGGAAGCGATGGAGAAGACTTACAAAACAATGCACTCGCTAACGAGCATTCCGATAACGACAGCGACGAGCAGGGCGAAGGGAAGCGCACCCTGACGAAGGTGGGCGGTGATGGGTGCTTCGTAGACGATGTTGTTACCACCGATGAGCTGCTGCTGCTGGTTAATGCTGCCATCGACATTCGGCGAAGCCACGCCGTCGAGCAGCCACTGTTGCTGGGCAGCAGCGGGCGAAAAAAACACGCCCGAAAGGGCCTGCCGCTGCAGCGCACACAGCCCGATGCTCACCGGCGGGCAGCTAACGAACCATTATCCGACAGTGAGGGTGCGGCGGCCAATGAGCACAAGGCACTGCTTGCCTACCGCCCGCACGCACAGCTGCCGTACGAGCTGAGCAGCAATCAGCTGCTCGCCGGTGACCACCACTTTCGGTCGGTGACGGCGGCGGGAACCACCGTACCCGTGGAACCAAGCACGCCAGGTACGGTCGGCGGTACCAGGCGATCGTTTGCAGGCTTAAACAATCCACCGACTGGAGCGCCGGCAGCATCTTCAGCAAAGTCGCCGGGCCCGACCAACAGCTACCTGGGCTACGGGCCCCATCGGGTGATTGTGTCACAGTCGCGCAAGGAGCGTGGTGAGGTGGTGCTCGAATACGAATGTTAGCAGGAGGTGAGGAGCGTCCGCTATCTGCCACCCGCTGCCGGCCAGGCTCGTGCTCTTTAACGGCTCTAGCTCCCAGTTGTACGTAAATGTAAATGTTTCGTGATGACGACAATAACTAGCATTGTAAGCAACCATTCCGCTAACGGTGCGCTGATCGCAACCAGTCGCGCGTACCGTACCGAATTCCTCGCAAACAAACGAACTAAACTCTCTCAACTATCCACTTTTCTCTGTTGTTCTCTCCCAGCCGTCACAAAGACAAAAGCAAGTGCAAAGAAACTTCCCTCTGACGGAAGGGCTCGCGTTCTCCTTTAGCCACAATGTCCGTCTTACTTTCGAGCAAATCGTGCGTTATCTCTGTCAGTAAGGGTAACTCATGGTCGTTCTCAAGTCACATCTATACGTGTAGATAGATTCATTACGAAGGAAAAATCAAGAAACTAAATTGTTACGATAAGAAAAGCTATAATAATCGTTATTGACGTCCCCGGTCGGAAATGGTGGATGGTAGCAAGTGCACATTGCTGCCGGGTGCAGGTATCTCCTATTAACGTTGTGAAACGATATGAGTCAATTGAATTGTTAAAATGACCAAAGGTAAAGATAGGATGTTTGATAGCGATGGGGTAGAAATCCAATCAAACTAGGAGTGAAAAAGAATAAAAGAAATGTAACAGAAAAAAAAACATAAAGGACAATGATGTTAAGAATACAGCTCTTGATTGGTCAATGTAATGTTCAACATGTTGTTATTGATTATGTCCACAAAACTTCATACAAAACCATCTATTGCTTGTTACGAAAATAACACAACAGTTACATTAACGTTTGTTTTTCTACATTTTGTAACATTTTTCTTGTTTCATCATACTGTTGTGCGTTATAAGAGAAAATCGTTCAAATACTTTTTTTAAAAAGTGCGAACTATCCTTAACTCATCATCCTCTTCGATTACATGTACAATAACATCAACGTTTTGGCACAGCTCTGTTAAACTTATACAAAAATGTTAGGCAATGTAAAGAAAATGTAAAAAAACAACAATTATAATGTATAAAAGCAACCAACTGTAGCAAACTACTGCGCAGAACAATGTTCTCACCTATTTCCCTACTTCCCCCTTCTAACGATGCTCCAATTGTCCAATCATAATCACTCGCAACGGCCACGGCAAACGAACGTGCTAACAGGTTAGATACGTAAACGTAAGCAATCGGCGTAAAATAATGCTACCGTTACTAAGGAGCCAGCAAGCGGTGCTGGTTATCGATACCGGTAAAACATTTTGTTCTGTTATTCACGAAAGATTTCCAACCAACAAAATGACTCGTTGAAGCCAGTGCATCTATCTTCGTGTCGCATTTGCTTCACCACAACGAATGTAACATGACGAAACAACAGATTTCACACGTTTTCTAGTACGATAAGTAAATCCTTCAGCTAGTGATTGAATCAACATACCACTTACGGACAAACCTATACCTACACCTAAAGATTCTATACATGCAAAACACTTTCAACCATGCAACCCACCCAACTAACCATTACACGAACAGTCAAACGCCTAAATCATCCTCATTTCCTCAACACTTAGCCTATGATGGCACGAGTTTATTTTTTAGTTACAAAGTCAATTCATTTATTCCCTCTCACACAATCTCTTACTGTTGACACTCAAGACACATTACATACGTTTCGTTTAACTGTTCGCTTTTGGTTGTTTTGGTTGTTGATTTTTTATACTACAGTTTTATTTATCATTTATCATCATTTTATTTATTTTCTCATTGTATGCGCTAAGTTTAGTTTAGTAGGCACTTTTTTCTTAAACTTGTTTTAATCTTAGCTCTAGAATAGTTAAGTTTTGTTTTAAATCTAATTTCACTGATGTGTTTTGGTTTGGTAGATTAATATTTAGTTTAATAAGATTGCGTTTCTGCGTGTACGGGTTTAATTTAATTTATCATTAAAAGGCTGAACCGTTTGATGCGAACAAGGTGGTGATTTTAATCGATCAACAAATACATTTATAAAAAAATAAGCAAACATTAATGATTTTCATTTTATCACACCAATCACACACAATCACACCAATTACACCATCCAAATGCAACCAGCCACACCTATGTTTTAAATAGCTCAAGACACACTTTCAAATCATTCGAAAATATAGCACACCCAGCAGCTTCACATTCTATATTTACACTAACATCAACACCACAAACATTTGAGTTAAAACTTCCTCTCCTTGCTCATCCCCAGCATTGAAAAAGCTCTTCCACAACCACTTTTAAGTTCGTTTTCATCTTTTTCAATAAGGTGTTCTTTGTTTTGCAACACTCCCTCATAATCAACATCATAGTAGTTTCATTCTTCCAACAACCTGTACGCATTCTGGTACCAGTGAATGGATGATGGAGCAATCTTATGTTCTACAGAAGAGTGACACTCTTTCCAGCTCTTTCTTTAACAAGAAAGACAACAAACCCGATTAAACACACTTTTTATCAAGCCTGAACCGTTAAACGGGAACGGACAAATAAATTGCTAGAAATGAAAATCGATCCAAATTCCTGTTGACCCACACCCTTGCCAATCAGATTGCAATCAGAGCCAATAAAATGGCGGCCCACCGATAAAGAAAGCGAAGAAAAAGCTTAAAAATTATCTCATGACTCATGTTGAATGTGAATCGGGAAAACAAAGCCAGCAAAAACGGTCACAAAGCAACTTTCACAAAAGCATCCCAGAGAAGGAAAAAAAAGATCGAACGAAAATTTCGATTACCAGAAAAGAGTGAAAATTACCGAGATTGTCTGTTGTGTGCTGCTTTTTGCTGTTTCAACGCTCCGATTCTGCAACACACCCGTTGCTCATTTCATTCCCCCTATAATCTCATTACTTTTTCCCTTATCCGCATTGTGACAACCGAAAGGAGACTACTGATCTGACACTCCCGTTATTTCATTCTAATCTCGTACGATTGGTTCGCTCGGCAGATCTCCTTTTAAGGCTTTGGTTCCTTATGAATGGAATTGTGCTTTCTCTGCTTTTCAATGTACAGTGGAACCTCGCATAAAGAGTTTAATATGCTCCAGTGACTACCTCGTTACATAAAAAGCTCGTTTTGCGAGAGGCTTTTTTCCATAATTTTTTTATATAAAAATGAAATAGTTCGTTTTAGGACCAAAAATATGCTGGTTTTAAATGCATAAACGCATCTGAAAATATGAATAATGTCTCGATAATACTAGTAATTGGAAAATATGTTCGGTTCACTATTTATTTGATTTATTTATTTATTTATTTCTTTATGTTTTACTTTTCTCACTGTTTATTATTGATCTATTTTCACTATTTCGTTGTCATTATTATTGATTCATTTTCTTGAAAAACTAATCAATTGTTTAGTCTTTTGATCGTTATGCGAGATTTTACTGTATAAAAGCGGTATTTGTAAAGCATTTAAAAATATCGTTATGCGAAAAAATCGATTCAACGGTTTCTCGTTATGAGGGGTTCCACTTTATATACCAGAGAATAGAAAACGATTTCCGAATCCTTCTTTTCTTTGATCCCTGATTACCTTTTACCATATTAAGGTATTTTTAGTGATCAAGTGTAAGAGAACGTGAAGTTTTACATGTGTGTCTATATTATTCAGAATCAAATTATTCAGATATTAATCAAATTATGGTTTATTATTTACCATATAAATTAATATTACTTTTTAAGCTGCTCACTCTAAAATAGATGTATTAAAATTCGAAATATCTTACATTTATTCTGCCTCAAAACCAATTTCACATTGTATTAAAATTAAGATGTCTGCGAGGTATGAATGACAAAAAATAAGTTCTATTTATTATCATAAGCTGGTGTTCAGATTATGATAGTATTAGCAGTAAAGATGTACAATACCTTTCATTTGATATTTTATGAAATAATAATGTTTCACTATTTCACGTTCACTTTAACTTTATCACTATAAAGACCTTTACCCATCACCTAGTTTATCTATAACGAACCCATGTCATGTTTTCTTTCTATTTATTTTAACCACCCTGTCGCTGTACCGGCAATCGATCAATGCATCCACCACATGGACAACACGACTCTGTCTTTCCTTTCTATCACAATCGTTTTATACCATCGTTTTTGTTGTAAATCGAAAACAAAACTTTTGTGCATTTTCGACTCTTAGCACCGATAAGCAGTCTCGGCACTTGCGCAATCATCCATCGACCCACATCCCGAGCACACTCATTACAAACGCTCTCCATGGATCGTGTGTGTTTGTAGAGATGCATCACTTTCTGATGCATTGTTGCCATCGACGACTGACGTCATAGCCCATCGTCACATTCATCGAACCATCCTTTCGCCAACAATCAACACTGCTCACTACTCCCCATCACACGGTATCTATCTTGTTTCCCGGTTTGTGTTCGGTTCTACTGTTTGTTGGAATGGCGTTTCTTTGTGCTATGTTTGCGATTTCATCATCTGTCTGTGTTTGATTTCACGAATGTCTCCTTTTGTGTAGCGTTATTTTTACATTTAGTGTTTGTTTCAAATCACCTGTACACCTACCATATGCACCATCGTCCAAAGAGTCAACTGTAAACTTTTTTTTTAAATTGTATTGCCTTTTAAAGAGAAACTTTCGATTTTTTTACAAACTACGTTTTTTACATCAGAGATCAATTCCAAAATATTTCATTATTGATACGATATAAATGGATTTCACCTTGAAGCTCAACACGAGGGCTAAATAATTCATTTTCACGTTTTGCTGTGCCAACATGCAGATGGAAAGCATGAATACACCGCAGCTACTACATAATTGCTGCGCAATAACAACTACAAGGTGCTGTACCACCACGGAAATGCTCATGTTTTGTTAAAAATGCATCACGATCACGAAGCACACGCCTAGCCTGAGAGGAAACATACTCACCGAATACATGAAGTATTTTATCAGCCAACCAGATTATGCAAATTTATTTCTGCACAAGCATGGCTCTAGCAAACTGTATTTGCTTTTACGGAAATGTACATTTCACTTCTGCTACCACTGTTTTGCGCAAGCTGTAAGAATTGAAAAAACTTGAACCTTAAAAGTGAATCCTAGTTGTGCTGACCTATTGGTCAGCGCAACACTGACATCATGAGTAGCAGAAGTTGGGGCTAGTGTATCACGTTAAGCAAATCTACCTGTAACTTACTAACAATTGTTTTCCATAAGATTATTCTTTCTTCGCCATTCTACACTTACTCTTTAACTTATTGAGTTTTTAGCAGTTTGAGTCACAGAAAGAATAAATGTAAAAACGACTTTAAAATTGTTTTAAAAATATGTGATATTTGATGCCAAGGGGCAACATTGCTATTCATATGAGGCAAGACGGCCACCTACATAAAATTAAAACATGGAATTTTTAGTATGTGTAGCAATAATGCTTTTTTTACGCTTCACTTATGTGTTCGTTTTTGCCGTGGATTGTATCGCAATATCATGGCTACACGTCAGCATCTTGTTTACGGCAACAATATTTAATTATAGAATTAACAAGTTAATTTCTTATTTAAATTTGGTTCTCTATTGATAAATTTGAAAAAATTACTTTACCAAACAAATAAAAAAAAGTCTGATAATATTATGAAAAACTTTTCCGTGGTTTTGCGGTGGGCCACATATTTTCTCAATGTTGTTATCCTATATGGTTTGACAGCTCACATTATTTGGTAACAATATTATGCTTGATAATTTAAGCGCCGCGACATATGAATTCGTATGACCACCGCTTTGCCCACCGCTCAGCTTTGTATTTGGCGCTTAGTGAATCTTTTGAGAACGAATGAGGTACGAAAGAGAGAACGAGAACGACATGTGCTACGCCGCTAAGCGCTAAGTGCTCACTCAAAAAACTGTAACGTCAGGCCGGCAGTCAAAGTGTTAATTTTGCTGCACATCATAGAAAAAAATGATAAATTGTTTGGTTCATTTGGTGTTAATTGTTTGTCAACAAAGCCAAACTGTTTCGATCGTTGGAGCGAGCGGATGACTGTGGCGACCTAGTTAACTACATACGTTTAATTATTTTTGTTTTATTTTTTTAAATTGTTTTAATTATTTTTAGTGACAACTCATTTGGTCATTGAACTAAAAATTAGCTTCAAAAAATGCTTGGTGGCACTCTAGCTCCTTTGGAGATCTTATCTCAAATTCCGCTAACTTCAAAGAGCAGCATATTTAGATAGAGCTCGGTGTTTATGTGTGCACTAGCACCACAAGACACCACGCGTCTCCATCTGCACAAGAGATGCTAGGCGTCTCCATCTATATTTCCATCTCGACACAAGTTCCGACACATGTGACTGTGAATATAAATTTCAATTCGATTTTCTTTGAAGGAGTTTTGAATTATTCAAAGAAATGAAAAGCTAAAAAAAACATCATAATCGGTAGCAGCTTCAACCGATTTCATTTTTTTTATTGCTTCACATGACGTATGTTATCTGTAAGCCGATGAAAACATGCAAGTACATCCATGGAACCATCTTTTCTTCAATTTAAACGTTCTCTGGAGTTTTGATTTTTTTTATTTCTGTCCTTCTTTTTTTCTTTTACTTCTTTATGATATATGAATGAACAAGAAGCCAGGCAAATGTGTACGAACATATTGCGATCGGTGGTGAGTCGAATGTGCTAATAAAAACTTTCACTCGTGTAAACATATGCATAATGTTTAAGGCACGCATCTGTCAGAGTCTTGCTAACTTTTGCACAATGTTTGTTTTATGCAACATACCGCGTGAACAGTAAAAAAAACTGCTTTGACTGTGACGCATCAGAAGCTTAGTAACAATAAAATCACACCAACTCGACGAATCACCCCATACACACACACACTTTTCCTTGTCATCGTTGAATATTGCAAGCTGATGCTCTCGTTAGAGACCCGTTAGAGAAGACAAACTCATCAACTCATCAAGCATAGCTGACTACAGTGAAACACCGTTGGTATGGGCTTTCGTGAGCTAAGACTCAAATTTATGACATCGAGTGTCAGCATAAATAAAGAGAGATTATAACGCGCGTACATTTCCACTTCGCTAATCCGTGCTTGTGCTTTGACTCGCTCCATGCTCCCACATGGATGTATTCTATCACATGACAACACTCCTGCCCTAACGTAACGCGAGAACGTCGCTCTGTATACGGGACGAGTAGTGATTTAAAGGCCCCTCTCGAACGTACGGTTAGATGAAAACGCTCTAGCACTGTCCATGTAGATTATCCTTTTTGAACCGATGCTTGCTTTTTGCGCAGCTAATATCAATGGAACACGACTCTTATAACCTAGCGCACTGCAGGAAATGAAGTTTTCAGTTGTGTCGTGTTTTACGTGACATGCAAAAGAAAAACGTTAGCGAACGACTGCTTTCAGATACCCTATATGAAATCGTTTTAATTTCCTGTGAGATTTTTCCCCATGAACTTGCCTTTTGGATGGGAACGTAGGTCTCAAAAGTTTTTAACTTGCTCATGTTCGCTATTGTTCTAAAACAAATATATAAGAAGTGCTCTTCAAAATTCACTATTTTTTATCTTCCCTCACCTTTGTGTTGGAACAATTATAGGTTAATTATGAGGAGAGGGTATGATTGTACGATGAAATAGGATGGTTAAAAGATACATCAAAAGTGAATACGATACAGGGTAACTTTTTTTTAATAAAATCAAGTTGCTGAATTCAACAGCGTGCAGATGACTCTATGAAAACGATGTGTCGAAATGTGTATGATGCGGTTTGTGTACAAGTTGGTTTGGCATACTATATCGTTGTTATCTTTCTTATAGAATACAGCCATGTTCTTGTTCGATCGACAGAATGTATACACGTGAATGGCATCTTTCATTACAAAACTGTATTGCAGTGATTAGTGTCTTTTTCTTTGCATTTTTGATGGTAAATAACATTACCAATTTCCTGTCTGCCTTCATCCCAGAAACTTCTACTAGAAACATCATCCCATTGCCATGTCTTTCTCAGTCAAATTGAAGCTCATTACATTCTATTACAAATATTAATTCAGAATCTCATTTTCCACTTATTTCATCAAAGCTTTTTAAGTCTGCGTTTTATTAATTTTTCTCTTTTGTTATTGATTTTTGCTCAAAAACTTTATCAACAGAAAACATATCCACGCAACAAGCACACACACTCCTGCCCTATCACAAAGCAAGAAAGATAAAAAAGTTACAACTGACAAATACCAAACACCGTAACAAATGAACATTGCTAGCCGATGACAGACAATGAATGTACGAAAAAAGAAACGAAGAACAACTACAATTAACTACAACTACTACTACTACTACTACCAAACAAACGAACTAAGAAAAACAAAAGAATTTACTTGAGTATAAAAGTATGAAACAATTTATACATCTATATATACACGCACGTATAAATATATATATACATCTATATTATATAGTTGGATAATTAAAGACTGCGACAGAATGAGTGCGAACTGTATTAGAATGGCCTTTTGATTCATGATTTTTTTTCTTTCGTCTGCCGTTGTGACTCTATAAAAAAACCTTCTATACAATTTTATATACATATATACATATTTGTTCTTGTGAATGGATTGTTCTGGGTTTGATTCTCTCTCTATATATATATATGGTTTGAACAAAAAAACGCATCCAGCTGCCGAGCATCCGTTTGTTCTGATATTATCTGACTGATTGATTGATTGATTGATTGATTGATTTACTGATAGCAATTTAGTTCTGTTTTGTTCCCTGTATTATCACACACTTCCTTTTCACTCATCATGTGGAGCTCTGTTTCTTTCTGTTTTATTTCTCTCGATCTCTGTCTCTTCCTATCGATAGCTCTCACTACTTGTATGTTATTTCCTACATCTGTTCATAGATTGTTTGCTGTTTTTTTTATCTTGCTGCAGGTTGAAGATCCACTTCCCAATAAATATTACTTCCTGCTGTGACATCCCTTTGTTTTAGAATGTGGTCCATTTCTCTCGTGTTTTAAGTTGAGCTCTCAAACTCCTATTCTCATGCTATTCTTGAGATTGCGTTTATTTTCATTATGTTTTATATGGGCTGCTATTTACAATCTAGAATACAGAGAAAGTTCCATCGAATGTGTTTTGTTGCCTTTTCTTTATTGCATCTCTTTCTCTCTACATCCGTCCTTGGTTTTTGATGAAAATGGTTTCTGTTCATTTTCTAATGTTACATTAACAGATTATGCGTTTGGTAATTGATGAAATATTATTTCAGACTCTACCGTTTTCTTACATTATATATTGTTAGTGCGAATGGCATATTACACTCATTGTCGTTAATTTCATAGCCGTTGTGTTTCGATTTATATCAAAGCTCCACCTGAACAGTGATGGATTGGGACTAATATGATGTCGATGATACTCACACTTGTTGCTATTTGGTTTGATGGAATGATTGATCGTACACATACATAATTATTGCTGGTGATGGATAATGGTAATACCGCTGCTCGGTTGATGAGTTCTGTCTTGCTCCTGTTATTTTGTTCACGTGTGTATGCAAAATCGTGTCTTGCGTTCATCTTTCGTTTCTCACCACACTTACTTTGCAACGAATGCGTTATGGTGTTGCATAGGTATGATTTATCCAGCAATACAACTGGTGATGCGCGCCAAATACTGAATCCTTTCTCTTCCTCTACTCACCTGTTGCGGAACGCGTGAATGAACGGATATGGATCGACTTGTTTTGTGTCTGTATATGGTTGACTGCACTATTTTGCACCATCTTTCAGCATCAGTTTGGTTTGTTTGTTGGTTTTTAGTTTGTGTTTTGGACGGGTATGTATATTTTTTAGTTTCTTTTAAGCCGCATCATTTTGCTGTGTGCAAAATTTAATGTATGTTTTACGATTAAGATTGCAAATCAATGCATTTTGTTCTCCTTTTGTTTTAATCAAATCTATTTTTTTAAAGTTACTCAAAATTCGACAATGATTGGTTTGTTCTCTGTGACATTTTGAAAACAGATTGTGAAGAACTACTGAATGTCATATCTAGCTTTGCTCACGCAAATATAGTCCTACATCTTTTTTCAATATATTGTGCATTAGAACGAAAAACAATTGATTTCACAATTTTGTTGGCGTTATCCCTTTATGTTGTTTTGATCAGTTCTCCTTTTTCTATTCCTACCCTTTGTGGCTAACGGTCTTGATGAGTGATGCTGAAGGTATTGTTTACTATGTTTTATCTAACCAATAGAGTGTGCGCATTTTGGCTTTGGGTTTTGTTTGTTACAGCATTTGTCCGAACTTGCTACATATATTTATTCATATCACTTTGCATCTTGTTGTTGTATACCAACTTTTTGTTTGTACTGTTTCTTTTTAACCTAGACATCTTTGTATGAGTTCTATCACTTTTCATTACGATTTTTCATCACATCCATCACGATCACGATTGTTCATCGTAGTACTTGCAATTTATTTAGCAAGGAAATTGTCACATCAAATGATTTAATGCAAAACCAATACATAAATCAATACAAATATTTAAAATGGAATGAATATTGTGCAACATTTATACCCACACGCATCTTTGAACGGAATGCTACGCTAGAACTGTTCAAACGCCTGAATAGACATAATATCTTTTTTTGTCAAGTTAAGAATAACAAAGTTATGAATGCCGTTGACGCTGATGATTGTAGACTTCTTAAGAAACTGAACATTTTCCTCTTCCCTTTAATGCATTTCAACCTCCATATCCTCTACACCTCTGTAATATCTCGTGTTTGATTACGCTCACATGCACTATATATGCTGCACCTGTTTTATTATGCACTATCTTTTCACTTTTATAAACTTTTTTATATAATGAAATTATATTTGTAATATACATACAATCTACATGTTAGCAGTATAGGTTTCGTTTAAAAAAACATACAGTCTAGAAAATGTATCTAATTTCAGCTACGATAACTGCGGTGGCTTATTAGCCAGGCGACAAATAATTTTCATATGGATAGAAACACCATACAGCACATAACCACACACCGCTCACTGTCTGATGCAATACAAAAGCAAAGGAAACGGTTACGATGGGCTTTGCAATTCTCGGTGCGCAAGATGAATTGCCTTTTAAAAACACATTACGCCGAGGGTTTACAAAAGGCTTTCAGTTTACGATTATTGTCACAATTGGACGAAGCCTTAGGCTCTGGGAAGGTTTATTTTTCCTCTTGAGCCACTGGTTCTATAGCTGCTCTCTTCACCCTAACCTCTTGCAGCACATACGTACATATCTTATGGCATGTTTTGTGCCACATTACGGTACAAGTAAACTCACATTCCGGTAGTGTGAGCAAAGAAACAATTTACACAAACAACATTCAACGAGCGCCATCGTGCGGTGGGGAGTTTTCTTCTGCTCAAAAGCTGAAAACGACAGACCTTCCAAATAAAGCTTAACTGGCGAGCCGGGAAGCCCCGTGCGGTCGGGTTACGGTACTTACGTACATATAGTACATTTATAATCATGTTTCACGCCACTCGAGCAACATTATGCTACACCCAAGGCCGTGTAATTTTCTCGCGGAAAGAACCCCTCGATTTCAATGTGGGCCTTTTTTACATTCGGTTTTTACTGTCTGTGGCGCGGTTTTCACTGTATTTTTTCCTCGTCGCTTTGGTTTCCACGGCAAACAGAAGTAAATATTTGCAGCAGGCATTAAAGAGCGTACCCCAGATAAACCATAATCTTATTTGCTGTAAGCTTTGCCGCTGAACTGCCGTTTTTTGTGTTCCGCAGAGCGCCTAAAATTATAAGCATTCGTTGAAGCTGTTTCAAATTAAGTAATTATGTGCGCATTAACCTTTTGACGAATTGGTCTAAGAGATTGTCTTAATTCGCTAAGGTACGGGAGATGTAGCCGGTAGACACAGACTTTGTTGACGTTGTTCATATTCCTGCTCGCTTACAGCGTTCTTTCTGAAAGCTCTAACGGATAATTCATTTGGTACGGATTGTTATAGATGATTTTAACAGAATACGGTCTTAAGCTTATAAGCGAGTACAAATAAAACCCTCATTTTCAAAGACGCTACCGTACATCCCGATGCGCAGTTTAAGTTTAGCACAAACAAAATAAATCAGAGAAATCTGTTTTGTTTTTCATAAATCGTTTCCTCTAATCCATCTTGATTAGAAACAGTAGGATAAAAATTAAAAATCGCATTTTTAGAGAATTTTTCTCTCTGCCACTCTCAGCCTCTGTTGTGAACTGAAGTAACAATGAAATGAAAGTATTAATGAAATGAGTAAAAAAAGCACCTCCTAACTTGACATTGATTTACACCACGACCTTTACCAAATAAAACACTTCAGCTAGGCGATCAAACCATTCTTTCGGATTTACACACTTTCTCTCTCTCTCTAGACCGCTCAATAATGGGGCCCTTCACGATTCTAGTCAGCTTTTTGTATGGAGTTTGACAGTTGGAGGCTGAAATCATGTAAACACTCCATACAAAACCACACATAAAACTAGCCTGCAATTTTCAGTCTAGATTATTCTAGCCTCAAAGCTAGAATTAGATTCGAGTACCTGCTCGAAAAATGGCAAAACAAGGTGGTGTTTACATTTATCCCAAGGTGCATTAAAGAGATCAGGTGATGTCATCTAGAATCAAAGTGTAGTCGATGTGGTCTCATAGCATATTTTTTATAACCAAATTTGAACATCATTTTTTGAAAGGACGGGTGAAAACTTTTGCTCAAATAGCTTTCTGGGGGCTTGACGAATACACAAAACACTCCATTCAGAAACAGGAGCGTTAAAAATCAGCCTTCTAAATTCATACACCTTGGGATAAGCCCACCTGTATATTATACCCACTGGGATAGCTGCTATACAAACTGCTATAGAATGCAAACAGGTGACAGACTGAAATTTCAGCCTACGAACTTAAAACGGAAAGGGCCCCAATGATAGAGAAAACTGTCCACACCGTGTCCAGTTCACAGTAACGAGAAAGTTGTTACACTAAATCGACCATCACAATTCCATTTACTGACCCCGGATGTAGCGGACTGTAACTCATGGCAATAAAATTGATGTAGTTTAATAACAGTACCGATTGCTTGCTGGTTTGCCTGCGTCCAATACAAAAAACACGTACTCCTCCACTCTTCCACCACTCCACAGTAATATCCTGTTATGAGCAGGCAGGTGTTCAAAAGCCAACTGTACTCTGCCGCTCGATGGATGGAAAGGCAGGCTCGGAAAATGAGAGTGAAACATAATTTCCGTCCCAATAATCATAAACATCTATCGATCTTTCTCCCCCCCCCCTCCCCCCATTCCGACGCTTTTGGCGTGCAAACTTTCGACATCAGATTTAATTCACTTTTTCACCGACACATTATCATGGGTGCGTGAAGCACATTACTGCCTGTTTGGAAAAGTTCCCGTAAAACGAACACAAAAAGCGCAGCGAAAAAAAAGGTGAGCAATAAAATTTTCTTCTACGAGGAAACTTTATTCGCTTTTTTGGTCTAGTTTCTTACAATACGTTTTTGGAATTTAGGAAAAGCGAACATTCTTAGCGAAGAAAGCAAGAAAAGTGTTTCCCAAAGTGAGACGTTAAAAATGCAATAATATTCGAGACCATACACACAACAAGCTCTCACACACACTCACTCGTCAATGTATCGGTGAAAAGCGACGGAAACTTAACCGTAAACGATCAAAATGGCAATTGATAAATATGTACACCGTGCTTCTCTGCAAATTGAGTTGTGCGTTTCGGTAGGTGGACGGGTGCCCCTGATCAGAAACCGAAAGGAACAGCAACTTTCCGATAGATCTCAAGTTTTCTTTCACGTCCTCTACCGTTCCACCGAGTACGCACACTAGCTCGGTACGATGGAGTGCCGTGCAGACATTCCAAGCGGAAGTCAATATTCTTAAAAGCATCCTGCCACGAAACATGCTCCAGCGAAACATGGAACCTAGTTCGGGAAGCGAAATTGCTAAGCAAGTTACCAGATGTTGCGCTTTTCTGTCGACGTGCGTGTCTATCTGCTGCTCTACGAGCCGTACGTCCACATACAGAAGCATATTGTTTCCTACTTATCAGAGAGGGTTTTTTTTTTCTTCTTCTTGTTGCATCTGCAAATAGCAACATAGCTCCAGCAAAAGCATTCCGGGTACCTCCGGTTTCATGCGGATCGAAGTATTGAGTCGTCACACGACACACAACGAGACCCGTTGAAATCGTTTTCGTATAAGCGAAAAGAAATCATCGTACGTTTCCCATTGAGCTGTGTGTAGCGGGAAATGTCGCTTCTTTGAATGAGGGAAAAGCATTTCCCTCTATACACTCATACGTGCGATCTTATCGGCTGTACCACTCCCAACTAACCTCAATTGAACGTAATTCTTATGCACGTACAAGCTCCGTGCGGACTGTGTTTGCCAAAAGCAACCCACCATCAGCATCACAAACTGTGTGTCTCGAGCTGAAGATGACGATGTCCTAGCGGACAATTGTGATGATGGCGATGGCGATAATAATGACGATGTCATGCCTTATGTTTATATGAAGCAGAATACTGCGGACACGGAGCAAAACTCATCGCAACATATGTAGCTGCCAAAGAAATGGTATGATTTTTGTAACCATTTCACTGTTCAGTTCGCATCATCCAACGTTGTAGCACGATTCACAAGACACTCTAGTGCACGCATAGGAATGTACTGTCCATGTGTTATGGAGTAAAAAATAGACAGAATATTGACTGACACCAATAACCGTAAAACGTTCCAAAATCGATCAACAAACGATCGATCCGCGTCCAAGCAGCAAATACACTCTGTTTCTATCTCCTCCCCTGCCTCCTTAGCATAGCATACGTATGCTGCAGAATTTATTCGCCAAGTGAAGCATAGAACACAACATCACGCTGGTTTGGGTCTGTACATTCGACGAAACCTTCTCTCGTTTCCGTTCCGTTTCCTTTGCTTTCGCTCAGACGCTTTGAAATGTGCCGTTAGGCATGCCCCTCCTTCCCCTGCGTGTGTGGTGTAAGAAGCGTTGAGAGAATCGGCTGAAATTTGATAACGATACGTGCAGCAGTAGCGTACTTCAAAGCAGAATAACATGCGTATCCCCTATTAATATGCGACAAACATTCGACAACTGTGTGTTTAGATGGATTGTAAATAATCGTTATCGTTACTTGGTTGCAAAGCTTGTGTTTGTGTTTCCTGTAACGTGTCTGTAGAATGTATCGCTTGGCTAATATAGTTTCATCTTTGCTTTCTTTGTTAATAGTACATCATAATTCTGTTACATTTTGTTTGCACCGTTTCTTCGCTACCCACAATCAAATGCACTAGAAAGTTTGTATATAACCTGTAAACGACTTGCATTCACATAAATGCTAACTATGCTTGCTTTTATTCCATCTTACTTATTTACTACTATGTAACACGTTCCACTAGACAACTTTCGATTTCGGTCTAACTAGCTCATGTCAGTGGCAATATTAAACAGCACAAATTTATAGAAGAAAAACATACGAGCATCGCAAAAGAAAACACAAATTTGCTCCTAGTGTGTATGCAACTTCTCGCATGCATACGTTACGAGAATTTTAAGTTACGCTCCAGTAAAATAAAATGTCGTGCGTGTACGTCAGCATGATACTACAACATATTCTGCGCCTAGTATTCAACAGAGTTAATTAACAAGGGCTGAAATTATTTACATATCAGATGCAAACTCTCCTGTCAATAGCATGGAAGTTAAACATACCACGCAAACCTCACCGGAAAAAAGGACATTCGCAGACAAGGGACTAAACACAAACACACACTGTACTAACAATTTCCTGTCGACACATTTGTAACCACATCTAGTTCATTCTTCGTTCGTAGTGAGTGTGTTGTTAGTGTATTTGTACTTTCTTATATTCCAAATTTTACGCTTCTGTGTACAACACTCGAAACAACACTTGCATTTCCACCAGAAAAAAAAAGTTTCCGCCACTATCTGCTTAAAGCTGGTAGCACGATTTTGCGAACAACTGCACTGCAACGCGAAAAGCAACTGCGACAAATCGGCACAGAAACATAAACTGTTGCAATTATGTCTACCAATGAGACCCGCTCAGCATTTGTTTGCAGCGTTGTACTCCTAGCTTAGTTTCGCTTTCAACACATACCCATTCAATACTTCATTTGCTATCACGTTCCGTTTTGTCGCGGGATAGTTTTAGTTTAAATTTCGCGACTGAAAGCTTCATGCCGAAAACAGTCAACTTTCAACACCTTCACAGACACTCAAACTAGCAAAATTATTAATTTTTCTATTGTTTCACTGTGTGTCAGTGCTACCGTCTACAATCACACTCACACACACACACACACCCAGTGCCGTATTTTTAATACACGAAAATCTCTTTTCTCTTTCTCTTTTTCTCTCTCTCTCTCTTTTCTCTTTTCTTTTACGCTTCTTGGTGTTCATGGTGCCCTGACTTCCGCCCCTTCTTTCACGTTCCACAACCTGTCCCACATTCTTCCGTATTCTCTCCCTTCTCTTTGCCCTTCTCTGTCCCTTTTCTCTCTTTCTCTCTCTCTCTCTCTATCTGTTTCTATGTATCGTTCCCTAATTATAGACGATGCCCGTTCTGCGGACATTCGGCAATCACGTAGCCTAGCGGGAGCGCGACCTGCCGCCCGTGTCCCCGGTGGTGTCCCCCGTGGCCGTCAGTGCGGCAGCTGGCGGTGTCGCCGGCAGTCGCGTCACTAGTGGCGGTGGTGGTATTGGTGACGGTGACACCCATCACGACATTTACTACTATCATCCACGGCACGACTGCCAAAGCCACAGCCTCGAGCACAACTACGAGAGCGAACACAAAAAAGCACACAAACAACAGCACAACAATCACTATGCCACCTATCACTACACCGGCAAGTCTGGCCACCATCATCCACCTCACCATCATCACCAGTACATGTACACCAGTAACAACAGCAACAGCAGCAACAACAATAACACCAGCAACACTAACCACCACAACCAACCGAACGGGCCGGGCAGTAATGGCAATGGCGGCAGTGGCGGTAACGGCGGCGGCAACAATCACTCGAAAGGTCGCGCGAAAGCCAAGCGCAACGAGTACGAGCGCCCCGGTGGTCCGTCCCCGGGCGGCACCAATCCCACTGCGGCCGCCGGTGCGGCCGGTCAGTACGGTGCCGGCGGCAGCAGCCCGGCCGGCACCGTCGACCACGGGGGCAAGTCCTCGGCCAAAAGTCGGCAGCTAAGCTGCGAGCTGTTCGATCCGCCCGGCTACGGTGAGCCGAAGCACCACGGCAAGCACCACACTAAGAGCAAATCACAATCGCAAATGCTGCTGCTGCCAGCACCGACCGCCACCAACACCGCCACACTGCCCGCCCACATGCTCACGTCCGCCGGTGCACCGACGCATCCTTCCTCCTCCTCCTGCTCCTCCTTCCATCGCGCCTCCCTGTCCGATTCACGCGAAACGTCTCCCACCTCTCCATCGCCTCCGCCGCTTCCACCGCTGCCGCTCGGTGGCCATGCCGCTGGCGGCAATACTGCCAAACAGCAACAGCAAAGTGTGCAAAATGGCAAACAACAAACATCGCCAGCATCGTCACCGACGATCGCCCGACGCTATCAGGCGAGCAATAATGCAAATAAATCACACTACCACCATCACCAGCAGCAAGCGCTGCCCCTAACGCCACCAGCAACACAGCAGCAGCAACAGCAACAACCGCAACAACACTACACTAAAAAACACACTCAGAAACATCAGCAACAGTCGCCGGTAAATAATAGTGCCAATGGGCACGGCAGCAGCCGGGCCAGTTAGTTGCAGCGACGGGAAGTGACAGATCGCACCGTGGGTGGGCGGGTGGCCGATCGGGTCGGTTGAGCAATGCTAGAAGAAGAAAACACTCGAAAGACATGGAACGAATACATTAAACGCTCAGGACGGTGCCGGACACGATCAAACAGCATCTCTGTTTACTAGCAAATCACAATATTACCGGAACGACTCGGCGTGTGGGGGTGTATGGGGGTTGGGGTGAGCTGCGTGTGGTCAATTTCTCTTCGGTGCAGTCGGTGCAACAATTGTGCCTCAAATGTTGACGCACACAAATGCAAACACAAAAAATGTGCGACGCAAAAACACGCCCGTTTGCGAGAGTGTGTACACACAAGTGGTCGCTTCTGGATAAGTCCTCGGGATCACATCGTGGCACGATTCATTCCCATCTCCATGGGGGAGTTGTTCCTACCTTTTTCCTCCCATCACGGTAGCTGCTAAGCCGGTTCCTTGCGCAGTGTGTGCAGTCCGAGCACAAACAGTCCAGAGCAGAGCTGAACACAACGGCTGTACATATAGACACCACTTCTGTGTGCAAGTGGACACAGACAGACTAGTGGTACAAGTTTCCAGGATAATCTCAAGAATAGAGGAAAACGCTCACACACAAAAACGAGAAAAACAGTTCAGTAACAAAACACAGAACAAAATAGAGATTCAAGCGAAACGAAGCTTCACGCCTCCTTCCCCCCCAGTGGATGCGATGTAATATTTACATACACTTCGGAGAGGGAGCTATAAAAACCAGACCCTCCCACCAAAGGAAACATGATTTATGAGTACATTAAGAATGTGTAGATAATCGGTTCAGCTGAAAAGCGGGTCATGGGATACGTGGGAACACCGCACCAACCGGACGGACGAAAACAAAGTTGAACGAGTGTTGGTGGTTATTGCTGTTGCTGCTGTACGTGGTTGAAGTGGTTCCCTTCCTCGCCAATTCCTCCGTGCTTCTCCCTCTTTCTTTTCCACTAGCAGGGGTTTCTTAAGTGCAGCCTTTTCCCTAGTTTAAAAATCATCAACGCGCGTCAACGGCGAATGGTAGAAAATAAATGGTCTAAACTGTAGCGTTACTCACCAGCGTGTCCGTAACATACCGGTGCACACTTACGCTCCTCACGCGGATCCAATGCACTGTACGGTTAATACTTGCACAAATGCTTCATGCGTGATGGCAGAGCTATATGCTACCGATGCTGCCCCATACCATGCTCACTGATTTCATCATCATCTTATCATAGCTCACTCATTTAGTTTTTTTTACATTTTTCGACCTGTATCCGACATGTATCTTAAGTTTTTTAAATAATATATATTAATATATTGTATTTTGATTTTTTTTCCTGTGTCAACGCTTTCAAACACTCCATGAAATGAAATTTAACCTCTAATAATATAAATTAACATGCAACATTTACTTCATTGATAAATTAAGTAAATATTTTTACATACAATGTTTCTATTTATTTAAAAACGGTATTATTTAATTAATTAACGCGTTGCACGTCAATGTTCTCTTATACTGCAAATATCAAAACCTTGATCAAAACACTCCAAAAGATGGCATAAGCACCACAATCAAAATTCAAGAAATTTTTCGAAATAAACATATTAGGTTTCTTCAAATTAAATGAATACCCGCATATGATGCGTGTCATCAACGTCAGCTATTATATTTTCACTTCCCATGCAAGCTAATCGTATTATCGTGCCTCTTTTAACAAATTTGTTTCGTTGGAAATGCTTTGTTCGAGTGCCAGTTAATTGTACGCTCTTGATACACCGAACCTATTCAGCAATTGATAACGCTTCCACAAAACCTTTGCACGTGAACAGAACATATCGTGGCGGAATTGTTAAATACCGAGCGTGGTGTACCGGCTTGTAAAGCACACCGGCACAGTTACGTGTATTACACCGTTGACATTATTGTGCTGATTCACCTGGAAATAACTTTCCATCATTGTTCGCAACTAGATAACGCAGAACAAAAATCAAATACATCTGCTGGCCCTCATACCAGCAAAGTTGTGAATCGGCACAAATGTTCGAGTACAGAAAGCCGACATGATTGCACTATAAATATGAAATACTTTATCCCTCTCTATTTTTATTTCCCGCTCGTCTTTGCCGTTCCTGTGAATCTATCAATAGATATTGTTTCCCTTGAAAATCATTGTTAATGGTTTCAACATATGGGACTTGCGGGCACGAAATTATGAAGTACCAGGCGTCTCCATTAAAATGAGCTTTTATTGTGTCTCGAAGTTACGACGTATTGTAGTAATAATTTGCTGCAAACAGTAACTAAAAGTGATTATTGAGTATCTTTGCCAATACCAACACTACTTATAACACTATTTCGGCAATCAAACGCCTTCAATCCAGCCGCGCTGCACACAGTCTAGCTTTACGGGCCGAAAATCATTCCTAGCACCAGCCAAATATGTTCCAATTATGGCCCAAAAATACATTTCGACGGCCAAAGTCTACGTATTTCCAATTAAAAATCTACCGGCCCGCAATCCACATCGAACGGGCGCAGGCCACACTCAGCTCTCGCCATCTTACAAATCCAATTAATTTGCTCCATAAACGATGTGAAGGGGGTCAAATGGGAGCGCCACAACATTACGTCGGTACCAGGCGCGTAGTCCTGCCAGGCGCAAACCGACAGAGCCAACGCTTGTGCTATCGGCACTGGAAAGCGCACCGGTCACTAGAAGTGTAATTGAAATCGAATTAGTTGAAGCGAACAAACACCCCGAAACTGACTCTGGTAGCAGGACGCGAACCTAACCCAGGGCGAGTGCAGATAAATTTTAGATGAATCTAATTAAAAGATAAAATCTGTTCGTAGCCCTCTACCGACCGATACCCTAATAATCCAGGCCTTCGCTCAAGTGGCCACCGAGTTTAGGAACTCGGCAGTGTAGTTGTTTTTTCGTGCTTCACCACACATTTACCATCCCAGACAGTGCAACATAGTGAAGAGATGGAAAACCATCTGTCCTCGCGGTTTCTTACCACACCTACCGCGTACCAAAATGGCGCCGCGAAACGTACCAAACTTTAAAAATTCAAATATCGTTTCAATGTTTTCAACGGCATTGAAAAGCATGGAAAATTGAAAGCTGGCAAAAACACTAGCAGCGCTCAATGAAATTAAGTATATTCCCAGCCCACCTATTTTCATACAAACTTTGTCGTCACCATCCAGCAATCGGCGTACCCCACCAAGTACCCTTCCCTTTCCTTTCCCCTTGGCAGACGCCAGCTATAGCAAACGTGAGAGTGAGATGATTGCCACCCATCAAATTCACGCGCCCCATTTTCTGTTCTGTTCTCTGCCGCACCCTCCTCTGCCGTGTTCTGCAGCTCCATCAACCAATAAACGGAGTTGCCACGCGCAGTCGGGGGGGATAATTTTCAATTATTTACCCTCCTCACGATGAAGCAATTAGGAAGAAATTAGTCAAAATAAACGATAAAGTATTGCTTCATAAAGCAAGGCAGTGTGCCAGTCTGCTGCAGCTTAAACTTGGAAAACGAGTGAAAGCATAAACGCACCCGTTCTCGCAAGCCCAGTAATAAACGGTGCGGATAGGGAAAACAACGAGCAAGTGACACCATTCGGAAAACCGCAGCCTGCCGTCAAATTCGACACTCAAAACAGACGGCAGCCGTTTCGTTGCCACGGAGTGTCGCTTTAAACAGACGAAGCACTTATCGCGGGAGCTCACAAAAAAATGTTTTTGTCAAACAGCGTAAAAATCGTGGCGAAAACTTAGGGGGAAATTGTGGTCGTCTGTCAATTTGCTGACACTGCAAGTTGTATTTGGGGTGCAGTTGCTGGTACTCTTTCAGTGAAACATCAGCCACCACAACCATCCTCCCTAATGAGAAGCGAATTTTCTGCGCCAACTGTCTCGTCCTTTGGCGAAGCAACTTTCCATGAAGCTGAATCATTTTCATCGCTTCACTTATCAGTGAGATTGTGCGAAAATTGTGTTCGCTATTATGCATTGCGCTAGGGATTTTTTTACTTCCTTCTTACATGAGTTCTATTTATACGTCAGAGATTTTGAAGTGAAGAAGTAACGAACGAAACAATAACCCATGAATGGTTATCTTTCGAAGCAATTCTTCGCGATTGCAGTATTTTTAATTCAATACTTTCTGAACAATTACGGTTTCTTCATTATGATGCTTCACCCAACAATCGATGGCAAAGAGAAAGCAATCAAACAAACTGATTGTGCTAGAGAAACAATAACTCATATAATTGGAGATCAAGCGTACGAAGAAATCACCCGCAATGATAAAGCGCATTTGTAAAATGATCTAGTGAAAAAAAAAGATCAAATACTAATCAAAAATCAAAATTAACCTGTTTTTCATCAAATTTCTCAACGCATTTGTAGCAATGCAGTACACAACTGATCCGTACGCCAGGTCGTAAGCAATAGATTGATTTTCTATTTCTACCAATCCAGTCCACAGGCATGTAAATAGCAACACTGAAAATAAATTATCTCTACCGTGCACTCGACTCGGAACTGACTTCATTCCACGAGCTTTAGAAAAAACAGAAACTCTATATCGAACGCACCGGTCCGTTCCCACACACTACATCTGTCATGGGGCGCAAAGTGAGTCTCAATTCCCTTGACTCTATCGTCCCAAGCGTGCTTTGCAGGCGCAGAGTGCAAACAGATGGGTCGCGATACATCATCACCGTGCCACCGGGGCCGCTGGTGGTGATGAGAATCAGAATCAGTTTATTTTCTTATTTTCTTCCTACGGACACACGTACACACTTGGTCGTGGGCAGGGAAGCATATTTCTTCCAGTGGACAGGGTGACAGGGAGCTGACACGAAACTCCACCAAACACAACCAGGGCCGCAAGGATAAGCAAGAGAGGCAAGGGAAGGCGAAATTCTCCCACCGCCGACGATTCGATTGTTACCGCCGTTGCCCGACGCCATCATTCGCAAGACGGAAATTGATTTCGATATTATAGATAGACTAGACAATTCAATTTCATCGAAACACCCAGAGGGCTGAGAGACACAGACGACCATACGCACATAATGCACGTGTGCCAGACGTTCTTCTAAAATCTAACAGTCACTCGCATAAGAAATGGTGAACAGGAACAGGCAGAGCGTAAGCGGGTAAGAAATACCCAGCCGGAATCGACGAAGCGAATGAGGGGTGCACGGGTGCAGCAAAATACAGTTTAATGGTATCATTTCTTCGGCACGGTTGATGTAGCACCTGGCCAACAGAGCTGAGTCACGGCCGATCGCCCCCGGGGAATGGGTCCGTTCCACTCGAAACCAGAAGCCCGGGACGCATTGCAGCAGGGCACACGCTGGAACCTTTGCCTCGGGTACTTGTGCCCACGCTCCCCGTATATCGGATTCATGCTTCAAGCACTCGAACCCTTGTTCGGCAAGGTGACCGGTGTTTTCCCGCACGCTCGTGAGTCAACATTGCTCGATACGAGGTGGGACTGTGGGACTGTGAGACTGCACACTCTTTGCACCTTTGTCATTGCTCGGGTTCGAAGTTTCCAATAGCCTGCCCCAAAACGGGACGCCTCACAGTGCTGGGAATACCTTTGCCTTTGCTCGCCAGGGGGAAACAACCGTACCGCCACTGTGTCCTCCCACCGTGCCCAGGGATGGTCATAGTTTAGCAACGGTTACCGCACCGTACCTGCCGTGGTGTTGACCTCCTTTTTATTCTGTCCCTCCCGAAACCATGCACTCACGGTGCTCGCCACCAAACCGGGACGCTGCCATCGGCAAAAGAAACTCTCCCGAGGGGGGAGTTTGCACATTCATGATCGATTTCGTTGTACATTTGCCACCGATACCGAACACTGCTCGGAATACGGGTGTGTGTGTGTGTGTGCCGGCCCAGAGACGTGTTGGATGTTGGATCCTGGATCCTGTTACCTAAGACCGTCACCGATCTCCGATTTCTTGGAGCATGGAATGGAAATGGAACGCTAGCGTATGAGCCCGATGATCCTTAACTAATGCTAACACACCGCTTTCCACTACCGCCCTCCACGGTGCATCGAAAAGACGAACCTGTCTGCATTATGGAGAGCATCTTATCTCTCCGGTAGTTCATCACTCAGGGTGAGCTGAAATGACAAATGAAAAACAGACTAGTAGAACTGGCTCCATTCTTTTTGGATTTCTCAACCCGATTTCGTTAGATAATCGGTACGCTTCTGCTTACATAACTTGGTTTTATGTGAATAAAAATCTATCACAACATGAAACATCTTGATGATGCATTTTAATTAAACATTGCAAAAAAGATGCCCTATTTACTTTCCTCCTTTCATCTTTTACTACAAACACCTCTTCAAGGACCAAATAAACACGGATCCAGTTGCCGATTGCCATTACAAACCCATCAACCATCAACGGTACTCAACAAACAATTAAATTGTTTTATCTGTTTGTTTTGCAAAGCTACCCCCGTTTAACCTACACCATCATCCTTTCGTTGTGGGCAGATTTATGGTACATCACCTGTTTTTTTTTTTCGCGTTCGCTCTCCATTTGCTAATCATTTCCCGATTGACATGTAAATCGGACACATTAGTAATTCAAATGAGCTTTAATGAGTACATTTATGTGCGATCGATCTCGGACGCAATTTGCATTTCGATTCTTTTCCGTACTATTTTGCACAGGGTAGCGTGTTACTGCTCCTCCCACACCGCACCGGTGCATTGCGCGTCGCCAGCCGCTGCTCTAATCATGTGGAAATGGGCGTCGCATCATGACGAAGCAAGCGTGGGACCATCGTTTAATCCGCTGCCCTTAAGAAGCTCACTTACTCTTGCATTGGGTCGGTCGAAATCTGACTCCTAAACTGCTCGATGCGCACGTGACAGGGCAGAGCATGAAAATATTACGTTTCAAGCCACGAGGTTACGAAATGTTTCAATCAACTAACTCCGCAGCTAGCCTCTCAGCTTTTTGACATGGGCCCCGGCAGAGAAGGAATCAGCATGAATTGATGCTGCTAAGGGTCATGTTTCCCGTCGCAAGCCTCTTCATCACCTTCCATTGTGTAGTGTGTGCGTTTATCGCATTACACCATCTCCATTGAGGCCACAACAACAACAACAACAACAACAATATTCACACGTTGCAAGCCCCCGCTCCACCAATCTATACACACTGACACTCTTTTGAGCGGGAGCGTGTCATGATGATTTGCAAAGTTAATGAACCCATTTCAACACGAATAAACCCGCACTGTCACTACCTCGCCTCACCAAACGATGGGCGTACCTCGGCACAACCAGCCACAGTTTCCACTTAACGCGCAGCCGAGTCTCGGGGAAGGGAAACTTTTGCCCATGCCTTAACTGAATCGATAAATTTTAACCTAACTTTTGCATTTTGTAAACTCACACCGAACTCACCTATCGGATCGGTCCCATCGAGGGATAGACTGTGGGAAAGGATGATGCGAAGAGTTTTACACATCCTGGCGTTTCCTCCTGGCGTTGCGCGACACTTGCCTTCCACATAAGCCGCAAATGTTGCAAAACCTTGAGCACATACACACGGGAAAATCGCGCCACAAGTCGGGAGCGAATTCGGAGAGAAAGCACATTTGCGCCTGGCGGTACCGTTACTGCGTAAACACTTTTGATTTTATTTACGTAGAAGCGCTTCGAGAAACAACGCAACCCCGCAGGTAACGCGATACCGTAGGCGGTGGTAAGATCCTGCTGGGATTGTGTCTTTGTTTTAGCTTGGAAGGGAGCGGCACTTTTTTTTTAACGCGATCGAACATCGAACAAGCTCCACACGAAAGCACACTTCGCCGGATGCTGCCCGAAAGGATCAGAGTTTTGCTCCCTGCGTTCCACCTGGGTTGCGATTGCAATAAGCCGCTGTTGCAATTTTCTTTATTTTTTCCCTTCCCACCACCTCCACCACCAAAGCATACGGCTTGTACCGGGGGTCTGAACACTAAAGCCGATAATCATGAGCACCGTCAAATGACGCCATACTGCACAGCCAGGAGTGTGTCACCGTATCGATGGCGAATCCTTCCCGGCAAGGTGTAAATTGCAAACGGGAGGTTTGCTGTGGACTCCTCCCGGATGGTTTTCTCGCCGCGGCTCGCCCGAATTTCGATCGCTTTCCGAACGAGTAGCGGCAATAAAGCGTCTTTTGCTATCGTGTCATCAAATAAGATAGCCTAACTTTATTGTTCCGGTGGTTTTGACTCATGTTTATGGCCCCGTCGCTATCGGGTTAGGCGATGAAACGGTGCTAGGAGCATTGTGCAGCCTGGGATACAGGATTGTATCTAATACGTGCTCCCCCCCCCTCCTCCCGCGACAAACAACCATAAATAATTCCCGTAATCCTTTGGCCATGGGTAGATGCGACTGTATGTGGAACAGCGTGCGCCAGCAAATGCACCTTTGAACCAATCTTGATCGAGAAAATTGGAACGTATGAAGCATTTCAACGGTACAGGTGCTACCTTGTTCGGGTTGACTAAAATGAAAGTGCCCGGAAAATGAGCTCGTGTGATTGGTGGAATTTTGGTAAAATTAATGCGACCCCAATGCCGTTGGTATGTGCAACGGTGGACACAATGCCTAGCAATAAGCCTTCATTCTAAGAACTTTTAATAAAACCCGAGTGATAGAATTCCGGGCCACTTGTTCCACAAAATTGTATACCATTGTTCGAAATCAAAGGCCCGAGACCGTTCGGTACCATTCGGTACCATTCGGAGGCATCAACAACATGGAATAATAACACATGTTTGTATAAATAGTCTTGCTATTACAAGAAATGATTCAATATCATAATAACATAAGAGGCTGTCCCTCGTTTTAGTGAGAGACGTTTCCTAAAAATGGTAATCCTTTTTCTGCAACTGATTTGGCACCTGTGTGGAGCACCTGGTTTGTATAAATTTGGAAACGTATATTTCAATGAAATTAGATTACAGGTTTTCAAGCGTACACCGGTACCAGTAATATGCAGATTGTGTGCCCTAATGTTTCGCCAGCATACCGTTGTTTGCAAATAGTAAAAGGAGATGCCGAGCAAATTAAATCTTGTGCCAAGTCGATCAACATTATAGTTTCCATGTTTGGAAATTGCTACAAGAAGCCAATTTCATGCCAACGGCCTGAAGATACGGCAGACACAGCAAATTCAAGCATGATTCTATTCCATTGCTCTCGTCGCTCTCAAGCCCTCCCCTTCTCGTTCTCTTTTTGTTTGTGTTTCGGCAAAGGATACGCAAATAGTAGTCGAATTCGATCGAAAACCACTATATGGAATTTGATCGAATGTTTACGCTTTTCCAAAATGGAATTGCCTTCAAGGTACGCCCGGAGTGGTGTGGGAGTGTTCCAATCGTTCCGAGCATATGCGCAACCTCATCGGGCTGTTTTCGTAATATTACAATCAGTTTGTATACGAATATTTGTGTGTGCCTGTCTGCATGTCTATGTGTATACATATTTTTATTGCGCCCGTACACTTCAGTGATTTCGGTCGATTGCTCCCTCCGATGCTAATGCACCCCGCACGGTTAAGGGTCGAAGCGAATAAACTACGGCCAGCCCAATGCCAGCCCAATGTCGTGAGTGTGCGTCGGCACAACGGCTGAGAGCGTTTTAAATTTGTGCTCAAGACTGTGATCACTTTCCATTTCGATCTCGATCCAGCCCGACGGCCCTCGGGGTCGCCCCGGTTCTGGGTATGAGCGCAAAACCCAGACCGCCCGCAAAAGGCATAAAATATGAAGATTAGGTAAAGCAACAAGAGCACTTCTGCGCAAATGTGGGTTGCTGCCGAGCTGTGAGGTAGCAGGCTGCAATAAAAATCCACAACGGTGGAACGGAAAACCGGGAGCGAAACGGATACAACTCACGGACGCTAAATCCACAATATCGGATTTACCAAAATCCAACATCCTCGAGGACAGATTCCGACTTCTCAGCGAGCCGGAAGGATACGTCGGGAAGGACCAACATAAACACCCACCCATGCAGATTGAAAAGTGATGAAATAAGTGGGCAGAGTACGAAAGATGGAAAAAACCTTTCCATGGAAGCGCTCTCCCTCTCTTTCTTTTCCCCCGCGTGAAAACTGAGCAGAAATGCTGGCCAACCCTGCGAAGCGTAAGGTTGGCTTGGGCGTGGAAAAAAATCGCCTGCCAACCGGCTCTCCAGCAAAGTGAAAGCTTGTTTGGCCGGATTGGTGTAAGCAAATGAAGATAAATGGAAAACGACTTTGTGCTTTTCCACCCTGCGGATTGTAACGTGGTTCATTGTCCTTTTCGTACTTGTTCGAATCGTTGATTGCTTCGAAGCCAATGGACCATAAGTATTGTCATGCTGCATTACGAAAAACACTTCAAAATAGTCAGATTTTTCGTGGGTTGAAGGGTAATGGAATGATTTTTTTCTCTTTTACAGCGAATGTAGTGTAACACATGAGCATTTTTTAAGGCATACCACCTATTTTTAATTCTCTGCAGCGTTTTCATAGGTATCAATTTAATTGTGTACTAATTAATTTGCAATGTCCTCGAATAACAGATTAAAGCCACTACTCAAAACAACATCGAGAAACTTATTTTAAAAAAAATACCATCTTCAACCCGCACAATGTCAGCCCTATATGGGCAATCTGATGCTTGTAACATCCTTTGATAAACATAATAAGGCTAAAGCATCAAATTGAAAATTTGTTTCATTTGTCATCATGATGTGGCCATGAACTGGAGTAGCCAAGTAAAAAAAAGAACTTGAATGAGATAAACGTTATTACCCAAAAGAGTTTGTTTTTTTTAGATCAACTATGTCTGAGGTCCAAACAATTACGCAGAAAATTAGTTAAAATGTTCTGCGTAAAACAAACCCATTTTCGACGTAGGGCTATGCCTTGTTTAAACGCCTTAGAGGGGATGGCATCAACTGGCTAAGGGACCGTGTGCTGGTATTACTCTTTTTTCTGTATAATCATGCAAGAAGCAGAACTGATCACCAAAGCCATTTAACAACTAGGAAAAAATGAATCCTTCATGGCTAAAGAGACAGGATTCAAGGAAATCTATTGAATAACTGTTCTGTTTTTTATCATCGTCTTTGGAATAAAGTTGTTTTTTCAGCATACATTAGAAAAAGGAACACGCACAATTAAGCGAAGCTTTTTGTAATACATATAAGGAGCTCGACGATGAACGATCTTGTTATTTTGTTTCTATTGCGTTCGTAATTTTTGTACAACAAACTGCTTACCCACCTCATTAGTTTAACCTATGTTTTGTGCCACCTTTTTTTTATTATCCGCTTTTGTTTCGTTTCATTTTGTTTTCCTTATGTTTGCGGTAAACGGGCCACAACAATATTATGCAAAATATACGCAGTCGACCACCGTTACGGACACAGCGCAAAACAGCCAGCCCGTCCAGCGGCATGTGAACGGTATCGACCCGCAGGACGCCGACCTGGTGCTGAGCACGCTGCGCCACCAGCGAGACCTGTTCAGCGGCCCGCTCGGCATACCGGACGTGACGACGCGGGTCGGTAGCGTTATACATGCGTTCGAAACGATGGCCCGTCAGCGGCAAACGCTCGGTGGGCGTGAGTCCTACCGGGCGGACAAACCGTACGACACGATGGCCACCGGTGCTGGATCGTCCAAGTATCGATCCCACCGCTCGAACGTGAAGCGCATTGGGGACGCGAACCGGCACAAGATCATACTACCTTCGCCCAACGTTTCGCCATCGTCCTCGGCGGAGACGGGCCTGCTTTACCATGGTCAGCAAATCGCGCACCAACCGGCGGCGTCCCAGAACCCTTCCCACTATCCGCATTCGATGTCGTCGTCGTTTCGACATTCCCACCACACCGACCACCAGCATCATCAGCATCAGCATCATCATCATCATCTTCCACCAACTTCCTTTTCCTATACCGATCCTCACGGTGTCCCACCCGCAGTCCGTAGGCACATGGGCGGCGGTGGAAGTGGTGGTGGTGGTGGTGGTGTGGATCCCGCTGAGGAAGCCATACATATTAATAACAATAACTTTGAGCAAAACTTACCCCATTTTGTGGACGATCATAACAATCACAGTCA
Source organism: Anopheles arabiensis (assembly GCF_016920715.1). Taxonomy (NCBI): domain Eukaryota; kingdom Metazoa; phylum Arthropoda; class Insecta; order Diptera; family Culicidae; genus Anopheles; species Anopheles arabiensis. The sequence continues at coordinate 42,968,775 of NC_053517.1, read as the reverse complement.
GACCCTGCCGAGAACGATGTTTCCCGCATCGTTGAGTGTGTCCGGCACGAATACCATCACTGCCGGCGGCCCAACCGCAGCCGGCGAATCCACCGAGCTACCGCACTTCCAGCTAAATAACGAGAATGAATCAAGTAATTTCGATTCGTTGAATCTAGACGATGATTACCGTAAAAGCTCTTTTGGCAAACAGTCAAACTTGCTCCAGCAGCAGCAGCACCACCACCATCAACACCAACAGCTTTTCCAACGTCGAAATCCCCCATCAAATATCAATACACTGCTCTTGGCACGCACTCAACAACCCGGCGGTTCTGCTGGCAATCGCACCGGACGAGGATTGTGGAGCTTGTTCGGTGGCGGTGCCAGCCACCACAACCCTTCCAAGCCATCTACCAACGAACATGCCAGCACGACGGCAGCAGGGTACAGCAGCAGCAGAAACAATCCGAACGTGTTTTTTAATGCCAACTCTTCCACCTCGCCGACCGAGCGCACGGCAGCGGAAGCGTCATCAGCGACGCCGGCAACGGTTGCTTCGATTGCACCGGTACCAATGTCAACAGCGACCGCGTCCAATTCCACCGGCACAATGCGCTATTACAACCACGATAACAACGCTAATAGTGCCAATCGTCGCAGCGTCCCATCGCACTACGACGCTCGAGACGGACTAGCCGATGGTGCCGCACCGGGCGGGCAGGATGGGGACGGCCAGGACGACCATCGTAGCACCGGCGGTACAGCTTACCGCCGTAACGAAGGTGACACCGGTATTGCAAACGAAGGCGATAACGAAGCCACCGATAATCACGTTAGTGGCGATAAATTCCTACGTGGCAGCACCGTCAGCCAGTCCTTCATCAAGAACGTGCGGATTATAGGGAAGAAATCGTCCTCGTACGATGTGAGCGGTGCCAGCAACGCCAACAACGGCAGTGCGGGACTGCGCAAGGACGGCAAGCAGCGGGACGACCCGCAAGGCCGGTCCAGTTCGCGACGGGCCAGTGCCGCCGTCCTGGGTGACGGTGCCGGCACGTCCAGCTCCTCGAACGGGTTCAAGCATCGCGGCTCGCTAATGGTGGCGGCCGCGGCCAAACACTTCACCAAGCGCAACCGCGCACCGCAACCGGTGGCGGCGGGCAGTGCAACCGTTGCACCCGCTGACACTGACGAATTAACCGGTACGCTGCGGCCTAACCCACCCGAAGACGCCGCCAACAACATCACCCCTAACGAGACCGGATCGACGAAAAGAACCGACGGTCCGCCGACGGTGAAGGCACGCGCGCCTTCCGGTACAGCTAACAAACGGCTGCTACTTTTTCAACCGCGCACGATTGATCGCGCTGAAATTTGATGCCATCGCGAAATGTGACTCATGTTCTGGGGGCTAGGGGAATTAGTGTAGTTACAATGGGCGGGCAAACGTTGTGAGCATAGTTTGAAAGCGACTGTACGGGAACAGTGCTCTGTTGCTGTGCTCGAAATACGACGAAAGATTATTACAATACGAGTTTAGCCAACTGTTTATAGTCGAATGTATACAAAATTCGATCCTATCTTCTGTTGTCTGGATCTTCTGTTGTCCAACATAGCCTAGCTAGAAATCCCAGTTTGAACACAACCTGTCTATAGTTTATTGGAGTAAGGCTTTCGATTAGTATAGTACGTAGCAAACAGAGCGATTTACATTATAGTACGAAAATACAATATCACCAACTGTAGAAAATCTGTGTCATACACGTAGCACAACAACTCAACAAACAATAGGAAGCAAGTGAATTTAAATGCCCGCGTTATACATCACCTTTGAAATACCAACGTGTGTTTCTTACAGATGTTTTTTCTTGTTTTTGTAAAATAGTGCATCGATTACGTTCGTCCCGTTCGATCCAATGATTGATATGGGATAAATAGAAGAGGAAGAATACAGTGCGACACTGTCGTGACGTTTGCGCGTAGCATAATGATACATATTTCTTAAATATTACTTGATAGTTTGTAATTGCGATCGTTTAGGATGGATGAGCAGGGTGTTTGGTGATCTTCCCGCAAAAGCTCCTAAACTCCAAATCTGTTTGTTGCAGCTGGAATTAACTCTAGTACGATACAGCCGTGGCTATGGGAGAGAGACACTGGCCAACAGGCAGGTCAATGATTTGTTGCACAAAGCGTGTTTTAAACGTCTTCTTCCGCCAAAGGAACGGTTAACGGGGGAAGCGGATGTACCATAACTATATTTATAACAAACAATCAGAGTATGATACAGATCGGAACAACCACTGAAGGTGTAGGACTTTGAGAGAAGAACAGTCAAAAGACGAGTGTGTGTGTGGAATGATTACGATACATTTGTCACGAAACGTTAAACCATGTGCTATATACCTTAGGTAAGAAACGAGTCACTTCACGACGCTATATGGGAAACGTGTTGGACTAATCGACATAATAATGGCATAAAAGCAAAACGATATTAATCACAAATAAACAACAACAAAAAACAACCATGCATGCAAATTACACTGTACACAAACACAGCGTATCCAATCATCTTAGTGGTACGAAATGTTATTGAAACAACACTCACTTTCCCAGACACATAAAAAAAGAACATATTAAACAACCATCATTGCTGCGCGATACTGAGCAGGTAATCAATTCGTTTACGAATATTGCGATTTTTACTAATAAATCCCTAATAAATGTGAAGCAGAAAATCAAACTTTACAGCGGATTTTATTTTTCTAGTTTGAGTGAATCGATTTCTTCATTTAAAAAAATATTTCCTTTGAGCTAATAAAATATCCAATGTTTCGAGGATGTTTCATGGAGTTTTCGTCCAACCGAGCCATCGCCAATCATTACTGTCGTAAAAATTAAAGCAAATATCACATAATTTTGATTGGTATTCAAAGGGGTAAGTTTTTAATTAAGTTTTGTAAATGCTTGAGTTTTTTTGTTATAAAAAAACTTTGGATTTTAATAAATAATGGCTAAAATAACATCACATTTGTCCACAACAAAAATAGCAAACAAGTTCAGAACACAGAACAAATGGCGCCAGCTCACAGGAATGGCCAACAGATGTCGTTAATGTGTAACACCCCAACCGGCAATTTCAAATATTTTCGACGTCGGGTGTACGTCGTGTGAACGTTCACCCGACGTCGGGTAGTCGTCGCAGTTAAGTCAATATACGACGAAGCGAAATTTTCTTAAACGAAAAACGCCACAATTATAGCAGATTTTCTGGAGTATTTCGCTCGTGGTTTTTGTCTAGGACAATGGCCATAAAAAAGTGGTTCAAAAAGTCGATACCCTATACCCTCTCTCCCCCTTACTCTTTCTCTGGGTGGGTACCGTACCGATCCATCTCGCTATTCTCACATGGTAGCGGGAGTGATATCGCTTATCTGCTGTCTTCTTTATCCGTTCACCCAGATCATATTCGTTTTGAGTGACGTTGCTTCCCCACCTCCCTCATTCCCACCTTTCTCTCCCAGCAGTTATTGGCGAATGCTTGACCTTGCCTTGTGTGCTTGACTTGGTTATTGTTTTTTTTTCCTTCCCGTTTTTTTGGCTGCTTGATGCATTGCGCGTTGGCTAGAGCCGTCGTTCGAATCTGGATTTGATCAGCGTGCAAGTTGTCGCGTGGATGTATGAATAGATTTACCGTTGAAGCTATTTACCGGATCGATTGATTGCATGCTGCGTACGGGTTTTATATTGTTTCTTAATGCAGTTAGTTGCACTTGTAAAAAAATAATAATCAATCAAAGGACGATCATCAATGCACTAGCACACACAACATATCATGTGAAGCCAACCAATGTTTAGAATTGTCAAATATTCAAATGAGGGATGATATCTTTGACCACAATTTTCTTTTAATTTTTTTTATTGTTTTTATTCAACAATGTACAATTCCTCCAAACCCCCCCCCCCTCTCCATCCTTCCCACACAATAAGGGTCTTCTTCCTTATTAACGGGGGCTCCTCTCCGGAAGAGAAAAAGGCACGTCTCCCCTGCCTCTCGCTCAATGCTGTAAGCGAGCAGGGCCCGCCTCGGCTTAGCTGGCGCATGCATCGCTCGCGTTGCCTGGCTTGCTCCTTCTCTCGCCTTTTTTGGAGACGCATCATCGTTGCGGATGGTGCTGCGCGGCTCTATCGCTATCTGGAGGGTGGCATAGAGAGTTGTGTTCTAGCCCGTCGCTGCACTCGCCATTGACGCAGCATGCGTAAGTGACGTCTATGCTGTATGCATTGTCGATGGCGGTGCGACTGCGCTCGGGGATTGTCTGTACCGACCGCCCCCTCTTCCCCCCTCCCTTCCCCCTAATCTCGGTGATGCTCCATTACGCCACGCGTCCCCGCATTATATGGATGGCTTGACTGGTTTTGACTGCCCCTCGTTGTCGTGCTACCCGAACACAACACAACAACATACCCGTCCTAGGTTCAAGCCCCGTTGCGTGGCCATAGTGACCCAGGACTGGCTATCCCGCTGTCCCGGAAAACCAATTAGTGACAGGTAAAGTCAACTCGCACGAATTAACAACATGCTCGTCTTCGGTTCAATCCTCGAGCGAACCGTCTCTCGTAGCAAAGGCTAACTATCCGAAATTTCTTTCCAAAGTGTGGCTGGAAGGAAGAACATCAACCTACAAAAAATGCATGTTGCTCCCTTCCTGTATGTCCTTCCCGTACCTATCTGCTCCCTTCAGCTCGCTTCGCTCTCGTCCCCCATTGTTTAGAACCCATCGTCGCTCCAGAACAATGCGCGCTGCTGCACGCAACCCACGCCTTCATCTTCTCATCTCACCTCTTCGACTATCGCCCTTGCCGCTCCTCCTTCTGCTCTTGTTTGCTCCCCTTTTCCTTTCTCCTTTCCCCCTTCTTTCCTTTCTATTCATGTTCATGCTTTTCAATATGGCTAGTATGCTTTAGGATGTAAATGTAAACTAAATTTAAAATTTAAACTGTATTTACCGTGCTTAAGGCAAACAATAGTAAGGTGCGGGCAGGGGCGGTTCAACCAGTACGCAAACTAAGCGGCCGCGTGAGGCCCCGAGGTGAGGAACCCATCCCCCCACTCGGAAGTAGAAGTGTTTCGCAATCCTTCTCTGGTTTAGAATTCCTCATACAACTTCTCGCTCGACACATCCGAATGGTCAACTTTCTTGTGTCCGTTTAGGGCCTCCACTCGTGCTAATACGCCACTGAATGCGGATCGACCTACCGGGTCGGAACCATCCGGATCATTTTGGAGGTGCGATTCCTTTTCAAATCGCTGCTCCCACGAGTCGGAATGGTACCTGCCGAACAACCTGGCGCCCCGCTGACCATATATCAGCGCTCCATGGAACCACGTAGTCGATTACAGCCCGTGGCCGATTAGACCCCACAGCTCCCTGCCATCTGCGTACCAAGCCAATTGCCTCCCGTACAAATTTTCTTCTTCTTTTATATACCGAGCAATGCTGTGGCTCCTTAACCGTACTAAAATCACACTATCGGATAGTTGGTTCTTGCTATCGGGGGAATGGTCCGGATGGGAATCGATCTCATATGGCCTCGTAGTAACCGGTCTCGTTGTGATGATTGACTGCGTCAAATGAGTCGCTACGCATGTTGAATAGAGCAGCATAGTGACGATTAAAAGCATTCTGCCGTTTGGTTTAAAGGGCATACAATATGCGGAAATCTACACACAACATCATACATGTGCCCAAGGTTTTTTTTATTATTATTGATGATCAAAGGCCGGGCTGTGTTACTAGATTGTATTGCGGTGCTAGTCACAAAACGTTTTCCGTACAGCGTGGCACATAAACGGGCACGAATTTGTGCAGAATTTGGTGTGCCACAGTCATTGCTTCTAACAATTTACCTTTAACTAACTAACGGATCATGAGAATACTGATCGTTCGCAGCCAATGCCACATACGGGAAAAACAAGGAGAAAGAAAACTCCCTCACGTGCGAGAAAGAGCAGCAACGACCAAACCGTAGAGCCGGTGGGATTGTAAGAATGCGACGGGAGATCATCGTCTGTGAGCGAGAGTGAAACAGAAGTCTGAACCATAAACTTTCCATCCATAATTTGTGACCATAATTTGAGTTTGTGTCTTCGCTCCATACAAATCGTGAAAAAAATATTTTCGCTTGGTCGGAAATCGCGGCGAAAACCGCCTTTTGCGGATAGGGACTCTCCGTTTGAAATTGAATGTGCCGTTATCTCAGGCAGTTATTTTACGCCTCGATACTTATTTGTAACAGTAGCAGATGAGAAGAAAAAACTTATGATGAACTACTCCTATTGAGTTTATTCGTTCCACATTAAAAAAATAGGTTTCTCTTGTTACTAAATAAAAATTGCTTCGTTTATTGTCGAATTAGAGCCAACGTCTTCATGTAGTGTAATTATTAATATAACAGAATTAAGTCACTGTAAGCTGCTTGGTGAACGTCAGACGTTGAAGTGCTTTCAAAGCAAAATAAGGCAAATAAATAATAATAAAAAAGAATCTCACCAACAAACCCAAACGCTCAGCTTCAACCACAACTTCTCCTCCATCTATCTAGTTTACAATTTACTTTTGGTGGTATCCGTTGTTCCGGTAGCCGGTGGCGGACTCGATGCCGTTGCCGTATCTATACCCATCGCGTAGCGGAACTTTCGCCGTCCGTCCAAATAATACATCGCCTCGTGGTACGTCTTGGGCATTATCTTCGGCAATCGTTCAGCGACCGAGTACGTGTAGTAGAAACTGTTGGTCGTCGTTTGCTGTCCAGTGACGGCATCGTACACATCCGCCAGAACGACAATTTCCATATAGTGAAGATCGGTAAAGATGACATGGGCCTGCATGTTCAGCATCGACGAGACGTCTACCGGATGATGGAAGCTAATGTCCGAAATGTGTTCCAGCTTAGGACGACGCTTGGCAAAGTTGTACGCCAATGCCCAGCTCAACTCTAGCGCATTGCGCATCAGAAAGCCGCCAAACACTTTGTTGTGCGCGTTACGATCTTCGGGATGGGAAAACACGATGTTTGCCATGGTGGCATCCTCCATCCATACGTAACCGGGCGGCAGGATACGTTTGTTGAACGCTTTGCTTTTCGTATCGATCGATTTCACGAACAGTTCGTGCACCATGCGCTGTTCGAAGTCGTTCGGTTCCGTCTTGAGCAAATCTTCCTGCTGCATCTGTATGCGTCGTTTTTTGCGTGCTGCACAAGTGAGACAAAATAACAGTATTTTAGAATATCTCCTACATTCACTGAATGTTCACAAGAGCATTCTTACATTCTCCTCCGTCAAAGATTGCTTTCTCCTCTTCGTTAGCAGGCACTAGGGGATTTATGAAGGCTGCCTTGGTGTTGGTAGCGTCTCTAGCGGCCATCAGAAACAGTGCACGGGTAAGCTTGCGCCACTTGCCATGCAGCTTCTGTTCCATCCAGACCACTACCTCCACCGACGTACGGCCTACCCAGCTCACATGGCCGGAAAGCCGAATGTCAGCATCATGCGTTGGCACTAGATCGGTAAAGTCTATTTTGTCAACCAAAACGGTTACAAACGTGTACGGCAATGAAACTCCTTCCGGTAGATCCGGCACGACCACATGCTTATGAACGACCCAAACTGGAAAACGAAAACAATACATACCATTACACGATTTGCACAAACAAAAAAAGCATATCAATATCGCATCAGCTTACCGGCAAACATGTCCATATCTTCCATCAACCGACCAACGCGAACGTTTCCCATGAAACCGACGTACTTGTCCTTGAGAATTTTATCTGTTGTCAGCGGAATTATGGCCGATGTAAATGAATCCTGCATACTGCGGGGCGGCAGGGCACTGACCGATTGCGGCACGTACTTTACCAAATGTTCGCGGGTGCTCACGAACGGCGTGTACCCGACTTCGATTCCAAGCTTTTGTATTATCGTTTGTTTTACTAAAAGAAAAAGAGAAAGAGACAATTTTACACCACACAGAAAGTGACCACAGCCAACCGGGATTATTTTAGTCCGATAGTAAACGGCACAAAACCGGCCAGTCATCGTTCGGGTTCAGGGTCAAAGTCTAGCATTTCGGAATCAGAAGCGCACCGTTTCCTCCGAAGGCGTAAACATATCTTATGACATCACCGGATTCCATCCCTTCCCACCATCTACGTACCATCGTTCATCGTCCCGGCCGTACACTCCAAATCACCACGCAAATAGTTAATGCTGGAATACATCCTGGAGGAAAAAGAAAGCAAACGTCTTACTATGTAACGTCGAGCGAGTTTTACGCACGTTCGCTTCAGTGCACGTTTTAATTACCTATGACCGCCTAACGTCACTGGAGAGGCCCTTGTTTTCGTATCACTTATCAGCGCGTTGGCCGTGGCGACATTTGCGATGCGTTGGTATTGGACGGCTCCGTATCGTTTCGGTTGCAGACTGGCACAAAATTGTCGCTGCACAATATTCTGCAAACCACCAAATCGAACTCTGGTTGCAATCATCTTGCTGGCCAATCTTCCGCAGCGACGAACAACTTGCTATGTATCTCAAATTCACGAGGTTACTGATGAGTAAGCAGAGCTTTTCTAATGAGACGCGCACTGTTTTCTCCCACCAGTGGGGTTTGTTTACGATTTTTTTCCTTTTTTTCAGCAGCACTGACAGCCGCTCTATCCACCTATGAGTTTGAGAAATTCATTTTGTTGGCAATATTTCTTATCTATTTTTTAGACTATCTTGTTGATGAGATGTTCTTAGATTTTCTTTAAATGCTCTGTATTGTGTAGTGGAAACAGAATAAAAATCCAATCACCCGGAAAACGCGATTTTAATTTACCGAACGAAACACCGACCCTTTTGTATATTCTTTCGTTAAGTCTACCGGTGACATTCTTCTGACAGCTGTCTTCCTGCGGATGATTCGAAGCGATACTCGACGAAAGAAAAAATACACACAAAATCTGTGTTCCCTATATTTTCGGAACAAACTACACCTGTTTATTATATTTATTCACATCTCTTGAATGTTGTGCATCGTCGCATCGTAGATAGACTGGTTTTGTAAACATCTGCCTGCCGGCCAGACCTGCTAGTGCAGCAGTGGCCCGGGAAAGATGCTTCCGGCCACGGGATTGTTTCGGACCATTAATTGTCCCTTCTACGAGAAAGATCTCTGCACCAGGCCGTTCTGCCACTTCAAGCACGCAAAAACAGGTAATTAACGGCTGCCGGCGTGCGTTACACCATGTCCTCCAGCTCGTCACCATCATTTCATTCGTAATTGCAGTTCCACCTCCGGTTGTGAAATACAGTGCCACTCCGAAAAGCCTGCTCAGCCAACCGGGAGTGACGGACCAAACCGATGGAGGAGCAGACCCGATCGTACGAAAGAAGCCCAAGCTGGAATACATCCCCGTGTCCACCGTTGCTCCGAAGTATATTCCGTCCAGCGCTGCAAAACCGCCACTGCAGCCAAACAATACGAATGGCGAAAGAGTACCAGAAACTGATTCGACCGAAAGCAACGATCAATCGACCGCAGCAGTACCAGATAAGCCAAAACAACCGCAAGATGATACGGTCAAGGAGGCACCACAGGTGGAGACGGATGACGTTTCTGTCAGCAAACCAGCAGCGGAAAAGGGCACAGAAAAGAAGGATGTTGTGGATGCAGCAAAGAAGCAAGAAAAGGGCGAGAATGGTGTGGCAAAATCCCCCGTTGAGAAGAAATCATCAGAGGAAACGAAACATCACAGCAGCTCTTCGAAGCACCATCACTTGTCGACCAGTGATGCCGATCGGAAAAAAGACTCCAGCCACCGTAGTCACAGCTCTAGTTCCCGGTCGAAATCTTCATCCTCATCGCACGACAAAAAGCATCGATCATCCGAATCATCTAGCAAAGAGAAATCCAGCAGCAGCAGCACCGCCACCACCACTAGCAGTAGCAGTAGCAGTAGCAGTAAAAACAAACATCGAGATAAAGAAAAGGAAAGTTCCAGAAGCCACTCGTCGAAACATTCCTCGGACCGGGATCGGCATCGAAGCTCATCGGAAAAGGAGCGATCGCACAGTAAAAGCAGCTCTTCCAAGAGCAGCAGCAGCAAGAGTAAAAGCAGCACCAGTAATAGTAATAATAGCAGTAGCAGCAGGAAAAAGGAACACCACAGCAGCACATCGTCCTCCTCTTCGTCGGCCAAATCGTCCAGCAAATCTGGCGCAACGGAGAAAACTGCTGCACCGGAACCCAAACGTACGCCGGCGCTCGAGGAAGAAATCTACCAAGAGCTGATAAACAATCCGCCGAGCGACATCGATATCGACAGTGACGAGGACGACGTGATGCAGCAGTGTAAAATGATCTTTGAAGAGTACGAAGCGGACGAACCGAAAGCTCAGCAGGAGGAAACCAAATCGAACGGGCAGGTTGATCTGATAGACATGTTCGCGGATAAGTACTACGATGACAATCGGAAGAAGCGCGTTGCATACGATAACGCTACCACATCGAAGCTAACGCCGGTGGTAGAGAAGAAAACAAACCATATGCAAAATGCAATCAAAGTAGGTATCGATGCATCGAACCCGTTCCAAAAGACGGGTCAATGCATCTAGTATGCTGCACCGTATGTTAACCTCTTTTTTCTTTACTTTGCAGTCGGTCTATCTGCGACAGGAGATCGTACGAAAGCAACAGGAGGAGCTGGCGGCGAGAAAGCGAGCTGAGGAGGAATTGAAACGGCAAGTCGAGGAGGAAACCCGTAAAGCGATGTCAAAACCCGCCGTTATCCCGCCTCCCAGCAATGGAACGTCCATTTTACCGGTCAGCACTAACGTGTTCTACAACAAATCTCCCGAAACGAGTGTCACCACGCCCAAAAGTAAGCGCTTTACTTGCACTATCACGCCCGCACAACACAGTTCAGTACAGGAAAGTGTTCTTTTTTCCAGGTCGGTTTACACCCGCCGTCAATGTGCTCGCCTTCCAGAGGGCGAAGGAAAAGATTGAGCAGCTGAAAAAGAATCAGTCGCCGTACACGCCCGCCCAAACAGCTCCCAAGACGGGAGCACGCGTAGCCCATGCCGGATCGGTGCTGGCGTCAAAGGCGGCTGCTGCGCCGGCGGCACAAGCACCGCCGATACTGGAACCGGCGTCGAGCAAAATATCGTACAACATTCGGATGCAGTATTACGGGCTAATGGTGAAGCACTGTTTGAACATTTACCCCACCAATGAGGATGCCTGGGAACGCGCACAAACGGAAGAATTGGCGGTGATGAAGAAATGCAGCACCGCCATGATTTACAAAAGCAGTGCGCTACTAACCATCAACAAGCTGCGCAAAGAGGCGCTCGAAACAGGGAATGAAGCAGCAGACAAGTATGTTCCAATTAATCTAGTTGATTGTTGTTGATATTTGAGTATCGCATTTTGTTTTATGTTCTTGTAGGAACAAAACCGTATCACACGATGTCATATTGGCTGGAAAAATGGTACACAACATATCCTGGAGTGTCAACAAGAAATTGTACGATTTTTACCATTATTTTGCTAATTTAAAATTGCGGCATCTTTTGACACATTCTCGTAACGGTGTTTTCCGTTTAAAAATTCACTGTCAAAATATTCCGCAAATTCTTCATTCCGCAACAACAAAAAAACTTCCCTAATCGCAATCGTTTCTACTTTTAGGAAAACGGAAGTTAAAACATCCGCATACACAATCGACAATGCACCCAGCACCGTGGCGTACAAAATGATCCACGAGTGCAAGCTGACAGAGGAGCAAATGCGTGCGAATGGCTTCCCTCGTGCCACCGAGGTTGCCGGAAAGGCTAAAATATTCACCCCGAAACCATCGCGGCCACCGAACGAAAACGAACGCTACTGTTCCCGCTGCTCCAAAGTGTACAACCTGGAAACGTACGATGAGCCACAGGTGGACGCGTGTAACTATCATCCGAAGAGCACGTGCTACCGGCGCGGCTTTGCGGACAATCTGCACAACTGCTGCCAGCAACCGTCCGGGACGCCCGGCTGCATGTATGCAAACTATCACGTGTCCAGCTTCATGGACTATGACAATCTAACCGGGTTCGTGAAAACGATCGCCCCGGCCGAAGGCTACGAACCGTCGAAGAAGGATATATTCGCGCTCGATTGTGAAATGTGCTACACCACGGCCGGGTTAGAATTGACACGCGTTACCGTGGTCGATATTAACGAAAAGACTGTCTACGATACGCTCGTGAAGCCGTTGAATCGAGTAGTTGATTACAACACAAGGTAACAGTGAGGGCAAGCTGCCGTAATCCATGGCATTATACTTACATTTTGTGATCAACAACCATATTTTGACTATTTGTTACAGATTTTCGGGCATCACAGAGGAAATGTTGCGTAAAACTACCACAACGCTGTACAACGTGCAAGCCGTGCTACTGTCCATGTTTAATGCGGAAACCATTCTCATCGGACACAGCCTGGAAAGTGACTTTAAAGCGCTCAAGTTGATACACGACGTGGTGGTCGATACGTCCGTGCTGTACCCCCACAAGATGGGTCCACCGAAGAAGCGCGCGCTGAAAACACTGTGCATAGAGAATCTGAAGAAAATTATTCAAGAAAATGGTAATCATTTCGAGACTGACTATAATCTCTATGAGTATCTGAGTTAAAATGTCTTTTTATTTTGCGTTTCTTTCCACCAGATGCTGGACACGACAGTGCGGAAGATTCTGTTGTCTGCATCCAACTGATCAAACACTACCTGCGTAATCGCATTCTATGATCGATGCGTTCCCAAATTGAAATGCGCAAAACAGCACGCATGGTGCATGCGTTTTCATGCGTGTGCGCTCGCACGGCATCGGCAACAAATTGTGGCGCCACTCGCGATTCTCACAAACAAATTAAGGTAGTATGCTCGCGGCTACCAATCCTGAACATCGATATTTATTTGTACATGCTCAACGTTTTGATAATGTACAACGTGTTAGTTCGTTGAACGTAATTGAACTATCAATAAATTATTGTCAACCCTCTACTGCCTTACGTAAGAATAGAATGCATGGTAATGTGGCTGCACAGTACGCCGCATCATATGAATCTTTGACCAAAAATCAGCAATAAAAAAACACACACAGTACTATGTGGAGCAAATAACAAGCATCTTAGCCTTTTTTCGGACCCCACTAATGGAATTACCAATGATGCATATTTTCGACATTTTTTTTTATTTTATTTTTGGTTTAATCTACAACGCTTGTAAGCTATCTGCTTGCTGCTACGCTACGCTTATTTGTACTTTGGAAATGCTAGCATTCATACTGGAAACGGGAATGTACACAGAAGGAGCAGTCAACCGGTCTGATGTAGAACAGCACAAGCCGACCATCCGCTCAGAACACCATCACTAGATTCTGCAGCAATCGCAGCGGGGAAGTAGTGCAGACGTTACGCTTCCGCGGACAGTAGTACCGACGAAGACACTTTGACAGCGACAGATCGCAATGGCACAGCCGGGATGCACACGAACCTGGACCACCCCATTCGCCGTGATCGATTGCTGGAAAACAGAACACAAATAACCAGTCAGCCAATAGTTAATAAGGCATCAGTTTTTTTTTTGCGTTATCTATACATACCACACAACGGACGGCCCCGGTAGCACTTCCAAAGGTACGGCACGAAGTACTCCAAAAACATCGGACAGCTGGCGGTGCTGTAGCAGTAGTCATGCATCTTGCAGCAGCGATCAATCCCATCCAGCGCTTGGCCGGATCCCAAAAAGCCACAGTAGCACCCGTAGCCCTTGTAGATGAGGGGATCACACCCGGTGGCACATTTGATCATCGAGTAGAGATTGTACACGCCACGCTTTGCGCGGCCATCGCGAGACGATTGGACTTCCACCTTGAGCGGATCCTCTTGTTCCGTTTCGTTGCTAGTAAGACAATAAAGAGTTGTTTAAAATATGACATGCTATGGTTTGGACAATAATGTATGCAGTTTGAAAGAAGTCGCTAGAAGTTGAATTTTCCGCGATCGGTGAGGTTTGCTTTAACGACCAAATTAGAAGAAGACGCGCAACCGGATGCAGTGTATCAAAATTAGAAGCGAAATCTTTGGGACCAAAATCCTTGTGTCCCTGACTACAAAGGCATGACGATGTGTGGCAATTTCAAGGCCACTGTGTAGATAAGCTCGGTTACAGTTGAGCGAATTTAACCAACCGATGCATATTTATATCAGTCATATAGGGCGATTAGCCAACGCACTGTGGTGTACCATGAAGATGAGTAATACATCGCAATCCACAGCCGAATAGGCGACGCCAAGACGAGCAGATAGTTGAACGCATTAGATAGAGTAATACATGCTCCTCGGACCTCAATGCTTCCAAAATTGATATTTTAGATTGTTGGTTACAATGAACTTTACAAAATATGGCTAGCGACTTATATCATGTTCCAGCTTTAACGCGAACCACTCGGTTAGCATGGAACATTCCTTGACCAAACCCGCAATGCGCGGATATCCGTGGACCACTTGAGAGGCACCAGTGTGTGGCGATTATGTTGCTGCTCCTACCAAACAACAACCCGCATTGCGTAAGTCATCACGATGTTGATGCTGCCTCGCTATATAGAATCGCTACAAAACGACTACAAACTGCCAGTGCCCTCTCCCGCCATCATTACACCGTCCTGGCCCATCGGACGGGTGCGCCGGTGAGCTGATGATCAACATAGACAATGGTTGCCCGTGCCAATCCGCGAAAATAGTCAAAAGCAACATCGGTGGAACAAGTGCGTGAACAAGTGTCTGAACATGCGTAAGATGGAAAAGAAAGCGCAACATATGGCGGTTGTGTTAGTCGTCCATGCCGTTAATTCGTGTAAATGAAAGTGAAACAGTGAGAACCGAGTCCGAGAGTCACTCATCATATGCGAGGAGAAATAATCCAAATGAGCGTTAAACAAACAACTTCTGCTTTTTTGTGGCGGAATGTGCGCCTCTACTCGTACGTCTGGGTATCTTTCATACGCGCGGGATTTCTTTCCGCATCTTTGCGCGGGCTGCGCGCCAACGGACTGCAAACAAGTTCGTGCCGTGAGGAAATGGGTTCCGCACACTACGCACGCGAGAAAAACGCGCGACACAAGCGGCCCGGTACCCCTTACACCTTCTGCCCTACATTGGCGAAAGCCGACCATGACTGACCGACCGACTGAGCGTGTGTTACTGCATCACACTGACTTACTTACGGGAGTGCACTCTTTATCAGAAGACCCAGTTGTGGGCTCTTTCATTTTCATCTTCGCTTCACTTTCCACCGGGCGGTGCGGTTTGGCGGTGCGCACCTTACGCAATCCCTCAGAGTCTTCAGAGTGCGGGTTAATTGCCCGACAGAAAGTACCGACAATGGTCATCACGCTGGCAGACCCAGCTAGGGAGCAAAACAATGCCCGAGCGCCCCAACCATAACGTCTCGTACAACATCGCACTCCACACTTACCTCCAGCGCCACTTGGTCGAGTGTCCGAAGGGATTGTTGGCCCGCGCAATGAACACATCCTCGTCCCGGTGCGCATCGCGACTATTCGTGATGGGCCACTTGATGCGTGCGTTGCTCCCGTTGGTGCGCTTGTAGATTTCCTGCAGCTTCACGCCAACGTCCTCGCTCAGCAGGACGCCGGTCTGTTTGTAGCGGGCGGCGGCACTGGCAACTACCGTCTGGTTAACGGTCGCCTTCGACGCCGGTCCGAGGGCAGCCGTCGGCCGACCGGACGGTAGCTGCTGAGCTGCATTGAAACTAGCCTGCAGTTGCGTCGTCTGCGGGGCGAACGTTGTTTTCGGCCTGGACAAAAAGAGAAGAGTTTGAAGTGACGATCACACTACACGCAGCCGGGCACGTGGGAACTCACTTTTCCAGCACGGGATGGTCGAAACGGTGGCCATGGTTTTCACGCAACCCGCCAGCCCATCCCTCGAGCCCAAGATCATCCCACCCGATGGTGGGCGTGTGTTTGTACGCGTAGGGCGTAAACAGAGCGGTGGACGATGTTCGCCCAGCCGTCGAAGCGGACTTGCGCATGCTTTCCTTCAGCATGCGACGATTTTCCTCCTCCTCCAGGTCCCGGTTCAGCTCGTCCATAAACTTGATAAAGTTGCGCTCCGTGCGCACATTCTCCTCGACCACCTTCCGCGTGCCATCGTCCATGGTGTCCTTGTCCAGGTGGTCGAAAATTTTCTTCTCCAGCTGCATGTCGCTGCCGGGACCGGCGACAATGCTGGCCCCCGTCCGGTTCGGCCTCCCGCTGAACTTGTTGATGGTGGTTACGTTCGGGAATTCGGCCTCCTCGAAGTCACTGCGCTGGTAGATGAGCTTGCGCACGTGGTTCTTGCCTTCCATCGGGAGCAGGAAGACGTACGTGGGGTTTAGGTTGTCCACGTTGAACAGCGACAGTAGATAGCTGTCCAGGGTGCTATTTTCTTCTCGAATGTTTAGTATGCGCTTGATGTGGCTTTTCATCTTGGTCGGCCCGAACGGTCCTGCATGGTACCGGTGCGCGTGGTGATGCGCGTACATTGATTCCGTCGAGGGTGGCAGCGGGAAGATATCTGTATGTTGGGGAAGATCTTATCATTTCTTTTGAATTCGCGGCTATTTAGGTTTAACATAAATTCAATGTATGCATATGCAGCAACATATCGTATACAGCAACGTATACTTCACCGAATTGTCCTAAAACGAACTAATTTCACATCAATTTCCCGAGAAGTTTGGTCTACAACCTGCACTGCATTAAAATTACAAAACCTTTCACTAATGCTGGTGGCAGGACAAATCGGTAACATTTTCCTCATTTCCTCCACCCAATAAGATCTACACACACACACATCAACACACTTACCTACGGTAACGGCACCAACAGTGTAATGACCACCGGCAATCAGACACCCCAGCACTAAAGGCACCATCCACGCCCGTAATGAGCCATGGCGCGTTATTAAATTCACACAATTCGTCATAATGTTGCCGATCAACAATTACTCTACGAATGACCGAGCTCGGAAGGGTTCGCTATTGCATAAGGGTAAGCCTTTCCTTCACCGCACTGCACTTGTGTTCGCCGCGTTACCGTCACAGACTATTCGGAACCCGTCCGGAATGCGTACGATCCGTCGTCAGGTGTGCACTCTCTACACGTTTGCGATCATGTCTATCGAGCCTCTTATCGGATGCGCCGTCGCGATACGATACGTTTCCAGTCTGACCGCAGTCTGCACGGCGCTTGCAAAGAAGTGAACCGTTGCCACCAACCTGCCGCACGGTACTGAGCAAGGCGCTGGTAATGCTGCTCCGATCCAAGGCCTCACGCGCACGCTGCTCTTGAACGACGGACGTGCGCACGGTTTCCATTTCCCTCCTGAGGTGATCTGAGACGGTTTCCCCACCCGGGCGGATTAAGAGGAGCAAATAAAAACTACCCCGTGCTCTACCTCAAGCTGCCTTTGAGATGCACTTGATGTGTACACTCATGCACTTTCATGCGCTTTCCGCGTAAACATGAATTTTGGGTTTTTTTATGTTGTGCGTTGTTTTACTTTTTTCAACACTTGCCATCAGGATGCCACCCTGAATACTAATAGGCGGCACGGCACGTTAACTTCCGTTAGAGGGCGCTGCTACGATTTCGCCAAGTTCACTCACGTTTGACCTTCGGCATTAACCGTTATGGGTATTATTGAATTTGAAATTCCCGCTAGAAAGGCCTTCCTTGGGATCCCAGCAAATGGTTGGTACCAAAAAGCCCGGAAGTCCCGCCGATCCACGTAGGCGCCCGCCGTATGCTTCGGAAGACATTTCCTGAACCAATTCTAATTCACTCAACGTTAGCAGCAATAAATCTGTCCAGCTGGTGTGTCCCGGCGCCAAAGAAATTCGCACCGGCAGGTGCCCAGGGCACGTGGCAGCCGGGCTGCCGTAACTCGCCAGGCGCGTGCTCTTGTTACAAATTTATAATCGCCATCGCTCGCGAGAGGAAACGTGCACATGAAAATCGTAAGTTATCCAATTACCCGCCCGTCTCCAAATCAAACATCAAACCGCCCTCCTCATAATGCTCATAATGGCGCTAGTTCCGCTTCACCTGGAACTTCACGGGTTTGTAACGCCCGTGCGTGTGTGTATTTGTGGAGTTTGAAGTCAACGCTGGCTCGCCTCCTAGATCATACGCTCGAGACACGGGGTACCCAGTCTCCATCTACCAAACCGTGATTGCGGAAAGAGCGCCAACGAGTGCTGCGGCATTTTCTTGGGTCGCCAGCAGCGTTTCGCGGAAAACTCGTTCATCTTCGCTGCACGATGGTGGGGAGTTGGACGCGCACCCGGCCCCCCGCGCGCGTTTTGTTTTGCGTACCGTCCTGCTGTCGCCGTTGTTCCGGCAGCATCTCTCGGGCCGGGTCGTGCCCATACATCAGCAACCGTCTCGTCTTTGTTTGTCTTGATTTGGCCCACTCCTGGTCGCGCACTGCTGTTGCGTAATGGGCTTAATTCGAATTAAACCGGCGTGCGCCAACCAGTTTCCATGCGTTTTGCGTTCCCTTTCGGGTGTGCTTGCTGCTTTCTTCTCCCCTTCATTCACGGCTATCATATTCGCATGGAGGGAAAAGTTGCCCCACTGAACGTTGCCTGAACGTTCGTGAGTGTACATCACGGTTTTGGGACGAATGGGGTGCAGCTGCACGACAGCGGCGAGGGGCCAGGAAATACACTGTTGCTGTGAGTGTACGGGAACTGGTTTACTTTTTGTATCTGCGAGAGGTTAGCGTGAGACTGCGCAAATATAGGTTGATAGTGCGAAAAGTACAAGTTTCAGTTCGCGGGCTCCATTTAATAAATTGTCCGTCTAATAGCTGTTTGAATGGCTGCGCACGGGGCGAGCTAATCTTGTCGGTTAATTGAAATTGACACATTATCACAACAACCAAGCGAGAGTGTTTTAAGACGATTGAGGATCTGGTTGACTTAGAAAGCATGTCGCAAATGCTACACAAAAATACATAAAATTCCTAACGACCAATCAAAATGCACCTCTAATGCAACAAACTTCCAAAAACCAGTCATTTAAATTTAAAGTATTTTATTGATAAGAATATTGTAAGTCATGTCGACACATGACATGAGACACAGCACACCCACCGTTCCCGCTTCCCCCGTTGATTAGCTTCTTCCGGCGGACGAGTTTCGCGTCGTGTTCTTTCGCGAGCTACGCTTGTGCGTGCTTCGGTCGCTGTCCCGGTCCTTCATCGCTTTCGGGTCCATCCCCGTCTCGATGATGGAACTGCTTTCCCGCATCAGCAGGCTGGCCGCAGCCGGCGAACAGAGATCATTCCGATTCAGCATGATCGCATTGGTGCACATGAGCAGTAAGTCGCGCTGAAACTCGGCCGTCGTCCGAATGTTCCCGTTCTCGATGTTGCGCTTGATCTGCGGCAAATCCATCGGCCGGTAGATCAGGTGCGCCGTTTGATCCTCTGGCAGTGGTTTCTGGAACGCAGCCGCGTTCTTCGACGACGCGATCTTCGAGTAAACCGCCAGTATAGACTTCTTCCACACCCGGTAGTCCCGATCCTCGCTCGAGGCGGGCGAACCCGGTATCGAGTCCATCACCGGCGTGGACGAGTAGCTTCGTTTCATTTTCTCGCTCGGCTCATCGTCCTGCACCACGAACGGGCTTTCCGAGCGATCGCGATCGCGCAGCTTCCGCAGCGAACGGCCCTCTGTTTCCTCGCTTCGCGAATGTCCCGCCAGGTCGTCGCGCAGCTTCTGTGCCTCGTCGGCCAGCCGGCGCCGCGAATAGTCGCGCTTCGCCTTGCCGATCTTCATCTCGATCAGTGAATCGTCATCGGTATCCGTCACCGTCAGCACGGGATCATCAGCGGGCGGTTTTTTCACCGGGGGCTCCACTTCTTTCACCTCCTCCGGTTCCTCGATCGTTTCCTGCGCATCGACAAACACCTCATCCTCCGATACGTGCTTCTCCTCTTTGGCCTTCCTGGTCGACAGCTGGACGATCGGTTCCTCGTCGTCCTTAAAGTCGTACTCGGCGGCAAGCTTTTCCATCGCTTCCTTCTTTGCCTTCGCCTCATCGGTGCATGGGGAGCTGGGTTCAACTTTCACTGCTTCCGATTTCACATCCTTCGGCAAAGCATTCGTGTCCGGAGGTGTGCGCTTTTCTGGCTCCGGAGCTGCTGGCAACGGTTTACTAGCCACCGATTCGATGCCCTCTTTCGGAGATGCTTTATCATGACTCGCGGGCGCACTTTCCGACGTAACCTCTAGCGATGCTAGCGGTTTGTCGTCGGAATCTTCATCCTCCTCCATCGCTGTGGGTCCATCGTTCGGACTGACCCTACCGTCTCGCTCCTCAAACTCTTCCTCTTCCTTGGCAGAATCTGACACGACAATCACACTTTCCGGCTGCTCTTGGCCGCTCGACTCTTCGCCGGTGTCTTTGTTGTCGTCACTGGACGGATCATTCGTAGCTGGAGAATTACTGGTACTGTCCTCGATGGGAATTATTTCCACCTTAGCGTCGCTCGCCTCTTGACTCGCTTGCTCATTCGCGGGTTGTGCAACAGTCGACTGCTGATCGACAGTTAACTTTTCGCTCGAAACTGTATCTTTCACATCCCCATTCGTGCCTTCCTCCTTTAGCGTAGTCGAACTTTTACTGGCCTCCGGCACTGGTGGTGGTGGTGCTGCTGCTGCCGCTGCTGCTGCCGCTGTTGCTACTGGCACTGCTACCACAGGAGTGGCGGATGAAGCGATTGTTGGTGGAGATTTAGGACGTTCCACCGAGGGTGCCTCGTTTTTTGAAGCCGTTTCAGCAACATTTTCCTCCACCATTTCCGCCATCGACACGTCTTCCGTGTCCGCCATCAGTCCGATGTCCTTATCCTTCAAGTTGTCTTCCTCCATGATTGAATCGACTACATTCTTCAGATCGACGTCCTCCAGTATCATGCCACTCTCTTCATTTAAAATCTCATCCAAATCGTCCGGAATCAGATCTTCCAACACGTCCATCAGATCCTTCGCGGGATCTGCGTTGTCTTCGCTGTCCATCTCTGTGAAGAGCGCTTCGGACTTTGGCCCGCTTGACTCGTCCGTTTTAGATGCTGTGGCACCTTCCATATTGCTGCCATCTTCCTTAATTTCCAATTTTATGGTCTGCGGTTCTTTTCCATCGAACATGTTTGTGGATGCGGCGATAGCTTCCTGCTTGATGGTAACACCAAGCTGCGCATCCAGCTCATTCCCGCTAAGTGATCCAGCAGCACTGGCTGCCGTTGAGGAAGTCGCTTTGACGGAGCTTCCCGTACCACCTGTAAGCAGATTTGTGATGGTTGGCGATGCTACCGTCCGTTGTCCCGTGGATGACGAATTTGCCGATACACCGGAACCCCTTGCCTCGCCGGATGTTTTCAGCAGAGACGTTAGCAAAGGAGAAGTGCCGGACTTGCATGACCCTTGACTGTCCTCGTCGGTTTCGTCCTTAATTTTTATCGGTGGCGTGGGTGCTTTAGTAGCCGTCGGCGAGTTCGGGTACATCGGACGCCACTGACGCTCGAGCTCGAGCTTCTTCTCCTCCCGCTCCTTCAGCCATTGGGCGTGCTGTATCTGTTCCTTCTCCTTCTGTGCCTTTTCCTGCTCGATCTGTTTCCACATTTCGCGCAACTTTTTCTCATCCGTAACACCGCTCTGTATCAGTATGATGTCCTCCTTTACCTTGATGTACTGCTGCGTTTCCTCCTGGATCGTTTTCTTCAGCTCGATTATGCGCTCCTGCGTTAACTTCCGGAGGATGGATTCGCCCGGCGTTTCGACCGCCGCAACGCCGTCCCGCTCGGAAGCGGTCCGTTTCTTACGCTTCGGCGTTTCGACATTCTCCAGCAGCTTGCCGTACTGGGCGGCACAGGACTTCTGCGCAAACCAATCGTTCGGTCGGTTCGCACCGCACAGCATCTTCAGCGACCGGCTCACCGACATCCAGTTCTGGTCGCCGCTGCACGCAACCGACGAGGCGAGGCAGAGTTTCTCCCTGGTCGACCACTTATCCAGCGGCACCCGCTTCATCTGCAGCCGCTCCTGTATCGAACTCATGGCTGCAAAGAAAAGTGATTGTTGTAAGCTTTGCGGATACCTGCGGCCATCCGCACTGCTACATTCCACTCACTTCCGTCCGCTATTTCGCTCTGGCACAGGCAAGTTCGATCTTCCGCCGTAGTATCTGCACTATTATAACATTTTCCACGCACTATCGAATACGAAATAATGGCCCTTGAATGCTGATTTCACCCAAAAATAAGGTAAATAGCAAAACAAAAACTATTTCTGTAGCCCGACGCCGCAAAACGTAAACAAGAAAACGCGCTAGGCAAAGCGACGGAAGAAATTATTGCCTTTCGCTCACTTTTTCATGTCTTCTCCCTTCGACCTACTGCAAATCTGTCAAGCAGCTAGTCGAGCTACCCATCCCTGGCTCCGCTTCCTACCCATCCCATGAGCGCACTGACCAAGGTTTAGATGTGTTGGCAGAGTGACCAGAAATACCTATTTATCTGTATTCCTACCGATTTTTGATATGCCTACCGATTCACAGATAACCACCCTAAAACTACCGATTTTTCATTTATGCTACCGAAATTCACAAATTTTCTCATAATACCGACCGAAAGGTCATAAAACCATTTCCCTAATGATTTAATGCATTAAACTCCATATAAAATATGGAAATCATCAGCGATCAGGGCCAGAAGTTCAACACTGACAACTAAGGCCCGTGTCTGTACTTCATGCGATGAAATTGGACGTGCTGGTAATACAAATTGAAACTCCTACCGAAAACTACTGATAAAATGTTGACACTCCTACCGAAAACCGTCAAAAAAAATCTGGCCACACTGGCATCAGATAGCTGCTCGACAATTCCGTCATTCGAACAGAACCGTCCAATAGAGGACGCTACGAGGAAAATTATGTACAGGTAAACCCCGACTTTTGGTCTCGTAGTACAGTCGTCAACTCGTACGACTTAACAACATGCCCGTCATGGGTTCAATCCCCAAATAGACCCCGCCATACGTAGGATTGACTATCCTGCCATGGGGGGAAATCAATTATTCACTGAAAGCCAAAAGCCCACAAGTGATACAGGCAGGCCTTGACCGGCAATGGTTGTTGAGCCAAAGAAGAAGAAACCCCGACATACGCAAATTTTGGCCGCAAATTTCTTGGCCGCAAATTTGGTGGTCGCAAACTTATTGGTCGCAAACTTCTTGAACGCAAATATCTTGATGGCAAACTTCTTGTTCGCAAATAAACACAAAATAAAAATAGAAAGTAACATTCGGTTCAATTTTTTATAGACTTATATTTTTCGCTGGCTGTAGCGCAAATGTATATGGATATAATGGTTCAATACCACTTTTTAAGCGGCGTTGTTCTAAATTGCCCCCATATGCATCCTGGCCGTTTCACATTGGTTACGCACATTTCTCTCATATGCATGTGGGTTGGTAGATTTGTTGGGTTTTTTTGTTTACTCAGATACTTGCGTTGGTTCAGTATAATGTATAAAAAAGGCTAAAAAGTAAAAAAGACACCTCAGAGCTAACTGTATGCGTTTTATACAAAAAAAAAACGTTCGGGCTGCATTACGTACAAATGTATACCGTTAAACGACATTTTGGTAGAGGTGCTGGTTGCTTCCCAACCTATGGCAGAGTTGGTGGGTGGGAAGGAGTAATCCATTGCTACCAATATTTTTCGTTTCCTACCGTTTTCCCTTCTTGTCGCGCATTGTCCTCGCAAACGGTGTAGGAATATGCACACAACGCACACAGCACAATTACCCTGTTTGCTGGTGGTCTGCTTGTTTCTTTTCTCGTTCGATTTCTATCACTTGTTTTACACATATGGTCTTTTCTGTAAGTTCTCCACCAAATGCTTCACTCTGTGTTAGTGAATATACCTTCCGATTACATTTCTATTCCTGTTGTTGTTCCTATTTACAAACCACACTATTTAAAATGGTTCCTTTCAACTTTGTTTCTCTCTCTCTCCCTCTCTCTCTTTCTCTCGCTCTCTCTCTCTCTCTCTCTCTCTCTCTCTCTCTCTCTCTCTCTCTCTCATACACTCTCACGCAACGGCACATGTTTTCCGTATTTCTTCCCATTTTTGGGAGTGGTAATTTTCACCCAGCCCGACATTTCCTACTATTTTCCACAGTATCACAGATTAATTGTCCTCGGTTAAGAAAGTTCTCGGAGCCTTTAAACAATAGAGAAAATAAAATTGAAGAGTGTGCATTAGACGTTAATAAAAAAAATCATGTTTGATCTAACTGGAGCGCTTTAAAAATGTAAAGGACTAGGTGGTGCTGGTGGTTAAGGTTGGTGGCGGAGGTGGTGCTGGTGGTGGTGGTGGTGTTCGAACACAACAAAAAATTCCCTATCGAATGATCTTCTTCATCCTCCTGTCTGTTTCCAATATGAACGATGATCGTTATGATGGTTGAGGTCATTCGGTGTCTCTACGTCTTAAGTAAACGTACGAACAAATCATGGTCGTAGTTACAGTTTTGGAATAATCTACGATCGTATAAGAATTGTATGCAGTTTGTGTAATCTCTTATTCCTCACTGAGGGAAAACCCAGACCTGTCAAGATTAATCAAATTGTCCTAGCTTTCCGTACTTGGTTCAGCATTTTGCAGTTTCACGAACTGTATTCACTTTATTGGGTTGTATCTGTACCTTTGGACGCGTGTATTCGTCGTCGACTAACAGCAAATTGTACGTACACAGTCCAGCACACAAATAGAGATGGAGACTGTGTTACCTGAGTTTAAATATGTGTGTCCTATGCGGAACTGGATATCTGCCACAGCTACGTTATTGATTACATTTGTTTTACAGTTTTTAACTCATGCCGCTCGTGCAGCACCCTACTACATTCGCATCGCAATGCTATCCTTCTAGGATTTCTCTGGATTGATAGTATCGTTGAAGATCTGGTACGGCTTTAAATCCGCCATCCTCTTCCTTAAATCAGCCATCCTAAGCGACTCACGACCGTGCTGTGCACGATCCTAGAAAAGTTATTATCCTAGTACAGCTAGTAGAATACATGCACACACAAACATACATACATCCTCTACGATCAACATCGACCCATGGAGAACGGCACGAGAAAATGCAACTTTCTAAGTCGGTGTGCTTTCATGCGCATGTGTGGGGTGGGGTGTGTCTGTCCTAACATCCATTGATGATACCTTCCACCAGTTTTGCCTTCGTCTGCGAGTTGAGCCCGTTCACGGCCGATGCCTTCAGCAGCAAGCTGCCCCCACTGCCGCCCAGCGATCCGGGCGTGTAGTTAACGCTAATGCTGATCGGGTGCAGCGGTGGCATCTGGAGGAAGTTTTTGCTCAGCAGATCGATCCCGTTCAGGTAGGGCAGCAGAGTTTCGTAGTCCACGTTCAGCGGGATGTAGAAACCCTGCGTGTGGCAGGCAAAAATCGGCACCGGATGGTAGGAACTGGGATGGTGATGATGTTGCTGCTGTTGCTGCTGGTGATGGTGATGTGCAAAGGCGGGAGTCGCCGTTGGTCCCAGCGCTACCACCGCACTTCCGATCGACGATAGCAGCTCGTGCTTGATCTCGGACGCGGGCAGTGGCGTCACCGAAGAGGAGGACGAAGACGATGACGCTGCCAACGGGTGGCCATTCCTAGCGAGCGCCAGCTTTTTCTCCAGCGGCACGCACTGCTCCGCCGCCCCTTGCTGCTGGTGATGGTGGTTGTGGTGGTGCGCTCCATTCTCCATCGGACCTGCTCCCGGCGATTCGGCCCCATTTCTGACAGGAGTGCTGGGCAGCTTTCGCTTCAGTGACAGTGGCTCGTCCGTGGACGATGCCACGGTCGACGACTTCCCGGTCAGTGTGCTCGTGCTGGAGGACTTGGAATCGGCCCCGGACATGCTGCCACTGCTACCGTTGGTCAGTGGCGAGGCGCGCAGCGAGTGCGGCTGCTGATGCATATGCTGATCCTCGTGCAGCGACACCGGGCTGCGATCGAAATCGGTCCCGTGCCCATTTTCGTGCGTGTCCTGCGAAAACCGCTGCTGGATGTAGTTCTTGAACTTGTAGCTGTTGTGGCTGTGCTCGTGCTCCGGCGAAGCGTGCTCCGAGAACTTGCGCATGCGGATCGTGCGCAGGACGCTCTCGTGCTGGTTGATGTTGTTGTTCGTGTCTTGCTGCAGGCTGGCGCCGGTACCGTTCGGGCACAGCCGGGCCGGCGGCGACGGTGCGTCGTAGTCCTGCGTCGAGTGGTTGCTGGACGTGTCCAGATGGTGCTGCACGATGCTCGGCGCAGTCGAGGTAATGACGGCGGCCTGCGGCGGATTGTTGTTGCTGTGCGTGCTGCTACTCGTGCTCGTCGCACTGCGGAAGCTCAGATCCTTCACGTCGTGATGGTCGTTGCTGCTGTGCTCGAGATCCGACGGGCAGGTGAGTATTTCCCGCAGGTGGCCCAGCTGCCCGCCTGCAAGATAGATGGGGCTGCCACCGTTTGCCAGCTCCGTGCCGCAACGTGTCTTGCTCAATTCACCTGCGGAGCGAACAAAAAAAACGGGTCACAACCAACGGACTATATCAAAACACTTACACACGCTTAAACACCTACCCTTCATAATCTCATTGCAGTGCTCCTTTAGGTGGGCGACCATGCGAAAGCACATCTCCTCACCCCGCTCGCGCATCATAAACTTGGCCGCCTCGGCCAGACACTCGTTGTACCCGTGGCGATACTGCTCGGCACAGGACGACTCCCGGCCGCACTCCTGGCTCTGCAGGTTCTTCAGGTGGCGTATGGCCATCTCGATGATTTCCGTCTTTTCCACCCGTCCCCGACCTTTGCGCATGTACTGCTGCGGAATGAGTCGCGAAAGGTCGGCCAGGCAGGAGTTCATCCGATCTCGGCGCCGTTTCTCAATGATCCGGTGCGACAGTGGATCTTGCTGCGGATGGAGAAATGGAACACGATAGAGAGCATGGTTAATGTGGTTGTTTTGATTTGGTTTGACATGATTTTGGATGGATGTTTTTTGTTGTTGTTTGCATGAGAATTCTATACATAAATTGAATGCAACGATTCTAGCGATTCTAAAATGTATGTGTTTGCCAATCAGTTCATGCAATTCAATTCACGGGCACTAGCAAGACAGACGGATCAGAACTGTTGTTTTATGCGCTCGTTCAATCCCAAACGGTGTCTGAATGCATGTGCATGTTCGCCACCGAATCGTTATTCATTAATTCGATTGATTCCTCATGTCATGTCACGTGAAATGAAACGCTTGATTTCGTGCCACGGTACGAAGCAGTAGTTTGTTGTTTTACCAACAGGCAGGGAACGTGAGCGGAACGGAACGCGGATGCAGTAATTAGTGCCGACTGTCCGACCGCAACGAGGTGTGACGCGGTGACATCGATTAAGGTTTGACGTGTTTCAATTGATAAGACAACGGTGTCGGATCCGGTGATGTACCGCTAGCATGAACGCTGGCTGACTGATAGCCGAGCTGTACTGCTCCGCGTGCCCCCATTACCATCGATACCGGCGATAGCGCCCGGTAATCAATGCTCCAAAAGACCTCGACTGGAATCTCGTGCCGAGCCGCGGGAGCTACTCTACCGATACTAAGGGCAGGATGGCAACAGCAGATAATCACGTGTCGTTTCTATTATTTCGTGCACGCTTCTCACGTTTCTAGATCAAGGAGGTTCAACAGCAACATCTATTTTAAGATTGGTGCAGAGAGGGGAGGGGAATAGCAGTGTCCTTCCTATTGAGTAGCTAAGTGAAGCCTTGACAAGATGAGCTCGGGGAATTCGATACGAACTTGGACAAGATATGGATATGGACTACGAATCTTGGTAGTAAACTATATTTAGTTTTTTGACTAATTTTGGAACTAGATAGAGTGCACTATAAACTCTCTAAACTCTGTATTTAAAATATCTTTATCTACACTATGTTCAAGATGCTACACCCAAGACATTGCGGTATAAAAGGGAAATAAAATATGCTATAAAAGATTTAAAAAAATACTGGTTGGTAATCCAAGTAGGATTTGAAGCGCGCCATACTAATCACCCTGATCGTAATATGATGAGCGGAAAATGGAACATAAATCTGTCTAGTCTCGCCTACCCGTGATGTTTTGCCCCGTCGTCCTGGTGGAAAATCGGCATCATCTTCGCTGTAGGTGGTATTGTTGGCGGAAAAGTTGAGCCCCGGCTCACCGCAATACGTGTATCCTGGCACACCAGCCTCACTGCAACGAGCAAACAGAGTAATTTATGGTTAGCAAATGCAGAAAAAAAACTATTCAAATATAAAAAAGAAGATATCTTATTTTCAATAGAAAATAATTCATTTTGCCTGTTTTATTCTTGTTCGTATGAAAAAGTCATAACTTTATTGCTCTATTGGTTTTTACTGCTTTCGTATGGCTAAAGCAATTTATTATACTGCCTCTCTCAAAGGTTAAAGTGTAGAACATCGCCACCCAGCACCACTTCCTACGTATTGGATGTTCTCCACCATTGCTCTGTTGACCACACATTAAACTACATTGTTGCGCTGAGGAACACCCTTTGAAGGTCAACGTTAAAATTGTAGAAATATACCGCGTCGAAACGAAGTCATCTCATCATTTTCCATACCGTCCCACATATAGTACAAAAATCATTACCATTATCCTGTCTGCTTTGTCGCCTCCTCTTCAAAACGTTGCTGCTTTTAGGAAGACGTAAAGGTTGGAAAATATTTTATACGTTTTATCGGTCTTTATAGAAATGCAGAGGTTCACTCATTATTCATTATTTTTTATTCAACCAGCAGGAGGACTACTGGTTGCTACCTTTAGATGGTTTTGTAGTTTAACGGAAATCGAGGTGATTTACATTACGCTACGACCATGCGCAAACCAGTCCTTGCCGAGCCTGGGGAAGCGGTGGAACCGGAAAGGCTTATGATCGGCAGGGGTTTATCAGGGGTCAGGTCGGGTAGGTTTATGATGATGCTAAGATGAGATCATAGGAAAGACAAAGAGCGTGACGAAGAGCACGGGTGGCTTCAATACTTTCCTCCCTTTGCTTCTTGCCCTGTGTGAGGATGAGTAATGCAGCAGGTTGCAGCGCTACGACACACCACCCACCTCGGCATCGTACCCATGTTGGCAAGCGTTGGAGCATCGGTTGCCCTAGCGGTTGATGACCCATCGGATAGGCAGCAGCGCACAAGCACTGCAACAATGTGTCCATTACGGCAGCAACTAGTCAGCAGTGCTGTTGAGCGCTCGCTGTCGCTAATAAAACCCACACTAATTAGCGCACGTTTTACCGACAAGCCGTATCGTGCCTCCGATAACTTCTTCTGGACGTGGTGTGCTCCAGGCTGTTGGATCATGGGCAACCGTGTCAAGGGGTTCTCTTGTATCGCTGCCAATGTTTTGAGCGCGATGTGATTAATGTGTGAGTGTGGTGATACTTGCCCATCGAAGCAGGTAATCTTTGGCTCCACACCCTGTCGCTGCACTCTTTGCTCGCAAACGCATTAGAAAAGTGTAAATTTTCTAGCAGTTGTCGCGTTGTCCTGCCACAACGACTTGCATCGCCAACCGCCAGCCCTACCCTATGCCGTCCCACGACCGTCATCGATCCACGCGTGATACTGCCGCGTGAGCGCGCCTTGCGAGCGTGAGACTTCTAAAGCAGCAGACGTGCCACCGGGCCATCACATTATCAACAACGCGGGCAGCCATCATGCAGTCACTCGGTGACTCATGCACGAAGTCACACTTTCGACAGCATGAGATTGAAAACGGCTGTCGCTTCCTCTTCCCAAACCGCGTGCGCGGGCAGCATCCCACCGAACCAAAACAATAGGTCACAAGGACAGCTGGCTGGGCCGGCGAGCCGGAACACGTGAACACGCGCGTGCTCCAGTTAATGCGAATGCGTTCCTCGGCATCCTTTTGTCATGCTCCGCCATCGAAACGCTCCCGGCTCGTCCCCGGGCACAACGCGTATGTTGATTGACTTCAACTTTGTTTGTTACGATTTGTTTTGCTCTCGCGCACTGGAAAACGTGAACCATTTCCAATTGTAATACGACCGGCTAAGAAACGGAGCGAAAACAGGGAGAGAACAGGAGGAGGGAGAAATAAATTATACAAACTTCCAAGACGGCACACAGCCCACGTGCTCGGACCGAACGCGCGCGCACACACTCTGGTGCGCTATCTAGTTGCGATTTAAATATATGCTCTGCCCGTTAAACGCGCCAAGCTTTGCTTCTGTTTGTGCCGTCGTCTGCGAGCCACGATAAAGGCCATGCTTCCGCGTGCGACACTGGGGTGTCCCTCGGGCTAATGCTAACCCTCAACCGTACACCCATTGGGTTCTAAGGCACCCATTTACATACACAAATTGTCACATGTTTCCGTGCGCCACGCACAGACCGGCGGAGAAATGCTGCACACACACACACATGTCCCGGTTACGTGTCCTCTGTGCGGCAATGGATGGAGCAATCGGGAGTGGTAGATCAGGAATTTTGGGGAAACGGTTCTCGTTTGCATTGCGCAACGTGCCAAAGGACACAACGTGACCGAGCACGGGCATTTGGCTAAGAGTGTGTGTGAGCAAATCAGCCCAGGCTCGGGTGGTCTAGAATGTGGTCAAAGTACACTGGCTGCCGCTGTCGACCAGGACCGTCCAGGATCTCACTTTTAAATTCATTCCAGAGCATAGAAAGATTTCGTGCGATTTAACTTGTAAACGGTTTAACGGGGTTCCACATCACATGTTTTGTTTTTGCTGTGTAGCCCATATTTTTGGCCCATAGCCCACCGCACGGTGTTGTGGAATAAATTTCCCACTTAACTGTGCGTCGAAATAAATTACACCCAGCGCCGTCACATCAGCTCGTCTCGCTGTATTATTCCAGCAACATTTGAAATGGATGGGAACAAACAACAGCGCTAGTATCGGTACGGACATCGGCTTGTTTTATTATTGAATTTTAAACAAGAAACTCAACAAATAACACTATGAGACACGCAATTGTAAGTTGTGTAAACGAAGTGTTTTAAACAACCGACTTGTAATGCCTAAACTCTTCATCTCTTAGAACTGTACAGAGGCTCCAACGCTCCATTTCAATCAATATTGAGATTACCCATCGTTTTACTGATATGCATCCACCGCGTCTGTGCTTTGTTTATAGAGAGAGAGAAAAATCACAGCTTGTACCACCCTTTGGACCTTCTTCTGTATTTGCTAAATTCATTAGTCAGCCATCAATGGCATCGTGGCAAACGCAATTCGTGCCGCTTGTAAAAAATTTAAAACAAACATCCCTCTAAATTCGCTCGTGTCAGCATGCACTCGTTTCCCTTTTTTTTGCGCTGCTGTTGATGCCATCCCCAAGCTGACAACGAAAAATAGAATCGCGAACGTGTTTCTTCGCAGGCTGCATACTGCCCCACGTTTCGATTGGGGCAGTTTGCGCGTTGGGGGAGGGCGCTTCGGATTTGGCAAAACACGCCGCCAGTCCGCCAGTACTGTTACCTTTTGCACGGGAGAGCATCGGCCTAATGACGCCGTTGCCAAAAAAAATCCCCACAGAATGTGCTGTTGCACATATGTATACTCACTACTTTTCTCATCTCGCTTCCTATGGCACGCATCTTAGCGAGGCTCAGAAACGTTGTATCGGGTGTTGTATACCATCCGGCGGTGGCGAACGGATACAGATCGTTTACGTTGTCCTGTTCGATGGGATATCATCACGTAGGGGATAGGAAAATAGGGAAGTATAAGGACAAGAGAAAGAGAGAGAGAGATGATGGTGCACATTGGGGGTGTTCTGCCTCGTGTGTGCTATTTTTAATCATTCAAAATTATGCACACATAGAGATTGTGTGTGAGAGAGAGAGCGAGTGAAAGAGTCGACGCGATTAGGGGTGATGCCACCCGAACGAACACACTGCAGACAACACAAGAGTTGTAAAGTGTTGAGGAAAAAAAGGCAAATGAAAACGAACTATTTGAGCAAATGCCAACAAACGTGACCAACGAGAGACACTCGTCAGCGGACCCTGCCTGCCGCCGCCATTCCTGGGCCATACCGAACGTGTGCGAGAGAGGCGCTGGCAAAACTGTAGCGACAGATCCCTCCTGCCGAAGCCCCCTTTGAGTTGCTCTGAATGTTGGCATTTCTTACACGAAAGCCAATGCGGGCCGTTGGCATCCACCAAAAGCTGGCGCTTCATCACATGTCGACGAGGAGCCCGGCTCCCCAATGAGGAGAGGAACAGAGCTTCAGATTGTATGTCCTCGTATGCGCTTATCTACGGTTTCACTAGAACAAACGACTAAAAAGCTGTACTGAAATAGATTTATGCTATTATGTCGACATTAGCGCACATATGTTCACTAACTTTGGCTCATTTTTGAAACACAGAGCTACTATCCTTTACCCAAGGATGGATAACGCCTAGCATTCTTCAAACGTAAGGCGACGTCGCCAGTACCAGCTACGTTTAATGCCGATTCAAGATTCCATTGCAGCGCCGGTCGGTAGCGATGGGAAGATGTTTGATGAGGCGCGGCCATGATCTAAAAATGGAACCGACACTTGGCGCACCCGTCACGTCTTGTGTGTGTATATGTGTGTGTGCGTGAATTATTTTAAAGTATGTGTGTGTGTGTGTTTATGGCCACATACCGGAAGCTATTTTCTCTGCTAGCTATCCGTTGCTCAACTGCTCAGTTGTGACTATTTTAATTTGCCAACATTCTAATATTGCAATATCTATGAAATCCAATACATGTATTTGCACAAAAATATCACACACTCTTCTTCCCAGCGGGTCACCTTAGTGCCTTACAACATGGGTCCACCTCACGCAACGTCCCATGCGCGAGGATACGAACGCAAACGAAAAAGGCGCGTCACGGTACGGTTGTTAAAATTAAAAATATAAAAAAATAAGAGAAAAAAAAACAAACGGTTTCGGAAATAGAAAGGGCGCGGCCGAAGCGTCTAGAACGATCGCAACAACAATCGACAAACGACATTGCTAGATTGTGCGTCGACTGGTGACTGATTCATTCATTATGTTTGCCCCTGACGTACGTAGGAATCGAACGTCCTGTTTTGTGTGAGTGTGTGTGGCCTGGGCACGTGATCGCACCAAAAATGTCCGTGGATGGTTGTGTTCGACGATCCGAACGAACGGTAAAACGCAAGTCCAAACGCTGTCTCAAAAACAACCTGTTGCTTTCAAGCGTAAGAAAAAAAGCACAGTAGGAAACTATTTCTTCCGCAGTCTTCCGCCTAAGGCGGGCAGTTCGTTTTCGTTTGTTTTTGCTTTAATTTTCCTCATTGAATTAAGACTCTTCAGCCGCTGCTGCTGCTACGTGTTGCTCGCACACAGCTGTAAATACAGTTTTGTTAACGTCACCGTCCGCTTGTTCACCGGCCCATGGGGACGGATCCGGAAGTGGTCTCGCGAGAATAAATCCGCCTTCCTGCCATGTGCTGCAGAACGTCTCGGCACAATGGCCGATCGTCGTCTTTCTTAGCGCCCTTTACCTTTACCGCCCTGCACTGTATTGCCCAAGGGAAGTTTTGCACGACACACACGGGATGGTAACGCGCTAGCTCTCGTAACGTGACTCCTGCTAGTTGCACTTCTTGCACTTGCATCCGCCAGCTCCGGCCTACGTACAACCTGGCCCACAGACAGAGAGGGAGAGATCGTGTGAATTTTCTCGCGAGTTGTACGTGCGTTTGTCTGAATGCGAAAAGGGAAAGAGGGGAAACCAATGGTGGGATGACAGCGATGCGACACGGGACGTGTGCACGTCAATAAACTCGTCGAAGGTTACCGCCGCCAGCGAAGTGCATCACGGCAAGTGTCGCCGGTTGCGTTTGTCGCGCATACACACAGCGACGGTGTGTGTGTGTGTACAGGTTTGTGTTTGTGTGCACTTTATGCAACTTGCGTTATTTGCGTTGAGCGTGGATGATCGGTCTGGTGCACTCTTCGTGTGTAATGCATTTCCTCCGAGGCATTGTCAAATTAATTATTTGTTTAATGTTTGCCACTACTCAAGAGTAACATTGTTAAGCAGTGGATAATAATCCATTTATGCTTCCTAATCATGTTTAAGCTGGTTTTGATGTGTACCAAATGCTTTTTTCCTACACATTTTCTATGCCAACACGGTGCAGACGGATAGTACAAATCCAACACTGCCCCACCCCGATCGGCGTGTTCCTACGCGGAAGCAAACAGCAATCCGCACGGTGGCCCCGCGCTACACCATCACCACCGCAAGTGCGCAC
Organism: Anopheles arabiensis; assembly: GCF_016920715.1. Classification (NCBI taxonomy): domain Eukaryota; kingdom Metazoa; phylum Arthropoda; class Insecta; order Diptera; family Culicidae; genus Anopheles; species Anopheles arabiensis. The sequence continues at coordinate 42,934,245 of NC_053517.1, read as the reverse complement.
TCACGTGTCGGCTGCATCGCACCCAAGCGTGTGCAATGAGTCGTGCAGGCCCGGGGGAGCGAATGAGCAAAACAAAACCACCCAAAACACCCGCCGCGCGCCACGCACCACAAGCCATCCATGGTCGGCGGGCAGGTCCACCGGCCGTCTCCACCGTTCTGCGCGCGTTCTTTCTTTTTCCGCATTTACGAGCACGCCAGCAGCGCAGCAGCGCGCCTTTGTGCTGTTTGCGCTGTTTGCTGGTGTAGAATTCTTTCGATTCGTTCGTCAACACACCCACGTTCGCACAAACAAACACACACACACACACAGACCGGGGTGGGCCTACCGCATGGAACCGTCCGTGCGGCCACCACCCTCCGAAACGGCGCATAGTGGCCCCCCTAATGTGTGCCATGGCGGCGTTTCGCTGTCGGGCAACAAGTGTTCGCTAAGGCGGTACCACCCCATTAGACGGGTGTGTGTGTGTGTTTGTGTGCGTGCTGCGTTTCTGCTCTCTTCTGGCAGGCGTTCGAATGTTCGAGGGATTGGTGTACACACAAAAAACACCCCCTAACCATGCACACACACACACACAACAGCACGGAAAATAAATATCCGTCAGGCACAAACGTTGCTGCTGGCACGCCAACCCATTCCTGCACGTGATAGCGGCGTGGTGTGTCTGTTGGTGTTTCTCCCCCGTCCACCCCCCCCTCCCCCTTTAACTTTTTTTCCGTTTAGCTTCTCAGTTTTGCTCGCCTCGTTCTCGTTTGAATGTGTCGCGTCGAATCTACCGACGTCATGCGCCGTTAAATTACATACACCATGCGGCCAATAAGCCGTCCGCGAGGAGAGCTTAGCTCGCGCGAGCGGACCCTCACCCCCGCCCCTCATCCGCTAGAGCTGGGACGATGATGGATCACGATTAACGCAGATCGGTGGCGTTGCATGCCGACGAAACAGCAGTCACCACTTGACTGACATGGCAGCACTGTTGGCGCACGAATGGTGCCGGTTACCGTTCTTTATAGGACATTTTGTGAGAGCAACTTTTACTTTACAAATGTTTGATTTGTGTACTTGAATGGATATTCTAAAATTTCAATTTATCTAATAAACTATTAGACAGCGTTTTCTTTATATAAACATTATTTTTAATCATTTGTTACAGCATACCTCAACCTTAACACCCTTTTTCTGCGTCGGTTTAATCCAGCATTAAAAAATTATAACGAAATCAATTTAAAAATCTTTCTTTTTACAACTAATGAGTTTTGCAGGAATTGAATTTCAACAATAGAAAAACAGACACAATTTTCAAGTGATTCGTGTGAGCATTGTTGGTCGCAAAACAAACCAATCTTGAAGAAAGTTGCAAACGCGCTCTGAGTTCAATTTCAATCCCAAATTGGGATGTGCTGTATGGAGTGCACCCACGACTCCAATCCGACTCCGACTATAGTTAGTTCGATTCCACCTCCGGCAAAATGGAACTACTAGATCCGCCCGGAGTCGGAGTCGTTCGGAGTCGCCCGGAGTCTAACGGAGTCGTGTGGAGTCGTCCGGAGTCGTTTGGAGTCGAACGACTATGAATGATTCTGACGACTCCGAACGACTCTGAACGACTCCGGACGACTCCGGGCGACTCCGGACGACCCCGGGCGACTCCGGATGATTCCGGACGACTCCGGATGATTCCGGACGACTCCGGACGACTCCGAGCCTTTTCGGACGATTCCGAACTCCGGACTCCGGATATTGCAGCGCGGACCTACCTTCCGGAGTCGATTCCGAATTTATCGGAGTCGGATCGGAGTCGACTCTGGATTTTTGCCAACTTTACCCATCACTAATCCCAATGCAAAACCACTGTCTCCGTTATGTTTGATGCAGCTGAAACGAAGCGAAAAAACTTCAATAACACTCACCGTACGAGCGAGCGCACCATTTCTAGCAAAGTTCTCACCACCGAACCGACACAAAGTTTGCCTGCCTGTGCATCCTAAGTGTGGCCACCATTTCCGCTCACTTAGACGCTCCAACCGCAAGCCCACCCCCCCTTGCACTTGGCTGTGCGCAGTGCAGGCAAACAAGATATCATATTAATTTATTTATTTATTTACATTCTACCGAGCGCTACGAGCCCACAGATCGCTGATGGATTTCCTGTTTGTGCAAGCAACCCCGGCCCTCCCCCGCTTGGCGACAATGTTTGTTCGGGCCAGTAATCCCTTCGCGCTGTGCTTTGGATTTGCTATTTGCACGCCCGCAGCTCTCCTTTATCGACATAAATTAATCTCTACCACCCTCCTTGCGGGCAAAAGTTGAAGAAGAAAAAAATTGCAACCGATTCCAACCCTGTTCAAACTTACGTGCCAAGCGGGCTGCAATTGCCAACCGTCCCTATTGCACGATTGCATTCCGTCACGAGCGCATTTCCGTGAGATGCAGAATGAGAGGGGGGAATTTGAGCACTTTTTCGAACCGGGCAAAGAATACAAACTGATCGAACAAGATCCCGAACGAACGGTTGGGAGTTTCTGTTTCTTTTTTTTCCCTACACGACGGTGTTGTGAACCGGTTTGTTTTTGCTTTTTTCAACCATCGATCCTTAAAGAATGTAACAACCGAGCTGTAATGTACAAACAAACCATTTTTTGTTGCTGGAAACCACAGCATTACGACGATCGATTGCCGTTGACCAGCTGCATTGATGTGGCCTCAGAAGTTCATGCTTAGGACATTTTCCAGAGTATAACAACAGGTGTGTAGACGAAACTGGAACCAAAAATGCAATGTTCTTGTTTGAATATATGCACTTCCAGATCATGTATTACCTACGACTCTAGCTTGTTTGCGTAGGTTTTTGGGACAAGCGAGGCTCGAAAAATTCTTCGCCCTAGGGCAGGTCCACTACAAGAACGAGTATTATTTATAGCCACACAGAGAGAACGCACATGCGGGCGCATGGACTTTGATGATCATATCAGTACTACACTTGCAGCATTCAAGCCACAGCTGAGCACATGCTTGTCCAAAGTCGAACGGCCCTCGTCGTTTTGACAGGTTGGAATGTGTACATGCAGTACGTGCAGGGAAGTAGTTAGCCTTCGACTTCCTTCCGACACTTGCGCTGCCGGTACCGGTTCTGCCGAGATCGGGAAAATTTAAACCATCGCCATACCACACCACATGGTTCAATTATACGCCAGCACTCTGTCTTTGATTGGTGGCAGGCACTGGAAAGATACAGCAGTGACGTTTCCAACCAGCTTACTTTCAATTCCTCCCAAACACTTGGCAGCTCGGTGTGGTGTATTTGTTTACAAATCATCTCACACCTGCCATCCCGAAGTGCTTTCGAATGAGCTAAATCAATTTGTCGATCTTCTAGAAGAGAGCATCGATGCACGTGTCTAGCTGATCGTGACGGGCTTATGAAGCTACGTCCACTTGTGGACACAACCATTTAGCAGCACTCCGCAGCCCCGGGCGAGTTTCCAAACATTCGTTCCGGCTACAACCTTGGAGCGCGAGAAGGAGACTAACGCACATGTGCAGCAGTCTGGTAGTGGATCTGCTTTTTTTTGGCACTAAAGACGATTACACAGGCGCTGCAAGGGAGTGGTGGAATGGAAGTAGTAAATATAGCACGGGTTCGAAGAAAATAAAACTCATCCCAACGCTAATCAATCTCCAATGCTCGGCTGGCCTCGTTCGAGTGTTGCTAAATAAAAGTGGCGAGCGATGGAAATACCAGCACCGTCATTGTGCGTGACTCTCGCCGCGTTACATTGCGAGGAAAGCAGCCGACGACAATGATCCAAAGGGAAAAAGAATGCTCACGTGATGTTACATTTGGCGGGTGAGCTGACCACACGCCCCAACATTGCCCACCCCAGGCCCGGGGGATGGTAATTATGGCGAGCGAAAATATCTTTAGCAAGTATCCGCCCATCGGCACGGGACAGGTGGCAGGGAGGCGGCAGTGTTTGTCCTTTCTGGCCAGTGTGCGATGTAAACATTTTAGCGCACCCCGAGGTGCCATGCAACAGCCACATGGTACATTCTTGGGTCATTTTCTTTTGACTTTTTTAGTCGGTCGGAAGGTTCTGGTTGGAGGACGGAAATAATTTTCCTGGACGATGGCTGTCAGGTGGAGGTTACCGTGTGTTTACTTTAACTCGAAACGCTGGCCCTCAATGCCTCAACGGTGGAAGGTTTTTCATACAAACTTGCACTCTTGGCTGAAGGTTGTCTTACTGGTGCTTGTTTTGGGAACTGACGCTAAGACATTGGGTTGTATACTTGCCTTCGAGGGAATAATGTTGATGAGTTTTCATAGAATCATAAAAAAGACTCCCTTAACTTTGATGACTATATAAAATTAACACTAGATAATTGTAGAAATGTATCTCATGGAACTTTCTGTTTTTGTTATGTTTGACGTATTATTTTTGTTTTAAAATTTAAATTTTTGCCATCTACTGGTCCTCGATCTCTTCTTGAGAGAAAAAAAAAACCTACCTCTAAAAACTGAGATCTAATAGCTAAGCGTGTGGTTTATATTTTAACATGGTTTAAGGCACCAGATGTCAAAATAAATATGAAATTAAAATATCATTCCCCAACTGTCATCTTCCAACTATCAAACGTCATGCATCTTCTGTTTCACTACATTCTTGCCCAATGTTACAAGCAAACACATCCAAAACGTTATTCATATTCTTCATCCCTACCCAAGAGGATCTGACTGATCTACTTCCTTTCGTTGAACCGGATTGATCAGCATTAAAACGGCTCGTGCAAAAAAAACAACTAACTGACAACTAAATTTAACGGGTTGAATCATCCAACTGCCAACCTTACTATGCCCAGTAACTGTGCTTCAAAATGAAGTTCAAGATCTAGCCAGTACGCACCGACCCGTCTCCGGTATTTGCCGGAGCACGGAATCAAGAAACAACTTACCCCCTTACAGCACCCGTCCCAACCCGCACGAAGAAACCCCCGACCCCAAGCTTCGCCGGTCAACGTTTGCGATCGCGCGATGACGCCGTTGGATTGATTTTAAATGGCAAAAACGTGCGCCCGTGCCTGTTTGCGATCAGCCACCGTTGCCGTGTGCGCAGGTTGCGTCTCGTTCGAGTGGTCCCACGGCCCCACTCTCCCCACGCCAGGTCGGGGCGACCTGAGACTAACGTTCCGGGCGTGTATTAGCTTACAAAAGAGCTGCTTAAAGCTGTCCCTTCACTTCTCTCCCGGTGGAGGTGTCATGAGAAGTTCAAATCGTACTAGATTGTATATAATTGGGGTGTTTTATAAACAAAATATAGAGTGTTTTGTTAAAAATAAATCTCAAACCTTCACACATGGGCCATCATATCAGATTTATTATAAATCACCCAAAATTCACCCCTGGGTCCTGTGAACACTAGACACTTATCAATCAGTGCCTTTGTCCATCCGCTAACGCAACTCACTCGTCAAGCGTGCGATCGTGCGAGCGCCAAACGAATGCGAACGCGGAAATTGATCACCAATCGGTCGTACCGTTGTTGTCGTCGTCGTGCCCGCGGACGACAGACCAGCGGAGCAAAAAAAAAATAGTATTACACGCACACACACCGCATCAAAACCTTACTATACCGGTTCGCCAACTGGTGTTATTCATGGTATGGGCCGTGGTATTTGTCGCACTCTGCGTCAACGTGTGACAGCGCGGGGTTGCCTTTTTTTGCCGCCGTCATCGCATGCATGCACATTCTTTGTTCTCCCACGGAGCAAAACAGCATAAACACAGCGCTCCCCCACCCGGTGCTTTGAGGGCGGCCAAACGCGCGTTGACCAGCATACGATGGTTTGCGGCGAGAACGCGAACGCTCAACTCATTTCCATAGAGGTGGTATGCGAAATTAAAATTCCGACCGCAAGATCGGATCGGAGCTTGCGTGGACGGGATGGTACCAACCGTTGGCACGTAAAAACCTAAACAAATAGTAGCCGAAAGATATGATAAGAGCAAGCAGCAAGAAAAAAAATAATAGGCGAGACGAATTAAGCCAACCGAAGAAACCACCCCGTGTGCTGTGTGTGTGTTCGTGCGACACACTTGCGCGGCTCCATCGCGCGAAAGGCAAGACGGCAGCAACAGTGTTGCCAGTGCGCCACACAGCGATCATGTGGTATTTTGGGGATTTTTTTTTTTGGTTGGTTGGTAGATGTTGCTCTTGCGTCTTCCTCTTGTCTTGAACTCCTTCGCACTTCGCACCCCATACTTCCTGCCGAAAGTGTTGTTGAGCGGCTCGTGAGTCGCGCTAAAAATAGCCACGGCACGCATGACCAGCATCGTCGGGGCGGTGACCACGCGAAACATGTGCGGATTCAACGCAAACATATTAATCGACCAGTCTGTACGCACATAAAGAATATGTGTGTGTGTTTGATGGGTGTGTTTTTTGTTGCTCCTCCGCTAGATCTTCTTTATCTTTTCTTTTTAACGTGGTATGAGTAAAAAGTGTTTAAAAATCCAGCAACGACCGTTTGCACAACACGCAGAAAAAAGAGCTTTACAAAACGTGATCACTGGTCCGTAGCTAAATGGCAAGATGAGTTGCGAAGAGTTATTTTATCCACCATTCACTCGTACGTTAGATTGTTTTTGCGATGCGACACACATGTACCGTGGAGGTTTGGGTTAACTTATCTTCTTCGTGTTAACAGCGTTCAATCGAGCAATAACAGACGATAGAAATTTTGAACTATTTGTTTAATCGCCTGCAATGGGTGGATTCTCTAGCACACGTGTTTCGTCGTGCATGTGCCTCCATCGTTAGGAGTTTTAACAGCTGCTATGCACTGCGGTGATCTCATACCAATTTTCCACCGTATTATAAACATTGCACGTACTTTGTGACTCAGAAATAACCACCGCAAAGAGAGCTACAGAACTTTACAAAAATCCTTCTCAAAAAGAACGAAGTTCAAATTGCTTGAACAACAACACAAAAAAAAAGCAAACGCTTCTAGTCTGCTGCCGCAGCAACCTAATAGCAGTCTCCATCGCAACTGCGGAAGCATAATCGGCTTTTCCGGCGAACGATTTTGCTTGTGTGTGTGTTGCTGTTGAACGGCGATAGGTTTTTTGCTGTTTGTTGTTGTTGTTGTTGTGCGGCGTGCCAGTAACGGTTACGAGGTTACGGAGTTGAAGGCTGGAAAAACGTATGACCCAGACTATAATTTGCTGTCGGGAAAGCGGCGGCACAAACCCACCACACCGAGCGGACGCAGCGAGCCGCTCGCTTACACACACATGCCGGTACACGTGACGGAAATTTTTTCACCTAACACCTCCCGCCTCCCCAAAGCTTGCGTCCACCGTGCACGAAGGGTTGGGGCGCGATCGGTTCACTTGGCAACAGGCAGCGGCAACGACAACAACCGGTCTAGTTGGAGGCTCTAGCGAGCGGATGGAGGTTGAGTGCGATCGGTTAGATAGAGGCACTAAATTGGTGCTGGATTGAAAAGTTCGTGTCGGACGCTAATAGTGGCGGCATTTTCAGTGGCAGTCTACAAAAGCATTATTCATTTTAGAACTTTGATAGACTTAATTTAGTTAGACTCCTCAAAGGAGGAAATTTTCTTTAATCATTGAAAGTAGCTACTGAGTCAATGATGCTAAGCACCATAGACGCAATCATTCGGAAAAATGTCTGGACGAAGAAAGACCCTCAATATTTGGGAATATTCCCTTCAATGATGCGCTCTATCAGCTGCTCAAGCACACTAAAGACAACGCGGCTATGGCTTGCATACTAGCAGGAAAAGATAAAACTATACTTCAAGTATTATTCCTGCAACCTAGCCATTTGCCAGCAATCAAACGCTTAGTATGGTTTACCAAGTAATAAAACATTAATAGCGATGTGTTGAACAGAAGTATTTATAACCCATCGGGAATAGCGTCATCGCGTTGGCATGTTATCGTTTACAGCCTAACACAGCGTGCCGCACTGACCAGCGAACAAGGATAAAGATAGCGGCAGCTTTCCTTCCTGCCCCAAGGATTCCAGGAAACCCCCACGGCATCGGGTTGGTAGGTTGTATTTTTAAAAGCGGTGGAAAATAAACCACCCACCACACCTTGACGCGCAGCACATCGCGTGACGGAAACGTGACGCAAATAGTGTGCACACGAACGGCACGCGGCCCTAGCATCATGCCGTGCCGGATGTGTTTTATGCTATGCGGCGCAGCCGTGGTAAGCTGACCGGCACTCGGGGGAAAAACCCATTTTCTTCCTCCATTTTGTGAAGCAAAAATGGTTCCAGCTGCATTGCTAAAACAGTCCACCCTGACCCCTTTTTAATATAAGTCTGACAATTTGATAGTTAGCTAATTTACACCAGGGCGCAAAAAACAAGACAAATCCGTCATCGCTTCAAATATTCTTTATCAAAATTACTTGAAGCGCTTGTTTTTGTTTGTTGCGGGACAAAGTCACTACAAGCGCATTGCTAAAAATAAACGCACGCAAAATTATACATGATCATGATAAAAAAAAAACAACTTGCTAAAAATGAGTTGCGCAAAACATGACTATAAATAAAGTGTCGTTGCGCTTGGAATGCCAAGCCGATCGTTACGCCGATGCAGCCAACCACCTGAATCGAATGATGGTCAAACAAACAAATGTAACTTCTTCGCCACACTTGCTATGGCCAAAGCAATGGCGTATGTCACCAACGGTAGAAGGAAAAACAAAACATGCTCGTCATCTTCGTCAGCATTGCACTATCAGCGTTGACCTCTGTTGGCAGGCGGAAAGGAAACGGACTTTCCGTACCAGCTGGAAATGCGAGAGTTCTAGGAGATTCAACTGGTGCGCGAGTTTGGTTTCGGTTCGCAAATTCCCTCATCGTACGACGACGACCGGGACCCCCACCGGTGCAGACCTCGGTGACCTTTGCCGTGCATGACGTAAAGATCGCGTCCCTTTCACAGGCGTAGCTGGGTCGTAATGTCATCTTCCATCCAGTCCAGTTCTCGGCGATCCAGAACCCCATCGGCTCGGATTCGGCGTCCAAAATAGGAATACACGCAAGCGCTAAGAAGCAGTTCGTGATAATGCTTGTCTACCTTTTTTTATGCTTACTCATGTGAATTGGGGGGGGGGGGGGGGTGCGGGAGAGGAGTAGGAGGGAAGTAGAATTTGGTACACGACAATCACACAGTGGACAACACGCGCACATTTGTTTTGTTTTGTTTGATTTCGGTTGGCTGTTTGTGGCTGCGCGTTGTGCGATAAGTTTCGCATCGTAATGCTGTTGCTAAGCATCGTCGGCAACAACGCAGCTCGAAGCATTTCGGTTGCATCTCCGCATCCCGTCGAGTGACCAATAATATTAGGAGCTTCTTTTTTGTTGTTGTTGCTACAGACTGTCAAATTAAAGCTGCACGAAGGACGAAACGGTACGGTTCACCTCCGCGGTGACGAACTAATCGGAGCAGAAACCTCTATCTTGTGCACAAATCGATACCCGCTGTATTTACGATACACCACCGTGCGCAATGCGTTTACCAAGTGGTCATTCGTGCAGTGGTTTTCCGTTGGTAGGACATTCTACGTTTACGCCATGCCGAAACCGGGCAGCAGCGGCAGCAAAACGTCGAGAGCATTCGACGAAAACAGATGAATAAATCTCACGCCATCCGAGCACCCAACCCATCTGTCCAACTGGCGCTCACTCTGCCCGAATCGAGTGTGTGTGTGTGTGTGTGTGTGTTGGTCTGGCTGGCGCGGGACGAGGAATTTGGGTTTTTACGGTGAAGGGAAAACACAAATATACACATCCCACAATGTTCACCCTGCCCCGCCCACGCACTTTATGCTCGATCGGGCGCAAATGCGTGCAAAAATAGCATCCTGCTTTTAAATATAGCACATCATGTGTTGATCAAGATCAGCTACTTGTGCTTCGCACGGCTCAAGTCAGCTGTAGCTTGCCGAGCCGGATCATTGCTGCCACTTTAAAGCCGAGCGAAATCAATTTAAATGATGCGATATTTCGTTACATCTGAGGCGTTTCGGAAGCACTTGCATATATATATTGGTAAGGCGGTAAGGTCAGCGTCGTCTGCAATTAGCACGGATTTTGAAACATGAACCCAAAAGGAACGATTTTGCAACTGAACCACAACATTCCACCAGGGATCGGTGCGGTGAACCAGATAAGCGACCAAGATATAAGCAAATCACACACACAGACATACTAAAACACAGTCAGCTCCGTACATTTCCGGTTGGTTCTTATCAGCGTATCAAAAGCATTGCATCAAAACAGTTCATCAGTCTAGTTTTCTTTTTTTCTTTTTTTTTTGTAAAACCCGCCCCAGACATATAACTCGCCCCGCGTTTATCGATTGATTGACGCGATTCGCGGCATTATCTAGCGACTGGAACACGTGAGACGGGGCGGCAAACCAGTCAGGGGTTTGCATGCTTTATCGCCAAAGCCTATCCGCCATTCTTTCTTGCTCGCTAGCAAGTGCTTCCCCTTTTTCACCATGATAAGCACCCGTAAGCGCGACGTTGCCTCACTCCGATGTCGTTCCCCCTCCCAAATAAATGTTTGATGCGTAAATGCGAAATTTCCTGCAACTACATTAGCACATCGGGCCAGGGCGTTGGAAAGGGTATTTTGCGACGTAGGATTTTCCTGTCCCAGCAGAGAGCTAACGGGACGCAGCACCCCCCAGTTTGCAACGTGTTGCCGCGCGTCCTACCACGGCCATATCAACGGGCGGGCTGACTCATGCGCGTTGATCACGTGATCGTGCGCGGGGTGTTAACGCGACGATGGCAGCAGGCAACAGCAACAAGCCAATTTGCTCTCGAGGAAGATCTCGCTTTGCCTGATTACAACGGGGAGGGGGAGGGTGGAGGCGTTGTTTGCCGTTCGCCACTGGCCTTTACTTGCCGGTTTGCGTGTGCCGTAATCAGCGGAATTGCGATGTGTGCCACGCACACAGTAGTCGCCGCGCTCGTGAACGGAACAACTGTATCCTTCGATTGGGATTGAAGATGTTAGCCAGGTGATTCTGGAGCAGCGTTTCAATTTCGGTTTACCCTTCAGGAATTAGTTTCCGGAGGTTGCTCCGTTTCCAATGTTTGGCGCATTAAGGATCACGTTTATCGGTGACGATTGTGTCGATTTTATTTCAATGATTCTTCCTCGTGAGGTTAAAAACCTCAAAGAACTTTGTAATACGGTCAAGCCGCGTCACTCTAGAGGCTCTAGAGCTCTTAGAAATTACGCTTCGCAGCGACAGCCTCACACAATCTCTCGCTGTTGGACGTCAGCAGCTTTATGCACTCCACAACAGCTAGAGGATGTGCGGACCCGTAAACAAGTGCTACTCATTGCTCCATGATTGGACCCATCACACAGCAGGCACTCGACTCGGGCCGGGTCTGGATCACCTGACACAGCGCGGACGCCAGACAGGCGCTCCTCTCTTCCAGCGCACACGCACACAGCGCCACTTGTCTGGCACGGGACTTGGGGCCCGGCCGATGCACTGGGTGGCAGCGGCACATACGCCCTTTTGCCCGGACCAGTTAACACACACCAGACAGACATCGCACCCCCTCGATGGTGGGCCATCTTGTAAATGTATGTGTGCTGCTTCGTACCCGCGTGCCACACGTGATAACAATTTCTATCACAATTTGTTGGTGTCCATGTGTGTGTGTGTGTGTTTGTATGCTATTATGATGATTGAGGCGAGAAAGGCATGGATTGTTGTTGTTTCTTGGCTCTCTTTCTTCGCAACCTTTTTCACCCGCCCAGACGGTTAGCGAATGAACTCTTATCAGTGCCAGAAATAGCATCGTGTCAACAACAACCAGCAGCAGCCAACAACTTGTAGCTCTAGGTCTTTCCATCCCCATCACTGGACAACCGATAAACTTGGACAACGGGGATTGAGGTTTTGCGTTTGCCAAGTTGTTGCATACCATTGTAAACATTGTAATTTCTTCTTTTCTTCCTTGCACAACACACCGCATACGTCTCGTAGCTTCAAACCACAGATCAAACCGCATGTATTAACAACCCCAACCACTAGCATCGTTCATTTTACCAAGCAAAGTCCTGAACCCAAATCCAGCTGAATTTCTGGCCTTCCACTTGTGACAGCCTACGTGACCGAACTGGACCACTATCGCGAGCGGAAATGGAGTTCGGGTGTACCAGGGCGACACCTGCACAGGGGTCAGCGGATCGCGGTTAGCGTTGGCCACGTTTCCGACGGTCCGCTCTGGCTTTGTGTGCGTTCGCTCGTCGGTCGCACGCACACCGAGACCCCGGACTGTTATCTACCACAACATACACCGAAACCGAACAACGACACAGACAGCTCCGTCCCATTGTTGATAAGCCAGCCGCGGTAACTAGCCGCGAGTACCGATGGCGAGCACCCGGTACTAAAAGGGAGCTGGTGGACGAGGTACGTTACGAGTAAGCTCTTTGAAGCAGTTTGCCAGAGTTTGCCACTCCAAGCCCTGCAAGACATCATCAGCTAGACACATCAGCACAGGGTGGGCGAAAAGGCACAACAAAGAGCCTCATTTTGTTATCGACGGGCATCTCTCTATTTGTTTGTATTAGGACCACATTCCTCCGGGGCCACTTGAAGCCTGGGCCTGGGGGCGAGCGCTGGCTTAAACACCAAAGAGGAACAAAAACCACCCGGCCAACAACCTGACGTCAGGCGAGTCAAGAGGGCTTTTGCTCATCGGTTCACGGTACACGATTAGCACCTAGCAGGGTGGTGCTTTTTGCTGTTGATTTTGCAAACAGGGAAGTGGACGAGGCCATCGGTGTGTCGTCGGTGGTCGGTCGGTACTGTTAAATCCCTTCTCCACTTACACGTGACCACTTGTCGCGCGTTCGGGAAGGGTATAGGGATTGTTGCCTGCTGCACCACAAATAAGTCATCAATAACGTCGTCAACAACTGATGTACTTGCTAAACACGAAACGTTTTAATGTCCTGTATATGAAGGTACAGGTAGGCCACAGAGTTTGTTCTAAATTTCATGCAAATTAAGCAACCAATGATTAAGCAATACGGCCCGAGTCGTTCGTTCTGAATAAAAAAAACCAATGCTTGTTTAAATTCTTGCTTTTTTCTGGCGTATCTATGTGTGGCTGGGTGCGCACAAGTATCGACTTTTCCCAGTTCTCCATTAGCAATGTAGAACTAATGCACGGTTCGCGATAAAACGTCTTCGGTTAGCTGGTTCGCGCAGTTTAAAATCGAGTATCAAATCGATAAAAATACAACGCACACCGTAAGCGCACCAACGGAACACATGGGACGCGCGACACGCCACGGGACGCTTGTTGAGGTGCGGTGCGTCGGCTCTGTGTCAGCACATTCGATCCTCGCGGCACAAAACCGGTCCAATGTTCAAACGGGCCAGCAAACCATACTCGCGTCCGGTCCCGTCCCGCCTCCCTCTTATGGTAAGGGAGCAACCTTGACAGAGGTCAAGAATTTATCATGCAACGGACCCCCGGACCGGACGGGCGAGCTTCTTCGATATGCTGCGCGCTATTTATTTAGTACACGAACCGCACTTCCCGCACATTGCTCCGCAGCGCTCGCTAGACACGGCCGAGGCGCCAGTCGGACCTCGCAGCATCGCGCTGTGACTTCTTGTCTTGTCTATCCCGCAACAGATCATCCGCAGCAGCAGCCCTCGGCGAGTGTGTGTGTGTGACTTACCTCTCGTATTTCAAAGAATGCGGTGCATGACCATTCGCTGCTTCCCAGTACGCTTCCATGGTGCTCTTGGGTTCCGCTTTGCGCTGCAACTTCTCGAACGTTACGAGTACGGGAAAAGTGATCGCACTTGCTGCCACCAACTTAGCACTGCACTTTTCGCACCTTGATCGCACGCCCTGGTACTATGTTGCTTTTTCTTTTTTTGGCTAGATTTCTGTTCTGTTTATGTAAAGTTCACGCTTTACTGGAAAGGTCCGCTGGCACAGCTGTTGGCCAACACCACCTCAGACGTCCGTTTGTTTGTTTGTTGTTTTCACGAACACTTCAGAACAGCTTGGGACACTTGCTTCTACTGCGCGTATTGCCCGCTACCTCAAAACCAGAGACCGTCTCTAGGCGTATTGCGACTCGAAGTCACTCGTCGAGTCGGTACAGGCGCGTACAGGCAGTATCCTGAACTACACTGAACGAGTGCTGAACGAGGGCTGTGAGGCAATTGCTTCAGGTTCTAAACAGTGCGGTGATGGCCGGAGTCAGCTTCTACGGGCTTTCACGGATGCTGCTGGACCGGGTGGTAGTGCGAGCGATACAGACAAACGGGTCGTGCGGTGTTTTCCTCGTGCCGGACCGTCCCTCTATGATGTACCAGACGGAGCAGAAGTGCGTGTAGCGCGGTTTGCGGAAAAACGAACGGACACGTTTGTTGTTATCGAGCAGGAGCGTATTCTTCCCGGTCGCTGCCGCTTTACACATGAAATCCGTTGTGGAGGGTACGGTCGGAATGGAAAATGGAAGAAAAATGGAAAGTGTTGCGTGGCGGTACACGCAGCTGTGTCCAGTTAGGGTGGGAGAGTGTTCTCTCTTTCTCTCTAGGGAAAAGTAGCACGTGCGCCTCACACGAGCCTTTTCTGCTGTACACACAAGGGTGAGCTTTTCCTTTGATTTGACCTTTACTCCACTTCCTGTTGCACACACTCTCTCACACACACACACACAGCCTCTCGCGCAATTGAACAGTCGCTTCTACTTGATTATGTACTTAACACTGGAATTCACGAAGAACTTATACATGAAGACGGTTTTCGGGGACGTTGAGTCGATCGCTAAAAAGGATTGGGTCAGCGTTGCCTGCCCTTCTGCCTTTTGAGTGACTCTTTCTCGCTCTCACTTTCGCTCACGCCTACCCAACCGGAACTTCCTGTCCAGCACAGGACTTCACAGGTGGGTCCGGAATTTCACTGATTTTTCACCAACTATGGCGACACTGGCTATGTTCCTCGCTCTAAACTGGCGGCTCTTTTTGATTGATTTTCTGCTATTTACTCTCCCGCGAACAACGCTTCCTGGCACTGTACGGCAACCACACAAATGAACAAACTTGCACACACAAACACAGACACACATACACTACCACAGAATCGTCTGGCTTCTTGCTGATCGGACGAAAATAGACTCTCACTTGCCGACACGTGTGATTGCTTCCCTTTTTTGCTTTAAATCAATAATCACATCCACATGGAATGGTACACTTTTAGCTCCCCTCCAGCTCTCCCGTACTCGTGGTGCGCTACTGTGCAAGTTTTAGAACTCAATTGCTGCCTCCGAAAAAACCTCCAAATGCACTTTCGTTGAGATCTGCGATACCGGAATTGTAGCTTGCACCAAATGCCTACACACAACACTCACTTAGACGCACACTGCACACATTTAGATACGGCTGGTCTTCAACACATACTCTCACTGCTATTTTTTTTTTATTTTCAACAAAACACCCACACGCCTTACTTTCAGTACACTGATTTGCTCATTAGACAGACTTGCACTGATGGTGCATCTGCAGCACAAAAACACACCGGCAAAGCGGCCTGTAAGCGAAACGGTTGCGGGGTATTTTTCCTCTTCACTCAGCGCACATTACACACATCAGACATCCGGCCAACTATCTGCGGTAAAGGCACAGGGAACGGCAAAGACAGAAACGCTACTAGCGGTCGCGAACTGGTCAGTGGAAGTTTTGCTGCGCACACCACGTGTACTACGCCAGAAGCTGCGGATGAATGTCGAAAAGAGGCGGGCGCTCGCGACTGTCATTGTTAAAATACTCTCCACCCGCACACACACACACGTAAATACGCAAGCGCTTACACAGGCCAGCGTGAGTACACGTTTGCTCCATCGCTCTCTCGCTCGCTCATTCGCTATTTCCGACACACGGCAGTGATGCGTATACAGCGATGTAAAGAATGCGAGAAGGAATTCCGCTCTCACTCTCGCTCCCGCTCGGTTGCAGGGTTAGTAGATCAAATGTGTGATAGTTTGTGATGACCAATTTAAATCTAATTCATTTATTTATGTATTTGTTTTTATTATGACTTTGATCTGAACATTTAATTTTTAATGTACAACTTTTTATTATCTCGATTGACAATGCAACACAACATAGGTTTTCTGTAAATTTTGATTTATGATTATTTCCGTTTGATAAACGAGACATACATATTTTTAGAATATGTTAAACATCATTTTATTTTATTCTCTACATTAAAATGAAAAAAATGTATACAACAGCTTAATTTGGTGCATATCCCATGGGATTCAATGAATATACTATGAATACAATACTATGAATTTATTGCCGTTTCTTTAGAGGTTTTAGTTATGCTATAAGCAATTTTTCCAGTGATGAGTGTCGGGGGCCCTGAGTGGTAAGAAGAGTCGAAGCCCCGCTGTACATGGTGTGCGGGGTGGAGGGTATTGAGACGATCCTCCAAATCTCTCCCAAATCGACGGGGCCCCTGTCAGCCGTTCAGTTCGCCCTCTGTTAAACTCATACCTACCTTTATCTTCATGCCAAGAATAATAAATCAACTTTATTTTTATTTATTATTTTATTATAATTATCTTTGTTAATTATTGAAACCCCTGTTTGAATTTTAATTCTTTTAGTATATCGTTTTTCAATTATCTCATTTTCTAATAGAAGACAATACAACCTGTATTCATTTTTACATGAAATTGTATTGGTAGTTTTTACGTATTAGTCCAATCCAAAGTTTCATCATCTGATTTGAGTTAAACAGTAAAAACTAAATACATTTTACCGTGTGAGAAAATCATGATTTTGTAATTGTTGCTTTCAGCCAATTTTCTGTTTTGTACATGTAAAATAATTGATACTAAAAATATTATTTGTAATTGCAATATATGATTACCACCACATTTGCCGATACGCCTGTATAATGCGTCGTTATTTAAAAGAAAACATTTTCCAAAAAAAAGATGTGTTGTTCAGCTGATCTAATTTTTCTTTATTGAATTGATGAGATCCTTCAACCACGGTCTCTACCATTACCATGTATATAATAACCCTTTGAGATTGTACATGTACAAAGAAAACATTAAAAAAAAAAGATGTGTTGTTCAGCTGATCTAATTTTTCTTTATTGAATTGATGAGATCCTTCAACCACGGTCTCTACCATTACCATGTGTATAATAACCCTTTGAGATTGTACCTTACCCTTCGGTACTACAGTATGACACATAAACTGCTGACATAAACAAGCATTTCCTAATAGTCTAAGAATCTCCAGTCTAACCGTTTTTCTTCTTCTTCAGAGTACATGGTTTTTCTATTTCTTCCAACCGTTGATTCTAACAATTGAAACAGTTTCGTTCAAACCCTGCCCTAGCTCGTCTTGTCTATTGCCTCTCTTCGCAGTCTCTCAGCCCCGCACATTAACGCGGCTTACCGGCATGAGAGAGGCTGATAAAGATCCGCAAATGTGGTAGTGCGAACCCTTCCCCCCCTCCTCTATCTCCCACCCACTAGCCTTTTCCCAATGGCAGCAAAAACGTGCTAGGGAGGGGGTACCTATTTGCTGTGGCACCGTGTGGAAAATAACGTGACTTTGCACCCATCCGACATCCGTTTCCTCCGTTCCCACCTCTGCTCCTTCCACACACACACACACACACACACGATCACGTTTCACCCAACAACTCACACTATGGTCGCAGCCGATCGTTCACTGCTACTGGGTAGGGTAGGCATACCAACTGGGTAGTGCGAAATCATTCATTCCTCGCGTGTGACCGCGTGTCACGCCATGGCGGCCGCTCCACTTGGCGGTCGGAGTAGAGGGATGGTTTGGCTGGCGGCGAAGAACGAGAACTGCAGGAACACCGAATCTCGCCCCGGAATGCACTCACTCGTCCTCGGCCTGTCTAGCCAACGGAAACAAAAAGGGTGTTTCATCGCGCTCCATATGTTTCGCTCCGTACGTTTCTGGCAGGCGGAAACGAAATGCGGCAAAGCGGAATGCTTTTGCTGCGCTTGCCCCGCGTCTCGCCACCGTTCGCACGCGATCACGTGGACACGCTTCCGAGGCCACCTGCGCCGGGTGGTTATGTGGCAGCAAAGTAAGATACCGCGGTAAAAGGTCAACGGTAACGTTGCATGGTTCTGGGTTTTCTGTGCGTGGGAGCTTGATTATAGGGCGTATGGTTGAAGCCTCAATGTGCCTCACTGTTGCAAACCTTACACCGTCTAAATGTGGATATTTAATCATAATCTTGAATGAAATTCCACCAGATACCGAATTGCGGGTTGAACTTTTTTTTCTTTCGGAACCAATGAGATGAGCGAACCACGTGCTTGCACGTGGCAATACTGCACACAGTTTCCTCGTGGTGTGTCACGGGATTTTTGCAGCACACAAAGAAGTAGACAAACACTCTCTAACACACCGTCCATCGCTATCGTCGGTCGCAGTCTGGTGCCCGGTGAGTCAGCGAATTAATTCCGCGCCCCGTTAGCGTTGGATGCATTCCACTGTCTGTGTCTGTCCAGCCCGGTTGATATCACCTGATCAAACGCGGTAATGTGATTGATGAGCCTTTGTTCCGCACGCAGTATGCTAATGACGCTCTGGCTGGTTTGTATTTCTGGGTTTCTCCTGCCGATTTTTGATTTACTTATTTTGATGTGATATGTTTCATCTACCACTTGCTTTAATCGCCGCTCAATCACGCAGCGCACCTGAAAAGCCCCCGGCCAAGCGCAATATTATCGACGCTTTGTGCGGATTTCGTTCGGATCTGACCGCGTCAATCGTGCACCCAGCCAGCTTGGTGTTTGTTTTAGTGATGCGTTTATTTTTTTTCCAAACACTAGATGAGATGTATTTCACTTTCGTGTTTCGTCAAAATGTGGTTGCGGGTGCAGCACACAAGCTCTAGAACACGGCCGAGCATCAGCAGACGACCGATTGAACGACCGATAACGCGCACCGTTACCGATTCCGTGTCGATAGGTTAGGGTTGAACGTGAAGGGTAAACAGAAGAACCTTCCTCAACCGGATCGAATATCACGTTCGTGTCCCTTGTGGAGTGTAACGTTTCCCAACCCCTGTGGCCGGCCCTATCACGTGCCCGCGTGATTGGCCCGACGGGTTCTCAGGCTCTCTGGCTCGGCGATGGATTACGCGACCGCGGGTGGATGATAAGAGAGTGAGGGAGCTGTCCGGGACTGCACCCAGTCGGCACACCGTCAATTTTACCAACGAAGATGTTGCCCCGTAAAACCATCTTCCACCTTGCACTAACCGTGGACGGGGAAGAGGATGTGGCGCACGTTTGACATTTGAAATTGCGCACCGGCAGCGTGACCGGAAAACGTGCTCCTCCATCGTGGTGCCGACAGGTGCACCAGCCATGAAGTAACTACTCGAGCAGCTCGTTTGTGTTACACTTGAGACATTTTGGGTTTGTCATCCCGGATAGGATTGGATTTGATCGATTTAGGTAACTTTTAATAGTTTCTACTTGTTAATAACGCTTTAAATAGTTTCTACCTGTTAACAGAAACGGATTGGATATTTGGAGCGAAGCGATGTTGTGCTCGCCCTGTTTTCTGCTACCAGGATCGCGATGGAGGCGCGTTCCCTGCGAATGGTTGTCTGTTGCCGACCGGTGAACGTGAAGGGGCGAAAAACAAGGAAACTGTGGCCCGCACTTTACAACAAAGCGAAGCATGATGGGTAGGAAGCATGGAAGACATGGGGCAGTAAGAAAAAAAAAAACAGAAAAACAACAGCAACAACCCAGACACTTCGTAGTCCCAGCCAAGCACGTGTACGCGACGCGAGCTGATCGTGCGTTCGGCTTCATTGTTGTGCTGTTGGGTGAGTTTCAGCCGATCCTACCCCATGCGGGAGGGGGTTATAAACCGAAACGAAGCGAAAAAAAAGCAGGAGAAACAAAACAGCTACAGCAATCGCGGTGCCGTTCGCCAAACACGTTTCTTTCAATGTCACGGA
Source organism: Anopheles arabiensis (assembly GCF_016920715.1). Lineage (NCBI taxonomy): Eukaryota > Metazoa > Arthropoda > Insecta > Diptera > Culicidae > Anopheles > Anopheles arabiensis. The sequence goes on along the minus strand of NC_053517.1, from coordinate 42,914,150 downwards.
ATGTCATTTACCTTCCCGGTTGCGCTAAAAAGTGGTTTCCTACCGGTACCGCGATCGCCTGAACGAGCTGTAACGTTGAGGGTGTCTTCGGTTGGAAGGAGCTCGTGCAAAATGCCAAACTCCCTCGAGCGGCTAGCAAAATCAAACAGCCGTAGATCAACGGTTTTCCGGCGGCAAAGAGTTTGCGACAAATGCCAAGTTTCTGATAATTGAAGCTAGCGGTAATGCAATGCCTAATCACTATGAGGCCAAATTATTTTGTACAAAACAATACAATTAAACAATTCCCTTCAGAAGCACACGCACAGGAAACCGTTAACCACAAAACTGAATAAAACTTCAACTCCATGTGTAGCAAGGCGTACCCAACGCGCGAGCAAACAAATGCGCAGCCGACTATTAATCGCCACAAATGCCGCAAGCAGCAGCACCGTTGCCAACTTCACCCGCAGGAATGGACGCACGCAGCGAGCGACTATCTTCAAGTGCGCGTATCGTTTTATTTTGCTGCTCGACACACAACCGGCGAGATAACCTCACACAAATTCGGCTAAAGTGGCGCGCAGCGGCCATTTTGCAAAGGCTATCAGCAGCTCGAACCCGAAGGGGGTCCCTGATTAGTTCTAATGCGACCGCAATCTCTGCCCCTGGCGTGGCGAGGACAAGGATGTCTCAGAAGTGGGCCTGTGAGTACGCGTCATCGCTTTCAATCACACGATCGCACGATCCCCTTGGTGTCCACTGTACACAGACAGTTCTAGAAAATTGTTTCAAACACAGGTACTGGTACTTTGATCATCGCTGGGACGATATGATCGATAAAAGCAACCTCCCATCCCTTCCCAAGGTTTAACAATGTACACTGCGAGAGGGTTGGCAAGGTGCTGGCAGGGCAGGTGAATAACATTACACTAATTATCCGTCACGCTAATGTTCGCACCCCAAACACAGGGAGGGTAAGTGGGAGAAAAAGGTATCGTGATTAAACCATGCACTCTCATATGCTTGTTCGATTTCTCGTATATTCTCGTTCCCTCCTAGGTCCATCGTCCCAGCAGTTGTGCCAACAGTTCGATAGCGATCAGAGAGGTTCAGCTTTACGTAACGTATCCTACGTACGGGCGGCCGGTTGGCGATGGCTTAGCAGCTTAGTGTGCCCAGCCCAGCGCATCGATGGCGGGCGGGATTCTAAGTGCACACGAGGACAAAAACTAACATATTCTGTGGACCCACATAGCGAGAGAGAGAGAGAGAGAGAGAGATAGAGAGAGTGCTAGGGACAGAGGCAAAGGTGCCCGTCTAATGTTACCGGTGTTATGAGACACACTCCACGTGCAACTCCACGTTTCATTACTTTGTTCGCCGCGGCCGATGTCTATGTCGTTGAGTATACGTTGGTGGCTGGAATTCATCGAACCGGGCCATCGGTAACGTTTTCATTTAGTGGATTAAAATATTCGGTTTTAGCGCAAAGCCTGTAGCCAGCAAGAAGCAACAAACAGTCAGAGTCCCTTTTGCTTAAGCTTCAGAAGCACGGCTGGTCACGCTGCAGCAAATGTGTGCCTTTGTGTCTAGCGATTTTGCCAAATGCCAAATGTCAACCTGAAGGAAGTGGATGGCGTCCTACAGTGTGGTAGCTATTGCGTGGCGTTACACGCTGCCCAACCGACCGGTACCTTGTGCGCTGCCACGTGCACGTGACGTCAACACTGACAACGCTCGGGTAGACGACACTGCACGACACCGGGTGCTGGTTAGTCAGCTTGAAGTTGGATACTATTTTTTGCCTTGCCTCTTGCAATGCTGCCGTAACACCAGAGTTTCCCTCTTTGAACAGGATTGGATTGGATTCATCCAATATCTCTCCCACCAACGTACTTAACAGCGATAACAGTGCCTTGGGTCGTCTTTGATATAAGTTATGGCAGAACAATATCACACCAGTTTTTGACTGTTGTGCCAACTCAAATTATTTGACCACTATCATAGTACAATCATGACGAGCTCTCGTTTTCTCTCTCCGTCTCTCTCTCTCTCTTGAAGTCCTTTCAATTGCAAAAAATATTGTGGGTGGCTTATTTTTTCTAGCCTACCAATTCCACAATCATTTATATGTTTGTGCTCCTTATCAGTCGCTTCCGTTAGATTTCCACCACGCAACCCGATTGCTGACCCCTTATTTTCTTTTTTTTTATTCATTATCTGTCAACCTGTTAAGCTTCGACTCGAGGCAGGGTGATATCAGTATTCACGCGAATTTTAAAGTTTCTACCCACCAAACGTGACCTTCGTGAAGGTCTCCGCTGGGGTGGGTTTGTGGGCGTGCGATGTTACCTGGCACCGGAGTCTTATCGCCACCGTTAAAGCTGATTTCTGTTCACGAGCCTAGGAGCTGCTCCCGGCTGGTCACGAGATACGGTGCCCAGTTTGCAAAACACAGCACAAGCCCTTTAAGCTTTGGGCGACATGACGCACAACACACGATCATTGTGTCGTGCGGTGTGCTTATCGATTTGAGGTTCAGTTCTTCTTCCCACGTCACGTTTGGCCTTTTCGCGGTACCATGCGTCTTCATAATGAAGCCCGTAACCAATACACTCAAATGCAACAAATGTAAGTGTAGACATTTAGTTTAGTTTTCTAGTGAATTCGATAGTTTCAGTTCAGTTGCATGTTTTCGTGGCCGTGGGATCGCAAAAGATACAACTGCCATGCCATAAACATAACCTGATTTGGAATTATGCTGCCAAAAATAGATATACACAAACCCGCAATTTCTTTACCACACTTCTCTGTGCTAGGTCCATTATGAAAAGTTATTTTATCAACCCAACAAGGAAGAAAATTGCGCATGTTCAAGACCTAATTGCTAGAAGAAATTTGATAAAACATGCCGTTCAAATGGTTTATATTGTCGCCACTAACCTAATCCATTGGCCATGGCATAGGGAAACTCGGGCAAACATACATATGCTTGTACTGGCTCATATCAATAGCTTGCGTGTGCACACGTTACCATCCCTTATCAGCCACGTACCCCATGGTAGGTTGGGCCGGGCATCCCAGCGCTGCGATTGTGAGCGTCTCAAGTCCGGTCCAGTTTATGGACCGGTTACGCAATGGTTTTGTTCGTTTCTACCAATGAGTTTATTGGGCAATCATGTATAGCTGGTTTATAAAATGCTGCCAGCAAGCAGGGATGCAAATACAGGTATTTATTTCTCATGTGAGCGTTCAGATAACCATGGCTTTCTTTCTATTCTGGTGATATGAGCATAAATAAACGAACACATACATCATAAATTGGTACGCCCTCAAAGAGCAATAGTGAAATCCCTCTGCCGTGTGGTTATGTCGCGTTAATCTGGCTTTTGTCACGGTTTCGTAAGGAAGTGTTTACGTTTTCAACCATTGCTACGGTAAATAGCAGAGGGCATTTTCTTTGTTCTTTGTATCAGTGCCACCACTAGTGAAGAAGCCCCCTTTCGCACGCCAAAACCTTCACCCGGGGAAGACGCTGACCGCCATGCAGCTTATTTTGTATACACTCTCGGTCACGTGTACGGCGTGCGTTAGAATGTGCAAAATGACTCAAACTGCCGCCCTGGCCTACCGTTGGTCTGATTCAGTCGCACCGACTGTTGGTGATGGTGGTGGTGTGCATTAGGTTCAGACGTAACCACACCCAGCACATGGTGTAGTTTTGTGGAAAATGCTCCGATTTCCATGTGCCGATCAACGTGATGGCACCGTGGGGGTAGCATCATTCACGATGACAGCGTGTCGAATGGTGTGCGTTTTCAAACACGGCTGTTCTTTGCACCGTAGATAGGTTTGGAGCTGAGCCCTGCACGTGGGTATTAGCCGGTTGTAAACAAAAAAAAAAGGAAACACGTGCGATTATGAACATTTTTGTACTTGTGGGAGGCATTTTTAGTGAGCAAAAGGAAGTGAAGAAAATTATGTTACACCACCTATGTTAAACCTCATTTATGTCTCCCTGTATCTCCATGAAACGTTACAGTTACCAAGAAGACAAAACTATACATGACCTAACGTATGATATTTTCAAATCATCACGCAAAGTAATGATGCTAATACTAACACGTATAAAAAAAACAGTTTCCTATGACGGATGGCAACTGCAGTCACACAGCTGAGAAATTCCTAATCCCACTCATCGTAAAGCTCACTAATTTCGAAAGAGGATTTGCATTGTAGACTCCGCCCAGCGATCACAATCTCACGCAGCGTGTATGCATCGTCCGTTGCGCCTATACGCGGCCAACAATCAAGTGCAGTCCATCGGTTAGTTCGTTCGACGAAGTAAACACCACACAATGGCCAACGGATTGATTGCGACGCGAGCCTTATCGATGGATCTGGCGAACAACAGGCTGTTACACATCCTGAGGGCTGACTGCTATCGGCTGACAAACGAAATGGCCGGTACTGGTGCTTAAAATAGCTGCTCGCTTTAGGACGACTGGCTTGTGCGGAGCGTGACTGTAGGCACACCGGTACAGTGTACAGATGAAATAGAGTGCGAGACGCGTTGGCAAGATCACTGCAATCGAAGTGATGTTTGGCATGGCGATAACGCGTATCAGCGCTTCGTTCTCCGCTCGCTTACATTACTGTGCAAGCGACCGATAAGCACCGGCATGAGAAAGCACCCCAGGAAAACGTGGTTCATCAAATGAGATTATGGTAAATGCAACATCAACAAGCGCAGGCAATGAAGTCTCCAGATTACCTGTTGTGCATTGGTAGTCGTTATTATTGGTTCATCTAATTCTAATACAGGCGGTCCCCGAGATACACGGTTAATGAGGACCGAAAACGGCCGCAATATACCGCGTATCTCGAATTTCCGGGTAAGTTGAATCTCGTGATTTCCAGCCAAAATATCACTAATTGTCATGCAATTTTGCAAGTAGGGGATGATTTTAACCACCAAATTAATTATTTGATATGTTTCTACTGAATTGAACAGTTTAAAACCTTTTGAAATGGTATTTAACATTCGATCAATACGGAAATTATTTGGTATTTCTCAATTGATGTGTGAAATCAGTACAATTTGCTCAAAGAACTGTCAAATTTGGAAAACCGCGTACAGGCGGTCCCCGAGATACACGGTACCTCTTATACGCGGATTCGGAGATACGCGGTTTTCTAAATTTGACAATTCTTTGAGCAAATTGTACTGATTTGACACATCAATTTCAAATTGCCAAATAATTTCCGTTCTGATCGAATGTTAAAAACTATTTCAAAAGGTTTAAAACAGTTATATTCAGTCAGAATCATATCAAATAATTCATAAAGTGACTAAAACCGCCCCCTACTTGCAAAATTACACGAAAATTTGTGATATTTTAGCAGGAAATCACGAGATTCGACTTACGCGGAAATTCGAGATACGCGGTATTTTGCGGCCGTTTTCGGTCCCCATTAACCGTGTATCTCGGGGACCGCCTGTATCTCCGAATCCGCGTATAAGAGGTACCGTGTATCTCGGGGACCGCCTGTACAGAGTCTCTTGCCTTGAATTGAATATCGTAATAACCTTGTTATATTTTTGGAATATACCCGCGAAAAAGGATGTTTTCATGTAACACAAATGGTTTGTTTATGAAAATTAATGTTTGTAAATTCAATGTTCCATAGCATAAACAATTTAAAAAAAACTGCTGCAATCACGTGCTGCACTGTTATTGATGGCGTTACAACATGTAACGTTCGTAACGTTTATATAATTTCCAGTATCAATCATTATTTGCAACATTTTGATAGAAGTATGCACCAAAGCAATTGCTGATATCGAATTGAAATTCACTGTCTGCATCCTGAATCTTTTATTTTATTTTAAAACGTTGGTAAAGTGCAAAAATGATAAAATCTATTTCCCCAACCCGGCAACTGTGCGAAGACAGACGTGTAGCAAAACATGTAACAACTGGACTCGAAACTCAAAACAAGAACTGGAAAACCGGTTTCTGCGAGCTCGCCAACGCTCGTAATCGGTGCAATTTTCCCTCGCTGGCGAAGCTTTTTGTAAGTCGTTGTGACGGTTTTTGACGTTTCGAGAGAGGGTTTTTGAGAGTTAGGACGGTGGCAACGCTCATCGGATGCGATTTTATCGGACGTGATTTGTATGGGATTTGACAGATAACGTCGGACGTGCGATTTCGTCGTCCGACGTTATCTGTCAAATCCCATACAAAAATTTGACAGGGCGTCCGATAAAATCGCATGCGAAAAAGCGTTGCCACCGCCCTTAAAGATAGCAGCCAAAAAGCTCACTCTGGTTGGCGATTGTGTTGGTGGGCAAAATTAAATGGCCAAATAATAAATACACTCCATCACCTCCCCCCCTCATTGACACCATGGGGTTTAAAATGATGATCTGCAAGATGCAAACCCAAGCGCCACATATTAAGCTCAAACGACTGGAAAATCGAATCTCCATTTAAAAAAAAACGAAAGCTCCATAGCTTCGCTGGTTTGTTCAATAGATGGCGTAATACAACTCATCATTATATTGCTGTCCTTTTCTTCCAATGTGTTTCTACAAGTTTCATATAATCATGACCTATCCCAAGCGCTACAGATTAAGCTTAAACGACTGGAAAATTGAATATCCATAGAAAAAAAAATGAAAGCTCCACAGCTTCATTGGTTTGATCAATAGATGGCGTATTACAACTCATCATTATATTGCTATTCTTTTCTTGCAATGTGTTTCGACAAGTTTCTTCTTATCATGACCTATATAGCCTTCTAACTTTCTGAGCAAAAATCTATATAAATGATCGTGTGGTCAGATGCGTGGGTATCAACACCAACGACCATTACTCAAATCTCACTAGCTTCAGTGCTGGTGGTTTCCATTGGAGTTAAGTATTTAATCAATCGTATCGCCGTTCTAGTTCTAGCGATGCATAACTTCAATGCGAAACCATACAACAGTACAAAGGAAATGAGAAAGCTCTCCTCCAAGCGATAAAGCTCAACTGGTTGGGGTATCCCACAAACAGATAACGCTAGCTTTTTTGCTATTTTTAGAATGCATGAGTCGTTTGCCGCCTGCTAAACGAAGTCTTTCTATATTCCATTTAGGTAGAGAGCTTGAGTCGTTTAGAAGCCGTTTAGTGGTCGTTTAGTGGATTTGTGGCACTTGGGAAATACCATGTCTTGTTAATATATGGCTTAAGATCAAGCATAAAATTCACATTTACTAGCCGCCAGATGTGTTATCTGGTATTATCCAGGTCTTTCTTCGCGCTGATTGTTGCGTGTGTCTCTTTAAATTGAAGTCATATGAGCTGCGCATGTGTCCTACGGCCCTAACCCATCAATTTAATTACATTAATACTTAACTGTAGCCGGTCTCGTAGTACAGTCGTCAACTCGTACGACTTAACAACATGCCCGTCATGGGTTCGATCCCCAAATGGACCATGCCGCCATACGTAGGACTGACTATCCTGCTATGGGGGGAAATCTATTAGTCACTGAAAGCCAAGCTCACAAGTGGTTACAGGCAGGCCTTGACCGACAACGGTTGTTGAGCCAAAGAAGAAGAAGAATACTTAACTGTAATCGACTCCGATGCAAATAATTCAACAAAATTGCGCACATTAAATTTAGTCAACCACCAAGTTTGTTTACGTTTTTTCTCGCGTCCATATGCGCGAAAGAGATGGCATGTCAGCATGAGCGAGAACACACACATCTCAATATGCGCGTAAATTGTCACCAACACAACGAAAGACGTATGGACAAATGTGGAAGAAGCGTTCGATGTGAAGTAGGGCGGGGAGAGCGAGGAGGGCACATAAGAACAATTTGAAACGAGCACAGTCGGCATGTAAAGGACGGGTAAAAAAAATGAGCGAGATGCAGCGATATCCGAACGTCAATACCCCTCGCCATGTTGTACGGGGATGGCAGCTCCTCGTTCAGCTGTCACAACACAAATCACATTGAAAAGCAAAGTTACGAAAACTTGAGAAATTTTAGCAAACTTACCACAAAACTAAACCGAGTTTGATCAGCAAATCGTCCAGTGAGTCTATCCCACAGGTAAACATTACAATGAAGAGATATCCATTCTTCGATTGATGCGTAGTGAATTATGTAACCCTACCGGTGTTACCATTCGGTCACCTGCGCAATTTGCGCCCAGATTTACATAAAGTTACATTATGGTACTGTTTCCTTCCAGCCATGGGAAACACGGTGTCTGCCGCTGAAAAGGTTGCCTCGAACATAGTGCCCAGCACATTGACGAAGGGCGAAGATGCAGCACTACCGAAGGGACATCCACCGCTTGGCGATAAAGCAGCCATGTCCGGTAATCCTCCGCCCGAATGTCCGATGCACCAAAAACAGCAACCCAAAGAACAACCAGTGCTCGTATCCGAGTGCCCGATTAAGCACGATGGAGCGGAAGTGAACCCGCTGAACATGATGCCACCGGCAAATCAAAATCCCGCCCCGGGCCAACCGTTCCCACTGCCTACCGAGCGCCAGGTGTCGTCGATTCCGAAAGCGACCACCGACGGTAAGCAGGAGTTTTGGGTGTACCCAAGTCAGCAGATGTTCTGGAATGCGATGCTGCGCAAGGGCTGGCGCTGGGAAAAGGACGATATAGCTCAGAAAGACATGGACGACATTATAAAGATACACAACGCCAACAATGAGCAGGCCTGGCAGGAGGTACTTAAGTGGGAAGCGCTGCACGCCCGCGAATGTGGCAATCCACGGCTGAAGAGCTTCGGCGGCAAGGCAACCGATTACAGCCCGCGGGCTAAGATTCGCAACATGATGGGGTACGAGCTGCCGTTCGACCGACACGACTGGATCATCGATCGCTGTGGCAAGGATGTGCGCTACGTCATTGACTACTACGACGGTGGCATGGTGGACGAGAAGTACAAATTTGCCCTGCTGGATGTGAGGCCCGCGATGGATTCGTTCGACAACGTGTGGGATCGCATGAAGGTGGCCTACATGCGGTGGAAGTTCGAGCTGGAGGACAAACTGAAGGAGCTGACAAACTAAGCGAACTGGATCGCTGGCGCCATAAGGATTGTTTAGAGTGTACGACAGCTTCTTGAGATACGTTTCGCGCGACTTAGGATCAGAAAGTACCACGGTTGACGAAGGAGTACAATTAAATTATCTAGACTAACTGCACTCACCAATAACGAAAAAGTACCCTATGTTTGCAACACTTGCGTAGAGAATGTAACAAGTTCTCGGAATAAATTCTAGGCCTCGTGTTTTACCCACCTTAAAGAGTGCTTTTTTACATCAAAATAATTGAATTATGAATTTGGCGACCTGATTGCTGATGGCTAAATTTATAGTAACTAGTTAATTTGGCAGGTTACAGGGCTGCACAACTGCATTTGAAAGATCTCCTCTAAAGAGTACTCCGAAATTGATGATCACGAAACGCAATTAAAATGAGGTACTTATAACGACCCCATAAGAACAAACCTAAAACCTAAAACCAAAACCAAACCCATAGTGGTCCTGATACCAATAAATTACCTATTCTTCTTCAAGAACTGCATAAACTGAACCCATACCGAACCCATACCGGTCCAAGAATCGATCATAAACCCATTCCGGTCCTGGAACCGATCATGAACCCATTTCTTTCCTAGAAGCTATCATGATCTTATACCGGTCCTGGAACCTATCACGAACCTACACCAGTCCTGGATCTGATGATGAACCCATACTGATCCAGAAATAACTCCCGATTTAACACATTTTCTTAAAACAGTACCTGGAACTGTTGCGGATTTGGAACGATACTTGAACCGGGTCCGGGTCTAGTACCGATTCAGTTTCAGTTCCAGTCAACAAACCATACCTGGAAGTGAATGTGCAGCGTAGGATTAGTGTAGAAAATGGTGTGGAAATATTAGTAAAATTTGTGAAGTGATAAAAAAGATTTTTTGCGTTTTATAAAAAAACGATGAAAAATATTATAAGCCCACTGTGCAATGCAGATATTTGAGTATGACATTAGATCAACTTTTTACGCAACCCTGAACGTTACTGTCAACGCCTTCATTGTTTACGTTCAGGCCGGTGCACGTGTATTCTATACAAATTAATAAAAGTGATTGTTTTACTGTATTTCGTGTCTCGGAATACGTCCCCTTAAACGATGGAAGGTGTCGGGCAACTATTTGGGACCCATTTCGACAGTGACGATGGTTTACTAACCGCATTTCTTAACAATATAGATGAACATCAATCGTTTTGGTCAGACGTAAGTTGAAACCTCGATTCGCTAGCCGCATTGCGAAGAGATAGCAAAATCTTAACCACAACCACGTTTTTTTCGTGCTTTGCAGCCTGAAAATGATCTAGACACAATATTCACCAAACTAGGCACCTTGCTAGCCAGTGCCAGAACGCGCGATCGTGGTTTAAGAATTCTCATCCACCTGCTGCCCGACTGCCCGCTGGATCTGATCGAGGAAAAGGCTCAGTTCTATCTGAACACTTGCACAAAAGTATGCGACCAGCGTGGGCCAACGCAAACATTGCCGCTGGTGTACAAACTTCTTCAGCAGCTGTTACATCGCTCCCTGGGCTCGACCGAGCTGCACAAACTGTTTGTCAGCAATCTGGCCAAAATCCTCGAATCCGTCGGGCCCAAGCTAGAACCGTCGGCGGTCCCATCGGTTTTGAGCTTCCTCGAGCTGGCCATGCAGCATTATGCTGGTGCTTGTGGGCCGTTGAAAAGTCGCATCGAGACGTTCCTTTACTCGCTGGTCGATTCTACCGATCGGTTCGTGGTCAACCGTACGGCCAACTGTTTGCTGCTGCTGCAACAAATCCGAGGCGGAGGACAGCACGGTTCGCTGCATAAGAAAACATGGGAAGAGTACTATCTGAAGCTGATTGACACGATACACGATCTGTTGAATCAAATCTTTGCCCACACGCCGGAAACGTTTGACGAGGAGGAAAACCTTGAGTGTTTGAAGCTGCCTGACATTAGAACCACCGGAAATCCTATCCGTAAAGCGCACTTGATCGCGATACGCGCTTGCAATCTAATTACCTTTCTTGATCAAGCCATTGTAGGTGCGTACCCGGTGGGGAAGCCAATCACCCCGTTTAAAGCGTTAAATCTTGTACTTCGTGGGCTGTCCGTATCCTGTGAAGCGATGGGCAAAAATCCGATTGCGGAAAACATTGCATTCGGTGCGTTTTTACCGTCCATGCACTACGGGCTGTTGGAGGTGTTGGACGGGCTAGTGCTGGCCCTCGGCACCAATATGCTGATGTTTGGTGACACGATTTGCGAGATGTTCTCCAAGTGTCTCCGAGCGACCCAGAGCAACAGCCACGACTCGGAAGGTGCGAAAAAATCATTCATCCGCTTGCGAACGAAAATCTACGACAGCGTACTGCTGTGGTGTGAAAAGATGCGGTACGGCAGTAACATCGAGATGGTAAACGAAGCCCTGCTGGAACAGATAATGCGCGACATTACGCCGTACGAGAGCGAGGTAACGCTCAAGATGGGTGCCACCAGCAACAAGCGATTGTCGGCCAGAGCAAAGAGGAAGCTGCAGAAGGAGCAAAATGCTGCAACTGCACTTAACCAGAACCACTCTAGTGGTAGTGCAACGGCAGAAAACAAGGAGCTGTTTATTGATCATGGCAACGAGCCACTGTGCCGTGCTGCTTTGGCCTGTTTGACCGCTCTGCTGCAGTCCGCCGGGTGTTTCATCAAACCCGTCACTCACAAACTATTGCAGGAGAAAATCGTTCCGCTGTGTTTTACGCTGGTAACCAATAACCAGCTAACCGGGCTGTACGGCGATGCCCAGGTGCGTGTAGCTTTACTCCGCGCCTTTGCTGCTCTGATTGTGAATCCACACCACCACTGTCCACCACCGCTGCAATATGCCAGCTATATTTTCAACACGCTGCAAACAACGGACTCCAGTGCGACCGTTCGGTCGGTGGCTGCAGAACTGGCCCGCACGATGGAACTGGTGGTACATCCTTGGAAGGAAACACTGTACTTCCCCGCGGACAAGTCCGCCATTAAGGATGCATTAGCGAACAAGGACAATCACCCGCTGGCGATGTTCACCGTGAAGCAGGTGGTTGTAACGAACGGTACCAACGGAGTGCACGATTCCTCTGATGTGATGATTCCATCAGTCGCAGAACCGGCAACTGGTACTTCGCCGGTAAAAGCTGCCAGTGCTCCTAGCGAGCCGGCCGTTGAACCAGCATACGAAAGTGAAGGTGAAATTAACGAATCACTAGCCGTAACAGAAGCGAGCGACGAGTCATTTATTGACGCAGAAGAACAGCAAACGACGGACGAACCTGTTGGATGGGTAGAACATGTAAGCGAGTCCTCGCTAGATGATTCAGCAAAGGAAAAGACAAACGCAATCGCCAACATCCCCGACGATACAGAATGTTATGATGCTGGAACTATTCATCCAATCGATGATGATGACAATGATGATGGGAAAACGAGTGAATCCGCCGTGGTGGCGGTGCTGGACAGTGATGAGGAACAGGGACAAGCACAGAATGTGGAGCAGGAGGATGATGATGTGATGGAAGTGCCAATTGACGTAGAGCTATCTGCACCTAAATCCAACAGCGAAAAGAATAATTTGAAACATTCAATCGAAATAATTGACGATGATAACAGCAGCGTGTCGGCGAAGAAGGCCAAAATGTTGGACAGCTGTAACGGAAACACCGGTAAAACAAAGAACATCGACGAAATCGTAGAGGAAATGGTAGCCGAGTTCGTTGACGAACCATAAGTTGCTTATTAATTCCGCTAAGCTTTAGTAGGATCGAATGAATTATGAAGTTTGGGATACGTTAAAATCATAGTGTTTGTTTGTGTATCTTGAAATAAGCACATCCTGAATAAAAAATACTGCTCTAGCAACTATACAATTTACCTTTGTTTATTGAGATTGATAACATTAAGTTAATGAAATGAAAATGAAAGAACGGCCTAACATCCTCAATATTTCGTAACCTAATTCGTTAAATAGTCGTAGGCATGAAATCATCAGGTATTAGTAACAAATATGGGAACGTGTGGTTGTGTTAAGTGGTCTTCATGCAGCTGCACTAAAAAGCTATTAAACTGCATAAATACTATTTAATGTATGTCCGTTTGAGCGACGCATCCTCCGGACCATCTTTGGCGGTGTGTTCGAGCATGGAGCGTGGAGGAGAAGGATGAACTACGAGCTTGCTGAGCTGTACGGCGAACCGAACGCTGGCGAAGGCTGGCAGGATGCGATGGCCGGGGCATGTTATGAGGATGCTGGACTCATGCCCCACCTGTTCGACATCGACCTCCAGTTTGACATGAGGCACAGGGGAGCACAGCGAAGTCGATGGCTGGATCAGGTGAGACGAGATCGGGTGTCGGAGATCGGGTGTCTACATGGATGGGAGGCTGCAGCTAGGGACCGCGCATCCTGAAAAATGATTGTTGAACGGGCCATGCCACGTCCACGTGCTGTGTCGTGAGCATGTCAACAAGTGAGAGAGAGGGAGAGTAAGTCCGTATAAATTACGTAATAATTTACCACCTCCCAACTATGCTATAAGGAATATTCAATCATATATGGGGCATATCATTTTAACATTTCAGAATTTAAATTAGCATCAACCGTTTTGCGCTGTCAAACTGTTTGAACTAACCCAATTTGCTGCTTGGGCACTGACGTTTCCGTTTAACGGATTGACGTTTGAAGAGAGCATGGAAATCGTGACCTTGAGTGGTTTGTAATTTGTCATTTTATATAGCACGATTTTCTGTTTTCTCTATTTAAATGTTCGATAAATGTTGCAATAAATTGTTCAGTTCAATTACTGTTAGCATACTTTTCATATTTTATATCACCAGGAGCCACCATGAGCTGGAGTAAAATCCTACTAAACAGCTGATAGAGAGAGCAAAAAACGTGCTCTCTTGAAAGAAATCGTTTATTTTGATCGCACACCACTATAGAGGTTGTAAAATTACGGCGGATGTCATGCGTGGCCATTCAGAACCAGCTCTCCGAACAAAGGGATTTTTCTGTGAGAGAGCCGTTTGCTCCGCTTTTGCCTCGTTTCTCTCTACCAGTGGTACTGAACTTCATAACGACAGATGATAAAGAACCATGGGAAAGCTTACTTTCACGTTTAAACAGAACAAAACACAAAGAAAATAAGCTCAATGAATCCCGCCTGCTTTGTGTGTACTAGAAAAACTCTTTGCATGTTATTTACACTCAAATTAGCGTCAATTTTACGACCCTCAACCCGCACACCGTAGAGAGCGTGGCGTTGAGCAGCCCTGGCCAATTTCCCCACCATCGTGATTGGTTTGAACGGTTCGGTACTGCCATCACCTGCACACGGCGCGCATTACGTTGTGAGAGATCTTGGTCGAAGCTGAAAAAAGCGGAGGCTCTCGTACGCGATCACACCAGCCATTTGCGCTCGTCAAGACAAGAAAAGAAGTACCTAGAGGTAATTCAGCAAAAAATAAGCTAACACACATTTGTGCTGAAACCTTTTTGAAACGCGCACCATACGAAGAGGGAAAAAATACGCAGCACGGCACGATAAAATTCAGCAGTAAGTAGAAAAGTGTCTACATCACGAGGTGTCCGAGCAAAAAGGATCTTTCGGTGTCGGGTGAAACGAGTTTGCTACTTGCTGCTGCTGTCGTCGTATCTTGGGCAATCGAAGAACACATCTAGCGGTGTGTGAGTGTTCGCCCCTAATTGTGCGCGTGTGTGTGTACTGTCTTCAGTGTGGGCAAGTGGAATAAAGAAAAGATACCCACCGCAACGAACCGTACCAGCGTACCGAAAAGACGCCTCATCAGAACCAAAAGTGTTTCGCAGGAAGCAAGGAAAGGAGCAGTCAGAGCAACGGAAGTAACAGGCTCTCCACCTCGGGTCCAGAACGGCCGTGTGGTAGTGTTTGGCTGCTACTACGCCATAGTCCTTTCGCAGCTTCCCTAGGGACATTCGTGTATAAGCGCGCGCACGCGACTGTGTGTGTGTGCACAGTGTTAGTAACGGTAGTAAGACGAGAGACACACCTGCAGAGCGTCACCGCGTCCGAGAAGGGACACTTTGTGTGTGTGTGTTTGCGCGTTGCTGGTGTGTGGTCGCAAACCCGCGGCAAAGGCTTCGTTTGTATTTTGCGCCGCAATAATAAGGGGGCTCGTCCGTCGCTACGCCTTCCAGCAGCTCCAGTAATTGTGTGCGCGCACTAGAAGCCTGGTTCGTACGAGAGTTCTCCAGCGATTGGGTCCTGCTTTGCCGTTACGCCTTCCACTGTTCCGCCGATCAGTGAGGATAAGAGTTGAAGGAGAGCGGTTCGAGGCGGTCTGCGAGGAGGAACGCAAGGATAAAGCTAAGTTGACTTTAGCGAGCCCAAACGGATTCCCAACGGCAGAAGAAAGGATAAGGTAACGAAGCTTGGTGGTGAAGCAGCAGAGAAGTGCATCAAGCAGCAGAGCGAGTGAGCAAGAGCGAGAAAGGTGACGTGAAGCCTGTTTGGAAAAGGCGCGGATTCGGGTGTAGTGGGTGTGTGTGTGTGTGTGTGTCTGCTGTATGTCGATTTGTTGTTTGTCGTGTGGTTCCTGGTCTCTGTGTGTTTGGGCGTTGTTTGGTGCCAGTTCTGTTCTGTGCATGTGTGAGTCGGTGAGATCCGTTGAGATTCACAATAGAGGTGGAAAATAGAAGAAGAGCAGGCTAAAGCAAAGGAAGGAAAGGGTCGTCTTACAACGTTGCCCGGGAGTGTGTGAGTGTGTTGTGTGTGTATCTTCTGAGAATCGACTGGAAAGATCTGCGTGTGAGTGTGTGTGTGTGTGTGTCTCGAAAACACAGGTGCATCTAAGTAACGGGCCGCCCCCATGACTTCGTCCCAACCGTCACAATCGTCCGACGGTCAGCACACGATAGCCGACAGCGGTACGATGCTACCGACAGTGGTGGAGAGCGTGTTTAACGCAGCCCGCACCGGAAATCTTGCTGCACTGAAGGTAAGTCCCTGTCCCACGCTGCGGATGCTGCTTTTTAGGGTGCTTTCTTTTCTGTATTCTTTGTTTTGCTGCGCTACAAACACTCCCTTTACGACACGAGCTTGCACGAGCGTATCGTGTGACCGACGGCAACGACGGTTGAAAGGGCGGATAAGCGCACTTGATAAGCGCAAACGACGATTCCGGAGTGTGCATACACACTCACCTACAGACGGGGGTTTATCAGTTCGGAAGGAAACGAAAACGAAGGCGATAGTGTGCAGCGCATGTTGTGCGATGTGCGGCCTAGCAACGGCCATAGTTACGCATGAAGGGGTCCTCCCTGCTGTGTCGTCCTGGTCGCTAGTTCATGCATGTGTCTGTTTTGGTTTATCTAGCCGTACGGTACCGCGTACGAGACACCACTTATCAGGGTGGTCGGGTCGACCAGACGGGTGCCAGAAGCAAAGATAGAAAAAAAATGGTTACAGAGAGTAGAAAGAAAGTTACATAACGCCACACGGGCACACGGGCGGGCTCACTGTACACGCTGCGAGCTGTGGGTGCCATTTTACCTCAATCCCGTACTTTCGTTGCCGTGCTTAATTTCCCGACTCGAGAGACCGATTTCCCATCTGATGGCATGATTTTCTCACCGCTTTGCTTGGTAGAACTTCTTAAAATAAACGACACAATTCGGTGATGTTGGAGAGAAGTAGTCTCACATCCACATTGAAACACACACAAACATACACCGTTTAGATAACGAACACTTCTCTTGGACTGTGCGCTCGTATTGGGGCTGGCCTGATTGTTGCACCACCAACCAAAAAAAAATGCTCTCCGCTCACAGCTTCCCTCTGTGCGGAGCAGGTTCGTTTGTTTACTTTTGAATTCTTTTTTATTTCGCAACATTATTCTCGCTCGTGCCTGCCCAGCTGCTTGAAATGCTGCACAAAAAACACGCACACAGACGCACACACAGATTCATTCGGCCCGTAATCGCTCTTGCGCTATAAAACACAAAAAAAGAAAGAGAGAGCGAGAGCATATTTGATTTAATCCACCCTAGCTCCATTTCGATTTGTTGGACAGCAGAACTCTACCGTGAAAGTATCACCCTTCCCCCCTCTCTCCCCTCCTCACCCTGTTTCGCTGTATGGGTAACGTTGTGCAGGTGAGGGTGAGAAACACACTCCGCGCCCGCCCCGAAGACGACTTCGCTTGGCACAGTTTCCGTACGGCGTGGCCTTCGTATTGATTTCCCGCGAGCCGTCATCCGGGCTGGCGAACTGCATCGCATGTTGAGAAGGTTCTGGTTCATTCCATTCCCTTCGTCTTTGTCATTCGATTTTATATGTTTAATTGAGTTTGCAAATTTTTACCATTTTTTTAATTTGTTTCTTTAATTTTTGTACATTTTTCATTATTTGAACAATCAAAAAGTTGAATGTAATGTATTAATTTTACTTGTTTTGTTTTTTGTTGTATTTGTTACATATTCCTTCTCCAAGAGTCATTTACTGCTTCAATCAAACAAGTTTCTACTTATTTTTTTCTTAACGAGTGGATTCTTATATTCGAAAAAGCACGTTTTAGAGTCGCTGCCACTCGATTTTCAAAGCAAAAAGCTAGTATCATGCAAACACGCAAAAAAACGCCAGAACGTCGCGTGTGTCTGCTTTGGATTAGGTTTTATTTCTTCGTTCCTTTTCGGTTTAATCTCATTACAGCAACTCCTTCTATCGCGCACGGTCAGGGTCATCATCGAGCAAATCTTTGTTTTTCTTTGCATCTCCGTCAGAGATGAATTTTATTCTGGTTCAATGCAACCATAGGGTTTTTTTTCTGCCGTAGCATCCATATGGTACAATTTACGGGTCATGTGAAGTTATTTTTGTGATGCCAGATGGAGTAACAAAACAGCCAACCGTTCGTCACACGGTATCGCTTGAAAGAGATGAGTTGCAAAGTTTTATAGGGTTTTGGCCAATGATTTACGGCTCCAATTCCGGCCAAAGCACCACGTGGCTCGATCCTCTGGGACAAATGTCGCGTCAATATTTGGTCGATAAATGGAGCACCAATTGGAGCGAACCGCAAACGCGACATCGCCTGCAATACGAACGATTTCCGAGCTGCTGGAGTGTTTCGGCACGTTTGGAAAGCATGCAGAATGACTTACCATGGTGCGGGAAAGCAATAATGCAGTAGAAGAAGAATGGAGCAGCTTTCTTGGTGGACAGCATTTGCATACCCGGTTCCCGCCCTAATGCAAAAGCGAAGAAACACACATGCTCTCGTGGAAAGCAACGTTTTTGGGAGAGAGAGGCTAATTGTATGGAGGTAAGCAAAACGTGCCTGTACCACGTGTATTTTCTTTTGCCCTCTTCTATCCCTCTCTTTTCTCCGTGTGACAAACTTACGCCTAGCCCACGTGTGTCCGTTGACCTCCGGCAGACCGGGCCTAATCCCTCACGTTCTATCCGTGGTTGCTTTCGTTGGCAAATTTCCTTCGGCTATAGGTGCACGCTTGGTACTCCGGTACAAGGGCAAACCTGTGCTGTTGTCGCCACATGTCACTAGTGTCCCAGGGAAGACATGTGGACGGCACATTGTCCGAGACAATTGTAATCCTGGCGGTTTGTTTCCCTTTTTTCTCGTTGCAACCTCACCCACGGAAGAAGGTACAGGTAACGTGAACCTTTGCCACTCACGTGGTCCACGACAGAACGTTGTTACCGGAAAGGAGGGAAATTCGTGCCGCTATTGGTCGGGTCAGCTGCAGCGGCGGAGAGTATAGTGATTTATGGTGTTTTCCTTCGATCGTTTCGGAGTTTCCCGCCGTCATGGGAACGCTATTTTTGCTGTATGAATAATTTCATTCTTCAATAACCTTTTGTTTCAAACCACGTGTCCTGGGAGTGGTAGGCGACACTTGGAGTTTTTTTATTGCTGTACAAATTATATTCTCCAGCGAGTAATGCAAAACAAATGGTTTATTCCGGATACTTTAAGGGTTTCATAAAATAATAAAAGTGTCTTAGGATATTTCAAAGATATTCAAATCACACGATACTCTCAGTTGATATTACAACTTCATATATTCTTTCTCTTCATATATTCCATGGAACTTTCTTTCCATGGAATACTTTTGAAACAACTTTCCATGGAATAAATCTGTCTCTCCCCGTAGGACGCTATGAACTTTTATTTGAAAGAATTGAACGCTTTCGATCGCAAAACTTGGCGACCACTGGGTGCGATGTACTTCCACAGTAAATATAAAGCCACAAAATTTAGTTTAACATGAACGCTTCATGTTGCGTGCCTCTTCAAGGTCGTCCCCAAACGAAAGCGTCCTTTGCAGTGGGGCGAGAATTATCGATGCAACAACGCAACAATCTCCTTCTGTTAGCTGTCAGCAACGAGGTTTATTTCCTTCGATAAACTATCGCACCAACGAAGGTGCACTGAAAGCGAGAGCATTTTTTGTTTGCAATAAACAACCGCGTCTTCGATCGATCGAAGCGACGGTGGCTACTGGTATTTGAAATGAAAAAAGCATTGCCAAAAATTCATTCTACACGTTTTTTTTTTGACAGATGTCAATCATTTTCTACCAAAACTACGTCCGAATGGAAAAAGTGGTTAGAACTGTCTGCGTAAGCTCACTCAGGAGGAGGACTCAGCGCAGGAGAGAGAGTTTTCGTGAGATCGATTAAACGTCACTGCTTTATTGTTAAAAGCGTTATGGGTAAAATATTCACGGACCTGTGTTACGTCGTGCCCCCCCGTGCCATTCCATTTGGTCTAATGAGCGACTACAGCGGGCTCTGGCAATGGCGTTACACTTTTGCTTCGGCTCGAAAACGCCACAGTTTCTCGCTGCACGATCGATTACGCCGTTAGTGTTGGAATGGTGCGGGGAGGCGTGGACAGTGTACATCATCTATTGTCCGTTACATCAAGCGGCGGCAATCCGAATGGACGCGAAATGGAAAACCTACATTTGGTACCAGCAGTGGCAGGGGCAACTGCTGCTAGTGCTGCTACTGCTGCTTCTACTGCTTCTCACCGGGCCTACCGGGGTGTGTGTATGGTCGTCACCCGTGATCGTTTCGAATTTTCGTGTGGCTTTGATGGGCGTAATGGCGGTGTCTCTCTGCCTTTGCTTCGATGGTCACTGCGCTACCAATCCGGTGGCGGTGTAGCGGTGGTGGCATCGGTGGTGGCTCGACTGGATAAACACTGGGGCCATTTGGGACGGCCAGGGGACGGGAGGGCTGCTTGCATTAGTAATTCGAGTTCGTTCCCTTTCAGTGGACTCGCTGTGATTTTTTTTTCTTTCTTCGTCTATTGGGTGCAATTGTTTGGATCTGTCCTGCTCTTACTTTCGCTTTTACGCGTTTGCTTGCATCTGCCCGATTTACTGCCAGCAGCAGACTGTTTTAAAAAAATGCATCTAGTAAAGGGGGGAGTGTCCGGCGGGTGTCTTTCACACCCATGGAGGGTGGTGGTGTGACTGCTTAGCGAAGCGGGTGGTGGGCTGGTAGTATGTAATGTATCGTCTGGTGGTCATGCAGCCGTGCAGTGCGCGATTATCGAATGTGGGCCACGAAGACAATTATGCCGCGAAAATGGCTCGCAAAAAAAAAAAAAAAAATGCTGCAGAACTGAGCATGATGTTACCGAAAAGCACGCTGTCGGAGTAGGGTTTAGGTTGAAATTGTGCGACCTCATTCTATGATTCGCTTTGCCGTTATGGCATGGCTCGTGGCATTTTCACTATTATCCGAATCTGTGTGATTTTTTTGTAGTAAGATGTCTCAAAAACCAGGCACGTCAGTCATAATACAGGGTTTTTACTTGATTTCGCAAGCGTAGCAACGTTGAACGCAACTGCAGCATTTGACGGGACAAACGCATCAGTTGTTTTCAGAACGTCATCATGCTTAAGACAACCTTCGCACTTAATATCGCAAGCGCGGTACACAATATCACAAAGGGTTTTGCGGCTTGAAGCAAACATTTAACCATCGCCTAAAGTTTTGCAATCCAATGCACACACCCGAAAATTTAAAGTACAGAGTTAGGTAAAGTATTCGTTCTTTACAATTGTTAATTTACGTGAATAAGTATTGTAGAATTTGTCTCTAAAACTTGTAAACAATAAATTTTCAAGCTGCCAATTGACCTGAATCCGTTTAAACACATGTAGTTGAATACTTGCTTGAATCCGCAGAACTGGAATTGTGATATTGTGTACCGCTCTTGTGCAATCAAGTGCGAAGGCTCTCTTAAGCATAATGACGTTCTGAAAACAACTGATGCGCTTGTCCTGTCAAATGCTGCAGTTGCGTTCACCGTGGCCACGCTTGCGAAATCAAGCGAAAAGCCCTGTATCATACGTATTCCAATAAGAATACGTCGATACAATAACATCATTGCCTAAAATAGTAAACCCTTTCAAACACATGAGTTAACTAAATCTTTTATCAAAGAATTGGTCCTTTTTTATTTCTGCAGCATGGGAAAGGTCAGAAGCGATCAAAAATCAACAAACCCAACGAATTTTTTTACAGTTTCAGCGGGTAAAGGTCGTTAAAAATATTCTCCTTAAATCTGGTCCTAGTCCATCGGCTGCCGCTTCAAATGTGTGACCAACGTGGCGCTCTGTAAACGCTGCCAGTTTCTTCACCGATCAAAGTAGCGTCTCCAGCGTCTCGGCATACACTGTCAGTCGTGAACACAGAAGTGTCTACAGTGAAACCGGTCGACCTTCGCGGTACAGTAAAAATAACATTCTCGATGTCCCACCACGCTACACGAATTAATAATATTGCTCTGTCCCGCTCGTTCACACATTGTGTGCCACGTGTCTATCTCTGTTCCTCGGTTGTAACGGTGTTCAGTGTTGTTGTCCATCCGTCTGGCTTGTGTTTTTTTAGTTTTCTTTACGGTGGTGCGTATGTACGGTTATTGCCATCGATCCATCGTCGCTATCGTCGTCAGCGCGTCGTTGCTTCCGGATATTGATCAGGTTTTATTTTGCTTTTCTTACCCGCCATCGGACTGTGTCCCTTGAGTGTGGTGATCCTTGGCTGGTGGGGTGGAGGGGCCACTTTGTAGAGGCGAACCCCTTTGTGCGTGTCGAAAGCACTTTTCTTCTAGACGCTGGAGTTTGTTGTTCTGCCAAGAATGTACAAAGAGCAATTACGAACATTGACCTGCAGGCATGTCAGTGTTCTGGCAAATCATACTGCAAGAGTTGCATTAGTTGCGAGAAGAAACCCCGTGATTGTTTTCAACAAACCTGTGACTAAATTTGCCCTTCCATACTTACGTGCAACGACTTTACTGCTTATTAGACGTAATTTAAAACAAAACACATCTGTAATGGGTTCTTCCCTGCTCTTCACAAAGAACTATTCTTGTCCGACAGCATTGGCGGTGTTGTCGTGTGGTCCGTTTTGCTTTGTCCGGCCACTCTGTCCCATTGCTAACGGACACCGAGATTATCCTTGAGTGGGGCCATTGTGCTTGCTCACGATTCCTCTTCGGCGGTGGTAGCAGATGCGCCATATTAGGAGCGAACGATCCTCGCTTCTTCCGGGACGGGTTAATGCTAGTTTTTCACTGCCATCCGTGCTCAGGCACGAAGAGAATTTCATTCCTTTTACAGAAGTGGTATGATTTTTTAACGCCAAGCCTTGCAAAAGTGCCGTTGGGTATGTGTTAGAAAGATGAGACGAGGCTTTACTCTTATTTGTTTGTTTGCTTGCGTTGTTCTTGGACTCTTCGGGCTAGAGTGTTACTGCCGGGGATATCCTGTTTAGAGTCTTAATTTTTTATCGTTTTGGTTTGGTGCTAAAATTCCTGCAGATAAACCAAAGAGCAGGTAAACTGGTTTTGATTTCATCACATTCTGAAATTGGGAACTTGTTGGGGCACATGCTATGATTTGCACTTTGGAGATCTCTAAAGTAAAGCTATGGCTTGCAGTAGCTGCTACATGGTACGACCTGATACATGGCGGATGTTATTCCTGGCATAATGCTCAAACTTCGTTACCCAAATTCAAACAACTTTGACTGAATTCGATCACAAATCATTTACTGCAAAGCGATCGAAATGTGACGCTTGTTTAACCATTTTCCAAACTAATTATAGTTGCTTTGTGATTCGTCGAATAATGCCTAGGAAATGGTCTGTTTGTGTGTGATACCAATAGAAACAAACGGACCACTTAATTTTGTACATGGTTGCGTGGGGTTCAATTTGGTGTCCTATCATTAGTATTGATTTGAGCTACTAGGAACGTCACCAAAATGCGTCACCTTGCCATGGACCGTTTCGCCGTGTAGATCCTTGGGGCGTTCTAAAAATAACTCAGCATTTTGTGAATCATTTGCTATTTGATGATAAATTTAGGATTTGGGTAAATGATACATTATTTAAAGTAGTGTAAAACAATACAAAAAATAATGTTTCACACGCAAAGTAAATTTGCGTGTAAGAATATGTGGCGAGTTACATCTGATACCTCGCTGGTTTAGTGTCAAAAGTCAAAAGACATTGTAATTGACAAAATATTGAATGAGTAATTTGCATTATTTTGGAGTTTAGAATGTTGATACTGCTATAGCTACTAGTGATAAAAGTTAGACAATATGTGTGATACTAATGGTACACAAAACGAGCTGCTGTTCCGGGATATCTGTAAATGTAGGGTGCAACACAGTTCTACGGTGCTGTCATGTTCGAGTGTTAGTACACCCGCTTTCGACAACAAACAAACGCTACCATTCAATCAAGCTGTTCACTGGACTGTGTGTGTTTGCCTTGACCTTTGACCACACTGTGCGTTCAAGCTCTAGCACTCGTGTTGATTGTTCACCCCCGGCCTGCTTGTCCCGGTTGACGTCGTGGTCGTCGATGAAGCACTTTTCTTCTATGTCATTTAGAGTTGTTTCCTGTTTCCGGGTGCTATTAGAGCCTGGTGAGATATTCTTTAACACTTGAATTATATAGCTGTTTCCTTTTTAGTAAACTGACGTTTTGTATGTTTATGTGTGTATTACGAACACAATGATAGGACGAATTTTGTTCCCACAGTGCATCACCTACATCTTAATGGACCATGTTTAGATTGGTTTCGTTTTAAACGAAATCATATCAATCTGTCAAAACTAAACATCACCTACCAGCTCCAATGGATTCCTCCGATCTGTGGGACAGGTTTCGAAGCCATTGGATTTTAAAGCTCCTAATCTTTAAACGAATGCCGCAGATATAAGGATTGCGTTTGATGTGTAGGTGGCTGTAGATGGATTGTATGTGGCATATCTTAATTGCTTTTTTGTTCAACATTAAGCATGATTGAAATCACTATTAGGCTGTTAATAAAACTGATTAGATCAATGTCCCTATACGGCCAGCTTGAAAAGATAAGATGTGCAATATGACCGAACTCAATCGTTACCTTTTTCGACGGAACTTCTAATTCCTAGCACTGTACTGCTGTTTCCCACACATAGCATACGGTTTGTGCGTTCCGGTTGTTAAGCGTACATTCACCTTTTGCCTAGGGTGTGATACTTCATCGCGACAAAAACGTTCAAGGGCACCGACGAATCTGCCAACGGGATCGAATTATCTCTTTTTTTTCGCCCACCTTAACCTTAACCTTAGTTGGTCCCTAACGAGAAGAAGCGTCCATTTTGGACTCTTATTTTTGCTGTTTGTTTCTTGTTTTTATGAAACAAAGTGTTCTCGCTTTCCCAATTTTCCCAGCTAATCGCGGTGCGTAATACTCTCCGTGGAAAATCCCGTGAGAAATACGCACACGGAAAAGGTGAGAAGCACACGTACACCCAATCCGATCGGCCTCTTACACGCGTTTGTGTCCGGGTGTGTCGCGTTGTTGTGGATGGTCGTAAATTGTAAACGCGTTTGGTGCTAGACGTCAACAGTTTGAGTTTTTTCTTTTTTTTTTTTGCTTGCTATTCTTGGCACCAGTGGATGAAATGAAAACATGATTTGTGCCGGTAAGATGAAAATTCTAAAAAAAAATATTAAGAAAACCTCACACAGAAACATAGGCAAATGGCCATTTGACGACGGGTGCTAGTGGGGTGATGGGGAACGGAGACGTATTTCGCGATTGGCTTACCAAAACGTTGTGGGAAATGATAAAAATAAACATTTTCAAATCATGTGATAAGAGGAAAGGCGTGGTTTTATGTTCATTTTTGTAGACTTTGCCGAACGGGTCGGCAGGTGTGGTTGAGGTCGTCGTGGTTGCTTTGCGCAAGTGGTGTATAAACACTTCGGGCTTTTTTGTTAACCATTTCGATTCGTCTGTGGGTTGATAAAAATCACCAGTTGTTAGCACGTATCTTCATGCCGGGTGGGTTTAGTATGTGGTCGTTGTGAATGTGTTGCTTGGAAAGTATGGAATCGTTAACGGAGTACATTAAAAATACTATATTTTTGTTTGAATTAACGTAACGCATAGAACAAAACTATATTTTTGTTTCATCGAAGAGAATTTAGCAGAGCGTTTCTGTTTCCTCGCTACCTGAATATTTGATTTTTATATGGCCCACAGCATTTACTCATTAATTCTTGCATTAAAAAACACATAAGTTGGGAAGACTTCATTTGACATTTCATTTGACATTTGCGTTAAGTGTACCAAATGAGAAATAGCGATTCGTTAAACATTTGAGAAATGGAAAAATTTGGCCTATTTTAATCAAATCGATCAAATAATGAAATTAAAGATAGAAGATAAGATATTAACATTCATACAGTTTGTTTTTTGCCAACACTGCGTTAAACGTGATTTAGGTCACTGCAAAGTGCGGCAGCCCAAAGCAATATCTCAGTTGTACTGTTTGCTGCCACGTTTTTACCGCTTTCATGGTGCTAGGTCCTGTTGTATGAACTACAAAGAAACATTTAGTAAGCTTCACCAATAACTTAATTATTCATTGCAACAAAGCTTAAAATTATTTAAAAAATGAACTGTTGAACATATAAACAATTTAATTCAAATTTTCTACTCTCCTAATCCTACTTCGTACGTCAGCCTGGAAACCTAAAACAAATGGAAACTATCTTAAAACAGTGAAAAAACCAGACCAGAAGTTTCTTATTGCCTACCTTCCAATAGAGGGGGGATCCAATAGAAAGGCTTAAAGAAAAAAACCACACTAAAACATCCAGATGTACACGCAGCAGCCACAAATAAACATTCGGATGGGCGGCCTGGCGCGCTCGGTTCAACGTTTTTCCTTGAACTCGGCGGTTGCGTTGAGCCCGTTTGCTTTTGCACAGCTTTGTGTGTTTGCGCTGCTGTGGCTTGGCGCAACTTTCTGGACGGCACAGGAAAGAACTGCTGCGAGCAACATACTCTCCCGAGCATACACAGGTACTAACGTGCGCATGCGTGTATGGTTCAACCATCACATCATCATCATCATCATCATCATCACGATCATCACGGTGGAGCATGTTTGGGTTTGAATGTTCTCGTTCTCGCTTGGTCGTCGTATCTCCTGTGCCTTTGATTTCGCGGGCGAGAGTGTGTGCGTGTGGTTTGAGCCTCTTCCGCAAGCTGTTTTCAGCGTGTGCCCGTTTCTCAATGCTTTGGGGAGTTTGCGAGCAAACGCGTAGTGGCAACCCTTTCTCCTCTTTTGGTTGTGTTTTTACAGACACCATTTACCCTTTGCCTGCGTATTGAGTCGCGTGACGAATCGCTCGGGAACGTGCTTCCGCGTTCGTGCCTGATCTCGAGATCCCAAACTTTTTAGAGTCACTGTTGGTAGTTGTCTTAGACGGGCAGGGGAAGAGCAGTGCAAGCAAGTTGTTTGCAAAAAGTGTATAAAATGACCCAAATGACTAAATTAATGTTAAAATGCGCTTATGCTGCTTTAAATAAGCTACAAACGTGCATTATAATAAAAAAACAAACTCGTAAACGATTTGCCATTCACTTAGAAGGTACTTTAAAGCATCCACACACACACACACAACCACATTTTTGCTGTACATTCTTGTGTTGGTAGTGGTACTGGCCGGGACCATAGCAGCAGCGGCACAAGCATAAAACACAACAATGTGCATAATGTTAGCATGAGTCATTAAGCGCTTGGTTGCATGGGCATGGGGCTCTGTGCCATGGTTCGTAATACGGATTGTTACGGTGTGTATGTGTGCGTGTTTAAAACCACAAGACCATTGAATTGGAGACAGCACAGCTCGGGAGAGAGGTGTCATTTCTAGCCAGGGTTTAGTTGGGGAATGTTTTCTCAGCATAGTTATTATGCCAAACGTTGCGGTTACCTTCCCTTGCCTTTTGCACCGTAATATCAACCAGCTGTCAGGAATGAAAAGTGATAGAGAGAGAGAGACTTTGTTTAGCTTCTTAGCTTGGCTTACATAATGTTCCGTCCGACCGACAGCCGTCGTGTCTCGTCTTCTGGCGCTTTGCCGGCGGTGAAGCAATGGTGAAGGGAGTAGTAATAGACTGCCATGGTCTGCCAAAAGAAGGTGCCCAAGCAGCACCCGCACACACATTCCGCGAAGCCAGCCGGCATTTATTGCCCACCGGTCGCGGTTTAAGTAGTGAAGTAACACGCTACGTCCAGTTAAGCGATGTGCTGCTTCGAATTGCTTTGATTTTGGTTTCTGTTTTGTTTGAGCAATAGAGAAAATGTGAAAACGCTGCAATGCAATCCTGGAGGTCGCATGTTTTCATATTTTTTTCCCCATTGTACAAGCATCCTAATCGCTAAGCAAACGAATTGGAAAGTTATTGTCGTCCGTGAATGATAGGCAACACTTCCGCAGTTGGTACAAATCGTTTCACCTAATATTTGGCTGAGAGGTTTCCAGAACACCGGGCTGCACGAAGCATTCTAACCGATTTTGATTTGCACGTAGTCTTTCCTCTACGTAGCAACCGAAAGGTCTACGGGCCAAAAGGTTACGTGCACTCGCTAGCAACGTTGACTTTCCAACAACATGCCGTAACGCATTCGTGGGGATCTCCGCTCCGTTTGTTTGTTTTCCCTCGGTTTTCCTTTTATATTTCCCCTTTCACGACAGCATTAACGTCACCTCTGTCACGGTTGAAAGATGTTACGCCTTCGCCGGATGATTGCAAAACTTTTCCACTTCGCCGGCCGTGTGCGCTTTGTGCGACCGCTGGGGCGAGGGAGCGCTTTACTTTACCACTAGGTTTTGGGGGACCAAGCGTTGCAGCAGCAGCAGCAGAAGCAGCAACGGGCATGTTGCAACTTTAAATTACCCTTGAGTCGTTTTAGGCCACAGCATGGCATTGTTTATCTGTGGGGAGTAGATTAATTAAATATTGCACCGTCCAATTAGGCGCGAGCTCTGGACAAATGGTTGTCTTATTTCCACTGAGTTGCATCGCCAATGTTATCCCAAATGTAAGTCAAAATCAAATGTCATTAAATGACGTCACTGGCCAGTTTTGGGGTTATGCTGTGTTATGCTTAAGTTGGATGTTTATTATACGAAAGGAAAAGTTATTGTGGACAAGAGACACAGAATTATGGATGACAACTCCACATAATAGTTGTTCTAATAGAAGCTCTGTATCTACCAGTTTCCATCACTGGGGCCCTTCACGATTCTAGTCAGCTTTTATATGGAGTTTTACAGTTGGAGGCCGAAATCATGTAAACACTCCATACAAAACTAACCGGCAATTTTCAGTCTAGATTATTCTAGCCTCAAAGCTAGAATTAGATTCGAGTACCTGCTCGAAAAACGCCAAACAAAGTGGTGTTTACATTTACCCCATTGAAGAGATCTGGTGATAAAATCCAGAATCAAAGTATCAAGAATTATGGATGACAACTCCACATAATAGTTGTTCTAATAGAAGCTCTATATCTACCAGTTTCCATCACTGGGGCCCTTCACGATTCTAGTCAGCTTTTATATGGAGTTTTACAGTTGGAGGCCGAAATCATGTAAACACTCCATACAAAACTAACCGGCAATTTTCAGTCTAGATTATTCTAGCCTCAAAGCTAGAATTAGATTCGAGTACCTGCTCGAAAAACGCCAAACAAAGTGGTGTTTACATTTACCCCATTGAAGAGATCTGGTGATAAAATCCAGAATCAAAGTGTATGTAGTCCAGATGGTCTCATAGCATGTTTTTATAACCAAATTTGATTATCACTTTTTGACAGGATGGGTTAAAACTTTTGTTCAAACAAGCTTTCTGGAGGCTTAATGAATACTCAAAACACTCTTAAAATCTTCATTCAGAAACAGAAGCGATAAAAATCAGCCTTCTAAATTCATACACCTTGGGATAAGTCCACCTGTATATTATACGCTCTTAGATAGCTGCTCAAAAACTGCTATAGAATGGAAACAGCTTACAGGCTGAAATTTCAGCCTACGAACTTAAAACGGAAAGGGCCCCACTAGTAGAATTGGTTGCGCCGAGCGGTCTGCTAGTTTACGTAGGGTACCATCAACGTGAAGCCTTTACTAATACACTTCCAGCGCTTTCATTGGGTTTAAGGTGGGGGTTTTGTTGTATTTTGCCTGGTTAGAAGTACCCATTTTCGTTGCACGTGTGTGTGGTCGATTGCCAGTCATCGCCGGGTTGTTTCGAACCGTTCGCCTTAGACACGACTCCGCAGTTGTCGTATTGAACGGGATAAGAGTGGAGCCCACTAGCAGCCTACGTTGACTTGGAGCATATTGGAAAGGCATTAGCTTAAAGTGCCCTTTTGCATTGGTTGGTTCGTAATGTTCCCGCTATTTGTAAGGTTTTTTTTATCAACAAAGGCAAACCAATCTATGCAAATGTCCAATTGTCAACCAATCTATGCAAATATGGATAAGTGACGCTCAAAAAGACGAGAAATTTCAAAAGTATTAGAGTGAAGGAAGTGCAATTACTTACATTGCTGGAATCTTATTAGCATTTATTTTCAGAAACGCATGTACCACTTTTTTACAACAAAACAACTTCAATTTAGTCAAACCGAATAATTTAAAGTTCTTTGGGCTGCTCGTTTGCTCAACAGTATCTTTCGAACCAAACGGCCTGCTTTCAATCAGTCAGAACATTATTTTCCCTATAGCGAAGATAATGTTCATTCCACTTCCAATGGATAGCTTGTTACATTGATTGCATTACAGTGCCTTAGTTGTAATAAATGAACATCGCCGTGATGAGTGAGAAGCTTGCACCAACTCCTAAAAATAGGTCGAGTTACTGTCACATGATGCGCCCTCGTTTTGGCTAGCCCGACACGGGTGATTGGCTCTAAGCGGGAGTGTGGATATAAAAAGCTATAAAAAACACACTATCAGAACAAGGGGGAAGAATAGCAGCAGGAGGTAAAAGTGCAATTTTCTTCCCCCGCTTCCCAGTAGGTGAAAAAGTGCGATCGTTGGGGAAAAGCAGAACAGTCTTTTCTTGCAACCGCCCCCACAAACATTGCCCGGAAGTGACCTACATCCAACGATGTCGGAAGGATCCGTTCGCACTGTATCCCCGCTGTATGCCGATTCTAGTTCAGAGATTTTCTTTTCTTTTGTTTGATCATTACACGCGTGTTCGGTTAGTGTGCGCACGAGCGCGCACGTTGTTACGGGATGTGTAAAGCGTGGTTTTCAATTGTTTACGCTCCTGCATCCTACTACATCGTCGGGAAATGGATGCGTTTCGCTTGAAACCCGGACGGTAAACGCTTCTTTTTTTAAGCCAAGGTCAAGAAGCATTACAAACGCTATTTCTTTTAAAATACATTATTGATTTTACACTGCGTTTGAAGTTCCATTTTTCGCGGAATATATTTTTGGTATAGTTAGCTGTATCGTCGGAAATTTGGATAGAAAACATAATCAAACAATCAATTAATTGGATTGGATTCATTGGGCTTATTTCTCTAAGAAATGAGGTCATATTTTTCTGAACATGTTTTGTAAATTAGACATGCAAGGCATGTGTTATGCTCAGCGTGTGGACGGTATATGTATTATGTTTTTTTCTGGGAATTTCACTTATTTCGAAAATTATTTAGTATGGTTTTAATCTAAGATATGAAAAAGATCCTTTAGTTAAACAATTATTTAACATGACGGTCTTTACAAAAAAAAATAAAGGTTTGTTTGTGGAAGAAAATTCCTAGCAAATGGTTCAACCAAACACCGTTCGTATTGGCACAAAAATAGATGATTCTTCCTCTTAATTGTTTTCTTGCAAGAAAACTTCATTTCATAGGATGCCTGTGAAATAGATATTGTTTTATGTTTTAAAAATAAAATAATCTGTTTTAAAATGTACAAAAGCCTCTCCGATATTAAACAAAACCTGTATGTAATAGTTCGGTAAATTATCGATATCGGAAATGTATCTTTACCGTGTGGCGATGCTGCAGATAAACGGTAGGCCATGGTTGACATTGAATTGAATTTGGGGTGGCTCTGCTTCTGGCTCTCGAGAGTCAAATGAATATATTAAATGCATGAAAGAAAAAAAGACCGAAAAATCATTCACCTGTTTCACGTGTGGTGTCTGCAGCCGTCACAAACACAGACACACACACACGCCTTCGTATATTGCCCGGACCGTCCGGTTAGCGATGTCGTAATCAATGAGAGGAGGCTCTCCACGCGTTCATCTACGGTTGGAAGACCTTCAAGCGTAAATGTTGGTTGCACTTTTCCTTTCTTTTGCTCGCTCATGAGTGTACGCATTGGACCGCGGAGCGGCGGCTACATCATCGGCGTCCGATGGAGTTTTTTTTTAAATATATTTTGGTGGAATCCTTCTACTAATCGGTGGTAGAGCGAGAGATGCTTTGCGTATGGCTCTGTCGTTAACGGTTCATCGGACCCTTCCCGTGAGACAAGACATGCAAAGGTCAGCTAATTTGCATCGCCCTCGGGAGAGGCAGCAGTGGGCTCATCTGAAGACGCTTGGCTTTGTACGAAAGAGGCTTGGTTTTGACACTGTGTTTCATGTTTTGGAGGCATGAACAGCGCTCGTTTCTTGGACGAAGGTCAAACGAAAAGCGACAAAAGATGAAAACGAAGCAGATTAACGCACGGGGTGTGGAGAAATGGTAAATGGCCCATAGTGTCCACCGGTTACTTGAGGCTAACCAAGCATCGACAACAAATCCCAAAGTGGTTCGAAAAGAAATGCAGGCCAAGGTCATGATTGTTTTCTTATTTCGGGTTTTTTTGCGTCTACTTTCTGCTTTCTGCTAGTCCAATGATGAAATTCTTGATTTTTCGTAAACGCTCCGTCGCTATCGTGCTCTAACTTTTTCGCTCTCTTCTCGCCTTCCTGTTGTGAAGCGGACGAAGTTGAAGCGTTTGAGGTGCAGCAGCGGTAATAGGTTCGCGAGCCTTTGTCGAAATTATTATCTCTTTGCAGCTTTCCAGTATCCGCTCGCATGTGCCATTGCTAATGTTTCCTTTTATAATTCAAGTCAAAGCAAAAAAAAGGCTTATCATTACTTATAATGAGTGAAATCGAGCCAACAAGATGGGCAACCTTTCACTTTTCACGCGTTTGTTTTTTTTCGGCTCCATTATGCTTATCAATTTCACGATATGGTGTAGAGTGTGTGTGTAATGTTTTTCTTCTTTTTGAAGTTTCACATCATCTGCAGTCGTCCGCTAATGTAGGGTGTGATTATTTTCCATACGATCTCATTTGTACGACCTGCGTTTGAGTTGCATTTTTCCGGCGGAAGCTTTCCGACAGCTGAATGTGTCTGGGCTATGATTGATATGATGCCTTAGCGAAAGTGTCTGACGGAGCAGTTATCAACCTGCCTGACGCACCGAGAATGAACTCAAATTTCGATCATGGAATGTTTGCGCATTCCTAACGCAACAGTTTTACGGCGTTCACAATCTTTACTATTAGACACCATTGCCAGCCTAACACAATCTTTCGGTTTCGCAGCATGTTTTGCAAAAAAACAGGTCTATAGTTTACATCTCGCGCTCTATAACCAAGCCTACAAGTAGGATTGATTGATTTTAATCTCAGATTGTGTAATCACGGCTGATGTTACGTTCGATGGAAGCATCCACTTTCAACCGATGTTATTGACGAGTATAGTTTGCTATCAGTCTCCTTTCGAAATCATTGGTTCGCTATCCTATCGACCACGGAACGAAGGAGGTAAGAAAATTTAATGGGTTTTCCTTCTCGTGACCTTCGCGTTGTTGTGGAGCTCTCTCCACGTGACACTTAGCTGCTGTTGGGTGGTGGAATCCATTCCAAACAGCTCAGATGCGTGACTTATGGCGGTGACGGTGTGCTGTTTTTCAAACTTGCAAACATTTGTATCGAAATCAGTTAAGGTTACAGCCCACGGAGTGTTCATTCCGCCGTGCACTCCTTGAGATAATGCCTTTACAAACGGTTCGGTTTTATCATTCTGTCTTTTATCGATTAAAAATACTTGATAAGATAGGTCAGATACTTACCTACTTACTGGCATCGACATTAAAACCAAACTGGGCCCATCGGAGGAATCCTTTCGTTAGAAGTAAAATTATTGCCAAACTATAATCGAATGCAATCGAAAGTGTACAACAAGAATGAACCAAGCTTGTTTGTTGTTGATTGTTCCAGTTTCTATGCTACGCTCCACAAATGTCATTCTATCACCGGGGCCGCAAGCAGATATCGATCGATTACCGGGCTCTACGGAAGCTTTATTTGCCGTTTCGAGTGCTTGTTATTGCAATCATGCCTCCGTGGATGGAACAACAAGGGGTACAAATCGTCTAGTCGACAAAACACCACTCCAGAACGATCGTTAGCTTCGATTTGTTTGTTTTGGCCGTATTGAAAGTAAACCGTCATGCCCTAAACGACCTGGTTCACATTTCCGGCAAACTCGTTGCATAGGTTTTTTTAATTTTTTTTGTAGAGGATTTAAAAAAACGAACGAGACGTTTTATTTTTACTTTTAGAATCAATAATTTGAATGGTCCAAGAAAATAAAACTCGATGCAAAACAGATGGCATGTGTTTCTCTTTCGTTTGTAAAATCAATTTGTTTGTTTGTTTCACGTTGTAGGACGGATTTTTATTTTGTGCGGAAAAAGCAACTATGGTATAGTACAAAATAGTAAAGGAAAAGGAAGCATACTTCCGACCGCTTGCTGGTGTCAGGTGGAAACACGGATGTTGAAATAAATAGCTCAGATACTAGAAACTTCAATTTCCATGAGCGATAATCGCGGTGTAATGGTGTGGCATAAGTTTGCACTCAAGCAAACGATACGAACTGCTTGATAAGCAATGATGGGAGCACTCTGTTCCGTCCGGTCGTTTCCACTTCCCTGAGTTGAGATATTCTTCCAGCTCTCTATGGTGCTCTGTTTTTGCAACTAGGTACTTTTTTGTCGTGGTACGGAAAGATATTTGCTGTTACTCACATTTCTGCGGCAAGAGTCAAGATAGCGTAAAAAACAAACCGTAGTTTTTTTTTATAACAAGAATCTTTGCTCGATCATCTAAAAAACGACGCTTGTTTTTGTTTGTTATGTAGTATACTTTTTTCTTGTCAAGAGTATATCAACGTTTTCCTAGTTTACTAATAAATATCTCTTCTTTCTCTTCTACAGGTGAGTCATGGATATGAAGTGACATCTTCTCACTTCCACCGGTTCAATACGTAGCAGATGTCTGTGTTTGCCGAAAGTGAAAGCATCAACCACTCGTATATGCAACTGCAACTTCTCCGTAACTTTGCTCGGTTACCTTAGCATGCGCTGTACTCTCTGTACACATTGCGTTAGCTAATTGCAGCCAGCTGCATATACTTGGGAAGGATAGGATGGGTCGTAAGATAAATATTTGAATATTGCCTAGGCGCGTGTAGTTTCGCATCCTTACGATTGGCAGGCCTGTTGATCGTACTTACATTTTAATCAGAAAACTTTGATGTTGCTGCATTGTTGTCCACATTTTTATGTTCGTGTAGTTTAAGTAAATTGCTATAATTTAGCTGAGTGTTGTATTTAGAATAATGTATATATGCCTTTAATTTAAAAGGTCAATATACCAGTTTTTACTGGAAAATCTTCATTTGCGTACATTCAGGTCTTGCAAATTTACAACATCTTTAATGAACCAAATTATTTGTTGATTATTAGACTGTAGTTCAATTTCTCAAACTCATTCAATACAGCGCACCATCACACATTCTCGCGTAATTCTCCAGCAGTATTAGTGATGGCTAATGGCATGGACGCACGTGTTGCTAGTTAGCGATAATTTAGTACCAAAGTATGGCCTAAGCTCAGCATTGTACCTAGCGTTTCAGGTTGCTCGTGCCAGAATGTGCAAGATGTGGTACTTTGAATAGGTTTGGATGACGCTGAGTGTTCTGAAGAAGTCTCAAATTAATTGCTAAAATGTGGTTCAAATAAGGATATTCTGCCGGGCATAAAATGAATACTTTATTATACTCTCATCTTAATATTTGCTGGTAATTATATATTGTGTCGTATAATGTATATCAGACTTGTGCTTAGATAATGAAGCGTCAATTTATCGTGGTATGTTGAAATGCAAACACAATCCTTCGCTCTTAGGCCTCGTGCGTCATAAGCGACATCTCGTTTGGGGCCTTTCAAACGGTGGGAAAATCAGTTACTGCTCTGTCCGTGGTGCGTAATAGACTGGTCCGACTTGTTCAGTTGCTGAGTATCGGCGACAATGGCGCTGTGACCAATTCGGTATGTTAACCATCGGCTACTCTTGCGATCACAAGTGAGCGTCTCATTGTGCGGCACTGAGTCCATCCCACAATTTGACAGATATGGAAAACAAGTGTTACTTAACCCTGTGCTTTCGCAGCTGCCCACACAGCACTCTTGAAAATGTGTGAAAATGATCAAATTAAGTAAACTTCCTCCTCCAGTTCAACCATCGGTGAAGTTGGTGAATTGTTTGTGTGACCTTGTCAACGGAGATGAACGGAGGGATATGAGTATAAGACTATTTGAGATATGAGATAGACGATTTTTAACTTTGATAGATATATTTTTTAAAAGAACGTAAGCCACATTCAAACAAACAGTCCTTATAGTTGACATGCATTTCTAAACATTATTTAGTCTGAGGTTATATGTAGCTGAACCTAAGCGTGAGCTATGATCTAATGGTCTAATTTAAATTGATTTGTTAATTTGATGTCTTGCAGTTTAATTTAACTTCTGCTGATTGAATAGCTAGTCTAACTTAACCAAAAGTTACTTTCGTAACTTTGTACAATTTAATAGCAACTTATTCCAAATCGTAGCCATAGCACAGCACTCTACCCACCAGAGCCTGCAGTTGTAGAGATGTTGTTCTGTACACGATTCCAGCTCGTCGTCAGGCTCGTGAAGTAGTGGTCAGACGGGCAGAAAGAGAACGAATTTAATTGGCATCACTTAACGCTAGTGTGGTTATGTCGAAACCTGGAGCAAACGGGTTGTTTCGTTGGCTGTCGCGCTGGTTTGTTCGTTGATTTGGCTTTCAGAGGTCATCATCCGCGGGATGTAAGCGATTGATTGATGGTTGTCGGGCCAGTTCCGCTTGGTTAGTTATGAGACGCACCTCGTACTGCAGAGATACGGTTACCGAATAAGGAATGGTGGTTTAATGATTGTTAACACTCGCTTGCCCTCTGGAGGTACCATTCGTTTCTTGTTCGGTTTTGCATAAATTCATTCTATGTTTCAGCATGTACGGCTCTGCGAATACTTACGGATATACAAAAATTAATAATTTTCTATACTGGTTTTTCCATTTTTAATGGCTTGCAATGTAAAAATTGTTGAGCAGTGCAAAATCCTGTCAGAAAACAGAGTCGATTTCGTTTAACGTATTGTATAGACTGGCATGTACCCACATCCACTTCACGTTCTCTTTTTGTTGGTACGAAACCCTTGCGATCGTTCAAGTAAGCAATTTCGCTTCCTTATTTTCGCAAGAAGCAACGTGTCACTTAAAAATAGCAACGCATCTGATCGTGCGATCTTCTAATGCTTTCGCTGTTTCTGCAACGACGCGCGGCTGTGTACGTCAACACGTTTGTATTTCTCCTCCCCTTTTGGGGTTGATGTTTGCAAACAACATCTTGCACACATCGCACTCCACACTGCATTTCCACCAAACCGTTGTACTCTGCTGTGAGCCGGCTTTTAAGTGTGCTTCTACTTTATTGCTGTTGCGCTTGTTTTGTATCAGCTTTGCGCGTGTGCCGTACGACCGTATGCGAGAATTGGAAATAGATCAGAACTAAAGTTGGAACACAGCGGTGTGGCAAGTGTCGCTACCGCATTTTTTTCGTTTTCTTTGAATTATAATGTATGCTAACAGTTAGTACTAGTTGCTAAAAGGTGCGCTGTGTGAATTGCATTAAACTTTACGAACAAAACTCAGGGAGTACACTTTTAGTTTCATGGTGACTTTCACAGCGAACGTCACCGAACGCTAAGTTTGTGAGCCTTGTTTACTGAAGAGGGAAGAGAAAAAGTTCTTAAAAAGTCTAATAGCGGATAGCAGCGGAGTGTACGTTTCGTTGGCATTTATGGTCGCGCTACCAGTGTCCGCCAGCATCATATAATTCTCAGGAATTCCGTTGATGAGGTACGTATTGACGGTGAGGTTGGATATGTTGTGCGGCAGCCGAATCGTATGCTCGCCAATGGTTATGACCGTTCCATTGGTCGACCCTTCATCAGCCGTTTGACGCAGTTTTCGTTCAAGCTTGGCCAAATCCGCGTCGGTGACAGCTCTTCGCATACGGTTGACGTTTATCTGCACGTTCGTTATGTTCGTGCC
Source organism: Anopheles arabiensis (assembly GCF_016920715.1). Taxonomy (NCBI): domain Eukaryota; kingdom Metazoa; phylum Arthropoda; class Insecta; order Diptera; family Culicidae; genus Anopheles; species Anopheles arabiensis. The sequence goes on along the minus strand of NC_053517.1, from coordinate 42,876,204 downwards.
GTAGTCATCGAGACCGGTCGACGTGTTGACGCGGTTTCCGATTGCGACCGACACGTTCGAAGAATTGGAAGCGCCACTCGATGCCGCCGTCCCGGAAGTGGTCGCCAAGGTAGTGGTGGTTGGAGACAGTGCAGGGAAACTCCACGGCAGAAACCAAAATATCGGAGCTGCCAGCAGCGGTTGCAGCTGGGACGTAAAGTAGGACAGGAAATAGAAGTAGAAATAGTTTTACTTTAGCGCAGAAAACAAAAGCCTTACCAGAACCGCCGCTGAAAGTAGTGGAACAGAGATGATCCGCATCTGTAGCATGGCAGTAAGAGAATGGATACAAATGGCATTTGGCTGGTCTAGTTTTATAGTAGATACGGTCCCGGATTCTCGTCAAGAACATGGGAAATGTTGGTGCTGTCTAACGTCAATTTCACTTTGACGATAACTCCACAATGAGATGTATGCAAACAACGTTTCATGGCTGAATTGCAAATTAAATTGCACCGTTTGTGTGAACAGACTGGATATCATGGTCTTGTGTTTTTAGTGAAGAAGCTTAGAATTTAACAACATTTTGTGCTGTGGACATACTAGCGTACCGTATTCAGAATTTTTGTTTCGGATTTTCAGTAAAATAATCATATCCTCTGCAATATTAGGTTATGTCTGTATTGCAACGAGGCCCAGCTGAGATGCACCTGCTGTGTCATGGGATTAGCCATTTAATGAGCTTTTTTGCATAGCGTAAAGCATTTCCAGTTATTCGCTGCCTCAACGTCTAGGCACCGATGACATAATTCGATCGTGTGATCATGTTCGCAAAGTAAATGCCGCAACTGAGGCGCGCTGTGGATAGTGTGAGCTGCGTGGTACGTGGAGGTGGAAACAACAAACATCACCACCACCACCAGTCCGCAACATAAACCTCCCACGATGTCGACATTTACATCGAGACAACCCAGTATGCCACGGTTAGCAGGCCACTGGAGCGCACCACGTCTTTTGCAGGGGAGGAATGGGTTTTGCAGCAAGTAGAGGGTTGCCTGACTACAGTTTTTTTCGCATCGCTCAGAAGCTTTCGTTGTACAGTTGACCGGTTCGCGTTACGTGGCACTGTAACAGCCAGCCAGGTTGGCTGGCCTCCTACCCTTGGATGCAATTTTGAATCGGAGCAAACGCCCGTTTTGCAATTACTCCCCTTCCCCTTCTCACTTCATTTCAGCACTTTCCTGCCCTTCAGAGTGATTCGCTGAGGGGAGCGGGAGGTTATTTTTTTCGCCAATCACAAGAGAAAGCGACTGACTGTTAGTTACGCGTCCATTTACGAGCGTGTGCGGTAATATCGAATGGTTGCTGTGTTCCACTGCCGAGCTCGGTGTCGACGACGATTCGGTGGCGGAGGGACCGTGGCAAGAAAAGCTTCGATGCAACCGATGCAACACTAAATCCGACTGCGCTTTGCTCCCCAGCAGCCGCCGGCAGGCTTCATCACTGGCTATTACCCACGGCGAGAGGTTGATTATGGAACCGTTCGCTACGATCGTGCTTGATCTTGGATTGACGATCCGGGGCTTCTCTAGACAAGTCGCAGGCAGCAGGAGGAGAGGGCTGCTGCAATTTTGTGTGCGCGCTCAACCGTTCCGGTCGAGGTGTGACGTCGGTTGGCCCTAATAGCAGACAGATTATTCAATAAATGTCATAGCCAGTGTGGACGGCCAGTGGAGAAGCATCATGAACTTGAAGCAACGCATTGCAGAATTGCAATTCGTCGCGCAGCAAACCTTACCGTCGTAGTGGATCGAATTGAATTACGATCCCTTCGCGATCCATCTCAGCATCTCTGCTTTAGGAGCCGCAATGAGTGCTCTTTGTTCAGGATCAGGTTTGAATCTCAGCAAGTAAATTTACCGTGCTGGACAGAAGTGTACGGTTAATCTGGTGTGTTGTAAATTTTGTGCAAGGCGGAAAGATAGCTATGTATACATATATTCCTGTATTTGGACATTTCCGCACCGAGATTCTTATGGTTGCTAACTCTTTGTTTGGTGCTCTCTACGTTGCCACAAAGAAATAACGAATGTATATTTCATTTCTAGAAGTCGTTTCACTTAAATCTCGTCTAGCGGAACAACACCACAGTGCTGGATGGCAACGTTCTGCACACTACTTTATTGCATCCCGTCGAGGGCTTTCAGTCACAGGCGTTGGAACACGGTGGCGTTTATAATCTAGCCGATTGTGCTTCCATATTGGGCCCAAGCACGACTTCCCGGTTTGCCGGGTCCGATCGGGCCAAGCGGATGATCTTGCTGGGCGCATTGACTGGCGCGTTGTTATTGTGTGCTGCCTTCGGTGTCATTGGAGCGTATTTCCATAATGCCTCACCAGTACGTAGCTTCGTAGATTATAGCGCTGTGCTGGTGGTGTTAGGGAAGTTAGAGGTGTACGTCTCACTCGTATTGATATCACGGAGAACTGAGTACAGTAACTTAAATTTGCATTCGCGAACATTGCTCACTACGGTTGGTTTTTGTTAGCATGTCTATGTGTATGTGTATCGGTTTATAATACTGCACTAACACTGCAAGTGAACGTCGATCGACGGTTGTACCCCGCTATCGATAATCGATCGTGAGGAGCATTTTTGAGCAACGTTTACTTGCTGGAATCGTAATGGGCTGCAAAACACATTCCGTAAATTATAGTCAATGTTGTGCTTGCAGCAGTATTATTTCTTTTGTCGTACGATTCTGTTGGAAATTAAAAAATATGACTGTAAAAAATTACCCATTTATATTTCAGACTAATACATCTTTATGGTTGACGAAGAACTAATTGAAATTGAGTAATCCTAATCATGAGGTTTGTGTTAGTAGCGCAAGAATTAACTAGTGCTACAAGACGACGCTTCACTTAGGGTTGGTTGCTTGAAACAGTAAAGTTGGAGTGAGAAAAATAGCATATTCCACTGTTTGTTGTTTGAAACAATCCATCGTAGAATTCATTTGCTCAAAATGATTGTGCTGCCGAAAAGTGGAGCGACATCATTATGAGACGGTGTCAAGGCCACGGAACACGGGATTTGATGGAGTTTGAGGGAAGCGAACTACGCCACTGTACACGCTAACATAATTTGCATGGAGTGATTGCTTGGAATTTGCCCAGTAGGTAAACATTTCACGTCACTAATATTTACGGAGAAACATTGGACATTATGCACTTGTATCGCTCAATGTACGCTTTCGATATTTCGCCCAGAGAAGGTGTTTTCCAACTAGCACGATGAATGAAGGGTAAAATGTATACTAACTTCAACTATAGTAGAACCGTTGTTTAATGGGTCAGTTTAGTTTGAGAAGTTGGTTCCTTTCAATGGTTAACACATTATTTACTGTAAGAAATTCATTAAATAGGAAGGTCACACAATTTCTACTGCTAGACTACTGCTACTCTACTTCCGGTGTTGACCCTGAATTAGAGGTACGGCTTGGGCGGTGTAAGAAGGCATTAACATCTTATTAACCTAAAACTCTGAACCCTTTGCTGTGTTTACGCTGGCGTGCATAAGTTGGTACGTGAAATTTGACGGGGCAGTAAAATCGGGTTAAAGTATGTAAATGAGAGAGAACCACGTAACTTTCACATAGGTGGGTAGTGTAGTGTATATAGTAGCATTCATATACATTTTTCTTGGCAGAATATTTCTCTAGTTTTCTATGACCAATTCGGAGTGTCGGTAAAAATACTTTCCAGGCTTTAGCATTAGCGCCAAAAAAGCAAAGCCGTGAACGTGTGAAAATAATCGGAGTTTCGTGTTGATAACATACAATACACACCTTGACCCCATTTCTAATAGCGTGGAGAACACTCTTCACGCGGCAGCTAGAAAGCGCAATTTTTCACACGAAGGGTATGTTTTTTTGGACATCCAAGGTAAAAAAAGGTTCTACAAAAACACCCCCCGATCCCCAAAATATAGCACCTACAATCTGAGTGCGAATTGGCAGGACCTTTCAGGGTTATCACGCAAAAGAACTGAAATGACCAATCGGTGGTGTGTGCCCGTTGGTGGGTGACATCGTTACGCGTGTGTGTACATCGTTTCCCTACCACGGGCACGAAACCTGACCAACAGCAAACATTGACCTAGTCCCAGTGCTGGCTTGGTTGTTTTGCTTCGTGTCACGGCGTCCTACTTAAGTCAGCGCCGTGACGCGTGTGTTCTAGTTCGATGATGGTCATCAAAGACGACAAAGAATGTACGTTTGCAAATGGCACTTGGAGATGAGTTGGGATGCTGTCGGGTGTGTACATCAGCTGATGTAACATTGCACCGTTCCAGCGTCAGCCGCACTCACAGTCACAGCGGTGTGTACTGCAATGCGCAGGGTTATGCCCCTTTTGTCTACATCGGTGGCGGTTTAATCAGTTTGAAGCAGTTGGAATGAGCTGGTGCTATACCGGTTCGTCCAACCGTAGGACGACGAACTTGGAACTGCGCGCTGTAGGTCCGATAATCGGAGCGTTCCTTCGCCGTATACACATTCTAATCTCTTGCTTTATGCAGACTGCTAGCGATAGCAGAATTTTGTTATGTCCCTGCGGCACAGCAATGTCAACAGGAATCGATGACGTTTGACGCCGAACTGCATTAAGTCACGGTCTCTCTGGGTCCGTCCTGTGATAACCAGCAGTCTTATCTTGTACATGACTAAGTCAGATTACAGACACTTCTCTGATAAACATAAACCGTGGCATCATTCGATATCTCGAAATCTGGAGCAAGAATCTCTTCGTAGCTACTCATATGACTTTTCGCAAGCATAGAAGTGTATGCAAATAGTGCCGGTGCTTTGGGGTTGATAAAGATAAGCTGTTCATGTGAGTGAGAAACTATCTTTCAGTGGTGTGATATAATCCGGGTAGGTAGTGCAATTGTACGTTGCTTATCGTCCGTCTGTTTGGCGACCCAGTTCTCATTCGACGACTCGGATGTTTGCCAACAATGACGCGGCTTGGAGATGCACGGAGCGAGCAATGGGATATTGCTGATATTTTTGTCACTCAAAGTGACTTCTTCCCCAACTCTCGTTCTGCCGATTGTTTGATTCAATGGCCAATCCTATCGATTGAAATGTAGCGAAACTGCATTCATGACCTGAATACGTAGCATGCGATGGATGGAAGCTACATGGACCATGATTTTCCTAATCCTCTCTTCCTTTGACCACTTCTCGGCCGCGTGGTATTATATTGATTATTGTGATTGAAAATGACGACACAATATATAGCGCATACTTTTATCGGTTATAACATATAATCCATTGCTCAATTAATTCCAGCTGCAGAGAAATGGTTTTGCAGAATTCTATTCATTTATGTTGGAATGATGTTTACATCATCTGCAGGAAACTTTGTTTCAGGAAGAGCTTGATGATCTTGATCCCATTCGAATTGCGCTGAATTGCAATACCAACTGTGCGACAGGTTATTTCGCATTACTCAAGCCTCCTCTGTTTGTAAAATGGAGCAAAATGTAAGACGCAAATATAGAATCAGAACGTAGCAACCTTCTTCCGCTTTCTTTGTTAATGAGCATTCGATCAGCCCTCGACACCAATACCAAAGAATTCCATTTAAGGGACCCTTCTACTCCCCATGAATGCTCACTGAATTCTATTTTGATCGTGCTACTAGCTCGTTTGATTTATACATTCAGTTAGTGTGAGGTTTTGTTCATTGCATGTGCTACCCATTTTTATTTTGATAGTATTTTAGTCCGAAAGCTGACAGCATGTTTACATATGCCAACAGAGCGTAAATATTTAGTGTATGAAGTGCTGAGCCTTATATATCCTTACATTGTGGACTTAATGCTTTTTAGGTACTATCATTCATTATTAACAAGCTACAAACGTGTTGATCTGATCGATCACACATTCTCGGTATCCTTTTTGGCTCTTCTCCACCGCACCAAGTCCATTATGTTGCTATCCCTTTATCTATTTGTCAAATTCGCTGGCCTTGAAACAGGGTGTCTTGGACCGTTGTTTATAAACAATTTCCCGCCCGGTAAGGCACCTCATCTTTCCCTCGTTGTTGCACACTCTCAGCGCGCACAGAAACACGTGCAGCACAAGAGACGCGCCGTTTTTGGTAACCGGCAAACCAACCGCCAAGTAACGGGTTTTCCCTTTTTTGCCTAATGTGACGTGCGCATTGCTCTCAGTGACATTGATGTGTAGTGAGTTCTGTTTATGTTTTGTCGAGTTGGCAGCGGTTAAGCGCACGAGGGAGGACGCCGTTGGGCTCTTGGTACTGCGCAGAAAGCTGAAGTTCAAGGAGTAAAAATCAGGTTGCCTTTTACAGAGAACTACGGGATGGCGGGCACCCCGTTGCAGTGCGCTGCTGATTGCTACGAGTTTGTTTCTGTGTTCCGTAGAAGGATGCCAAGGGTTGTTGAACTTTAATGGATAATAAGGGCTGGGATTTGTTCTAGTACTTGTGTGCAGGAATAAATTGAATGAGCATATTTGGAAACAAAGAACTGTAATTTAACGCAAATCATATGATGTGTACACAAGACGCATATGCATTACATATAATTTCATTTCATTCTACATAAATTGAAGAGGTTTATGAAATATTTTCAGTGCCTACAATATCCTGGTTTATAGTATATGTTATCCTTGCCTATCTTACGACGCAATTGAATATTCCCTACGGTCTCATGACTGTCTCACAGACAGACTGACTTACCCATGCTGAAAACGCAGTAAGAGGACTTTCCGCTTTGTGTTGCAATCGTGGTGTAAAGAACGTCATCAACTGTGACGCTGCAAGAATTTCCGTCTGGAAGAGCGACACCCTGATAGGAGGGGGACAGACTGTTGAGTTCAATGAATTCTCTCGCCGGTCGCGTGGAACACAACAACAACCCTCCCAAGAGTACCGCATTTTGCGCGCTGGTATTTACACTCATGGAAATGTCATCGTACAGCAGTGGAGGACGTAAACATCTACGATGTGTGTAGGGACAAAGGAAATTCAAAACCACGCAAAATTCTTGTTTTTTGTTGTATTTCATGTTTTACGTGTTCCTTCAAATTGTGCAGAACCAGTATGATTCATCCCAGGTAATAGCTATGTAGCAAATTGGCAAGCTATCGGACCAGAGGTAAGTTGCTGCACAAAGATGTGGAGGCTCTCAGACGAAGATTTGTGCGTTGTTGAAGTTGTCCGTTCCATCCGTTGCACATCGAGTGAGTGTCTGTGCGTGTATGCATAGATGCATGTGCAACCAGTTATGACAAACGAAGTAGTAGGCGATGGCAGCAATGCTTCATTTCAATGCAGTTAATTGCATTGACATCTTCCTTACCGGTGGCGAAGCTGGTTGGCTCATGGCTTTGTTTGCACTGCGCTGCACTGCCTGGGTAGTACATCTTCACCGTCGCAACGGTCGTAAATTGCTCCACTTGAACTGCTGAAGCCCTTCAGTGTGGTGCAAACAAGCTCTGCTGCTGCTGCTGCTGCTGCTAAAGTGCAGGCAATCATCAGTCGTGAGATTACGCGAATCGTTGTTGTTGGGTAGATGAAAAAAACAACAACAAAACAATCGTAACCAAGCACAACCGAGTGAGCGAAACGATGGAAATAAACAGGAACACAAAGAATGCACCATGGCTGTATGATCTAACTCTTTGGTGTGCTAGGGTGAAGGTGACAAGTACAACTTTTGACAGCTTGTGATTGCGAGTGCGTAACTAAGAAAATCTTTATAGCGCTGGAACGTGAAGAATCTACTAATAGTTTGAATAAATTTAGTCGTAACACTTTTGTAAGAAGCATAGTCTATGTTTTGTTTAATACCTTTAACCTTTTTTTTCCTTCTCTTGGAGATAAGAGGTTTTTTCACTCTTGGGCGTATGATTAACGCTATAAAACATTTTTTTTTATTCAGGAATAACGGTCCAAAAAGGCCGTATTGCTTAACTATAAAGCATATAAAAGCATATAAAATATTCTTGATTGTTCACTTGACTTATCAGCTCTTGTTTTTGATTCGTTCGTCGCAAAAAATGATGCAATTGATTAGCTTTAGTTCAGGATTTTTTTAAATGGTTTCTAAAGAAGTGATTGTTTTTTAATAAGAGGTGTTGTTTATGTGTATAGACCACTTGGAAAAAAGATACCAACTATTGTGTAAAACAAAACGTATCCAACTCTTTCAGTATGTCATATGCACTTAGGCGCATAATCGTTGAACAAATCGTTTTTTCGTTCTCTTTGCTATTGCTTATCATGCCATTGTTACTTCATTGATAGCTCATGCTGATTGTGTCGAGCAACTAATTTCACGCCATTTAAACTTGAAATTTTCACTTAGCGTTGGGGGGGGGGGTGGATATGCAACATGTGCGTGATGTGATGCCATTTATACGATGCCGTTGGTGTCGCTGAAGAAATAACGAAATAAACTCGACGAGCTTCAATAGTGCCTGAACAAGTTTGTTTCCCTGATTGAAATACCTTTCGCTGTCAAATTCCCTAAATGTTGCTGCTTTGATAACTGTATTTTTGTACCAATGTCTATACAAGTTTTATATCACGATGTCAAAAAAAAAATAGGCGTCTGGTGCGATGTAACTCTGTTCTGAGTATAATATTGTATGCTTACAGCTGTTTTGAAATAGTTTTTGGTTTTTTATCGGTAAAATTCGTTTCAACTATGACCATGTCGTATGAAACTATACAACGAACAGGTATTGGAATACGGCTTATGTAAAGCACGTACAGCAAAGTAAAATCGACAGGAGGTGTGGCTCGCGGAAGTTTTGTTTTTTAACGCAAAATGTCACTATCTAATAGATTCCTTCCCCTTCTCCCTGGCGTGTTGGCTGGATACAGCGGACGGGAAGTGAAAATTACTACGGAATGTAACACGTGCTCGATATCCTACGACGGCTACGACCGGTTGCTAGAAAGGCGGCTAGTTCCAGGTGTTTCTATTGCTTCATTCACCGCCGTCTCAACACTGTCGTGCGCTCGCATGGCGGTTTACTTAAAGCGGGCCTAAGTGTATTAAATTGCGGATAGTTCGGGATGGCCTGTGCCGCTTGGCGGGTAAAAATGTGAGCTTGAGTCTTTCGACACCATTGCGAACGGAACTGCACGCGACCGACTGGCCTGTGCATGGGTAACTGAAGCTTTCCGAACATGTTCTTTTTTGTGTGTGCTCACCTTTGATCAATTAAAATGGATCAGGGAGGGGAAACAATGAAGCGATGTAACGATTGCAGTTGAGATTCATATTGGCCAGTGCGAATATGACCCTCGAGTACAAAAAAATCATGTTCGAAAGCGTGTTACGGCAGGTGTTATACGATGCTGCGCGTGAGTCTGTGCTTTTACACCTGACTGTATGTCGCACGATTGCCTACATTTAGGAGTTAAACTGAATCACCTGTTAACGCCGGAATGATAGTAACCGATTCGATGGAATGATGCTGTTCCGAGAGCTACAAGTTAGGTCTTCTGATGTTTTGATGTTGGAAACATGATGTATTGTCACAGATTGATGTTGGTCAAGTTGATTTAGAAGATTGTGTGAGAGTGTATAAACATGGTAGAGCATGCAACAACGTTTAATGCGTTTGTATTTGAAAGAAGGTACATTATTGTTTCAGCCGTTCTGGGGCGAAGTGTAGGTGCTGGGGTGAGATAATATTTCCGGGAATATTTCGTGATTGCAGTCACGTCCTAATGAATCTTTCTATACATACATGCAGGAATGAAACAAGCATACTACACAGTAGTATAATCGACTTGAGTTGACGATCGATGAATCATGCTATGTGAGTAGGAGCCGTCACGCTTCAATTGCTAATAGTTTTTAGTAGTTAATGGTGTATTGAGACATGCTTTATTATTTTATAATACACAATTCAGCTTTATGTGTGTGGGGCGTATATCATGATGTATCGCCGTTTTTTCACTCGTACCGCTTTATATATAGAAAGAAATTACTTATACCAATCCACTAGTAACGACCGAAAAAGAAGAAATGTGTTTTCATAACAATGTTTCGCTAAACGTATTATGATCTACGGTGATCGGCAGTGCTGTATATCAAGACCCATCAATGGGAAACGTTTCAGAAGACATATTAATGCGTTGATTGAATTTTAAAAAAGAAAAAAGACGCTTGAGAAACGGCCCATCGTAAGGTGCACTTCGTTCAAGGCTTTGTATTTACTACACAGCTTCCACCTTCGAATTTCGACATAACCGCTTGAAACGAATGCTATCAAAAATGTGAAACCGACGGCGTAAAGTCGTGAATGAAACTTTAGATTTTGATTTGGTCCGCTGTAAACGATCTTCGCTTTCATCCGGTTCACCTCCTAACAACAATCAGCATGGATGTTCATGGCCTCGTTTATAGTGACACCAAGACTGTAGCATTACGCATGCTTCGAACTGAACTCAACATTAGCAACGGGCTGAGTATTTGTTGTAGCTATCAATAGTAGACAATGAACTGATACTTTTATGATTCCTTTTATAAGATATTAAATACATCTACTGCCTTCTTTAGCTACATTTATTGTTTCGCATAAATGGACAAACAATGTAATAAGCATTGATTACGAATGTCACATAACGCACAACGTTTGTGTAATGGAACTCACCCGAAACACTTGCACTCGTCGAAATGCATTTCTGAATAGCACTTTTGGCAATTGACCTTTCGTCATTTGCAATTATCTCAGGTTGATGTGATATCATCAACAGAATAACAATTTACACACACATCGCACACGTGCCCATAACGGAAGCTTTTGAAAACTATCGTCTGATCTGTAAATGGATGTGGACGATTTGTCGACGCTGGTAAAAATGTTGCCAGTAAATCTCTTCCTACTTCCTATTTCTGCATACGAACGATGTTGTTGATTTGCTTTTTGTTCGATCACTGGAAGCCTCCACAGCTGGAAACGCATGAACGCATGGCCGGCAGCGCTGATGCTCGGATGCATATGGATGAACGGGTATGGAAATGAGAAGTTCTGGCCAAGGGAGGCAGTGGCAAGCAAACAGTTTGTCAACAGGACGGAACCAGTCGAGCCGAACATTTCCGTCATCGTCGTTCTTTGGCGCAGAGTTGTAATATGAGTGTGGCAAGAAGTTTACATCATTCGTGTGCGATAGTGTGTGCTGCTATAATTGACCGAAAAAGAATCGTAGAAATATTTACGATTTTAGTCCTAGTGAAGTGAACATGTAAAGGTTCCACAACCGTGACAAAAAATATTTACTCTTCTATCAAAATATTGCAAACAGTATTTTGAAGAAGTTCGTGAACGTTTGCGTGTTTTTCCGATGCTGCTGGCCCAAGTGCTCGCTGTATCAGCTGCTTTCGTGCAGCGATTGGTCACCTCGTTATCAACGCGCTTTTATACCTTCCCTTTTCGGTAAGTTCGCTGTGTTCTCTCGATCACTCGTGTGGTGTTAGTTAACCTGCGCTCACGAGTGTGTTCCTCCGGCCGGACCGGATGTAAATACGTGCACTCGGTTAAACGGCCGGTTGCCTAGATGGGCAGCAATAGCTACTGTCACCTTGCGGCTGAACTCTGTGGCTCGCGTTAGACGCGCGATGCGGTTCGATTACGATTGATCAACTGGTGAATTTCCGTTCCAGTACCAAGATCGATGATCGCACCACTTCTCAGCGGCATCATCAGTGTGTGCTGCACTGCTGCCGTTGCGCGGGAGAAGCATTCACGATCACTGATCGTAGTAAACATGACCGATAACTTCTCTGGTCCCCTCGGCGGTCGCCTATCTCAGCAGTGTTTACGCGCGGCAGAGAGAATGCACGCGTTTGGGGGGGTGGCATGCGAGAGAGGCAACAAGTCGAACGATCGGTTGTTGATTTTTCCCGGGTGCACGTACGTAGCGGAGGCAGCTTCGAAGCGTCCAGCGCTGCCCAGTTACGAACGCGCCAGTCTTGCGTTAGCTGCCGCACGGGCGAGAGCTGATCATCGCGTACCTTCCTCGCGGGACAAGCCGACTGACCTTCTGTTTCCGTTCACTTCGGTCTATTATACCCGGTTCCGACGATACTCAACAGCCGCGTGGTGTGGTGGGTTTTAGTAAAAGTTTTCGGTTGCTGCGCAATGTTGATCTTGTTCGCGAGTGGTGTGTTGCGGGTTGGTTTTGCGTGTCTACTGTGACAGCAACAGCATTCGTTCGTTTCTGTTTGCGCTGGACGAAGTGAATGGTTCGTCTCTCCCGGTAATCTGGAGAGCCCGAAGAGCAGTGCCACCGTGAACAAATATCAAACAAACACATAGCGGTTGGAGTAGGGAACTGTTCAAGATAGAAGTAGGTCCCCGTTTCAGGATGTTTTCGCGCAAACAGTGAAAAACAGTGTACGAACAGTGCTTTTGTTTGACTCGTGACAAAAAATTGGAAATTGAGATATTTCTCGAGGGGTTTTAGCCTGGCTAATCCGTACTGCATCGAGATAGAGAGCGAAAGAGATACAAAACAAATCACATTGTCATCTAATGAAATTTAAACGCACTCAAGTGCATCAAACCATGCTTGCATTAGATCGTCAAAGTGGACATGTAGAGTGTGCAGAGGAGTTGTAAAATAGCAGTGTCTGTGTGTATGATGAGCCGGTAGACGAGGTTGGAAAATTACCATCCTGGGGTTTCGCGGCAATAGACAGTGTGTAGCTTCTGCTAATTAGCGCTATGACGTGTGGATTTTCGTTAACCATTAATGAGTGGATAGATAGGCAATAGATTATTAGTGGCATCCACGGCGATATCCATCCCCGTCATCGCCAGTTTAGGCGATATGGATGGTTGTACATTTATCATGACTGTTAGCCAAGGTGAAGGCGAACAGTGTATGTTGCGATAAAAGGAAACGACTTAGCAGAGGTGTAAAAGACGAACCTCTCATGTGTGTCACATGTTGTTGACGGTCGTAATATCCTCATACAGAAAACACTCAGGCCTGTGCGGGAAGTGCTAATAGGAGAAGTTGTGTTTGTGTTTTGCTTCATTTGCCTAACCTGGAAGTAGTTTTGTGTTTCACGACCTTTTTTCGATTTCAGAGTCGTCTGCGCAAATGTTTGAAGAACTGAAATTCTTTGTGCCTGCCTCGTCACATTTGTGTTGCTTGCCCCGTTGTGTTTGTTATCAATGTTCCGGAAATGGTGTGTGAAAGATCATACCAAAGCAGAACCTAAAACATCAGGTTTGGCTGGTTCTCTTTGTTCCTGTCGCACGATTGAAGATTGTCCCAAAGAGAACCGGTTCGTTCGAAAACACGCTCTGACAAGTTGAGCCCAGGGATCGATATGAAATCTTTCCGTCTTTACTGGCTGGAATAACACTTCGGAGCGACCGAATATTCTCTCCTAAAAGCGATCTCTCAAATGTGGCGGCTTACAGTTTTAAGAAGTTCCTAATTTCGAAGGTTGCAGTCGCATTCGTGCAATGACCTTGCACCTTTTAGGAGGGTTGGCGTTGGTGGACAATACAAAACCTGTCCCGCACAGCTAGCTGGTCGGTCCCCGCAAGCAGTAACAAGAGAGTGATCGGAGGGAGTGACCTTGCACCACAACATCCGATGCTTTTGGATGTGAAGGTTCTACAGGCGTCCTAGCGTGGCCGTTTAGTAGTTGGCTATGCGCGCAAAACGCATGAAAGTCGCTATTTTCAGATGGATAGAAAGTCGCTCCATTTTGTGATACGTGAGTAATAGATCCACCTCGCATTTTGATATGCGGCAGAAGGACTCATCGCGGTAAAACCCCACTTCATCGCGAGAATAGGGCAGTGTGAGATCAGTGTGAATGCGTCATTCCAGTGCGGAGAGAGACATTCCAACAGCGCGCAGCTTCTTTGAAATTGGTCGTGACGAACGTTTTTGCTTTTCAGTCCAGTTCGAGAACTGCGCATGTTTATCCAGTTTTTTGTTGTTGTGTTATTCTGTGCCCAAGCTATTAACACCTTTGCTGTTCCTTGCAGTGTGTGATAGTGTCGCGATGAGCTTTTTGGATTAGGTTGAAACCTGTGTGAAATGAAGGTATTTGCCGTGCGCCCGTATGTGCTTAGGACAGCAGCCGTAGGGCAGTTGTGAAAATCGTGACAAGCGCAAAACATTACCTTCTGCTATATCGTGCCCTCCCCCCATCGTTCATAAAGTGTACAGTGCATTATGCTAATCAATGCGATACTGAGGGCATTTATCGTGCACACGCTGAAACGCCGACGACGACGCACCAAATGTACGCTGCTGCGAGCGTTCCTCAGAATGGTGAACTTCCGCCGATTCGGCCACTATCAGCGCTACCTGGCGTATCCGGTGCGCGAGGTCGATGGACCAGCGCCGAGGGTCATTCCACCGGTGGAGGCGGCGGCGGCGCCACCAGCGGCCGTTGCCGCCATACCTGCAAATGTCCCACCGGAGCAGGGCGCTAACAGGCGTCGGCGACAAATGCAGCATCGGTTCCGAATCGTGGGCGAAGAAGAGTTCCTGCAGCAGGAAGAAGACATTATGGTAAGGGACAGCACATGCGTACTGAGGAGGGCACAAGGGCACCTTTGCTTTGCTTGCGTGTGAGAGAAAAAAAACAAAAACACGTGGAAAATTCATTCCCGTGCTTCTGAGCGTGATCGGTGTTTTGCGCAACGCGAGAGTCTCAGCCGCAATGTGTGTGTGTGTGTGTGGGAGCTGTTAAAACACAAAGAAAAATCAACGAATAGATCAATCTTTAACATTTCGCGCACAATGCGGCAGTAACGGATAATCTAACAACGATTGGAACGTCCCAACACGTTGCAAATCGAAGCATTTTTTTTACTTCGGACGGCTTTTGTTGTGTTTATATTTGCATGAAAACAAAAACTAAATATTTCTACTACGATGATGCACCAACTGCACTGCGGGAGCACAGGGGGCGATAGCTGCTGAATGATTAAGGCGGCCAGTGCGCCCGTGCATCATCAGTAAGCAGCTCCCCAGTAGAAGTCGGCCCTTCGGTAAAGGTTGTATCAGCAGATAGAATGTGCAACCGCGCCGCCCTGCTGATAACTTTTCCCCCGGATGGTGGGTTCACAATATTTACTCAAACGATTACTGCGCTTGAATCGACTGACCGGTTGTGTGTTGGGTCCTTTCGGACAGCGTGACGGTGATCTGATCTGAAGCGCTCGTGTACGCGCCTGTGTGCTGCTGTTTGCCCGAAGAGCGAAGAGCAAGACTGGAGAACTTGGGCGCGCTATGCTTGTGAGGGTTAATAGTGTTGATTTTGTGGTGCTAAAGTCCTTCACGGTATCGTGGCCATACCGTTGCCTCTTCCGGTTCTCGCAAACATGCAAACAAGCAGTCACTTCAGGCTCCTCTGTTCTGTATTCACTGTTTTAGGCTTAGAGCAAATTAAATTATCACATGAGCGCACAGTTACTAAACGGGTCGCCTCTTTTCGAATCTTCGTTGCAGAAATGGACCTCCCGGTTGATGCCGAACGACCTCAAGACGCTGGTGACGATGAAGACAAACGGCGTCACACCGCTGCTAATTGCGTGCCGCAATGGCCACTTTGACGTGGTGCAGTACCTGATCAAGCGCTGCCACGCCGACGTCGAGCAGGCCGGTTCCGTCATATTCGACGGGGAAAAGATCGAGGGCGCACCGCCGCTGTGGTGCGCGTCGGCCGCCGGTCACACGAACATCGTGAAGCTGTTAGTCCAAAACGGTGCCAAAGTGAACAGTACGACCAAAACGAACAGTACCCCGCTCCGGGCGGCCTGTTTTGACGGGCACTACGAAATCGTGAAGTATCTCGTATCGCAAGGTGCAGGTAGGTTATCGGCGACCTTCACGTCGGCGAACGTATTCTAATGTAATGTTTGTTTGTTTGTTGTGTGTTTCTTTGTCTTTTCTTTTTGGCAGACATCGAGGTCGCAAACCGGCACGGACACACCTGCCTGATGATCGCCTGCTACAAGGGACACTTCAAAATCGCACAATACTTGCTCTCGCTCAAAACGGATGTGAACCGGCGTAGCGTGAAAGGCAACACGGCCCTGCACGATTGCGCCGAGTCAGGTTCGCTGGAGATCTTGCAGCTGCTGCTGCAGCACGGTGCTACGATGGATGTCGATTCTTACGGTAAGCGTATATTCACCACACTCTTTGCCAATAGCGAACATGTTTGCTAATTATGATCCGTCCTCCCATGTATCGCATTCAGGAATGACCCCCCTGCTGGCAGCGAGCGTTACCGGACATCTGCCGATCGTGGAACACTTGATCAAGCTACCGTTCGTGTCGCGGGAGGATAGGATCGCCGCCCTGGAACTGCTCGGTGCTACGTATGTCGACAAGAAGCGCGATATGCTTGGAGCACTATCGTTCTGGAAGCGTGCTATGGAGGATCGGTAAGCGGGCGGTTCGACCATGTCGCTGCCACGGATTAACGCAAAACCCACATGTTTGCTTTTCACTGCAGCTACAACAACAGTCCCGTGCTGCCGAAACCGACGCGCGAACCACTGTCCCCGTACGATTACGTGCAGGAGGTGAACAATCTCAGCATGCTCGAGGAGCTGGTGATGGACCCGGACGAGATGCGCATGCAGGCGCTGCTGATCCGCGAGCGAATACTGGGCCCGGTGCATCCGGACACGAGCTACTACATACGGTTCCGCGGTGCCGTGTACGCCGATTCGGGCCGGTTCGACCGGTGCATCGAGCTGTGGACGTACGCACTGTCGATGCAGCAGAGCATCCTGGAACCGCTCAACCCGATGACCCAGTCGTCCCTGCTGTCGTTCGCCGAGCTGTTTAGCTACATGCTGGGCGAGGTCGGTCGGCCGATTACGCGCGGCCGCATTGTACCGCCGATCGAAACCTCCGACATGCTGGTCGTGTTCAAGAAGTCGGTCCGGGAGGTGCAGCTCGGCCAGCAGATGTTCGAAAAGCTGGCATACCACGAGCGGGACCATGGTGCGCTCAGCCGGGCGCTGGTGATTGCTCTGCATCTGGCCTGTCTGCTGGTGCGGTTGCTGGACGAGGAGGAGGAGCTGTGCAGCGCAGAGATGAAGCATCAGATCCTACAGGCACTGTACGATTTGGTGAGCTTAAAGGTATGTACGAAAGGCGGACCATCGGCAATAGACTAGGAACAGCACGTTCTGACCCGTTTCGCTTTCCTTCCCCACAGTTTGTATCGCAAACGGGTAGAACAGCTTTGCATCTGGCCTGCTACAAGGATGCGGCCCTGGTCGGACGATATCCCGTGTGTCAGCTACCGTCGGCCCGACTCGCCAAGGCTCTGTTGCAGGTAGGAGCCGATCCGAACGCACAGGACGATGACGGTAACACGCCGCTGCATCTGGCTGCCCTGAGCCGACCCTGTCCGCCAGAGCTGGCACAAATTTTGCTAGAGCATGGTGCCCATTTGGTAGGTGTTTGTGTGAAACCCGCACACATGCAGTATGAAGAAGTTCGTCGCTAATCGTACGGTTTCGTTTTCTCCCTCATCGCAGGATACGCGAAATGTGGACGGCGATTGTTTCGAGACACTGTTGCAAAACCAGCAGCTGCACGAGCTGGTCAACCCAATCAAGTACACCCGGCTATCCTGCCTGGCGGCCCGTGCTATTAGGCGTTACGCAATCAACTGTCAGGAAGAGATTCCCAAGTGCTTGCACGCGTTCGTTGACTCGCACTAACGCTTCGTTCATGCCGTTCCGGGTTACCACAGGCTCGACCCCTGACGCGTCGGGTCGGCGGGAGGGGGGGTCATAGCTTTACAGCCGCATGATCGACTGAGCAGTGGCGTGCAGTGGCGAGTAGAAATAGATAGGCTATGCAAAGTGAATTTCAAAGCTACAACCATTCGCTAGAAAGGGTTGGAACCGTCGCTACCACAATCCCCAAGGTGGTTTTGGGACGTTTGGGATGATACTGCAGCAAACGGGAGGGGGTAACACGAGAATGCCCATGAGGAGCGAGACGTTTCGGTGCAAATCATCATTCGCTGCCATTAGTGTGATCAAAAGCGATTGTAGGGATCGCGTACGGGAGAGAGAGAGGGATAGAGAGTGCAGAAGCGTTACGTGAGGTTGGCTGTCCGAGCTAACGGCCGCGGCCAAAAAATTCATTTGAACGGACACATCCGAAGCAAATAGCAGTACGGTCCAGTCTGCGCAACGACTCTACGATGTGAGATGAGTTTCGGCAGTCCGATGATCAGCCAACGATTTGAGCATGCTTCAAAACGGCTTTGGAGTGATCTGGTGACATCGACGATGCAACAG
Source organism: Anopheles arabiensis (assembly GCF_016920715.1). Classification (NCBI taxonomy): domain Eukaryota; kingdom Metazoa; phylum Arthropoda; class Insecta; order Diptera; family Culicidae; genus Anopheles; species Anopheles arabiensis. The sequence continues at coordinate 42,857,860 of NC_053517.1, read as the reverse complement.
GGCTTTCCTTTCATGTATCATTTCGGTGCAGCTGCTGCGCTAAGGTGGGCAGAAAGTTGAACCGTTTTCCTCGAAGATCGTCCCGCTAACGGTGATCATGTGTGCTGCACAATGTTGAAATGTAACGCTTTCGAGCACAGTGACCATCGTATGCAGATCGATATGTTTGTTTCGTAATACGTTTTTTCCCGTTGGTAGATTGGTGTTGGAGCAGTTTTATTTGAACAAGAAATTCGGCAAACAAACGTAACACCAAATTGAGGTAAATGTTTGCCAACGACAGCTTTTTTTGGATATGTTTTGGCTTTTTTGGGTATTTTTTTTACTTCTTTACTGATTGATTCAAAGCAATGTTAGGACTCAACCAATTTTTTACTTCCCCGAAAATGTTGCATAAATTCGTCCAGAAGAAGATACTTTCATTAACTTGTCAAAGCACTATCGTTATGTTAGATCAATTATGAAATTTCAAGTTTAGTATTTACGGTGCACACTGTGTCCGATGAAAAAAGGCAAACATAGAATATGCAAGAAAGGTACATGAAAAGTTGAATTATGTGAGATTTGCCAGAAGAGGTGGTTTTAATGTTTAAGAAGACGATGAGTAGATAGTGGGTAGGAGAGTAAAGATAATTCGTGCGGTGGGAAGGCTTTATGGATGGAGCGTTCATAGAGTACAAGCAAGGGTGCCAGCGAACGGACAGTGGTTGCCGTAGATCCTCTCATCCCACTGCAAGAAGCTTTCTGTTAATAATGATTCAAAACCGTGTGATAGCGACGAGAGAAGGACGGCCAGAGAGGTATTGAAGTGCAAAATCGTAAAAACGGTTCGTGAGAGATGCGTTTTGGCGAGAGAGCAAACATATTATCTTTGGTTCTGCTTTTTTGTCTGCTTTTAGTTCATAATAGATCTCGTGTTTTAAGCAAATTCCTCAATAAACGAAACCTCACATAATATTAATGCCATATACAGTGCATCATGCTTCCCGCCAAGGACATATGCTGAGATGATGGTTGGTTGTACGCGTCAAGAAAATAGGAAGCTAGCTAAGCACATGAGTTAGACGACGACCCCCCTGTGAATGGTTCAGTGAGTAACACATGCAAGCAGTGGGCTAGCCCGGCCCCTTACCCGTATCACATACTAGACTAGCATAAAAGATATATTAGAGAGTTTCAGTACTGCCAGGAGTGTTTGAACCCGACACACATGTTGCCGCTGTTTCTCCAGCTCCGGATAAAGGTGTGACGGTCGGTGCTAACATGAGGTGGACATAGTTTTGGTTTACGTTTTTGACGATCACCAACCACACGACTGCCTTAGTTGGTGCAACTACAGAAGCAGGCTTTTTAGATAACGAGTATCGTAGGACGAATCTAAATATTGCTAACTGCTGAATGGTGAATGTTGCCGTGTGGTCATTCGTTCATCAGCTAAAACCCCCGACCACGTGTGCTGTGTTCGGTTGCGCGACATGCTGCTGCGCGCTTGCTGTAGTTTATATTGGCACCGTGTTTTTATGTACATTTTGTGGAGAAACAATAATGAGAACTTCATTACATAACAAGCAGCTATATTGTTAGAAGTACGAGATACGGGATGACCTACCATAAATAAACAAGATCTAGCGAAAAAGGTGTAACGAAACAAAGTGATAACGGAACTGGTGGCGTTGTTGAGGAATAGAGAATGTTTACAATGACGTGATTGAAAACGCCCATACATGGTCAAATAGAGTATAAATGTTACATAAGTGAATCAAAATATAGCGAAAAGGATTATTCAATTTATACATCACGCGTAGAAGACTATAAACCACCAGTCATTAAAAGAAACTTCCCATTGGTAGTATATTGCTTTATCAGGTGAAATGATTCTAATTCTCGGTCAAGCAAGAAATGGTGACTGGAAATGTGAAAAATATTTTAGTATCATACAAAACACAGAACAATATGTCATACAAAAAATAAAAAAAGTCATCACAAGTATCGGTTTATATACATTATTTTCATTCCGAACATAGGTATGCACTTCATGCATTTATTTTTACTAAGTACAATAGCAAATCTAACCGTTGAAATAGACATAGAGCGTCAACGTCTCGCGCGACAAAAAGTAGCTCAATTTTACAAACAGAGCTACTAGTCTCGCGTGATATTTCATCAGAAACAGTCGAAATGCCCAGTTTATTTACGAGCCAGAATAATGCCAAACTCAAAAAAAATTGAACACATTTTAAATTATTTTTTTGTTTTTAAATAAAAAAAAAACAAGTAGGTTTATTGGGTCAAATGATCTATGCGGTGTGAAATTTATAAACGCGACTCATTGAAAACCAGCTATACGTTTATTTGAACCGTTTCACCAACACAACAACACGCCATCTGCGAGTGGCGATTGAAATCAAGTTTTTACCTTCTTCTAGCATCAAAATCAGTTCAGGACAATTAGGCCTGGGGCTATGAACTTGGAACTATGGATTCTATTCTATTTATTTTCAAAACTGTGCACTTTTGCCCCCAAAAACATTTCATAATTCAATTTATATTATGTTTTGTCCGTTTTCTCATGCAAACACGTCCGGAAACTGTAACTATGCAAACTACCCAAGTGCCACAAATCTACTAAACGACCACACGATCGACCATTTTTATTGATTTTTGCTCGGAAAATTAGAAGGGTATAAGGATAGCAATATAATATATCGCAAGATAAGGATAGCAATATAATAATGTCTTATTAAACTCCATCTATTTAGCAAACCAGTGAAGCTTTGGTTTTTTTCTATGGATATTTGATTTTCCAGTAGTTTAAGCGTAATCTGTGGCGCCTAATCCGGGCCTTATAGAACACGATATTCAGTAGTTTACGATTACACAAATCTACGCAAATGCAGAGTGTTCAATAATCTTTAAGCACATATTCAAACCCCCTGTTTACACATGCCAATCGCCAGTAGCGAACCCATCGAACTTCTGTCAAAATTATATAGAGTTGAGGGTACGATGGGTTCGATGGATGGGTTTTCCATCGCTTGCGGGTATCCATTAGCTCAGTTTCGAAAGGTTCGAGAGGGCTAATGTAAACACACGGTCAGAGCTCTTTCACGTGAGAGGAATGTTACAATACGCTGATGCGGGCGTGCGTGCGTTTTCTGAAAATTTATGGAATTTGGAATCAAATAATTTTGATTTTTCCGCACGCACGCCCGCACGCCCGCATTAGCGATTACCACTACCTCAACGAACGTCGCTCAGTCCGGTTGTAGATACAATTGTTTACTAGTGTTGAAAACATTTTCATTAACCTTTTTTCCAAATTTTTGATTTTTTTTAACGCGTAACCGAGAAAATTCGTGTTGCGTTCACACATGCAGCGTGAGCACCTCGAACTGCCTGATTTTTATTCATAAATTTGGAAATGAGTTAATTTCGTCGAACGCGCGAATTGCTGCAATTGTCAGAAGGGTATGAAGGCCATGATTAGATGAAGCTAGGTGCAACACATTGCAAGAAAAGGACAGCAATATAATGATGAGTTGCAATACGCCATCTATTGAGCAAACCAGTTAAGCTTGGAGCTTCCGTTTGTTTCTATGGATATTTGATTTTTCAGTCGTTTAAACTTAATCTGTGGCGCTTGGATAGTTGTCAAACCGTTCGGCCAACTTGTACATCATACCGACTTTGTATTTAGGCGTGAATTGTTTCAGCCATGTTGATTTTGGCTATTTTTTAGGCATCACGGCGTGAAATTGTCTCTATATGTCTAGTTGCACGGTTACGCGGTATTTTGGAGCCGTTTTTGGTCCCCATTAATCGTGTACCTCGGTGACAGCCTGTAATTCAACTGAACATTCAAAACGCATTCGTGTAGATTGACCCTAACAAAGAGTTGTTCCTGATCTTAACCAATAAGTTTTTCATCGGGTTGTTGTTGCTGGATTTCGATGGAAACGTCATTGCATTGTTTATCAGTTTTTAAATAACATGTAGGGCAAATATCGATAGCCGGCTTTCCTTTCTGCAAAGTTTTGCTTGCTTAGAGAACTTTCCAATAGCACAACACGAAACGCATCATGGCTTTGCGAGAAATGATATGCAAAGATGCTGTTCGTATGTACTCCCAACTGTTAATAATCAATCCACTGCCGGTGAACTCCAACCGATGCATCGCTACACAGCAAGGAAACCTTTCAAAGGGCAGTGGTCAATCATCATCATACGATAGCCTCCCTGAAGGATTTTCTCATCCTTTTGTAACGCACGGTCAGAGTTCCCTCAAGCTACGTTTCACCGAGCAAGGAAGGCTTATGATTTACAACATTAAGCATTTTTACGAGGACTTTACGGGCAACAGTGAGGTGAGGGAGGCACAAAGCAAAGTGAACGATTTGCAGCACAAGCTGGACATCGTAATGGACAAACGGAACACTAGCGAGCTGGAGCTCATAGAGGTGAAGAAGCAACTTGCGGAACTGAACAGCTCACAGCAAAATGTAACGCATCAGGACATCGAATACTTAGACTTTTTGAAAAAAGAATTCAAGGTACGTACTTGTCACCCACGCAGCAGGGATATCGTTTTACATTCTGGAATTATTACATATTCCTCGCCTCCTCTATTGCAGCTTTTATCCGAGAAGCAGCGCCTGGATGGACTGATAGGGCTACTGAACTACGAACACCAACTGCTGCTGATGCAGCTAACACACGCCCTCAATGAGGTCCATGCGAAGGAGCGCCATGAAGCAAACACGCTTCGATTGGTGAAGGTATTCCTAACCACATTGGTGGCCGTGATTGGATTCGCAGGAAACGCCGGGTACAATCACTACAAGGACGCCAAGGTGCAGAACCACATGATGCAGCAAAGCACGATGCTTCAGACGGTGTTGGAGTATGTGGAGGAGGAGAAATCACGCAAAGCGACAGCTTCGACTGAATCCTGGGGAAGCTATTTGTATCGCCAGCCGGGCCGGCTGTACGGATACCTGCTGCCGAAACAGTCCACCGAGTCATGGGGAAGCAGCCTATATCGTCAACCTGTTCGGCTTTATCGGTACATGTTTCCTAAAAATCCATAACAGTTCGGATTAGGTGTATACAATTCATTGGCGACATTTCATTTCATAGTTTTACAACGGCAGAGGTTATGCCAATTTTCGAAGCACATTTGTAAACGAGGATTTACCATGAATTTTGGAAGAATATAATCATAATAATATTTCTGTTTATACATCAAGGATTTTATTGTATTAGAATTGTATTACAATGTAATACAAAGATAACCCAAAACCTCCTAACATTCGTTTGAACGGACATTTTTGCAAACCTCGGGAGATAACAATGAATTGTATCATCTTTTTCACTAGACAAGGGTTTGTTATTGCAGGGGTTTTAAACCGTTAGATAGAATGTACGAAACAGGAATATTAATTTTAATCAGACATTTATACGAAACATTCTTAAAACATTATTTGTTGCATGGTAGTTTCTGAATTTGCATAATATTATCGTTGATAGTTTGTGAAATCACAAATTAAAAAAGTAAATGTAGAGTCGAACTATGGTGTACGATCCCTGTCGAATGTACCGGCATTTGACAGCGCTGTGGCAAACGTATTTCAAAACAACATACAATGTAAAACTACATTCTTCATCGACGAAAAAAGGGTGCATTTTGTGTCGGAATTAAGTGTAAAGACTGCTGAAACGATGCTCACGTCACGAGTTACTGTCTGCTGCAGCATGCATGGACTAAACCAGTCATGCTTTCGTACAAATTACATAATTTCATTCCGTTGTTTAGCGGACCGGGCCAAGGCAGTCGATTCGGGTGCGCAGGAAAAAGAGTCCTTCCAGTACTACACCATCGCATCGGAGCAGGTGACAAAAGGGCCAAGTCCAAAGCATGGCACGGATGTGGCCCTGCGCCGTATCAGCTTGGTCGATCTGGCCAAAAGCAAGCTGTACGAGGCACAATCATTCTACGACGAGTTTAGCGGTATGAACGAGGTGAAAGTAGCGCAGAACAAGGTGATCGAAATTCAGGACCAGTTGCAGCTCGTCCAGGAACGTCGACGGCACATCCTGCTGGAGCTGACGTTGGTGCGCAAACAGCTGCAGGACATTCACATCGAGCTGCAGAAGGCAACGCGGGGGGAGCATCGTTACGTGGAGCTGATCAAGCAGGAGTTTGATGTAGGTGAAATGCTTTACCATTTGATACTTCATCCACGGCCATTCCATGCATTCTCAACACATCCGTTCGGTTTCGTAATCGCTTCCAGGTGCTCGCACGGGAGAAGGAGAAGAACCAAATCTTTCAAATCATCGACCAGGAGGAGCGGGAACTGTTCTCGCACCTGACGGCAGCGGTCAAGACGTCCCACGAGAAGGAACGCACGCAGGCGAACAACGTAAAGTACTGGTCCATCATTGCGTCCGGCGTAGGGGCACTGTTGGGCATTGTGGCCACCTCGATAAACTATTACTTCCGCAACACCCAGTTCGAAACGATACGGAAAGCGGCGGAAGAAAACAATCGGAAGCTGGCCGGCATGGAGAAGCAGCTGGTGAACTTAGAGACGTCCATCGGACGAATGAACGTTGAATGGAACCGTTATTTGAGCGAGAAACGGGTAGCTGAGCAGCGCCGAGTGGCACGCAGCTCGGCCGAGTCCTGGGGCGGGTACTTCCGGCGGCATTTGTCGCGATTCGCTCGTGTTTTCATACCAAAAGCTTAGCGAAGGGGGAGTTACTTTATCGGTATACCGATGTGGAGCCTTTTTGTAGTGGCAGATTTGCCCCGGCTTCGAAACTCAGCTGGAGAGAATTTAATTGATTACCAAACGCTTAGGTCTGTGTTATAGTATCGGGTAACCTGAACCATTAAAACCTATCGACTAAGAGCATTTAAGATGTTTAGAACAACTTACAGGATTGTTGCATTTGTTGACTGGTACAGGGCGTGATTGCATAGTTGGTACGGTAGGATAGGAACCATATGATCGATACACACGATACGGAATGGATGCAAATATAATAATTACTTTCATTGAACGTTGCACAGTTCAAAAGTATCACAGTTTCATGTGTTTTATGGTGATGGTTTGGGTTGCGTTATTAAATTGGGCATGATTGAATTTAATTTTCTTTCTTTTTTCTATTTAGTTAGAGTTGTATTTCACTAACACAGGGATCTTTATATTGTATTTGATCTAACTATTAACGAGACTCCTTCTGCTGCAGGTCAAAGAGTATTCAAGGGTTCAACCTTACCGCACGGACAACCAAGCGCTATGGTTTGTTTCATCGTCCAGCTCTTCTATTGGAATTTTCGGATTACAAAACACGACATCCTCGATTCATCATCAGCCGCTGGAAGGGCTAGTCAGTGCCCACGCTCATTTTAATTAATACTCACTGAACTGTCGCGCTCGTGCTGTCGGGTAGATAGTGCCCCCCCTCCCATCACAGTGTGCCCATCACTCGGTGGCCCGGTTTGGCTTGGTGAAGTTTTGGTTTGCGCTTTTTTTGACCCGGTTTCCGTAGACGCGTAGGTGGTATCTGGCCGCGTCTGGTCGCCCGGGACGATTAAACCCGTCCCATAAAGAGCCGGCAATGGGAACCGGTCGATTAAATTCAATTTCCACCGTTGCATCACGAAAATACAATTGGATCTAATCTCCTCACGCTAAGCACTCGACCGCAGTTGATGATTGACACAAGTCGACTTAGTAAATCTTCGCTAGAGAGATTGCAAGAATCGTCCCGTAGTAAACCAGCACAAGCCCATCGCTCTAGGTTTTAGCAGATTTATTGTATTGCAACAATGAGCGGTACATTTTAAAAATCCCCCCGCCAATTTAGGGAACTGGTTGTCTCGTTTGGCGGTTCGTGGTTGAAGATGAACAGCAGGAACGTCACCAACATGATCCCGGTGGCCATCAGTAAACCGACCACGAGGAAACACAATGCCAGCGCAATCAAGGTCACGAGGAACACCGGCCAACGTCCTTTCCGGTGCAGCAACAGTTCCAGCTCGTCGAGCAAATCGAACGATTCGGCACGCTGCTTGGCAGTGGCCACAAGCGAGCTGCCCTCAGGGTACAGTGTGTGACGTTCCATCGTATCCTTGCTCGCGTGCAATGTGTCGTCGGAGTGGGTTGGGGTTTGAGGAACGGCTTTCTAAAACGGTAACAGGAACCAACGCGAATTACATGCCCACCGTATTTGCACTTTGATCAATACCGCGGACCTGATTGCGGGCGATTCCGGATGCCAGCCAGTTCGGTAGCGTCTGGCTCCTGCGAGAGAACAGAACTGGCGAATCGAACAAAGGTACAGTACGGTGTAAACAAATATAGCATTCCCCCGTCGGACATGATTAGATTAGAACACGGAGCCGCGCATAATGTGATTACTCTCCTTCTCTCTCGTGTTAAGCACGCCGATTAATGTGTAAAGTATTTGATTTTTTGCTCTCTGTCTCACTCTCCTTCCTCATTCGGTACCTGATAAAGCTCCTACTTGGCCCTAGCCGCGTGCATCCAGCCGCGGCGGAACTCGTCACGCCAAACATGATAAGAGGGTTTTGGGCAATGGGCAATGGGCGCACGTTTCGATGCACGTAAGGGGCAGACGAGAGTGAAACAGCGGTAGAAACGGAATGCATCGCGGCAAGGTGCAATAAAACATTAGTGAGGAACAATTGTATCGTTGTTATTATCGATAGCAAAACTATTTATCAATAATATTAAATTTACATTGAGCAACTCGCGTTTGTCATGGTAACTAATCAACAAATGTCTGGTGGAGCCTAAAACAATTAAACAACAGGTCAATACGCTCAAGAAAAGGAACGCCGTTCTTGACAGCTTAGACAACGATACCCGTTCTTTCGTCAATATTTGCAGCCAAGAGTAACAAACAAATTAACGAAAAAAATGCCCCACTAGTTGCGAAGGTATATGTTCCGAATTTCCACTTCATCGTGAGTAAACGAAAAACACGTAAACATTGCTTCGTACAAACAACTAGCCCAAACCAACCCCTATCTATATGGCAACTATTTGCTATTGGAAGGCATTGAATGTATTTTGCGCACAGATCAAATATTGAACTTCATAAACTTGGAAGGAAAATTTGTTTTTCCTTCCAAACAGTGTGAATTTGACTGACACATTAATCAACAGTAACGGAAGGACAGGGGGAGGGAAGTGCCAAAGAACCTTGACGATATGGAGAAAACCATCCAATAGTGGGATGAGTTATTTGAAGGCTTTGAAGCATTCTCACAAAGCACAGGAGAAAGTGCGAAACTCATGATGCTAAATGTCTTAGACTACAAGAAGATTACACAATTACGGTAGTAGGGGTAGGGGTAAAAGGGGTAAAGTTTTCCCTCAGTCTTATCCTGCATCTTTACGGGGGCAGATCACAAACAAACAACGGTTAAACGTATTTTTTTCAATTTAATAAAACCACTATTTTTTCATCAACTTTACCAGTCCCGTCCGTTACAGATACGACCGATTAAATATTAACGTTGCATTAATTAATATTACACTATAAAAATGTTTCTTCATGCCCGACGAGGATGGGATTCGAACCCACGCGTGCAGAGCACATTGGATTAGCAGTCCAACGCCTTAACCACTCGGCCACCTCGTCGCAGTTGGATGGGGAAAGCTTATTACCTACTAGTAGCCTATTTTTCTGGATTCTCTCTGGCACGCCTTCGCACCCTAATGGTCATAATTTTTACTGCGAGCCTTCGAAAGCTTGAAGTCACTACACAAAGAATAAAATGAGAAGATAGTTTGCAAAAAGGCCTATCCTCCTGTGTTTCTCTCACAGGGTAGTTAAACATCTCCTTTGAGACACATTCCTTCCAGACATCCACAGTGTGATAATCGTTTCGGTTTCCGAACAAACTCCGCAGCTAAAAGGGGGCCAACGGGTTGGAGAGTTGTTTAATTGTCCAGTTTATTAAATTAAATTTCACCCATACAAGGCATACAATGGTGGTGGCGACGGTGACTGCGGTGGCCGACCAAAACACATCAACGTGTTCATCATTTAAACGACGGGCGGGAGGAGGAGAAGATGTTCTTGATGCGATCAGAACACTATTCCCCGCAAGTGGCAGATAGCGCAACGAGCGCTGGAGCGATGGCAGTGAGTCACGCGTGTTGCGAGCGTGAGGTAACCAAGACGATGACTTCCAGCAACTGCATGGTAGAGCAACTGCATCGGCTTTCCAGCAGTCGGGAGGTTGGCCGGTCAGAAGTAATCTAATTTGCGTATGCACGTTAGATCGTTTGATCGAGTGAATACATTATTTTCGATGAGCTTTACTTGCTGCGTGGTGTGGTTTGCGTGTTTCTGGGATAGGCATTTTAAATGCTTACGTTAATCGAAGACCTTGGCTTACGAGCATCAATGATACAACTCATCTATCTTCGCACTAAGAGTGTGTGAACCAATAATAAGGTCTTATGTCCAAGAATCCATCCCTTGCGTATTTGCGTGATAGTTATTGTGTCATTGAACGGATTCTAAGGGTTCTAATGACCAAGACAACAAGGGCAAACATACTCCCTAAACGAACAAAGTACTAAAATCATATTTAAAATGGAATGATGTTTATCAACATTTGCTGAAACCGAAATGAAACTTCACCAACAAAAAAAAAAAAGATTTTGTTCAACGAATAGCGCACTATTCTTATCTTAAATCTGTCCGATAATGTTGAAGAGAAAAACTAGGTTACCGTCCTTACATCCAGCATGCGCATCAAGTTACTAGCCATAGAATACCACTCGCAGCGTGAGCAAATTCACCCAAATCTCCGAAAGCAGCAAGCCAAAATTCAGCACACGGCTGTCCCTTTTCGCCATTTGCGCGACGTGTCTGAAGCCAATTGCCAAAATCATACCACCATAAAAGTAAAACAGGCCCTATTTGCACTATCCGGAACCGATTCATCTTCCACCAGCTCTCTCCTTTGCAAACATCTCCACCGCTTGTGCTTCGCGGGGAAATCGGGCCTTCCTAGTCTGCATCGCAGAAACAATAACTACTACGCCGTGCGTAGAACTTTTCCCGCCAAACGGGCGACACGAGCGCCTCCGTCCCTCCGGGCGTCATTGACGCCCCATTGTACACATTGCGCCCCATGCTCCTCCTCCCATGGGACCACTTCTGAACCAAAAAGGACGCCCTATAGGGAGGGAAATGGTTTCACTTTCTGTACCGGCGGGCTAAACGTTGTTTTGTTCGGTTGGCTTCCCTCATTGACCCCAAACCTAAACCTTGACTAATTCGGGTGCGATTCCTGGCCGTAAACATACACACACACACTCATACAGCCGGCCGCTTCTTTGGCCGCTGCACCAGAGCACCATCGTGTCCAAGGGGATAGCAAAGGGGAGAATCGTTTTAAAAAGGGAACATTGGGTGTGAGTACAAACATTACTTTCTCTCTCTATCTCTCTCACCCGCTCTCTCTCTAACATGCTTTTGCTCACGCTTGTTCCAGCGCACCCATTGTGTGCTCCCTTTCGATTGCGATTAGCTAGCAGCAGGACGGTGGTACCGCGCACGGTACAAAAACGGCGTTTTCAGCGGGCCGCGCGTTCAGTCAGATGTCATCTCTTGCGGCGTCGGTTCGGTTTTGGTTCTTGCTTGTGTTTCGATCGTTGATGTGTTGAAGCTTCTGCCAACCATAGAGAAGTGTGTGGGTTAAGCTGCGTTATGTTGGGAAGTAGTAGCGAGCAAAGTGATTAACAGTTTCAAGGCCTTCCCCGTGATTGTGAACGTTCGCGTAGGAATAAGCAACGAATAAGTGTATCGACTAAAACGAGAATAAATTAAACAACAACAAGTGACGAAAGTGCACAGCAAAATGATCCTCCATTCGCTGTTGGCCGTCTTTTGTGGTTTTGTGCTGGAGCACGCGTCTGCCGGAAGTGTCCCGCAAGGGTACGGATCCAGCTCGGCAGAAAACCGTGGCACTGCTCCCTCGCAGCACTGTACGGATTTCAATCCCCAGCATGGCCTCGACATTGACCAGGTAGGTCTGGGTGGAAGTTGCTGCTTCTCTATGCCGTGTTTCGACGATCGTTCGACAGTAGCTGACAATGTTCACACATGATTTCATGCGGACGTTAAATTAACCCAATCGTCGTCCAGTACAGCTACACTGGGCGAACGGTTTTGACGTTTTTTCACCCCGTATTCTCTCGCTGGGGTGCATTGGGGGAGCATCACACGCACTGCAGTTGATCGCTCTTGCCGTTTGATGGTGCGGTTTGCATTTGGTTTCGCTTTCATGGAGCAAGTTGGTGGTTTTGGTTGCATTTCCCAGCGAATAGTGCATGCTTAAATGAAGGCGTTCGGTTTTGTCGGCTCATGAACATTGAATGGATGCAAAAAAGTGTGAACGCGTCAGCCTTGCGTTAATGCAAATCATCAATGCAAATTCATAAAGTACCGTTGTGTATGTGAATGTATGTTTCGGATGATCTCATGGTGCAGTAATGTAATGCAATATCAATAGTTGTTGTTAGCAGGTTTGTGTAAAGGTGTGAGTGTGTTAAATACAAACTAACGAGTGTGTTTTGTATTTAGTCGGCCTTATCACGTAAGATCATTGTAAAGCGCAGCGATAATGCTTTCATTTCAAGACTTTTAGAACGATCGTAATAATAGAGTCATCGTCTTTTTTTTGTAAACCAGTGACAGCAATTATGACACGATGGGCGTTCCGTGCACGATTATCGCTGCATCATAACCGTCAACACCCGTAGTCGTCTATGACACTCATGCTTCATCCGTGCCCGGCTGGCCCTTTTGGTCGATTCAATTAACCTTATGGCAGAAAACGATCGCTGGCTGTGAACATTCATTGATGGGGAGAAGTTAGCTTGCAGTGCGGCGTTTAGCAGATATCGTTTGTCTGGGATGTGTTTGGAACACTTTTTTCCACATAGCTCATTGAATCGAACACACAGAGTTATACATTTTACATTTTATTGGTCCGTTGTATCTAATGTATAACAAAATTATTTTAACATGGTTTGAACGAATATTTGTTGAAATAAAGATGTTTAAAAACGTATAGGAAATTAACGTGAAGCAAAGTAAATGAGCAAGAAAATGAGCAGATGAACGAATATTTGGCTCCTGTATTAAAATAAATTATTTGATTGAATTTTCGATCATTCCTGACGCAGGCCAAGACCGCAAAACGGCTGTAGTGCCGGATAATAAATAATAATAATTTAATAAAATCAACTCCAAGTGAAAAACTACTTCATCAATATGAAAACGTTAAAATCCTATTTAAAACACACATTAGCCAAACGTAGATTAATAATTTATTGATATGTGCCTATTTAACAATTTAGGTCCATTTAGTAGTCAAGTGAAGGTTGTTTGTTTTTAACATTAATCAGCATTGCTTAAATTGTTTAATTTTGTTTAAAAAAATATGTTCGTGGCATGCATTATCTTATACGACTGCATTTAGGATCGAAAAAATGTCCTAAAGCAAGGCGTAAGTCGAAATAGTCGTATGTCGAATATCTGTGAATATAAAGTCTATAACCAAAATTGAAGAGTCGAAATCTATGAAATCGTGTATTTAATTTAAAATATTATAAGATAATGTATTAATTTTCCTCCAGAAGCCGTTTAAACGATATAGATATTCAAGACCAGGAAGTTGTGGAATCTGTGGAAATGTATTTGTAACGGTTATGTGCTCAGAAATTCAAAAAAATGCATACATTTCTTCTCAATGACATTTTTAACTGTCAAAGTCAAAATCGTCGTACCTGCGAATCTTCGTAACTCGAGGGGGTCGTAACTCGGGGGACGCCTGTATTACATTGAATATTTTTACATATCTGAACTCGTTGCATTACTTTAATTTTGCCCTCCTCGCCACTTTAATTTTTAATTACTCTAAAGTGAATAGAAAAAAGAAACATTTCAGTATCAGTAACGCTCACATCTATATGCGTTGTCCGTCCTTAGTGTCTAGCTAAATATTACTGTTATCGGACTTCACAACCCTTTCTCCTATTCCCACAGATTATGGGCATCTGGTATGGGAGCGAAGTGATCACGCACGACAGTCGCGAGGAGGGCGAATCGGTATACAAAACATGCGTTGTAATCCACCTGGCAGACGTGACGAACGCGGTAGGTGTTACAATAAGCCACGGATAATCGCCGTACCGTCGGCATTAAATGCTAACCGATTCTTCTACCACCCAGACAACCTCCGTATACGATCAATCGACGGGATACGGTGGCCGCACTAACCCGTCCGGTACGAACTATGACCGTTTTGCGACCTCGTACGGCTACGGTACGAGCGGCGGTCGGAGCCCGAGCAGCTCGTACGAGCAGCAAAACCACCAGCGCCGTCAGCAGGGCAACCATCAGTATTTGCAGCATGAACCGCGCACCATGCGCAACCTGCGCCTGATTTGGGACGAGTCGGAGCACACGCTGGAGTACACGCTGCGTTACAACACATCGATGCCCGGGTTCTGGATCTCGGCCTCCCCGCAGTCCGGCTCGATGATACAGCTGCAGTACGTTCAGTTTACCGGCACGGTGCAGGTGCTGAAGGCGGTCAACAATCAGCTCGTGCTCAACTTCTGCCAGAGTCTGCCGGGGGGTCAGCTGTTCACGATCGTGCTGTCGCGTGTGCCGATGAGCTTGGGACCGGAGGTGAGTTGACAAAGTGGGAAACTGCTGAAACTGGTGAACGTCGGTAATAATGTGTAATGTCCTTATCGCAGGATATTCAAAGCATCCGCAATCTGTTGCGGCGTCGCGGTCTGTCGACAACTTCGGTGCGCAAGGTCTGCCAGAGTGGTGCCTCACGCGGTGACTTTTCGATGTTCGCCATCGCGGCTCTGGCCGTCGTAACTGCCCTAGTCAAACGGTTGCACTGAACGTTTTAAATTGCCATCTTAATAGCAGCAGCAGTTTTTGTCAGTGCCATCTTCCTTCATGTACGATTGAGATGTTTGTTTTGTGCTCACGTGTCTTTATTCCATTCCAAAGTTCATCTTTCATTTAAGTCTCGTGTGTGTGGAATTCAACGATTGCCTTCGCAAGCCTTACAGAAAGAAATAAAATATACCGTTTGCATAACGAGTAACGAAAAGTAAAAAAACTTGTGGATTTAAAAAAATGAAAGATAATAATCAATTGTATTAGTTGCTCTGGACTCTAACAGGATACGTACTAAAAGGAGAGAAAAAAAAACTACAAACGACAACCTTTTAAGACACTATGCACACACAGTGGGTGTAATTAATTATGCTCAATCAGCTCCATCGCTGCTTCTCGATGCGCTGTTTGCTCCGGAGAAGCGTTCATTACTCGTTGTCGCCGCACTGTCTTGATGATTGTGTCATCTTCCGAGCGAACCCCAAACTAACCCGGAGCTCGATCCAACCAATCAAGCCACCGACTGGACAATGTTACTCACAGTGGGTGAATGTTGCGATAGTTTAATTAACAAATTTGTAATCAAATTAGCTCCCGCGGGCCGCCTCCTCTAATTGGGCCCAGCTTGCTTGCTGCCCGGCTTGTAACGTGGTTAATGGTGCATGCCGGCCAGGACAAGTGTTTGATGTTCTTGTTAACACAGGCTAGCTAGGTCGGAAAGGTGATGACCCGAGTGCGTCAACCACCCACCCAACGAGGGGAAGGGTATAAGAAAGACATGTTTCTTTCAAACTTTCGATGTTTGATTTGATAGATGAGGCGATGGTATAAGCATGTACTTTTTTAATTGAACGCGATACGGGTAATTTGGTGAGAGAAACTAAAGAAAGGACTGTACTCCATTCGAAGGAGTGTTTACAAAAGGGGTGTTGATTGTTGGAGGCGTTAAAAACGATGTAGTGAGCACAATAATTGTCTGACATTTCATTTTGTATGACCCAAATGAACCTTGAAAGAAATGAAGACCAACCAGAGATCTTTAAATTGCTGGGCGAGTGTTGTTAAACGAGCGTTAATTCATAAACCAAATACATAGGAAAAGTGATATAATGTTGAACAAGATCAGTGTTCCAAGATCAGTCCCCATGGTCTTCTAATCAAACATTGAAATAATGATTTCATAGATTGGGCAATTGATTATTATTATTATTATCATTATTATTATTATTATTATTTATTGTTTAATCTTTAACGGGCCGTATGGCCTAATTAAGATAAGTAAGAGTACACAAAAAAATCACATAGCAAAAACAAGATTTGTATCGCAATTGACTGCGTCCACGGCAGAAGCCGGAGACCTTCCTGGAAGCACTGAGTTGAGATGTTGAAGCTGAAGCAATCCGAAACAGTGTTGAAAACGAGGAACGAAGTTGAGCGAGCCGTAGAATCTCTCTAGACCTAAGTTTTCGGAATGGTGCATAGATATCGACTCGATGCAACAAAGGCGATGAGTCGATAGAGCCATTTAGCAAACCAGCGATGAAAGAGCACTGTGCATTGCGTAGTCTTCTAACCGAAAGAGGTTCAAGGCCCAGCATACGGAGGAAGATTATTGCGATCCTGCCAGGGAAGTAGGCGTAGGGCATATCGCGTGACCTTACGTTGAATCGCCTCAAGTCGAGCTATCGAAGAAGCAGTACTTGGGCTCCAGACTACGCACGAATTTTCCAGAACCGAACAAACAATACTATTGTAGACAACATTGATGCACATGAGGCTGGGAAATTCATTAGTTGTCCGGATAACCACGCCAAGTAGTTGGTTTCCTCTGGCTACAACGTCATCGATATGCTGTTTAAAGTTCAAACTTGAATCAAGAAGAACGCCCAAGTCTTTGGCATGATTTTGTCGATTAACTGCAGTGCCGTCTATGAAGTAGGTACCAGTAACTGTGCTCCTGCATCGACAAAAAGACACACAGAAGCATTTATTGATGCAGATTTATTGATACATAACAAACAACTACTAAAGGTTTAATGTTTGAATGAGTGAATTTAAATAGTGCGCTCATTGAACAGTGTCATAATTTATTTTCAATTTACTTTTCGGTACAACTATCTCTTTTCACTATCAACACACCGATTACAAGAATGCACATAGAATATGAAAAGCATAAATGCACATTAACTATAAAAAAGCAAAAGAAGCCCCTACAAACATTCTCCGAAAATACAGAAGTGGAAAGCAAAATACTATCTCACTGTATCTTTCTCATTCTATTACTGTTCTCGCCTATTATGACCTCGGTGAACGTCTTGCTTTCTACCGGACGGATCTTCCGAGCAACCCCAATCCGTGCGTGGAATCCACCGTTGCACCGTACGTGCAAAGCTTTCCCCCGGGAACATTTGCTCGAATAGCTTCCGATAGTAGAACGCTTCTTTCGTTGTCGGCGTGTTGAAGGGGAATCTATCGGCGGCAGCTGCATACTCCGTCTGAGTGACACGCTTCGAAGCCCACTGGGCAATGGCATCGATCCAGGCATATCCAACTCCATCGGAAAACTGCTCCTTCTGTCTCCAGAGCACTTCCGGCGGAAGGTAATTACCATCGGCGAACGCTTGTCGAAGAATACGTTTTTCCAGCGTACTGTGATCATCGTGCGACGGAATGCCGGGCGCCCTATCCTCCGGTCTGATGGACATTACGTGCTGCAAGAAATCGGTATCGAGAAACGGAACCCTTAACTCCAGTCCCCAGGCCGCACAGCCTTTGTTCGCACGCAAACAATCGGACAGATGAAGTCCTCGTACGCGGCGCACCGTTTCACGATGAAACTCGGCCGCACTCGGGGCACGATGAAAATAAAGATAGCCGCCGAATAGCTCATCTGCCCCCTCGCCCGAGAGCACCACCTTAATGCCTTCGATGCGGATGGCCCTTGCCAGCAGCATTACCGCTACGATGCAGCGGATCGTAGTGACGTCGTAAGTCTCGGCATAGTACACAGCGTCCCGTACGAGGTCTATGCCCTCCGGGATGGTAAAACGGACCTCGGTGTGATCACTGCCGATGTGGTCAGCCACCATGCGGGCATACGTTAGATCAGGACTCTCTCCCTCCAGCCCAATGCTGTATGTCTTTAGTCGAAAGGATGAATTATCTGTGCGTGCGCGAAGTATGCGTGTGGCGATGGAGGCGGTCAGGCTAGAGTCGAGTCCACCACTAAGCAGAGCACCGAACGGCACCTCACTCTGCAAATGTGACTCAACGGCGCTTTCCAGGTGGTGTTTCAACAGTTCCAGGTCGACTCTAGCGGTAGAAATTTCCGTCATCCATAGTGCTTGAAAGTAAGGTTTCGGGACAAAACTCTCCCTTAGCCCATAGTATGAATGGCCGGGAGGGAACACATTTACTTCAGCACAGCAACCCACTAGACACTTTAACTCACTGGCAAACCACAAACTCCCAGCGTCATCCCAACCATAGTAAAGTGGCACTATGCCGACCGGATCACGAGCTACCAGCAATCGATGGGTGCTGCAGTCGTACATCACGAAGGCGAACATGCCGCGAACAATTTGCAATAATCGATCTGCTCCAAACAGCTCGTAGAAAGCTACCAGAACGTCACAATCACTGCGCGGTGTATAGTATTCAAATTTCAGCGCATCGTTAATAAGCGACGCCATATGAAGAAAGTTGTAAATCTCTCCGTTAGCTACCAGATGCGTCATGCCGTTGGTTGAGGTTAGGGGCTGCCGTCCAGTTTTCACTCCAACAATCGAAAGGCGCTCCTGTACCAGCACGAATCCATACTCGTCATTAACGCACAGGCCAGTTTGATCGGGACCTCGGTGCCGCTGTTTACTCGATTGCCGAAAGGCCATTTCCCGTAAGGAATCACACGAAAGATCACCACACTGTGAGGACTCTCCATTGCAACTTGTGCGATTTTGTGGGCTTGTGTCTGTTGATGTATATTGCGTAAATATACAAAGAATACCACACATGCTTTTAGCACGGATGAAGAGGTCTACAATGCACGATAGAACCACAACTATGCAGCTGCAATATCAATTTGTGAATGAGAAGCTGCTTCAACTCTCTTTTATGCATTCGAGAAAGGCGACTCAATCAATAGACAAGCATTATCATCCAGTTGAAGAGCATCAAATGCGTTACGGATCTATGCATAGATCATTCTGGGAGTGCTCTTCGGTAAGAGTACTGAAAAATTGTTTTCTCAGGACCGAGCAGAGATGACATAACAGATGTGTTTAAAATTCATGTAAATTTTATGAATGTTATTATATCTCACAGAATACATAAACCGCTCGCTCTTAAAGGGTTAGCTGCAGTAGCAATAAGATATCAGGCAAAATGCATCTACCCAAGCCGTACAGTTGATTTTGTTTGATGGACAAGCAAATCGTAAATAAAGGCAATGGTAATGTGACTACAATAGAACAAATTTATCTAGCTGAAAGCATTCGCATCAGCATGCTGATATTGACTGTTTACGAGAGGGCAACCTTTGCAGTCATCCCTACGAATGCAATTTCAATCTCCGCCTGGACACACTATCGACGTCACCGTTTGTGTTAGAGAAATTGTCTTGACCATAGGAGCATCGCTTAAAATAGCTGTCCTTCAAAAGCGGATACTATTGTCACAATCAAGGCTGGCCTCGTGCCAGCTGGGATACGTTGAAGAAGAGGTTGTTCTTCTTGCATCATCGTGTTTGAACTATTCTTCCTGTACCATTCGTTTTCGAACCAATCAACCAATGAGACCACCAACGTTGCGACTGAAAATCCATTACGTTTGTGGATGAAGAAAATTCGACATGAACGGTTACAAATATCAATCTGAAAGGTTTAAAATGTTGTTATTTAAAAGTAAAGCAGTATTGTTTACTGCCAGGGCGGGAAAGCCTGTATAGTTCCAGGCATGTTCACGTAAGGCATTACACCCAATGCAAGAAGTATTGTTTACCAAAATAAAATAATTAATATTTAAACATTTTAACACAGTAATTAATATTTACAGGGCTGGTCTGGTGGTACAGTCGACAACTACGTCAACGTACGACTTAACAACATGCCCGTCAAGGGTTCAAGCCCCGAATAGACCGTGCCCCCATACGTAGGACTGACTATCCTGCTATGGTAACAATAAGTCACTGAAAGCCAAGCTCACTTCACTAGTGGGTACAAGGCAGGCCTTGACCGACAACGGTTGTTGTGCCAAAGAAGAAGAAGAATTAATATTTAAATGACGTTTAAATAGGTGAGGCTTGAAACAAGTTTTTTTTTATTCAGAAGGTACGTATGGAACGAATATTATTGTTTTCAAATAAAAAAGAGGTAAGATGATTATCCCTATCAATTATATACATATGAGAAAAACATGAGGATGAATTGATTTGAATATTGAGAAATTGACTAAATTATTATTTGGCTATTCTCGTGATGCAGTCATCAAGTAGTTCAACCTAATAACAAACCTGTCATAGGTTTTAGCTCCTTATAGACCCAAGCGCTGTACTTACTATCATGCCATGGGTAAATAAAACTACTCACCAATAGGCAAGCTTATTAGGGGCTAAGGAAGTTTTAGCATGAATTTCATGGATTTTGTATCACCGTAACCTGTACAACTCATATAAAGTTTAGGTATCATCATAAAGAACATGAGCAATGCATACAACTGTAACATTATATATTACAATATCAACTGACTAGCTGTTTTCCTTCTAGCACGGTGCTTTTCCCCAACTTGTTTTGTAGGGTTTCCCATATTATTTCCACAACAAAGACATCCTGTCTCGAATTGCTGTAGCGTGTAATCGTAAAATGGCATAACAAAACAGCTTTAAGAACTGTTTTATAAAGACTAGAGGAAGCCAGCTACATTAAGGTAAAGCAAACAACCGTGTAATAATAAACAGAAAAATACATTTTTCCATAAGCATAAATATGGGGATGTTGAATGTATACCTTCCCTTACGGCAATAATACGCCCATGTTCATCTAGATGATTTTATCCTGGCTAAGCTGAGTGAAATTTACGCCCCAAAAAAAACGTGCGCCGTTACCATGCTGTCCTTGACGTTACAACGAAAGGTGCTGTTCAAAGCAATGACACGTCACGATAGAGAGTGAAGTCAAAACAATAACGTCACAGTACCGTGTGTGTCGCATAGATTTTGCTTACCGTTTGCCAATAACACGCAAAAATGAAACAGCGCATCAACAACGCGAAATTAAACACGCTTTCAACCGCTCCACCCTGCACCAGTCCGCTCTCTTTACTTCGGGCCCCTGCCAGCAAAGAATATGCTCGACACTCGGCAGTGCAGAAATGGCAACGTCCGCTAGCCTGAGCACGCGAAGACGTATCATTTTCCCGATGACGTCAGAGCAAAAATAGCAAACCGTTCTTTGCGGGCTGGTGTGGAAATTCTCGCCAAGATAGGGAGAGGTAAGGGAGGGGTTTCACTTTCGCTTGCATCGATCACACTCGCACGCCGTTCCGTGGAGGGAGGTGAGGAAAATCTGCTCAACCGTCGGCGAGATTCGTCGGTAGCAAAACACGCACACGGTTGCGACACGAGCAGCACACACACATACGGGTACGACAAACGGGTGTGTTTATCATGGGGTTGTTTTTCTCTCATCGTCAAAATAGAACAAGAACGGTGAAAACTGGTAAATCGTCATCCACCAGCACCGCCATGGCCAGGCAGGGTTGCGCATCTGTAACCGTGACGTCACCGGTCAGACTCGGTCGCTCTCTTCGGGGCAACCATAGTAACCATTGGCATTCAGTGTCGGTAACGCCTGTAACGCTTGAAGGAAAACCTCTCTCTCTCACACTCGCACTGCTGCTGCTGTTCGGTGTAGTCGGAAAACTGCTCTCGTGGATGGGTGCAAAGGGTAGTAGGAAGGGCGGTTATGCGCAGTATCATCCGTAAACCGCGAACGTACGTTCAAAGCCGGCGAGAGTTTTCCTCCTCAGTTTCACCTCGACCACGGTACGGTACGGATTGGATTTTTCTTCGCTTATTCGCCTCGCTCGAGGGCCCGTGTGTGAGTGTGTGTTTTTCTTTTTCGTTTTTCTTCCTCTTCTACCGATACACTTTCTTCCATCCTATCTCTACCGCTGTCAGTAAATTTAACCAACTGGTGGAGAATGTTGTAGCTGTGTGTATGTGTGCGCCTGTGTATGTTGATGATTCGAGCTGTCTGATCTCATTCGAAACGCCGGAGGAAACGTTGATTTTTCCGTGTCTAGCTGTGAACCGTTCTTAACCAATCGCTGTACCACTGTTGTTGTGTGAGGGAGCGTGTGTGCGTGTGTGTGTGTGTGTGTGCGTGGTACGAGAGCAGTGCTCGGGGTAGCCGCAAACGAGTGGCATTATTATCTACGGACCGGCAACGGGCCGAGTTAATTCCGGCGGTATGCTTTGGCGCGCCCAACTGCCCCAAGATGCTGCCCGCGGAGGCAAAGAGATGAATAATATGCTGTGCCGTTCGTTCTTTGTCGATTTCGCCCGCTCTTGGTGAAATCGTTCGAGTGTCTCTTGGTTTGTGCTAGGTTTGCGAGTGTACCGATAATCGTGCCATTTGCGCTGAACGTTCTAAAACGAGCCGCTCGAGCTAAGTTTAAAGTCGGCATTTCCTGCAACATCTCCTAGCGAGTGGTCGCCGTACGTATATGCTGGTGTGTGTGCGTGTTTGCGCGTGTCTGTATATATTTTGTGGTAAGTTGCCGAGCGAAAGAAAAAAAAATATATCTTCAGTATTTGATTCTTCAATCTTATCTACGTGAAGTGGACGTACGAAGAGAGATAGTGTATTCTTCGCTAAAAAAAATGATAAGCAGCTTGTCGGTTTGAGAAGCAATTCGTGCCGGGTGCCGGCAAAACCGAGCAGAAGTGAAAGCATAAATCATGGAAATGGAAATCATGTGCGAAAACTACGTTGCGGAAGCAAATTGATTTTTAAGCAGCACCCACACCCACAGTAGCGGAAAGGAAAATCGAAGAAAAATCGTCTACAGATGTGCGACGTGTAGAGACAGTGACAGGGGTGAAGCAGTCGAAGGATTGGCTCTGACCGGTTCCACCAATACAGTGGAGACGTTCAACAAGGCACAAGGTATGATGAAAAAAAAATGGTCATATTTCATCAACACTTGAAGCAGAAGGCGATTGTTTAGTTGTGGGCCATGTTGTTTGTGTTATTCAAGATGCTGTGAATTGTTTTGTGCATTTATGATTCTTTAAAGAAACAAATTGTTTTATAATTTTAATTTTAAATATTTTTTGCTGTATTCCATAAGTCAAGATTTAATTGAAAGCAATTTCCAAACAGCAATCTTTTAGCGGCGTTTCATACTTTGTGACCGAAAACTTATTCTCAACTCCACAAGCCATTCGTTCGATTTCAATTTTAGAATGCAACCTGACACATCGGACGATGCCAGTGTGGCAGGAAAATCGTCGCCCTTACACTACTACCACCAACGTAGCAAGCGAATGCTGCTGCGGGCGTACTGGTCCCAGCATCCCCAGCATCCCCAGCATCCCCTTTCACTGCCGCAATCCCGTTCGCGCTGCATCCCGCGCAGCTCAACGATGACGTTCAGCGTGAACGTCTCTGTGTGTGTATGTGAGTGGGTGTGTGGCCAGCTATTTTCCTCTTCCTGGTTCAGAGCACGGTAGTCGGCTTTTCTATCCCCTCCGTCAGCTCCCTCCCCCACTCCTTTCATTGCATCGTTGCACGTCGAGATGGTTTCCACAGCGTTTCCACCGCAGTGCAGTGTTCGTGCTTCTCTCATTTTCGTGATGCACGAGCGGTATGATGATGCATCATCGGGATGCTATTCGGGTGCAGCTGTGGGAAACACGTCTTATGCGCCCTTTCGGGTGGGAAACGTTGTCGTGTCTGTCGTGTGGGTTGAAAACATTCCGTTTCTTGCGATCCGGCAGACGCGCTGCATCTCATCTGGCCCGCAAGATGGCCCGCGAGGGAGTGGTTTCACCCCCCCCTCCCCATCCCGCTTACCATGGGTTAGCGGACGGGGGCCGCATAAATCGAAGGCAGTTACTCACTGATGAACTGGTTGAAAGATCGACCGAAAGGTTCTGCGCGGTGCAAATCCCCGCGCTTGACGCCCAGTGGGAAGAATATTTACGAGTTCGCCCTTTGATGTGGTTATGATTTCGCTGCTTAATGCCTCTAGAATTGGTTTGGTGCAGGCTTGAGTCATCCGAAGAGCAGGACCGAAGTCTGGGAGCACACCAAGGCATATGAAAAAAAGAAACATGATTAATAGCCGCGCATATGCACGAGCGGAGGTTTAATATCAAATTGCATGTGCAGGCGGGAAGAGAAGAGGAAGAGGTCCGCTACCTCTTCCTTCCCTTATTTCGGTGACATTTTTGATGGTCTTTTACACGTGCGGTGACTGTAGAGTTTGTTGTTTTATTATTGGAACGCCATTTTCATTCGTGATTAGGAATGAAAATTATCTAATACATGATGTGTGTGTGTGCATGAAGCTACAGTACTGGAGTTTCTGTTTAAATAGTCGTTTAGGTACAATCGGCATGGAATAGATTTTAGGCCTTCTCGGTCAGGGCTGACAAAATTTTCAGTTTATTTGAAATGCCTCCCAGTAGCGAATACATTGTGAAATGATCCTCCCATTTAATATAAGCTTCATTGTCGATGAAAGCGGCAAAGTAAATAGCTGTCCGTCGGAAATAAATCGTTCCACGTAGACGAGAGTCAAAGCAAACACGCATAATGCTGTTTGTTCGGGAAGCTTCCGCACGGCATCCGCACCGAACGGATGAACTGTAATATATCCTGCGCCGGGTTCCCATTAGAAGATTGGTGTTTTTTGTCCTGTTTTCCGGCAGTGCCGAGTGGCAATAAACAGTATGGCACTACAACCCAGAAGCGAACGTAATAAAATTCTCATCGCAGCCCGAAACCGTCCTATCGACCATTTGATGAAGAGATGAAAAATGAGATATTTACTAATGGGACACAAATTTATTACCTTAAGCAAATATACACCCTTCGCTAGCGGTTGGTATCGGGCGTTTGGTTCGAGCAGCAGTGACACCGTACCGTGAAGCAAACACGCCGCTCCACCTTGCCGTGAGATAGAGCGATAGAGCGATGAGGTGGATGAGAATGTGTCCCAAAATTTAGACCTACATAAATGGCAGGTGTCTTTGGGGAGCTTTTGTTCAATATTGCTAGAACGTGTGATGGAAACTTGATCCGAAGAGAGAAACAAAAGCTAACACAAATAAAAAAAGGAAAGAAAAACAAAATGGTTCTGTTGCCCTTTGCTCGTTCAAAGACATTGGCCAGCGTCGAGGGACTGACGTGCTCAATCGATGTTATCCTAGGCGCGTCGGTTGGGTGGTGACATCTTTCGCAGAAAAAGGCGAAGGCCAACCGGCGTGCTTATCTGGCGTGCTTGAGCATAACCTGAAGCGTCAGGTGTTTCGAGTGGATTATCCTTTTGTTGCATTAGTGGGAGGTTTTTTTTTCTCATTGTCTGGCTTCAGTTCTCCAACTGCTTGATATTGGTCCCCAAACGGACTGAGCCTAGTGCCCGAGTGGATCAAGGCGTGAAAAAGGAATCTAATCTCACCATCCAGAAGATGTCGCGAATCTGGCGGCAAGGGAAGATGAGATCCAAATTCTTTGAACGCCCGGTTTGGTTCAGGGGTGCGAAAAGAAACACCCGCGAAGGGCAACATTGGAAGGTGTGTGGTGTAATCGCACCGGATGGGGAAGTTAAAAATAGCAATCGTCGACCGAACTTTGCAGCCGTACCGAGCGCTGACGGGTTAGAGCGTTAGTGAGAAAATAGCATGTTTAGGAGAAAGCAAACACGCGAGAGAAGAGGATGTGGAAGGGAAAACAAGCGGTTGATGAAAGTTAGAACGAAAAACGCTCATTCATCAGGACGAAAGACCAGCACTTGCTGGTGGTGATAGTCGGCCAATGGCCTTTGGAAACCATTTGTGGCAATCCTTTGGGGGATGGTTTGGTTTTTTTTTTATTATTTTGGTTTAGTGAAACCCAAAAAGCTTTCTAGACTTGGCGGCATCGCACAAAGGGAGCGGAAAGTGTGCAATAAAAAGGAAGTCTTTTTTCTACTACCCGCTCCAGACACTCGACTCAAGAAGACTTGATTGCGTGGGAGGGAACCGTAAAGAGAGAATGGATTTGGCTGGAAATTGTTTCCATACCGTGTGCCTTTTTTAACCATTCTTCAACGCTGCTAGAATGAATCAAATATGACACTGGAGATTGGTTTCTTGGGAGGTTTAGATAGCGTCGCTATGCGAATGTGTCGGGCCAAATTTACAGAAACAGATTGGCAAGGAAAGCACCATTGATCTGCTGTGACGAGGGAAAGGGTTTGCTGGTGCGGCATGTGACGTTGCGCGGTAGGGATTTCCGAGTAGCGCATTGTAAGCTATAGATTAAGCATGCGAACACGCTGTTAGGTGTCGGATTACTTGCTAGCAATTGCTGGCGATAAGCGAGGCTAATGAGCATGACGACGATGACGTAGATAACAGGATTCATCAATGCTTGAAGCATGAAGATGGATGAAATAAATGATGTAAGATGTATCGATGGATTCTGTGTAGATAGGCCTTTCTATTTATGTTACTATCTGCGCAAGCGTTGTAAATTATACACACTGTTTCTTTTATTAAATGAATATTTTACATATTATTTATACTTGAGTCTACATATACATTAATGTCCTGATGGCGCAGCGGTAATCAGTTTTACCGTAGGCACAACCTGATCCCCACGCTTCCGAGATAGTGAGAACTATCAGTGTGGATGGGTTCTTAAAATTTACATTTATCTATGAGAGAATGTTTTTATGTCTTTCAACTTATTCGATTCAAAACAACTCAAAACAGCTCTCTGAGATACAAATACAAAACAAAATCTTATATGGACAAAATCGATGCAAGCAGTCCATCAACATGTCATCGGCATGTCTTGTTACTTTGATATTAATTTCAGCTTACCTAAAGTTAAGTCCAGTGATTTTTGTTCAGTCCAGTCTGATCGCGTAGCTCATTTTGATATAAAACAAAAAAGGGTACAAGGCGTTCAAAATGTTCGAACACAAAGGCTTCGATCATGTCAATGTGCACACGTCCTTGTAAGGATTTGAGATCGTCTAGCTTGCTTGCGCCTAAGCACTTTGAATATTAGACTGCAATGTAAGTTGCGCCAAAGAACAAAATAAGTTTGCTGTGCAAGATTTTTCATTAAGTGATACTGATGTGACTCTTGAGATGAAATGTGACTCTCTAAGGTTAACTGGCGGTAATGAAGTAATACAGTATGAAAGTGTCCATATCAATAATTGCTAACCGTTGTTCGTAATTAGATACAATTTAATGTACATAGGAAACCTTTCAGTGCTTTAATAAACCATCATCAATTAGTCTATTGTAAAATCTATTTTTTGAGCAATGATTTAATGCAGACAAACAGACAATCAAGGATCTGAAAATGCGCGTTGCCAATCCGTATTTTTGTTTGACATTCATCAATCAAAATCGTTAATTAAAAGTGATTGAAGAACTCCGACCATTAACGTTTGATTTATGCAACAATGTTTATGCAAGAGTTCATTTATTTGAAAGTACACCCACGGGCTGTATTTGCGTGGTAATTCCCAGACGTACTTGCCTATCGCATACCATAGGCGTTTCGTAGGCAAAATCAACACGCCCAGCCTTCCCGTACCCAGCTAGGTCTGTAACCTTTCGCACGCAAATAACATTGCAGCTGGATTTGCAAAGGCTTTATGATATTTGTTTTCGAGATGAAAACAGTTACACGGTTTCCAGGCACGAGGAGCACGTAATCTTGTTGTGCTTAAAAGTCGACAAAGTCCTTTCGGCTGACGTCAATTAAGGTTGCTTGCATCATGACATTCAGTGTCGGTTGCCTGTTTTCAGCGGAAGTTACGAAAACTTCGACAACATATGAGAGGTAAAAAGGGGAGGGAAGATAGGGCAACTGTAAAGATGGCAAGCCACTTCCGGGAGTTTCCCGCGTGATACACAGTCAACGCAACAGTGTGGTGCAGTGGTGCGAGAGCTTTCTTCGAATAGAAAGCGCAAGCTAATAACTTCCCGCCTTCCGTGAACTTTTCCGTTGCGATAGTAACTGTGTTGGCTTCTAGCACGTTGGTCGGCAAACTTACACAAGCCAGAAAGTTGAACCAACATTTGCCGTATGTTAATTGTTTTTCTTCTTCCTCTTGCTTGAACGAAATCTTTTCCCCATTTTTCAGAATCATCGCTGTTGCAGAAAAGGGATCGATCGATTACGCGGATGTAGGAGTGCGTCCGGTCCTGACTTCGAGAGAACGCGTTGTAGCTCGCTCCATAAGTGGGTGCAAATCGAAAACGGAAGTGGGTAGCTTCCATCAATATTTGCAGTAAAGAGGGAAGGAGATGGAAAAATATAAAAAAAAACAACTTTCTTGACTTGATAAAGGTTCGGCTTAGTTGACCTGACTCAAGTCAACTGACGCAGTAAAAGACTCCGATGCGGTGGAGGACATTCTTAAATAAATTCAAACAGAAAAAATCCACCAACTCTCCCAATCTATTGCGTGTGGCAGTTTACGCGTGAAAACGTGGTGCGAAACGCACCCAAAGAACGCCCGCTCACTTCTCCGTGCGTGTGTGTGTGTTCAAAGCTTTCGAGTGGTTTTTGGGGAAGTTTGTCCATTGGAAAAAGACTCATAGTATTGGTGGATGTGAACATGGGGAAGACAAAATACATTCCGCAGAGAAAAATGTAAGATATTTGGCTTTGTTTTCATTTTCCTTCTCGTTCAGGCTTGGTGTTTTTTTTTTGTGCTGGCATAAAAGCGACGAGCTAAAGTGGGTCTTTGGTGGCTATCTTTTTACCACCAAGTGGGTCGGTATCTCTTCCGGCTGCTGGTTTCAAGTGCACCAGCTGGCAGCAAAAGGTCGGTCTTTTTCGGACGCTTAAACGACTAACTATCACGCTCCGTGCCGGAAGCGAACGCCAATGGTAGATAGAATGGGTTCGCTGTTCTATCGAGCCATGGGTGAAGTTTTCTCCTTCATGCTGGACGTACATGTTTTTGTGGGTAGTATTTTATCGCCATTTGTATGCCATTCGTGTTGCGAAGTGTGGTGCTGTGTGATGTGAAGTAAGAGATCATGGCAGGTGGATTTATATGGTTGGTTTTGAAGCTCTGCGGTCAGTTTGATGTACCTTTTTTCAAATAAAGTAGTCGACCGGTGGAATATTGATGGACGGGCAGTAGTCGAGCAGACGAAGTAAAATTGTTACAACACAGGCTGAAGTAATATTAATTTGTAATCGAAGAGGAACGAAAAGGAATTGAAACTCCAACGAATAATAATAATGATATTAATATTTTATTTCCATCTAATAATTATAATCATTAGCTACCTATTTCGAGCCGCCAGGGAGTTAAATAATAACATATTTTTAGTTGTTTAGAGATGTATAAATTAAACAAATTCAAGCAAAAGCGTTTTTGTGGAATTGAAAAGGAAAAACAAGTATAGACCTAAAACGAGAAAAAAAGTTGCTAAGGAGGAACGGCTTTAGCCGTATAGCTTGAAGTAATTGTGTGTAACAATTCACACAGTTCCGAGACCTTTCCTTCTTTCAACATGGAAGGGCCCCATTATTAAAAGGTTAAAATATTTTTGTTTAAATAATTTAGTTTAAACTAAACATTTCATTCACTGGTTTCTATAAGCAAAACAAATAACTAAAATACGAAATTGTCGATAATTATCTTAACGTTCTAAAAGGTGATATGTTAGTGGTGTGATTTACTTATGTTTTGTTAATAATGAGAAGATATTTTATCTTTTTGTTTGTATGTAGGATATTTTGCACGTGCAGACAGTTTTTGCTTATGTCAATTTATTTAAATTAATGTTGAAGTAAATCAACTGATAAATGATATCAAAGTGATACAGTTTTTTAATACGAAATAATATTGCATCCTCTTTCCACCATTGATCGTAATTGTCCTTGAGATATTTATCTCACTTGATTATTGATCGAACTCGCCCGCACGTTCTGTTGTGGGGTAAAGCTGTATTGTAGCAGATAAAAGCAAAATACCAACAGCAACATGGCCTTTGCCATACATCTCCCATAGCACTCGATACCATAAATCTGCATGGTCGCGGGAAAACAAGGCTCTCCAGGATGGTGGTGCAATGTTAGTGCAGCCGTCGTTGTTGTCCAATGCGGCTTTTGCTTGTTAGCTCATCCACGATTGGGTGGAGAGCTGTATGCGCGGGGTTTGGTGTGTACTCAGTCTCTGCGCTGTGTTGCATCTATTTTTTCCCATGATTATGTGCAAGCTAGCAAATCGTGACACGCAAATTCGCTCACGATCTGTAAGGCCGCAATTTTAATGATATTGATCGTGTGCGTGTGTGTGTGTTGCATGTGCTATTCGCGAACAATCACGCAGTCACCCGCTCGCCAAGCAAGGACGAGTCTCATGCCAGACAGGGTGCTCCCATCCTACGACCTAAGCAGAGCCCAACCCATTAGTTTGGGCAGTGCAAATGCGATGCAAAACATGGGAGAGCCGTCCGGCAAAATTAATGGCAAAGGTTGCGCGAAGAACATAAACTACATATTCAATAAAAATAAATGTTTCCGATTCTGGCACACGCAAGCTTCGGAGCTTCGTCGAGCGATGTAGCCGACATCAGCAGACAACAATAAATCCCTTAACCAAAGGATGTTTTTGGAATGGTGGTGCAGGGTGTGTGTGTGTAGTTTTGTTTTCGTGGTCGAAAATGATTGCAAAGTTAAATGTCAAAATGACAATAAAACCAACGTTACGCGCTGAACAGACCGAAATGGTGCGCTTTGGCAAGCATTTGTTATTCGATGTCTGCGTTTCGGAATGGATTTATCTTGAAGAAAATGGCAAGCTGAGACCGATCAATACCCGGGTTGGCATACAAATAAAAGGAAGCAGATTAATTAATTAGAGCTACCAGAAACTCAATCTACTATACATAGGGATTGCGGAGGAGATAGATTCGAGGGAAACAGTGTATTTCCGAATGATTGGATGTTGTTTCCCATATCTGAAACGTACCAGGCGTCTCCATTGAGAGTTTTGCTGGTTAGGTCCATAATTATCATTGAGCTCTTTTGGCAGGATAACTTTAATGTCTACGCTGATTGAACAACATGCAAAGACTCTAAACATAAGGTACAAGGCATGAGTTTCCTCATAATAAAATACTACCAGAATATTTGATCAGAGTGGAATCATATTCCACACTTTAGGGCAAAGCGTCGGCTCTTTAATGCGTAAAATTGCGTTACCTTCGGTCCCTGTGCAATGGTGCAACACTTGAATTCCCTTTACGTTACGCCTCATTACCCATGGTGTTGGCGTTCACCGCTCACGTCAGCTGCTTGCGGTGAAGGGGACAACCATTAATCATCGAATGGACGCCATACGGTTGTGTGGTTGTGCTGCGAGATTGAAGAGTATGCTTAAAATAAAGCAAACATGGCAGATGGGAAAAGTATGACAGGGTGGAAAATTGCAAATATGATTATGACCTTACCTTTTCGCTCTGAAATGCGTAGTCAATTGCTTCAATTTAATCATCAAATTAGCGTATGATAGGATATTAGAGAATGCAAAGATTAGATCCAAATTTACAAAGCCGTATTGAAAAAATACAGCACAGTTTTAATCTATACCAGTATGTCCTTTGTGCACCTTTACTTCTCTCTGTGTGAATACTTTATGTTGCGAATAAATGATTCGTGATGTGTGATACGATATTGGCTAAAATAAGATATAAAGAAGGAGTGCGTTAACAAATGTTATTAAACAATCAGAAAAGTGTGTAGTATTCATGCTAAATCGCTTGTTCATTGTTCTAATCAGATGTAATGCTCAACACGATCAGCCCAACCTTCCTCAACGATCAACGAATGAGTAAACAGTGTTGCATTTATCGTCTGCCGATGACGTCAAGCACAACAGTCGTTTGCGCGACGGTGAACAGAAGAGCACATTGGAGGCGGGACGGACATCGCAGAACGGTGTTTGCGCTTTTCCAACTGTCACGCTGACGATGGGACGCGATAGTGGCACCAGCGCTCCTGCTGCTGCCGTGTGGTGTGGTTGTTGGTTCCGCCAGGTCCGTTGTTTGGCTGTCAGCTTTCCATTAGCGCGTATTTTTCCCACCCAAAATACGCCGTCCCGTACTGCGACGAGTGGGTTCGTACCGAGCCGGGCGCCACTACCGGGGGATGTTTACATTTTCCACTGAGTGCAGAAGCGTGCGGAGGTGAATTACTTCATTAGTAGTCGCTTACGACGCCACTACGAAGACGGTGCCATTGAGATAGCGTATGGAAGAGAGAGCGAGAGAGAGAAGGAGAGAGAGAAAGAGAGAGAGGGGGCGAAAGAGGTTGGAGGGGCGTTTACCGTACCGTTTACCCGACCGTGATTCCTTTGCGCGTACGCGTCACAAGGTGTCTGGTAGAGCGTAAATTTGATTAGATTGTCGATAGGACCGGTCGGCCATGCAGCACTAATAGCAGCAGAAACGGCGACGAAATCACACACACTCACACACACTCGTGCTCGAACATACAGCACGAGAACGTGAGAATTTGGGTTTACTGCAGGGGGGAGGTCGTTTTAAATATAGCGGTGTGTGCCCTGGTGAATATTTTGATGCAGGATGCAGCCGCGACAGTGATAAGTGGTTCGCGTTGGCTGGCGCAGGGGTTTGGGATTTTCCTGGGATAAAATTAGGACCACGGTGAAACGTTCTCACGCCGCAGCACCGGGGCGCAACTTGTTTTCACTTACTTCGGTTTATGTAGCACCACGGCGAAACCTCGGTTGTTTTCGTAGCAACTTGTTGGATCGTTCCTTTCGCTTACTGGCACAGAGCTGAGCTAGGATGAAACGAACACAAGTGGGCATGGAAAAATTAAACGTACTGATCGAATATTGTTTAAGAAATTGCACTAAAGTAGCTTTTTGGGATGACTTATAAATACATGTTTTTTCATAGTTTTCTGTCCACTGATTGTGCAAAATACTCCTTTACATGTTAAAGTTCAATTGAAACGTTAAATTGAAAGTATTGAAATATTTTTCAAAATAAATATTTTTTCTCTAGATCGAACTAGTTAGGTATTTCGCTCCTTGAATATGTTTTAATGATACACGGCATCATGTACAAGAACTGAGCATGTTATACAGAAATAATATGAAAAAAATTGCAACTATCCGCTCAAACTGAAAATCTTCTTCTTAAAGAAGTTTCTATGGTGCATTGAACCTTGAAGCGGAGTTAAAAAATAACTTTTAGCAGGATGATTTCAATAAAAAGTTGAATAATTATGTTTATTCTAGTTTAAAAAAACATAAACTATATACTGACATACATTCTAACACCAGTAGTCTAATTTTGATAAATAAAACATATACTTATCAGTTTCAAAATTGATTTAAACAGTAGAAATAAATTCAATATAAACATATATAACAATAATCATAGTTTATTATAGTATACCTATACACTGATTTACATAAATTATCCAGAATACATTATTACTATAGATGAGTTATTGAACATAAAAACATAACTTCAGTAGTAAATTAAATGATTGTAACAAAGATAACATACCACGATCTCATACTGAATCTTTTCACCAAACTGATCCTTTGTTATTCTTACTTTGTACAGTAGCAATCTCAAATCAAACCACAAGGAACCTTCCTTGTGGTTAGAGCTTATACAAATTTAGCAGATCAAACATTTGCCTTATCTTACCGAGAAACACATCATTAAGCTCTCCATTATTCTCTCCATCTTTTCAGAATTCTTAACGCACAAAGACAACGCCACCAGACATAAAAAAGGAGAAGCATTACTAGTCGGCAAATATCGTACGGAAACGGAAAAGAAACGGTGTTAGTTGTTGGATTTGTGCCCGGAAAAAAACTACCAATAATTGCGTTGCTTCCATTCAACTCAAATCAGCTGTGCGATTTCACTTTTGCTTGTAACCACTACCTCAATATTCCGGGTAACGGTGCCAGCTAGTGAGTAAAAATAGTGGAATCGTTCGCAGCATCACACCTAGCATCTGTTACGTGTCCGGAACAATCAATGTCAACATGGCGCTCGTTATGCTTCCGTGCGATCTGCCCTGGTGGTCCAACGTGCAGAAGAAGCTGGCACAAATCGAAGAATCCAGCTGCCTGGACGTGGTGATAGATGTGATGCAGAAGCTGCATGAACTATGCAAGTGGGTAGTTCCGCTGAAGCTGCACCTCTGTTAAAACGAGCCTCATGTCCTGTTATGCATTTACCACCTCATTACAGTGTCAGCCTGGACCCGGACGAGGATGGCAAGGATACGTCGGTGTTCGATGGATTGCGCCACTTTGTCGAGCGCACGATGGACGCCTCGGAGCGGGACCACTTCCTCGGGCACACGATCAAAGCGCTGGCAAGGCATGCCCGCAACCTTAAGCAGTATCGGCCGCCGCGGGGTCTCAGCTTCAGTTTGCAGCAGCAGGCGGACAGTTACGAGCTGAGCTATCGGCTGGTCGCGTCCCTGCTGGCCAACGCGTTCTTTTCGACATTTCCAAAACGTACTGAAAAAACACACCCCACGTTACAAGACTTTAACTTTACACACTTTTTTAGAGGTTTAGTAGAGTAGGTTGATCCACCGCATTCGCTACTGGACGAGGTTGGATCTGGTGTAGGATTAATGGTATTGTTGTTTTGTTTGTTTTTTTTTCTGCACCTTTCCTTTCAACGGGTACTTCGCGATACATGTTCCTACCCAATTCGACAGCAATGCCGTGCAGAGGGCAAAGTTCCGCAGCTTCCTGTACTACTTCGATTGGCTGGAGCGCAGCGGGACGGCACTGGACGGTTCGCTGCGAGTGTCCCGCAAGGTGATGACGGGCAAGCAGTGGCTCACGATCGAGGATTGGCTGGAGTGCGAGCTGCCCCTGTGCGACGTCGAGATACGCCACGAGGGCAAGCTGGACAAGGCCGATCCGGAAATGCTGCAAACGGTGTTCGCTAGTGCGCGGCTTGGTGGCGATGTGCTGGCCGACGGCGACACGCAAGAGTCGATCCAGTTCTGTACCTTTCCCGAGCTACTCGCGGTACTGCTGTACGTGGAGTCGCTCGAGGACAATGAATCGCTCCAGATCGAGAACGTGCATCACGTGGCGCGGATCGTCGATCCCCGGCAGAAGGGACCACTGTTGGAGCGAATCGCGGAACCGAAAACGACGAGCCTGTGCTGTATCGACGCAGAGAACTACCGGGCGTTGCCGTCGCAGCAGTTCGAGGAGGACGACATACTGCGGGAGTTGAACAAGTGCCTGTTGGCGTTCCGCCAGAACACATCCTGCCCAGTGGCGCTGGGTGAGCCGCCGACGGTTCCAGCGGCAAAAGCGGGAGACAAGCGGACTGGGGCAGGGCTGAAGCTTGATCAGCTAGAAACAGTGTCTAGCAAAGGTCGTCTGTCACCGATCGGAGAGCGGGATCGGGAAGGGTCGACGCCGGGTTCGCCAGACGTCTATACGACGATCTTCATTCGGCAGGCAACACCGAACTCGAAGCGCTCGAGCAGTGACTCGAACAAACTAGAGAAGGACATAAACAAGCGGCGATCGTGGCTATCGCCGGAACGACCAAACGCACCGTCCGTATGCTCCGGCACTGGTTCGAACCGTCGGGGGAAGTTTATCATCCTCGGTTCGTCCGGCGAGTGTCTGCCAGTGAATCGACATCCGCTACGCATCCCGGACAGCTACCAGCAGCAGCAGGGGTTGACGCGGCCCGACACACTATCGAGCTGTGGTTCGAGCCAGGACGAGTTCCACAGCGCGAAGGACAGCTTCGACGAGGACGACGAGGATGGACTGCGGGCGCACGCGTACACGTCTGAGCTGGATACGCCCGAGCGACGGTACGAGTTTGCACAGAAGCTGCGGGCGGCTTTAGAGCATGACCGAACGAACGGACTGTCGGGGAGCACGGACGATAGCAGCTATGCGGTCGGGATCAGTGTGGCGGGATCGCAGATCCGTGATCAGGACATTCGCGTCAGGCGCGGCGGATCCTGCGGCTTCGTGCTGGACGGCTCGATGGATAGCAACTACGATGAGCTGGAATGGAATGGGCAGTCACAGGAAAAGACAGCTGGTGGACCACAGCAGAACGGGACGCTGGAACGGAAGGGAACCAATGAGTCGTCCAAGTACAGCTTTGATTCGGATCTCGGCTCGGAGCTGGAGGAGGTGTATGAAAAGTTTGCCAAGTACGTTTGGACACTGTGTCAAATGATGTTTCCGAAATTGCTTCCTAATCTGATGCATGCTCTTCCTCCTTTCAGGTGGCTTGAAGAACCAATCAGTACCGACAAGCCAAAAAAGCTGGATGCCCGGGACGAGGCTGTGCTGAAGTTTGCCAACTCATTGCTCAAGCGCACGCTCAGCGAGAGCTTCGTGGGCATTCCGTTCACCGAGGAGTGTCTGACGAGCGGGAACGCATCCGGTACCAATTCGACCGGTTCACACAACGCTGCCGGAAGTGGAGGGACCGGATCGTTGGGCCAGAAGGAAAAGATTCTGCTGCACGTGCGATCACTTTCGCTGGAACTGGCCAAGCACAAGCACAAACTGGCAGCACAGCTGGTAAGTTTGGTCGGTTGGTACAGATGACAATGTTTTCATTTGCCAGTTGAGAAGAACCTAGCTTAGCGTTTTTAGTGAGACACTAGAGTTAGTATTGTATTTATGGAAAAAGTTTTTCTTCTTCAATGATTGATGATTTGATGCGCTTCGTAGTGAGTCTATAGTGTAGTGCGTAAGGCTTAGTTGAGGCGTGTAAGCATTTGGAGCATCGAGGACTCAATGATTTCTTATCATAGCAGTAACGTTTTGCGCATTTTGTTTGATTGCTTCGAAGATATCTGCCCGTTTCTTTTGTACATACGCCGTGTTGAATGCCATGGCTGTGGATGATTTCCATGATTTCCTTTATTAGTTAGACGCACAACGACACTTTATTTTGCTTTCAATTATCATCCGCTTATGTTCTACCATCCATCTAAATCGTTTTGTTTTCTCTTTTTTCCATCACACCGATTTTGTTTACCTTCCCACCCTGCTGGGTCCTGTTGTTCCTGGGGTCGCCCGTGCCCGTTTCTTGTCATCCACATACCCTTCCATTCGGTCACACATGCTTTTGGATGCGTTGTGCGTTTGTGTTTTGCGTTGCCTATCCCGTCATCTGACAAATGCGTACATCTTACATCACAAATGAAACGATCACACTAAATGCCCCACCCCCCTTCCTTGCTGGGTCATCCCATCGATCGAGCGGATTGATTGGGTGATGCAGTGTCATGATTATCTTGCACTGGAACCGGCAAAGCTATTCAAGTGTCCCAACATACAGCTCACCCGAACCGACCACCGGAAGCTCCTGCACAAGTTGCGCTCGACCCAGAGCGGCTCTGGCTGCTCAGTAACGGAGGTGATCGTGCCGGCCAAGGTTCCACCGCCCAAGCTAGAGCGACAGTCGTCGCTGAAAACGAAACTGCTGCAGTACAAACCGAACTGGTCCGTTTCCTACACGCAGGATATCAAGTGTGATGATGTGGTGCTGAAGGTAGCTATGACTAGCGTTTGTATGTGGAGCTTGTTCGTCTGTTTTGTGTGTGTGTTTGTTTTACGTTTCGCATGCGAGAGTTTTACTAGGATCTGTGTGCTCGTTGTGCTACTTGTGCGAATCGTGCACTAGCAAAGGTAATATTTTATCTCTAATGTGCTCACTTCTCATATCTACCTGTGCTATCTCTTCCCCTCACTTTCTTTGTGTCTATCTACTTCTTCTTCATTTTCTCGATATCCGTGTCCCGTTGGGTATGCTTACAGTGGCACAGAAACCGATTGCAAAGAAGTCACTGAACCATTGTTCTTTTTTTTCTTTTTATCCTTTCTCATTCACAACAGATATCACAACTTGCTCAAAAACGAACGCTAAATGTGAACTTACGACCTGTTGCCACCGGGAACTGGGGCTGTGGCGCGAGCAAAAGGGGAGACGTGCAGCTCAAAATGGTGATCCAGTGGATGGCCGCTAGTGTCGCTGGTTTGCCTTACCTTAGCTATTACACTGCGGGCAACGAGAAACTATCGAAGGTTTGCTCGATTAGCATGTGCTTAACAGTGCGGTAATAAAACTAATGGCATACTTGCTCGATTGCAGCTCGATACGATTTGCCGGGTGCTGAAGGACCGCAAGTGGACCGTAGGTGAACTGGCTGCTGCAACACTGAGCCATGCTCGGGATATCTTGGAGGATCCGTTCTACTACAACAATGATCGCAATTACTGCATGTTTTTCGAGAAGTTAATTGGACTAGAGAAGGTACATTGAGCTCCACCCTTGCATCGGAAGTAACTTCAACAATTGTAAAAAAAGACAACTAAGCTAAGATTTCTCCCAACGATCGAAACGGCGGCGTAGGTGAGAAGAGAAATATCAAAAGCAATACAATGGAACATTTTGTACACGTGTACAGATAACAGAACCATCGAGGAAAAGGAAAACTTTTCAAAAGACGATACGTTGACCCTAGTTTCAATTAGAGCACGACACCCTGCCGCAGCTGCTTGAAAACTCAATTAAGACGAACGAAGGCGAAAAAACGAACACAAAACTTTAAGTCAAATGTCTTCCTCGAAGTGTGTAGGGAATCGAGTAACAGTGCACATACCGTCTCCTTTGCCTTGTAGCTGACTGCCTGGGCCAAAGAAGATCGCTAACGGGGAGTAGGATGGTCGATAAATTATATGAACAAAAGCTCCGTGACAGAAACTTTACATTAATGTAGAAAATCATTTAGCTAGTTTGTTCTCACAGAGCACAACAAAAGACGCTTACTTTGTCAAATTATGTAACAAAAAATATGAAAAAAAGATTTGGTAGATTGCTGTTGGCCATAGGAAGTGGGAAAAATTGTATGATTGGCAAAACTGTCCATACGAAATGGCAAGCTGCTTGTTTTTTGTTAAACTCAAGCATAGTTGAACGAATCGGGTGTTTGCCATTAAAAGGTTAAAAAACTACAATAACGAGATGGAAAGTAACCAACTCAGAATGGAAAGATAGTTTGGACGTTCAACAAACACATTTGCCAAAGTAATAATTGTGAAAGGGAGGTATTCGGTTGTCTTTAAGACCTAGGCTAGAACAATAAACATTATTACTTTTAGAATATGATAACGTTTGACTTCGTATTAAAATATCGATGACATTTCCAACGTACGAATTGCGCAGAGCGTTTCGTGGAAGATACAGTAACAGACATTTTGAAATGATGCGAGCGTCCTCTAGCGGCTAGTAGCTACGTTAGAAATATGTTTGATATATTTCAAGTGAGTATGAAATATTTCAATCTGATTACGATGTTTTTAAACGAATATAATTTCTCGCTTGTTCTCAAATTAATACAGTCACACAGTCATCCTCTCTTCACGTCTTCACAACATATCCGTCGTGTGCTCAAGCGTCGTATGGAGCCTTCGGTCCTCATAGGATAGATAGACTATCCTGCTGGGAGGTAGCTATTAAGTTTTGAAAGCCTGTAAAGGCCAACGCGACTGCGGAAGTCGCGTTACGTCAAAAATAAGATAATAGAACAAGAATATGAATTCAAATGGTTAATTTATAGATCTCTAATACATGGGCCATTTACTTCAATTTCAAATTGGATAACGTTTTTGATAACGTTAATGTCGTTGACTTGCTCACTAGTGAAGCCTGGTCTTAATTATGTTATAGAAGTTACTAACTCCAGTTTCGCATACTAAAAGGCCCTTGATCTCCGACAACCCTGCTTGCACAACCGCTGGGTTCTGTTGTAACTGAGGTTCGTGTTTGGAAAACCTCCCAATTGGAAAACGATTTTCACATGTTCATATGATACCCTAATTTCCTCTGATGAATTCGTTGTCTGAAGTTCAAAATAAAAAAATGTTCAAAATAGCATAACTCATCTACCACCTTAAGGTTTTTGCTGTCAAATATAATAATAAGATTCTTATCGTTAAAAGATTCACTTCTTTCGCAATGATCACAATTCTTAATCTTGCTGCTTCACATTTTAGTCTGATGCACACACTTTAACCATCGTTCGTTTGAAAAGTTCAGACAAATCTATAAATATTCCAATGCTCATAAGTGACCGACCGGAGGTGACCGTAATAGAAATAAAGATATTGGCAATGTTTTTTATACAAATATTGTCATATACAGCGTCTTGTTGATAAATGTGGTCCAATTTATAATTGTTGACTTTTATAACAAATTACAAGAATTTACCCAACTTTAATAATAGCGTGACAAAAATCGAGAAACGGTTGTGGGTGTACTATGTACCAGGGTAACGGTGCACAAACATTGTAATACAAAAGCCAGAAATTTATCCAATAGAACATAATGTTACCAATTTGACTAAATAAATGAACTTAATTTAATGATCGGAAATATATTTAATAGGCACCCGCAACTGTGTGAAGAAAAACCAGTTTGAACCAAAAATGTACATGCAAATATTTCCATATATGAGATGAAACAGTTATGCCTATATGCAAAAAATTAAAAGTTGCTATATTTCATGATAATACGAAACGTAAAGGTAAACATGCACCTGCAGGCTAATGCCTGTGTTTTGAAACATAATTTTAAATATGTGGTACAACCATTCGTCCTTTTAGGACAAAAAAGCTGTACCGAACATTCTCGCTCGTATCATTTTATGCTCGCTCGTCGTTCGTTGCGCCGGCGAAAGCAATCATTGCTACGTGCGTTGCATACCGAAAGAGCCTACGCGTATGAACGCGACAGCAATGATGGCGAATAATACGCGAATCACCTTAACGAATGCAGTGATTTGTCGTACAACGTACTACAACGGGAAGTAGCATTGAAATCTCTTCCGGTGTTATTCGCTGACTTTTCATTGATCATTTCATCGCCATAAGCACGCTCAGCAGTTGACATGCTGTAGGCGCGGGGCGGTCTACGCACATGTAGCTGCCAGGATCCTTAAATCATGCTTTATGTTATCGGGCAGAATTGGTTGCGTTTTTACCTTCCGTCACGTACCTGTTGTTGACGACAGTGGTGCAATTTTCTCTTTTCAGGATTTTGGAGTTGACGGAAACAATGGCGAATTAACAGCGGCATGATGTTTGCACTATTTTGTCCTGTTAAAGCGTTAAACAGAACAATGAGGTTCTAGGAAATAACATCAAACCATGGGTAGATGAAAGTTGAGAGCACTCAATTTGTTAAATTTATTACATTACTTTAAATTAAGCTCATCTTCGATATGAAATTCATTCCGACCATTCATAAGTAATATCAATCAGATTGCGAAAATAAAAAGAAAACTTAGAACGACAATGTTGATTGTTTTTTTTTTACTGATTCTACTACGAGTTCAACGTTTTGTTGAAAGGCACCTTGCCAAAGTTTGTCCCTAAAATTTGCGTACCAAAAGGAAAACCATGCAAGCGGACTG
This sequence comes from Anopheles arabiensis, assembly GCF_016920715.1. Taxonomy (NCBI): domain Eukaryota; kingdom Metazoa; phylum Arthropoda; class Insecta; order Diptera; family Culicidae; genus Anopheles; species Anopheles arabiensis. Next base: position 42,816,140 of record NC_053517.1, on the reverse strand, counting down.
AGCAGGCAAATGTTTCATTGCATGCAGGAAAATTATGCTCTCTGCGAGCAAGATTCACTCAGGTAGAGGAAAATGGCCCTCTTCGCCTAACCACCATCGAGGAATCTCGTTCAATCACATGCCTTTCGCGAAACAAAGTGCGATGCGTGAGATGGAACATTTTCTCACGCTCACGCTGTGTGCTGCGCTGTCTCTCTCTCCATTTCTCTTTCTCTCTCTCCGAAAACCGGCTGTGTTGCAGGGAAATCGTCGTTGTTTTGACTGGCGATGACGTAGGTGCGTGCGTGCAACCATGCCGTTGATGATGCAACCCCGCACAATTGCACCTGATGCACCGACCTCTGAACTCCGGTGCCACCGAGAGCCATCGGTGCTGTGTGTGTTCGCGCATCCTGCCAAGCGCACGCTTGGTGGTCGTTGGAACCATTTCACTCGTTCATTCGCTTGGTCCTGTTGGCTGCTGGGTGCGTTTTGGTGGAAACATCCTTTCACTCTACTACAAGCACGCTATTCAATAGTACAACTACAACCATCCGTGACCGTGCATCCTTTGTGAGGAGCTTCGTGGAACGGGCAAAGCAACCGAGCGAATGTTGTGGCCAGCGTTTTGTTTCGGACGTGCAAGGACGCACCAGTACGATGGAGAGACTATTTTGCGAACGATTTGTCTATTTTACGCGCGACTGTGTGTTTGGGCTTATGATTGTTAACGATTTCAGTGGAATTAACTGCGGGCAATTGTGCTGCAAACAGTGAAATGTGTGGGCATACATCTGTAGAGTGTGTGACCTGCAGTCATTACATATTATTGAATTCATTGTTGCATTGTGAAAGCTTCATCGACTCCATTTACAGATTACAAATAAAGCTTTGAAAAACATAATACTTGTGCGCACTACAGTATTTTAATGGCAAGTGGCGAAAGGTAAACTGAATGAATGTGTGTGACTAACTGAAAGTGACGAAGGTGTAACAGAAACGGTCGCCAAATAGGTAAGCCCAAGAATTCCGCTTCTCGTCAGCCGTAAAATAAATGACCAACAGCCAGCAGTTCAATGGAACTTTCTCGAAGCCCGTTCAACCCTGTTACAGCAAACGCGTTCTCCGGGAATTCACGTGCTTTGTCGTTTTCGTTCGTTTTTCCTGAATGGAACGCAATATCTGTGTCCTTTGAGCTGGAAAACTTTGAGCAATTCTGGGAGAATGAAGCTGTACGAGAGAGGGAGAGAGCGAGAGATTGAACCAAAACCACGAGAGTATGTTTATCTTTTGGGTGAAACGTGCGTGTGGCTGGAAATAGAACGCGTTGATGTAATTTGATTTCTGCCCGCGACAACTGTACATAAAAATAGACCGATGGAAAAAAACACAGAAAATTGCGTCTACTATGCATTAACTTTCGCCCCAAAAATTGCAGGCTTTTCATAAGGTTCACAAGCAGTGTTGATGTTCATGTACAACAGGTCCGGTGGGTGTAAGACACGTTGAAAGCCGGCGGTGGTAGGGGTTTTCCTTGCCGATGACCTTGAACTTTACTTTCTCACGGCGAAGATGACGCCGTATTGAATTCGATTTCTTGCGCATTTTGTACACAAGCAGCACAGCGGAACGCAAGAACTTGTACGCAAGCTGCTCGTTGGTGAGAAAGTTCAGTGCAAGCCGTTCGCTTTCTCACGCCCCGAACGATACAGAATGAATGCTCTTGCCACAGCGAGGAAGCGCGTTCATCGACCCGTCCCGAGTTCGTCCTGTCCACGTTTCGAGCGGTCGTTTTCCGACCTTTTTACGCTCCCGCGGCTGAGGCGGACGCAAGCAAAATGAACGAACAGCTCGAGTGAACAACCCTGCCAGCGTTGCGCCCCGAAACGACGATGTCACCCCAAGGGCGGGAAAATTCACATTAAAGCCGCACCACCGATTTAGGGCCGGACTGGAAGCGTGCCTTGGCTTGCTGGTGCGTGGGTGCGAGTGTTTTCTAGCAAAATGTAGCTTTAAGTGTGGAGAGTGCGAGCAAGATAGAGCGATTGCTTGTGCGGAGGGAGCGCGTTTGGCGTTTTGCTTTCTTGTGAGGTAATCGACTGCCGACGGACAGGTGAACGCCTTTGCCCGGCACCATTTGCCTCACCTGTTGAGGGCCTGGCAGGTGTGCCGTCCGATCGATTGGGTGGAAAGGGAGGGGGGGATGCGGTGAAAATGTCTCAAGCGAAGATTGCGCTCGGTCGGAAGCGTTGTGCCACGCGAGCGGGATTTTCCCGGGCTCTGACTGTCTGTCGGTCTGTCTGACTGTCTGTCTTGCTGGGTGTCTCGAAGACGGTCCTTTGATTCGGCGTGTGAAGGATGCAGGAATGGAGGATGTGGGGTTTATGCGTGTAATTCCGTGCCGTATTCCCCCCCGTATTCATCCCTGTAAGGGAAGGTGTTAATATGGTGCTGTCTTGCTCACACCACCAGTCGGATGTTGGATGGCTTTTGTTGCGTCGTTGTCATGCGTAGGGGATAGCAATGGCAGCAGGTGACCGTTTTGAGATATTGATTGCATGATGAGCCATAAAGTGCGACCCGATGCGTGTGCGGTGGTCCGGTGAGCGTGCGGTGTGTGACTGTTTGCGCAAAATAGCCCTGCTGATGACACTGTCCGGAAACGACCGATGCGCTTCAGGTCGGCCCGGAAAAGCTCCACCGGACGGGGTGGTTTTGTGGGCGCAGTGGGAGAGAAATAATTTGTGCATGTTTATTTGAATGCGAAACAGCGCCGATTATCCTCTTTAATTGTGTATTAAATTAACGATAATTCTGAGCACGGTTTTCATCCGTAATTAATTCAGCCAAAGGTTAGCCGATTAGTGTCGGAGGGTCGATTGGTTTGCGTTGAATTGATTTTCTTTACAGTGGTTCAAATTAATGCTGAACCATGCAGCGAAAGCGCGATATTGCATGTGATATAAAATATTCTCATCAAAACTGTAACATCTGCAGGTTTCAGCGTCCATGCAGATCTTTAAAATGTAATTCAATTGCAGCAACAAAAAAAAAGAAGCACGTAACCCGTTTTCCATTCAACACACATTTCCACCCTCGGTTTCAGCTGTGCCGCTTAAACCAATTGGCAAACAAAATTGCTTTTTGGTGCACTCGGTGCGCTGCAGTGTCCTTTTTCGAATCGCTTCGATGGCTGCAGCATTCGCAACCATGGCCACTGTGGACGTGGCACGAATGTGGAAAGCAGGACCGCGGGCTGGAGCGAACCAGCGGAAGGCTGTAAAATAAATCGAATCGCAACAAAATAATCCGGCTTGTGGGCCTCGCCCCCCCTGTAAGTGGGTCAATCGAACATCCGATACGAAACATTTGACCGCTTCCCGGTTTTATCCCTTCGTTTCGCTTGCCCTCGTGCCGTTTTTTATTGGCCAACCCGTATTTCACAACTTTTCACTGTTGGACCATCCCGGCCGAAGCTTAAATGGAGCATTGTATACTGAGGCTATTGATTTTTTTTTGTACCGCTTTATGAGTTTGTTGAAGAGTTGCAGCTTTTGGAAAGCGATTGAAAATTCATGCACCATTGCGGGGTAAATGTGATTTTCTTTTGCTTTAGTAGGATGAGCGATAAATCGAAAACACTTCCTTTAGCACAGTTCAGATGCTTGACTGAAATCGTAGTTCAATCGTGCAAAGTCTGTGCTGTTTCAAAGACATTAATTTCGGCTAGTTGAGTAGTATACTTAGTTCTAGTTTTAAATTTAAACACAGGATAAACAAGGAAATAAAAATATTGTTCAAATCGTTATTGCACTTTACCCCATATTTCTACATATTATAGCTCTAAATGTACATTATGCATATTCATGTTTACACTTTCGCAGAGGTATATCTGTTTAACGGACACTTTTAAAAACTGTGTTTTTATCCCTCATTTTCATACGTGCAGTATGATAGCAATTTGAACTTCCAGCGAGACCCCCACGTTGCGAAAAAAGGGTTTCATTAGAGTGCCGTAAAATGTACATTACTCCTGTCGGGAGCCTTGCAGCTCTGCAACCTGCCAGTAGGCCACCAATCGGACCGACTGGGAGGCTTCCGTTTATCTCCGTCCTCCCAGGGCAGACGGTCGGGGCATCGATTGAACCGACCGCCGACGCCAAGACAGCGACACGCGCAGAAAGTTTGCTCATAAATTCAACCTCATTAAACAGCACCTTAAACATCGCTCCCCATATCCCCGTCGCTCCTTGCGCATTTGGCGTTTCGCCGCTTCCCGTTGGTTTCGCAATGAAAAGTGGCAAAAGTGCAAAAAGGGTTTGCCTTGTGGCCGTGTATTACGTAACGTGACTGCGGTGCCAGGCGTACGGGCGGGTGTGTATCGGGTTGGCTTTTCCATCGTTGTCGCGCTCGGCCGCCGTTGTCTTTTGATGGAGGGCGATGAACGAAAGGGCACGGGAAGGGAGATGAGGATAAAATCACAAGACAGAGCGTGCAAGGGTGTGGTAGAGGCAGCAGCATATTAACTTTAGCGCCAACCACCAACATCAACACAGGCACTTGTGCAAAGACGAAAGGCGGATGGAATTAAAGGAGCGTCAATCCGGCGTATGGGTGAATTTGTTTCAAAATTATCCACGGATCGATGCGGTTTACGATAGGCCGTGGGAGGCAGTGAGAGGATGCGAGGGGACGGTGGTTAGCGCGATCCTAAATCCGTATCTCCTGACAGGCGACTGTTCGTGCAACGGGCGCGGGTTTTCCGGGGCTGGAAGGCCGAACGGAGGAGTTTTCCAACCCGACCATATCCGTGCGACAACGTACATACGGTGCGTGATTCCGCCTCTGCCAGTGCATCAATCGCAGTCGTTGTTGCTTTTGCCACGAGGCCTACAAATAGGAGGCCAGCAGGGAAGTTGGCATACCGTTAGTGGCGAAGGGTTGCGGGGAGGGAGCGGAGTTGAAAAACGGAAAACTTTTCGCTCACTCAAAAAGCCGCTCTCGTTCGTGGATGGCAGAGTTTCAAGAGTTTGTTTGTTTGCTTTTTTTTTGTTTTTTGAGTGCGCACTACTATGTTTTCCACTCACAGATGCGCGCCCATCTTCATTAAACCGTCTCCAGAAATCGTCAAATCTCTCAAGTGCATGCCCGGTATGGAGCTGACGGGGTCCTCGGGAAGCGAAAGTTATCCGTTAAAACGGTGCGACCTAAAAGCGTCGCCGTTTTGAAGTACACAATAATTCTAAAACTTTGCTGTTTTTAGACGCATAACATGCAGCATTAGAATTCATTGCGATACGGTAGGGTTGGGGTGGAAGAGTGAAGGCAGATGCCAGGGTGGCCTGGGGATAAAGCGTGGGATGACACATGTTGTAAAACATCGGTGAACAAAGCGTCCACACGTAACAGCTGAGCTAAAATGCGTGCGAGCAAAGACATGTTATTGGAGTTGTTTAGTGGTGCACAATGTCTAGCGATTAGGTGTGTAGTATTGCTGTGTTCCCTAATGTTGGAGCAAAATTAGGTAGAATTGTTATTAGAACTAGTAATGTTGATATAATTTGTTTGTTTTAATTTCATGTTCATTGACGTTTTATCATCGTTACTGTTGCTCTAGTTTTGTAACTGTTAAATATTAATGTCGTGTATGTATATGTATCTCATTTTGATTAGATAAATCGTTTAATTCGCATAATCCAGTGAATTTACTTTAGTCTCGATAATTTGTTCAATAAAACTAAAATATTAATCGGACGAAACTCTAGATTTTACTGATAAATAAAGAGAAGCCAAATAGTAGTGGCATCTTTCATGAAACTAACCAGTTTTTGTTTTATATGAAGTTTCACTGTTGGCAGCTAAAATTATGTAAAATTATCTCAGATTATCAGACATAGTTTCAGCTGATTAGATTTTCGGCCTAAATTATTTCAGCCACACAAAAATGTTAACAAACGTCGATTCGTCTCAGAATTAGTGATTTATATTTTTTTAATGAAGCAAAAATATGTTATCAAATAAGTTTTGCATCAGTTTGAAATGAAAAATATGCTAATAGTGTTATTAATTATGTATTATAATTCAATTGGACAACAATACGATTTTGATATGTATCTGTGTTTGTACATAATAGTTGAAATCCAATATTATGAAATACAAATGTCTATTGGGTATGAAAAATACAAGCTGGATAATGCATACTGTACTACAGGCAGGCTGAAATTTTAACTTTCTAACTCTAATCTTGATAAGTTTTGCGAAATCTTCAGGTAAAAAACAACAAAGAACTGAAGAAAGAGAAAAAAATAAGAATCGCAAACAATCAACGCACAAGGAAAGTGGGTGAAGATACTGAATGCTTATTGAAATGTTAGTACAAACGTATAATTTGTAACGAAATTAATTTCTCCAAAATACTTAAATTTAAGAATATTCTATCATTTTGCTTTACAGCATTTTGAAAAATTAGAAAGGTTGTGGGATGCCACGTGTCATTTAACTTGATCGTCAAAATATAAAAACAAAAACCGAAGCAATGAAATACAGAATCTTTAAAACTTACCGTAACAGGATTATTTTATCATACATTTTGGTATTTTATATTTTCACTAGCATATCCGCACCTATATGTACACATTCACAAATCATTCTAAACATTACTCATTATGAGAGCATAAGCTGAAATGGGAAAATAATGCAACACAAACGTAACGAAATAACGTACTATATACTATTTACAAAAAAAGGAAGTCAAATGAAAGATTCGGAATGAAAAGAGTTTAAAATTAATCGAGTAAATATGCAACTTTTCAGCGTTACACAAGCAAAAAGCAGCGAACAAACTCACAAAAGGCAAAACAATATTGTTGAAGTAATCATAAACCAGATCAGAAGTGTAAACCTTATTTCAAAAGCATTCGCCTCGCCACTCTGTTGCTTATTTGCCGTCGTAATTGTATTTGTTTGATGTGGTTTGTTTTTATTTTCTCATTTGTATTGTACACATTTCTTCACTTGACTTGTATGGTTAAGTTTCTATAAAGAGTCTTAGTACCCTACAAACCAGGAGTGAATATTTTCTGTTTGTGGTGTTTTTGTGGACATGAGTGTTGCGGTCATGTCGGTATTATTCAGGACTTATTTTACCACGCAACCGGATAAAGTTAGTCGGTATTTCCATATGAGAAACAAGCCATTACATTAATTTAAGTTAAGAAAAATGTATAAATAAATGTGTTGACTCAAAATAATGTTGAAAAAAAAACTCAAACACACTGAAAAATGAAAGACACAATATAAATTTGCATAAACTGTCAGTTTAAACATTGCTATTTACTTAATCTACCTAGTATCGCTTGCGGCAACCTACTAAAACCGACGTTCATGTACACTAAAATCCACAACCCAGCATGTCGGGTCGTTAGTGTCGCTTTGGTTCACAATTTCATCGATCCAACCTGTCGGTTCCGTTCGCGCGTCGTGTCGTTCGTTTCCGAAGTGGACGTACGCGCCCGTTCGTGCGGAACGGTCGTGGCCGTAAGGGGTAAGCAGGGGGAGGAGGGACGCGCGCAGCTCGGACGGATGGCACCCTGACGGGCGCACCCTAGTGCCATCCACCGCACCCCGCGCAGCCCGTCACCCGCACCCGTTGATTGTGTTTATAATTGCCGCTGGCATTTTTTATTGATGAGATTCTTGGTAATAACCGTGCAAGCGTGTATTTTCTCTCGCTTTCGCACCCTCTGCCAGTGACTCAGTTCTCTCACTCACTCACTCGCCTGTCGCGCGCATAACCCTTGGCCTCGGCCGATTTCAAACCCTCCGTCACTAGAAAGCCACCCCATTTTGCACCCTCCCGGTCGCATATAGTGCCCCGGCCCGCCGAGGTGAACCGGATCCTTTTGCCGAGGGGTAACGCTCCTTTTCCCCGTACTTGCAAGCACGAATGCGCCAGCACACACACACACACCCTCTCTCGCTCGCACTGTCGTGAGCTGCCGAGGCGGCCGGCCGACTGCCAGAGGTCGGCGGTTCGGGCTGCCTCAGCGCCCCTGGTTCACATTTTTCGGTTTCCCTTCGGAACCTAGCGTGCCACGGTGTTTACGTGCAGTGGGGTGTTTTTGTGTGCGTGTTTGTGTGTGTGTGCCCGAGCTGTTGGGATCATGGAATTATGCTGCTGTCGATGCTACTTCCATCGACCTAGCTGCCTTTCGTTTCGACGTTGGATTTTCTTGCTTTATTTTTCTGCAGAGCATCTCACTCTCGCCCGCCCGTTTGATGTTGCTTCTCGCACAGCCCGCCAAGAGAGGAGCGGTGTAGGGGAGGTGATTTCCCCGCCTGCCGTCATTTGCCTTGCGGTTTTGGCTATCCTTCCGCTTATGTACACTCTCATGCAAGTGTTGTTGCGATGCGAAAATGTCGTCCATCCCGGGCTAGGGACGATCCACGGACCGACCACGCTTACCGAACGGACCTTTTTCCGATGCAGGGATGAAGCAATTTTGATTGGATTAATTTTTCATACCACCCGTCCGTCCGTGGGCCTAGCGTACGGCCTATGTATGTGTGTGTGTGTATGAGTGCTTTGAATGCGCCCACGCGAATGTATGTTACGTAACTGTACCGAACGAAAGGTTTTGCAAGGAAAACTAGGATAAGCAAGAAATAAAGAAAAAAAGCATCTCATCCGTACCTAAGAACCCTGCAGAAAAGGAAATTCGAGATCCGGCACACAGCAGACCAAGTTTTAGCAACTGTAGTAACCGACGGCAAGAAAAACGGGGAAAACTTTATGAGACATTTTTCTCCCGGGTCGATTCGGGGACTCTTTCTTTTTTTGTAGCGTCCCGAGCAGGAAACAAAGTTAAATTCCTCACAAGTGAACTATTGCAACATTTATTCTGTAACTTTTTTAACATTTGATTTGTGTGCTTTGCGGCGCCGTACAAACTGCTACATTATTATTATCATCCTGTTCCAGCGGCGAAAGCATAACCTCCAACTTTGCTTAATTGACTTTGAATGGTGTTTTAAACATCTCTCACATGGTTAGCATACGCCTGTGAGTGAGATTTTTGTGCAAAAGTTTAGTGCAATCATGCTGGAGCTGGAGCATTCGATTGAAATTTTCCACCACTCGACCGGCGTGCGTGTCGTTCCCGTTTCCAAGTGCGCATTGTCGTTCCTGGCGATGGTGATTCAACTGTCCTTTGATCCTTTCTTCAAAGCAATGCACCGGTCAAAATCCGAAACACAACACAGCAACAGCACGGCATACCAGGGATGTCAACTCCACCCCTGCAGAGCCCTCCCGAACGCTACAGTGCGGCGAGCTCCAACGATAGTTGAACCGCGCCAGAATGCCTAGCGAGGGTTTGGGGAGGGCCGGTGGATTAGCCAACAGTGCCGAATGAATCAAGCAAATTCCTTCTAGCCTAGCTGGGAACGCAACGAACAAAAGCGAACGTATAGGTTTGCTGGAAAAAGTAAACTTCGCTCTCAACGCCGAGCACCACCGGGGCCCACCAAAAACATATTCCGAACCTGTCATGCACATTGCAAAATCGCAGCACGAATGTCATGGTTATTGCAATTGAAGGAGCTCATTTGTCTGTTTGTGTGGGCCATTTAGGGGAGGGGGACGTTGGAGCGAACGTCAGTGTGCAAAATTGGCCGCCTCTGCTTGCCGCCTGGTGCCTTAAAGCCGGGACCAGCATTCTGTGGGGATGAGAAGGACATTAAAGTCTGCGCGTGGGACCACGCAAAACAAACCTACCCCCTCTCCGGAGCACACACACACAAACACATACACACACAAACACTCACGCACCGGGAAGCAGCGCGCAGTTGTGCCTGCTAAAACATCCCAAAATCAAGGCCCCGGTACACCGACCGCGAACATATTGGCTTTGGAATGAATCCATAAATTAAACGCTTGTCAAACGAAAGTACCGCAACAACAAAGGCGCAAGCGATAAGCGGACAAAGGTAGCGGTGGAACACACAGATACGCAAACGTTGGTGGTGGGCAAGGAGCAGAAAAAAGCACATACAAAACAAGTTGGCAAAAAAAGTAAATAAATCAAAGAGCGTTAGTTACTGAATTGGTTGGCAAAAAAAAAAAAGCCCGTAAAGGAAGTCCACCACCAGTGGAACAATTCCCATGACCGTGCAGCACACTGGGCTGGGCATTCGGGTTGCCAAGGGTTGGGCGCACGGTCTCAATTAGCTCCGGCGAGTCGGCCCGGTGAGTAAGAATGATAAGGCGCGGGAGGCTCGGCGCACGGCCCTCTCAACGCGTTTTTTTCCAGCGTGACATCGTGTACCAGCCTTCCGGAATCCGAGATGCTTCGGCAAGTGGCTTTCGAGGTTCTGCTGGAGATTAATGTCTATCGGTGACTTTAATTCGGATTCGATTTCACTTTTGAGCTTGGATAGGTTCCCGCCGATGGAATTGGTATGAATAATTTATGTACTTTAAGGTTTGTTCTGCTTCGGCAGCAGCGGTGGCAGTGGCGGCTGCGGTGGCATCCGCATGGAGAAGATTAGCTTTTCTTGCCGCTGTGAGCAAATAGATTGAACTCATCTATCACATTACTCTTCGGTATCCGCTCGCGCATTGGCGCGGGGGTAATTAACTGGCTGTTTATTTTCATACGCAAATACGGTTAAAAGTTTGCCAATTTTTATGAGTGTTTTGTTTAAGAGCTTTGTCGTTAGCACTGCCGCCATTAGCGAGCAGCGGAAGCATCGTTCTTTGCCAGGTTTTTGCCAGACGATATTTCATCCAGCTGCATGCCGGCTGGTGGTGGAAAGTTTTTCCTCGCTCGCTTGCGAAAGTAATTAAACATTTATTAGCTCATCGCAGCAGCAGCAGCAGCATTCGCTGCGGCCGATCGCACATTGCGGGCTGGTACGCGGGCACCCGTGCAGGTGGGCATGGTACGGCATGGTGAGCAATTAAATGTGAATAAAATTAAAAACACGACAATCTTTCCGAATCTAGGACGGGGACCGGTCGGGGTGGGGATGTGGTGGGTTTCGCCTGGGCAAGCAACTCGTTCCGGAGCGCGTGGGGTAGTGGCGGTGCAGATGTAAGTAGATCACATTTATCTTTGCCGTTGATTTATGCCCTCATCTCGCGGTGCGCCTTCCTATGGATCGTGCTCGTGCGTGTTGTCGCTCTACGCAACTTTGTGGAATGTTTAAGATTTCATCAATCTTTATGCTAGCGGTAGGAAGAGAGTAGCGAACAACGATAGAACATGCCAACAGAAAAGGGGTTTCATGCGCAAGTAGCTGTACAATTATGTAATTTTGTGCTTTCGAGAAGCCTATGGCTACACCTTAATCAACGTAGAGCGATGGCTTGTAGCAAGTGATACAACGTGGAGCACAATCACTCGAGCGGTATGACGAACCAGCTGGTACAATGTTTCACATTAGCAGGAAAGTTGTGAACGAATTGTAATTTTTCTCCTCTCCTGTATTCCCACCCCAAAATTCAAACATGTTCCGAGCCTTCCGAGTAACCGGCTCAGAAAGCAAAAAATATAAATCGCACTCTACACTTACTGGGCAGCTTTCTTGGGCTTCGAAAAGTTCGCTTAAGCCTGTCCGAACGCATGTTTCGCGCATCGCTTGCTGGGGGGGGGGGGGGGGGGGGGTGAACTTTGAACTGTCATTAATTTGAAGAGTTCACATTTAATGGTTCGAGTGTGAGATTTGCCGAATCAATTCCAAACGATTTAACAATTGCAAAGGGAAAAGGAAAAGTTTGCCGTAAGTTTGTTTTCTTTTTCGCTGTGTTTTGTTAACACCATCACTCTCGCTAGTCGCCGCGCGGCAGCAAAATATGATCAATGACAGGGAAGCGCTCTTCTTCGCTGGGCAAAAAACACGCTACACCGAAAGTGTCATTTATCTTCGCAGAAAAGGGCGACGGCTGACGGAGCCATGACGGCATTTATGAGTTCTAAATGTGTTCGCCCAAACGACCAACTAATGGGCGAAAAAGTGTCCTTGTCGGAGAACGTCACAAAAAAACAAAAACAAAAACAACAACACCGTTTGCTGATGTTGGTGAGCAGTAGGACAAGGCAGTAGGATTTTATGGCTCGGACGTACATCTTCCAGCATGTTGCATTTTGTGATGAGCGACACTTCCTGCGTAGCCCTCGGTGTCGGCTAGAATTATGGTCACACATTTCGTTCATTAAAAGTAAAAGCATTTTCTTGAAACGTTTTAGCATTTCACTGCCGCTGGTGCATGTGGTGGGAAAAGTTGGGCACGGTTTCGTAGCACCAGGCAGCGCACTGCTAATGAGTATTTAACCCGGGCATTCTGTGCCGGCACAGAATGTGCGTGGTTTCGTGCAGTTTTGGGCGATAAAATTAAGCCGTCTGGTGCGGTTACCGGTCGGTTCCCCCTTTCTTCCCTCTCCTCCCCACACCCCTTCCCACCCCTCCGCTAGTCTCTCCCCCAAGGGAATGAAAGCGAACCGGTACACCCGCTGCTGGTTGATATTTGCTCAAACGTGTCCGACACGTGCCTGGAAAGGAAAGGGAATGCCGGGGCGATTCGCTCCCTCCCTCCAGTGCCACGGGGTAGATTTCAATAAAGTGAAAAAGAAAGCGACCGAATGTCTCAATTATGAGCCGGAATACGGAATTGTTCGGCTGAGGCGTCCATAAATGGTCGCCCTAATGGCTAATTGCTTATTAGAGCTGGCTGTCAAGAGGATCGCTAATAGGATATCGGGACCGCGAGATCTTTCGTGAGTCCCGATTTTTCCCGAAAGATCCGGGTAACGTGCGCCAAAACGGAATGCGCTAGTCGTGTGCCCGTTGGGAATTTTTGAATAAAAAATAAATCCATTTAACCATCGGCAAGTCATTGCAGATAGGCAGGGATAGGAAAGACGAGTCATCTCAGTGCAACTTCCCCCTCCTTGACGTTGCGTCCTCTGTGTGTGTGTGACTGTGTGCCAAAAGGATACCAGTTGTAAATGTCGTGCTCGGGGGTTAACAATTGTTTGATTAATGGCAATCGCGTTGGTTCACAGCCGCTTTCGCTTTCGCCCTTGCAGTCATCCGTGTTGGTGCCGAGGTTTTGCTTTGATGGGTTTTGACGGCTGTACCGACGGCGATGATGACCGATAAGTCCCTGTAGGTTGGCAGGACTCTGTAGGTCAGCTATGGTGGGAAAGCGATACGGTGGGATAAGAAAATGTGATGCACAGCTACATCCAGCCAGTTATTGGAACTCGCTATTCCATCAACATGGTCTATCCACATGGGCAGGCTTTAACGTCACCATAATGCAATTCATGGCAGACAGGGTGTCTTTTACTCCCAAACGCGCGCTGCTTCAATTCCTCCGTAACTGTTTTCCGCGAGCCTGGAGGGAAGATTCGGGATTGTTTCATCTGGTTTTGTTTTTCTACTTAAAGCTGGCACAATATTCAATTTCTACGTGTCGCGTATACCCGTGCGGGAACGTGTGGCACGTGCTGTTTTTTTCGTAGCCCAAAATCTATCGAACCGAGAAAAAAAAAACGTACAGTACGGGGGGCAGTCAGTCACCTCTGGTGCCTGGAGCAGAGCTAGGCAGGCAAGCATATATGATAATCGGGGGGGTTGCACATTAGAATATGGATGAAACGCTTGCCGGTTGCGCTTCGAATTCAATATGTTTACGGGAAAACGGGCTTTTTTTCCAATGGTGGGATTGTTTTTTCTCCCTCCACGCTGCACCCGATACACCGGCACGGCATGAAGATGGATAGAGGGGGAGTCTTTTTTATTTTTACTTTCAAAAACAGAAAACCTAGCAAAGCCGCCCTACCGGTGGTGCCGCAGCGTTCTTGTTGCGCGTTTGAAAATTTGAATTCTACGGTAGAAGAACACACAGTGCGGAACGGGGCAACGCCACCCATCTGCCCCGACTCACAGGCTTACGCTTGCGAGAGTGTGCTTGAAGAAATGGAAATTTTTACCCTCCACTAACAAGCTTCTTGGTGCTTGAAAACGGTTATGGATTTCCTTTCCCGGCAGCTCTGGACCTCACGCTGGTCGCGGGATCGAATGGTACCTCGCAATCCGTAGGACACATCAGCCTGGTGGATTGGAATGGCAGAAAAAACCCTCCCCCCTCCCTCCACCTGTTTTTCGCTTCGTCCATCGCATGCCTTCCCCTTGTCGTTGTTGTTATTTTCGGGCCTCACGCCCGTAAACCGATCGGGTCGTAATTGAATTTTATTACCGCGGTTATTATGCGGCTGCTGCAGGTTCTCGGGAATGTTGATGATATTCTTTTTTTTGTTTGCTGCTTGGTCGGGTCGATCTGAGTTTTCCATATACATATTTATACATATCATGGAGGACGCTAGGGTGGTGTGGGTTCTGGGTGGAAAGGGAAGCACTAATGTGCGGTTAGTACAAGCGGTTGGGGTTTTCCAAATTACTGCTCCGAGGGGCGTAGCATTGTGGCGCGGCCAACGCTCTGATAAGCCAGAACGAAAAATGATGCATTTAAACAAGTTAAAGCGTTCTCTTTGAAGGATTTAGCAATGGGGCTTCCAAAAAGGCTGAAGATCTGATGTATTTTTATTGATGCAATTACTGTAAGTGAGCTGTTGTCTGCTCTCCATCTGAAGCTACCGGTAAGCAAGGAATGTATGATAAATTGGTCGCCAACCAGCGTTTACTGGCGGAAGGAACAACTATGCATACGATCCACTGAATGTAACGATTGGTGTTTGTTGCACAGAGAGAGAAAAAAAGCGCTAGACACCTCCAAACATCCATCAACGATGCAATGGCATGGATGCATGATTGATGATTATTTCCGAAAAATGTAAAGCAATTCGTTTTCCCATTTGTTGAGGTGTTCCTTTGCTGGTACACATGCGCGTCGTATGGTAACAAGCAACTATTCGATCATTACTTCACGACAGCCCTCGGAAAGATGGTTCTCGGATTCCATTTGCACTTATCCGCACTTACTCAGCGAGACAGCGAGTTTGATTGTTTTTCTCATAAATTTCTTGTTCGTCGGGAAAAATTCATCGAAAAAGAAAAAGGCCTCTCGGTGCGATTGCCAGCACATCAGTACAGCCAACCTAAGCTCGTCGTCGAATGCAGGAGGAAAATGAAAAGACCGGGAGAGCTCGGGAAAATTTAGATCAGATTACATGATAAAAGCTGTCCGTAGCTTATCGGCAGGAGCTCGGCAGGGGATGCAAGGGAAATGGTTTATGGCAACTACTTCAATGGCTGTTTTTGCTGGGCTGGCTAGATTTATGACGCGAACGTTACCGGGCGCGTCTTGCGGGCATTTGGGAAAATAATGAATTTCGATCGCTATTCGACTGCGTGCTAACGAATGGATATGGTTTTATGGCTTTATTTCGGCAATCACGACCTGTTCCGTAAGGCCGCGCATCAGGCTGGGAATAGAGAATAGATGGGAGAAGAAAAAAAACTTACCCGTGCGGGGAAGAGCGGGCGAGCTGGATGAATGAAGCAACCAAACAATCTTAACAAGAAGGCACCTTAGATTTGTCGCCATTCATCTTCCCACTGGGATGGTTTCGTCCCATGGTGCTGGTTTCGGGATCCGGGACATTAAATAAAAAGCGAAATAAATCAGATTTTATGGCGCAAAAGTATTTTCGGACCCAGAGGGATGTTCGGTAGCCCGGCACAAATGAATTAATATTGGTTACGAATGATCCGGGGGTCAGAATAACAGGTTGCAACTCCTGGACTGACTGGGACGATGGATTCCAGAAGGTAACACGATGAGTAAACGAGACTGTGAGATACAGATGAGTTTATTTGGTGCTACAGAAAGCAGTGTTTATTAAAAGGCAGCTATAATGATTGATGTAATCGAATCGAAGCTAGTTAAAGTGTGGTAAAAATGTCTACTTACCTTCAACCAGCGGACAATGCCCACCAGCGATCCTCACTGGTGTCTCACATTCCGCCTTCGCACGACTCGCAGTGAGATGCTCGTTGCCAGCGTCTCGTACATTATTTTAAAGCATGATTATTACCGAAAGGTTGGAGAAAAGGAAAGATTTTCAACCGGCATACATTTTCTTTAATAAACCAGCACAAAATAAAAACAACTTGACGAGGGTGACATTTTAAGCAAACAACGTCCATATATTATTCATGCTGCCCAGCTTCACGTTGTCCCGTGTTTTGCCCCTCTACCGAGATGTCTTTTGTTCCTAGTGAAATCTTTTCCCTCCGAAGGGTTTGCGGTATGACCTTCCCCTTGCTCAGCGTCACATTTCCTCGCACCAACCACCAACCCTCTCGCCCAAACACCCATCCAACTGGGCCAATCTCCTCCATTCGGTGGACGGGGATCGTATCGCAAGCCTGCTTATCGTTTTATCTTCCGCAGCCCTGCTGTGAGTTTCGCGTTTCGCCGATCCGTTTCCATGGCAGTCAAGGCAACCATGCATCGATAAGCTGCCGCCCCGCGGTCGCTACCCACGCTACCCCTCGGGTTTGCAGGATGGAACGCGGCGGAACCTGTTGTGCTTGCTTGGGTCGTCGCCGTTGGATGGAAGCTGGAACGCCGATCAACTTAACCCGTGGTACGTGGTTTTTAAACTTGGCCCTCGTGCTGCTGCTGCTGCCGCTCGTGGAAGAATATCAGAACATTCTTTAAGCGACAGAGCATGCAGACTCGTTCGGCGCGTTCGCTGTATGCAGAAGAGATAAACCGTGCCACATATCTCGGTGTTTGTGTGTAGCTACAGGCAAACGGTGGAAGAGATGGAACCGTCGGTTTGGTAGAGTTGGCAGCGATTCGCCTGATTCAATCGCACCTCCCGTGTGGGACGCAAATTTGCCTGCATTCGTTGCATTCCGGGAAGCAGCAAAACATGGTACCTCAAGATGGAATTTCGCTCGTTTGTCTATTGTTCTGCGGCAAACAATACATTTGCGTTTGCGTTTCGGGTGTTGTCTTTGTCTTTGGAGGCTCTTCCTCCGGAGCGTACGGGCAGGATTTGCTGAATCGCGCGTCAGCGAAAACTTTACCTTTCGTAGTGCACAACTTTAAAGTTCTTTCAGCATTAAATAATCAACAGCACAAACCTTTTCATCTAACTTTACTGCAAAATTCATCTGTGATTGTCCGCCCACATGGGCGTAAAAAACTCCGACTAGGGCGGTGGGTGGGCCGATTTATGAAACACGAAATGTAGAAAATTGGTATCGAATTTCTCATCAAATCATATTCATCAGACAGGAAAATGCAGCCACCACGAACTGTACCTACAATTCGCAATCACAAAGCCGAAGGGAATGGTATCTACACAATCGGGTGTGATCTGGTTAGGCCTGCCAACAATCGGAACGCAAACACACACATACAAGCACACACATACAACAACATCAACATTCGATACTAATTGCGCTAGAATGGACGGCTTGATGAACTTGTCCCTCGCCAGCCAGGCCAGTTGCGGGGGCAGACATCCCAGGGCATCTAACCGCAGGGTGCATATGATCCTGCCTTTTATGAACCTGCCCCGGCAAAGGTTGAACTCTGATTTTTTTTGTGTGTGTTTGCCGCTCCTTCTTACCATTATTGTCATTGTGAGTTCCGCCGTACCCCACATACAATTCACCGGTGCGCCGGTGGCGGTGCCCATTGTACGGCCAACTGGGCTCTGCAACCGGTAGTGTGCCCTTAGGGTGACATCTGAGGGTCGCTGTTGGATTAGTTAGTTTTTGATGTCGGCATGATTGGTACTGGCGAGGGTTCTGCGTTCCGTTTCGTTTTTTTTTGCGTTTTGTTATTGTTGTTCGATCAGTGTTTATTTTTTCGTTCTATCGCTTGCTATATTTTGTATGGGTTTCCCTTTTGGGTTAGTTTGGGCGACCGCAACGAGGAAAGTTGAAGCGTTTGACTCCTTTGCTCGGTGGGTCAACAAATCAGAAACCATATCAACACGCGGAAGTGACCGGCCTGGGAATGTACGTGTGTTTTTTTTTGGCGAGCCAACAGAACAGTAAGGCCTGCAGGGCCTGAACGGTATTGCATGTTTTGTTTTGGTTAGCATAATGTTGTTGTGCAAACTACGCTCAATGCCGACGTGAGTGTACAATTCAAGCAACAACAAATACTTGAGAAAAATGTGAAGGGTAGAAAAAATCGTTTTTGGAAGTTAGTTTTAAAAAGAATCAATTTTTCGTGTCGATCTAAACTAAGCCGATTAGCACGCGCTAAATTGCATTTAATAAAAATCTAAAAGCAATCGCTCCGATATCCAACGTGGATTTCAATCGTGCAATTTAATTTAAAATTTTCTCGCTATGATAGTGCGAGCGCCATGTACATGGGCAAAAAAACGCAATCTACCACGCGCACATGCGGAATGGTAGTGTTATTTTGCCGTAAAGCTGGAAATATTGTTGTTGTTTTCGTTTTTCCGATCGCTCGCCCGCTCACAAAATGGTCTTATTGGAAATAGTTTTCTTTCAAACATGCTTTGCTGTATGCTGAAGGGGAATTGTATTTTTTTATATATGTTGTCTGTTTGTTTTGTTGTTTATCGTATGGTCGAATCCGAATTGCATTACCGCGTCCGATCGTTCCATTGCCGATGGGTTTGAGCACTGCTTTGCTTTCGAAGCGGTTTCTGTTTTCCTATTTTATACAGAAGATTTCTTGTTTTGCTTTCCACGTGAGCTGCAGCTCGTTCACAGTCAGCCAGCATATAGCTGTGTGCTAAAAAAGTGTATGCAGAGATACACAGATAGAAAGAGAGAAAAAACCGTTATAGAACGTTAGAATTTAGTTTGATTTTTCAGTGGCATAGTCAAATGAATGAATAGCTAAAAAAACGGTGACAGTGAGTAGGAAAAACAAACGTTAGTATCGCTGAATTTTCCTTTAAATTGCATTAGCTAAAGCGCTTAGATGAACACTGTAGCAGAATTGGATAGACGCTATGTGAATGATTAAAAGAAAATGTTAGAATGCTTAACGATGTTGATGGAAATTGCCATAACATTGTACTTTAATGGAACTTGGCATTATTTTAATCAATTTTCTTTCAAGCGAGTAACGAATCTATTTGACGTGTGAAGTGTAATTTACGAGCAGTCCATCCTTTGCGAATGGCAATCAGCTTGGATGAAACAGTGGCCCAAACCGTTCGTTGGCTTGGTTACGATCGCAGCCCAATTGCGAGGTTCGGCCGGCTCCAAGAGCCTATAATTTGTGGGCAATTTTTCTTAATTGTTACTTTCGAAATGTGGCTCCGCTTGATTTATTGTTCTTCAGCCCGGCATGCCTATTTGTGCCGATCGTGCCCAAACACTTGTCGCACACATCAATCGTCAGTGCAGGGGCGTTCTGCAGCGGGTACTTCATATGTGCTCGGTTCGTTATGTTTTGGTTTTTTGGTATGCGAACGATTTGATAGATGATTGGCACGAAGTGAGGATTGAAAATTCCACAACAAACATCAAACAAGTTTGGCCGCACATCAAAATGCCTATTAATATGTTTTGCGCTAACCGATGGAATATTGTTTAATTTTATCAAACATTCTCCTTTAATAAATGACATCGAATAGTTTAAATACGCCCGGCTGAATGTAGGTGTTTTTCACCATGACACATCTCCCACCCTTTGCTTCGCTCGTCGTGCCGATCATTGGCTTTAGCCCATTGCCCGGTACCTTCATATTTCCCAGATCTAAGCAAACGATGGGCTAGAATTTTCTGTTGCTATGCTACCACTATACTACCACTCCCCCTCTAACGGCAAGGTACAATGTGTCGGTGCCAATCCTTTTCCTTGCCAAAGCAGCGGGATGGTTTGATGGGGGAATATATTTTTTTATTAGTCAATTTATCGACCAAACATGTCTTTCAGCCCGCAAGGAAGCAGTGCACGCTAAACGAAATTAAAAACCAGATTTTTAATTACGATAAGACCGCGGGAAACACATCAAAACTCCATCACGCCAGCGGATCGTGGACCCGCGGCGGGGTCGGTTTGTGTGAAGAATCTGGCGGAACGGCGAGGAGGAAGAATGTGGCTCTCGAACGTACGGCGGCAGTGGCCTGACACTGAACGGTGGCGACATGTAAGAAATCCCGAACGACAGGCGCTTGATGGGTGGAAAGTGTCTGAAAGCGGCGCTGGCTCCCGTTGGAGTGTCTTTCCGATCTCATATTTCATTTCAACCTGCCATCGGAGGCGACTTGAAGACCCAACGATGGTACCGTTGGTGGAACCTCGGAAAGAACCGGGGAGAAAGTCAGCTTGAGAAGGTTGCGGTAAACAGCGAATCGCGATGGCAACAGCAGCGAGGAGCGAGAGCAAGCGCGCACAAGAGAGAAGGAAAGAAAAGTAACGCAAAAAAGGAGGCAAAAGGTAGTTTGCAGACTCACCAGCAGACTTTTCACCAGGCCGTGTTTTTGTTTCTCTTGTTTGGTCATACTTTGGCGAGGTGCAGCGTGAGCTAAAGATGGCCAAAATATTTGCGCTCGAAGGGTTCGGGCTATCGGGGCGGGAGTGCCTGTTTGCCATTTTTCTTCACCAAGGTGCTTTCGGCCAAGCAGTAACGATGGCCTTGCTGTGGTCGCGTAATAATTTATGTGTTTCCTTTCAAAGAACGACAGCTAATTTTTGCAACGGTTTGCGTCTTCGTGCACGCCCGGAAGGTGCACTTATAGCACTTGGTGGGTAATTCTGTCGTTTCTTTATTGTCTTTTAAAAAGCAACCTAAACCGTAGGAGTAACGGGAGGGAGTACGTATAGATTTATATTTTGTTGAACTGCAACATGCCAGTACGACCTTAAATCAGTGGCCACTCGTTGAAAGGCGTTCTTTTTCGGAATAGATGTGTCCTTCCGGTCTGATGCTATGGTAAGCTAATTAACCACAGGACGTTGGTCCTCCAGCGAGCAGCAGCAGGCTCATATACTTTCAATATGGCTTTATTTATTCCTGGCAATTGACAAACTGTATTACTTCATGTTTGGGTCTGTTTTGTGGTTTAGTTACTGTGTTTTTATTCGTTACATCTTTATCGTTACATATAATACCTTTTTATACTCCTTTAGAAGGTGTGCTGTCTAAAGTTGTGGTGTATTTATTAGGAAATGTGTATTTATTAGGAAAACAATAGAAGTTGAGAGGAGCAACTGAAACAAAAACAAAACTAAATTGAAACTGAAATTTTGACCAGGTTTGACACAAAGTCAGTCACAGGTACAACCATGTAAAATGCTAAAGTTGTAAAATTTTAATGTTCTTTGAGCTTTCGGTGTAATAAAAAAGTATAATAAGTTTATACATTTTTCTTCTATTTGGCGTAACGTCATATGCGGACATGCCGGGGCCTATATAGGCTTTCGAGACTTTTTTCAGTTCCGTACAGTTCCGAGTTCAGTTCTGTTCAGTACGAGTTGACGACTGTACCATGGGATCGCCCCTTTATACATTACCGCATTCAATTTTAAAAGGATTTTGTGTAAAAATGAGGTTTTGGTTGATGTACTCTATTTAAGAAAAACAACAAAAAAACATCTACACAAAGTAGTTACGGGGGTTTTGCTAGTCAGCTTAAATCAATCACTGATTGTTGTTGTTTGTAAGGCCGGTTGATCAAACCTTCGTTCTGCTAGGACGAGTTACGTGGTTTGTAGGTGAGAATGTTTGTAGTTTTGGACGTGATTTAAATGATGAACTGATTGTTTACTAAAGATTGAGTAAATAACACTAGTAACTGGAATTCTAGAAGAAAAAACAAGGAATAGGTAAACTAAGGTTGAGTAGTTTTAATTGTAATAATGATTTATGTTTTTTTTTTTTTATATTTTACTTGTTTCTAATATTTAAGATTTTATAATTAGACTGCAAACTCCTCCAAACGAACGCACAACGAACCTTGGCTGCTCACAAAACTACAGTGCCTAATGGTACTTGTAATTCTGTGTTTAAATCTGTGTGGAGGGTACTGCGCAAACAGGTATCGAAATGTTCTCCAAAATCCTAGCCACTTGTGGCAACCGTCGCAAGGGATACTTTCGAAAGGGACTCTAATCGGACATTCTCCGAATTCCAACAATAAGTGCAGTTAGGGGTGTGAATGATCTCATTAAGTGGTGTATAATCCACTGGCAGGTGTGGATGCGGCTGGAATTAGTTTTCACGCCGGAAAACAGCCCTAAACTGTCATTGAGCTAACGGGCTTTGCGCATTCATTTTGTGGTGATAGCAAGTTTAGTTGCAATTGGAGGCGTTTTGTTTCAAAGTTAATAGTTGTAAATTCATGATTTGAATGTGATGATGGTCGTTTTGGTGGGGTGGATAGTTCCGTGATAATAGTTGAAATTATATATTATGCGGTGAATCGTTATAATTGCTCTGAAGCGGTTCAAATACGTATCATGCAGATTGTTCGTCAGACCGGTTGCATAATTGTAGGGAAATATAATTTACGCTTTAGCAACAGAAAACGCCAATGAATATTAATAAAGCAATACGGTGTTAAGAAACCGCAAGAGTGTTGTTGTGTTACAGTAAAGCCCACCTTTTTTGTTGCAATCGAAACTTCAATATCACGCGCAGCTACACTTGAATATGACCGTTTTATAGCCATAAATCAATCGACAACTGTGAGGAACGGCTTATCCCGGGCGGTACAGGGTGAAGGACTCCAGGTAATGCATTTTATTAAACGCTTCGATAAGAACAACAATGAAATGCATTTTGGGCAGTAGATGGTAGGGTGGGGGGTGTCAATATTTTTGCAATATATTATCAACTGTTTTTCAACTGTGAATCGGTGGTTTCGGTATCCGAAAACAAAAATGGAATAAAAATGATGTCCGTAGGAGTAGAAAACAAAAAAAGAGCAAATTCCACCCTCAGGCCATCACACGCACAAACGCAAACACACGTATCAATGGATTTTAACGAGAAAGTGATTGAGAGGCAGTAGCCTGTTGGAGGTTTAATTAATTTAAACAGGTGCGTACAGATTCGGCCATAGATCGGGCACTGCGCAGTGGAATCCGACGGCAGGCAAAAAGGGGACACCCAATTTCATCAATACACCAGCGAGCCCACCAGGCTTCCGGCGAGGGCGAGAAACTGTCAAAAAGATAATGCCAACGGATGAGTGCAAAATTTATGATTTTTTAAATAATTCGCTGCAGCCAATGAGGTGCCGCCGGGAGTGCCATTGCTGAAATTTTTGGTGTTTGTGACGGGACAGAAGGAAAAACGGCGGGCATGGGTTTTGTTTGAATATTCCAGTTTGTGTTTGAACGTTATCAGTGTTTTTGAAGTGCATTCCCCTTTTTACCCTTCTACCTTGCCCTTGATAATAGTGAAATATGGTGCAGCATGAACAAAAAGGATAAAATAGCAGATAAAGCTTTCGGCAGTTCAGACGAAAAAAAAAAGGTAACACCACTTAAACGTTGTCATTCACAGCTGACTTCTTGGCGATTGACAGTGGAACTGATTTGACTGGCGGTTAAAATCATGTCCCTGTCCGTATCACTGGGCTTCACTTGATTAACGGCCAGCGTGGAGAAGATTACACGTAGGTGGTCCCGCGCTTCACTTTTTACTGTTTGCTCCGATGCAGTGTGTCAAACGATGGAGCCTTGTGTGATAATAATTCAAACCGAATCAAATGCAGTCCAGCTCGAGCACGAGCTTCGTGAGCGATGGATGGGCAAACAATCGTTAAAAACACATGTTCCATTAACTTTAATAATGGTACGGGTAGCAGAGTGAAAATTGTGGGTATTTTTTTGCATGATGTGGTGGGAAGTTAAAAATGTAAAACATCGAAAAAAGAACATGTAAAATATGCGTACGTAAGAGTACAAGCCAAAAGCGACGTGAAATGTAGGCGGTAAAGGACACGAGACGAAACAGAAAGATAACAAAACATGTATGCAGGAAACGTATATTTGGAATCGGGGTAAAGGGTTTTTAGCAACATTATAGTTGTGCTAAAAATGAACCCCAATACCACCTACGTAGAGTTTGCTGTTGCGTTTTTCCATCACTAAAACTGCGATAGAATCGCGATGGTTATCGGACAAATTGCCAATGTCATTTATGTGTTGCCTTACTGCGGTTACCGTTGATGTCACCTCACTGTGATGTACGCTCACTGAAGCATGGACCATGTCTAACCCCAGAAGCATTCCAGAGATCGATCGCTCGGCCAAGTTGAAGCTAGATTAAAAGCTTAATGGCCATTCTTGGGACATTGCGTCACTGGCGGGACGTCGACGTGAGTGATAAAGCTGGGAAGGAATTCATAAATCAATTAAAATGCCAAAGCAACTTGAAGATGAAACTTTAGCCCATTTCGTCCCCGAAAGCATTCAAGCGGACCACTTGCTAGGGCGGCCAATGCGTTCGTCTGCGTGCAGGGATACGGGACATCTTCAGATCTGGTAATTGAATCAGATTGCAATTTGGTCTCATTTTAATTATTGTTCTTAAAACTCTCCGCCGAAACGAGCCCATCGTAGCCGAGGAACGGGGGGTTATGTTTGGACGCAGGCTAGGTACGAAGGGTACGGCGCCTGGAAAGAATGCGGACAATGATGCTCGAAGATGAGTAGAGTTTTGAAAAGGTTTCTTCCGGTAATCTTCAGTCTTTAAGACGACAGTTTCTTCACCCCGCCTGGAGGTCAGCTGTACGAAAGGAAATGGGAAGTAAAGATGTTGCTGCACGGCCTTTCTGTCAGGATACCCATGGAGCAGACTCCCTTCGCTCTGAAGCATGCACGGTTTTACTGCATTTGAGGCCGTTGCTAACATTTAAATTAGTAGATTAGGGCCACCGTGACATTTCCCTCCTGGGGCGTAATTAAAATTATCCTCCGAACGTTCCACTCGCACATCTTTTGGCGTAAATGGCGTTCGGTAGGAGACTGGGAGGATTGCTGACCGTGGACAATGTGTCACATCACGACGCAAACTTTAGCTTGCCACTCACACACTTTTGAAAGAGGACCCAGCTTGCCTTAAGGGCTAATTAATCCTCTGCAAATATTGACCGTCTTTTGGCGTCGCCAACAGTGACTCTTGATCGGATGTTTCATGGGGCCATTTCTAAGCCACAAGCAGAAACGAAGAAAAACGAAAAGGACAAACGGTAAAAACTGTTTTGCTTTATTGAGGCTATTCGCTGATACACTTCTTTGACGGGTTAATGGCGTTACAGTGATGTAGAAATATTTACAAACTTGAAAGACAAACTTTTAACGTGTTTATAAAGCGTCGCAGTAAATTAAATAGAAAATCAGGAGGGAAGTGGAAGGACTGCAAATTAGCATCATGGCTGCACGATGGTTCACAATAAAATGAACCCAGTACATTGTGCTTTAAAAACAATCTAAGGCAAATTCTTCTAACTTCGTGGTTTTAAAGATAGTAATGATAATTGAAACACATTTATCCGTGCTCATTATCTGTACATTCTAACTATTACTACAGATTGACAAAACGTGCTCATGCACATTTCAAACCATTGTAACGTACTCCATTGCTTAACTCTGCACGAAAGCAAGGGGCATCGAAATGTTGGACAGGAAATGGGATGGATTGAACAATAAATGGTCATTAAAAATGTATAAATGAAGCAATCCCTGCTGATTGCTTTTACTGATTGGCAAAGCAATGTATCATGAGTGTGGTTGGGTACAGTTTTGGTCAGAGGGTAAATCCATCAAAAAGCTGATTTCAGTTCAACGTACAAGTTGAATGCTTTCCGGTATCTGTAGAGTAAACAAAATTTAATTAACATAAAACATCGATTGTGGAACACTCCTACACACATTCACATGTGACAGATAGTGTTTATGATGATACGATTGAACCGATCCCGTGATACAGTCGTCAACTCGGACGACCTAACATCATGCCAGACGTGTGTTCAAGTCTCATATGGACTGCTCAATTCACCCCCCCCACCCCCCTAGCAAGTACTAACTATTAAGCTGTGTGATGCTAATTCCATTCCATCACTTGTCACTCAAAGCGGCTGGTTGTGCTCTCTCACTCTCCTATTTCCAAGTTGATTTTTTACCGCGATTTTCTTGTTGATTAAGGCTTGAATTGTTTTAGTTCGGTTCATTTGCACTCGCGCGTTCACGTATCACAAAATTTGTGAGGCACCTGTGAATTGTACGGTTCAACATATAAACATTGCAATCCGCCTGCGGTTGTTGTGACCACTCACTGTTCAGTCGAACTTTGCGCTATTTTGCGATGGCGTCTGTGATCTGTAAGAAATGTGAAGGTGCTATTAGCAACGATCCAATTCCGTGCTTCGGTATTTGTGAACACTATTACCACGATAAGTGCATTGGACTTTCAACCCCGCTCCTGCGTGATTTTAAGAAGTCACAAAATTTATTCTGGGCTTGCGCGGATTGTGCTCAGCGTTTGCGGGCCGTTGACACTTTACGCTTCTCGCACGGCCTTTCTCGTGACGCTGCCTACCTGTTGGAATCGTTGCAGTCCGATTTCCGCGATTCCTCACGTTCTGTGCAGGCGGCATCAGCTGGCTTGCGACTTGAACTTTCCTCTTCACTGGATTGTTTTAGAAACGAGATAGCTTTGATGAAACAGGAATCAGCATCGTCAATTCGTTCCGTGAAAGATTTCATCGACTCACTTACTGCTTCTCACTCAATGGAACGCAACTACTCACAGGCTCCACTACTCACAACGCTTGATGAAGTTAAGCATGGCATCAAGGAGCTTGATCTCATGCACCGTGAGCTTCTCACTTCCTTCAACTCACTAATGAACAAGCTCAACTCTCATCTTGCCACGCATATCACTACATCGAGTGCTCACCATTCTGCGATTCCTGCTACGCACTCAACGACCACGATTCCAGTTGCGGCCTCTAAGCTCACCCATCAAGCTGTTGGTGAGAATCCTTCTAAACGTCGATTGTTGGATCGCTCTCCCGACCCATCGCCTACCAATACCGTTACACGCGCTATGCTTTCATCGGGTACAGGGTTGTCCTGCAATAATATTACGACCGTTCCTGAACGCCCACCCCGTACTTGGGTCTTTATCTCCCGTATTGCTCCTGATACTCCGATTGAAGCGATCCGTGAAATGGCCTGTTCTAACATAGGAACAGACGACATCTTGGTATATAGCCTTGTACGGCGCGACCGGGATCTTTCTACGCTCTCCTACGTATCTTTTAAAATTGGTGTACCGGATTCGCACCGGGCTATTGCTTTGGCTGCTTCAACCTGGCCTCGCGGGATCTCTTTTAAGGAGTTCATCGACCTTAATCCCCGCTCCGTCAATGTTTGGCGACCCACTACTGCAGCATCCCTTGCACCTTCTGCGCCTATTACTCGTGAATCGGATCATCCTTCATCGCCATCTTCTATCAACCACACGACACAACTGCGAAACGCTGATTTCACTATTTCGCCAGATCATGGCCCTATGAGCTTGCCTTATACGCAGTACTTTCAGCAAGCGTAAACCGGCTGATCCGGCTGAAGATTCTCATGAACTACCGACTTTACCCGAATTGATGGAAGCTAACCCTGCATCTAATACACATAATCCGTCCGACTCTCTTTCGCCGTTAATAACTTGCAGCGAGAGCACTCCCGGCGCATCTCGCTCTCTCATCCCTTCGATCGATCTACTAAACATCTACTATCAAAACGTATGAGGATTGCGCACAAAACTAGACGAGTTACGCCTCTCTGTCTATCTGAACTTGATATGGATGTGTTGGTGTTAACTGAAACATGGCTCGATGGCTCAATTTCGTCCTCTCTTATCTCGGAGGATGCGTATGTCATCTATCGCTGCGACCGAAATTCTCTCAGCAGTAACCGTTGCCGTGGTGGTGGTGTACTCATTGCCTGCTCTTCCGTGCTGAACACGTCAACTTTATCACTGCCGTTCGACACGCTGGAGTCTGTTTGGACAATTGTTAAGCTTCAAAACCTTGCAATCTATATCGGCGCCGTTTACATTCCACCCGATCTGCGTTCTTCCGAAGAAGTCCTTGACGATTTGCATGAGAGTGTTAGTTTCGTTGCTGACAAACTTAAACCAAATGATCTTATAGTGTTACTTGGTGATTTTAATTCACCATCACTCTCCTGGCAACCGTTTGCATCGTGGGTTAATCACTTCATTCCTACTGGTGTATCTCGTGAAAATGTTTCTCTGCTTGATGGAATGTCGGTAAACGGTTTGCTGCAATTATCCGGCATAACAAATATACGCGGAAGACAATTGGATCTTCTATTTGCCAATGATGCCTTCTTGGAGCGCTGCTCCCCCGTCATAGCTTCACCTGTTCCACTCGTCGCGCTAGACAATCATCATCCTGCTCATGAGACAAGTGTGCTCCTTACGCACTCTCGCCCTGCATCCTCTCAACGTATACCTACGGCTCGTATGTTCAATTTTAGGAAACTGGACTACCAAAAGCTTCATCATATTTTAGCCGGTACCGATTGGTCCTTTACTGATGCTGACTGTGACATAAATCAAGCTGTAGCAGCGTTTACTAATGTAATCACTTCCGCCTTCCCTTCCTGCTGTCCTCTCCTATCCTGTCTACCGATCCCGTCTTCGCTCCTTTTCCGTACCATAAACTCCTTCCTACTCCTTCGTGAATAATTGTATACTATAGTCAGTAAGCACTATTGCTGTAACCCAACGTGGCCGAGCAATTAATAAAATAAAAATAAATAAATAAATAAATAAATAAATAAATAAGGCTCGAAAGCCTGTGTAGACGGCATTTCCGCGTAGGACGTTGCGGTAAATAGAAGAAGAAGAGGTTACAATTACGAAATTAGGCACCGGTTTGTACAATGTCATACTGTCGATTTTCATCAGGTATAGTTCATTCTGGACTAATGTAAGACGGTTAGATAAATAATAATTTTACAGGTACAGATCATTGGTTTAAGTGAATAATAAATAAAAGCTAATTACAGTGTTTTTCATTTGATAGAACAAAAGTATCAAGTATTATGACAAGCGTTGCTTCAGATGCTTCAGATCAGTGGGTACAGGCCAGGCAGCACTTGACCGCAACGGTTATTGTGCCAAATAAGAAGAATTAATAATAATAGCTGAGTTATTGCATCTTGCGAAAATTAGCTGCAACATATTCATAAAATGATATTGTTTTCATTTTTGACAATTTTTTTCTTTACTCCATTTCCAACCTCTAAAACTAACTTTGCAATTTTACCAACAAAAAGCACCAAAATCAATGAGCAGCTCTGTCCTGTTCGAAAAAATTGTTTTGAACGAGGACAGTAGCTGCGAACGAAAGGCACGCTGAACCGATGAATTCGATGGAATAGAATAAGGAAACATGCTGGATAGCCTGCTACACCACGTATTCTTTGCCAGGGCTGCGGTTTTCGTTTTTGGGCAGATGGGACGGTTTGAATGTGGACCGACGCCGTTGAATGTTAGACGATGACTTCGGGCAGACCACTGATGCACTTTCAAGGTTAGAGAAGAAACATTCTTGACGAGAGCTGCCGTTCATACGTCCCTACGTTGATTCAGTAAATTCCTGACCAATTGGCAACCAAATTGATACCGTTAGCTCGATCCGCAGACTTGGGGAGCGAACGGGCTGCGAAAGAAGAAATGCACTTCGGGGCATCATTCGAAGTGCTACCGGACTTGAATATATTATGCTGCAGCCTGTTTTGCGCCCATGTTTCGGTTTCGGATGATCGTTTCATCGGAAGAAAGGCACCGGCTGGTTTTGGCAGGAATCTTTTGGAAAGCATTTCTGCTGGATGGTTTCGGCCACAGTTGCCAGTCCTTCATCAGACGGGCAGCTTTTAAATTACCGACCCGGAGTGAATGTTCCGTTGGCGATGGCAGCTAATCCGGCCTGCGTTTGGATGCAATTACAAAAACAAAAAAAAAAAAAAACGGAAAGGAAATTGCTATCGAATGCTGCATGTTGCATGTGAGTTGTCCTGGGGCGGTGAAAAACTACTACAGCTACTTTGTGCAGGTTTTGCAGTGGTGGCATTTCGTAGAAAAACCACACAAGGACGGTAGGAGTGAAATTAAAACGGTTGTTTGAGATCAATAAACAGGATGATAGAGAGGCGGTTATTTTCGCTGCTGGCGTTGGGGTACCTTGAATCATTGCACAACGTTTGTATAAGCTGGTTTGCAACAAAGCGTTGGTTGAGTTTGTCGATTAGTTTTGATTTCATAATTTCATCAAACTTGAAGATGAACAAATCGTGACAAGCACTGCATGCCATCAGTTGGGAATTAATAACCGTTTTCTATTCTACATGATAATGACCGTTGTTTAAAAATAGTTGATTATTTTTTTAGTGTTTGATATAGATTCGAATTTTGTTGGTAAGAGACGTTGTTTTAATTAAAAACCATTTTACGACTAATCTAATGTTGTCATAAAAAACCATAAATTGTTTATTGACCGATTATTTGTCTTCGGGCCTTATGCCAACCATTCTTAATATCTTCCAACAGTTAGAACAAACGATTGTTTAATTGAAATGACAGGAAAATGCATTGTTTCCTGTAGAAGCAATGCTGAGTACAGGTTCCTTCTGGCATAGATCCCTGTTTGATGTTGGAAAGCATGTTCTGAAATATAAAAAAGTGAAATCGTACCGGCTTCAGAGAGCTGTTTTGCGGGGTTTGAAAAAGGAATCATATGAATGGAGCGTTCCCAAACTACGTACAGTATACAGAAAAATCGACCAGCTTCAATGTGTAACCGATGGGATGTGAAATTAAACAAACATCAACGGTGGACGAGCGCCAAGGGGAAGCGATCGTATAAAAACGTATCTATCGATTCGGATTGTACGTTTCAACGATTCTGTTTACGCAGGACCCAGGAGAGTTCTACGAGCAATGGTTTCAGGTTTGCTGTTCGATAAAGCGTTGCGATAAGTGTGCAGCAAAGGATGTATCGAAATGCAATTTCCATTGCAGCTGGAGTGGTTTCGATAAATCTAAATATTTACTTGCTTTTGTACCTTTGCGAGTTTGGTTAACTTTTCTTGTTGAAGTTGCAGTCCTTTATCACGGGCAGTGAAATCGGTATCGGCAGGGAAATGCTTTCGACTGTGAAGTGAAGTAAATATTAGAAATCACAATACGATCTCAATACTACAGTTCGAATTACTTTTGCTTTCCTTCCTAAAGCAATTAGAAAATAAAAGCGGTAGACTTTCACTGAAATAAATCAAATTTAAGTACATTGGCCGTCATTTGTATATTTGAAAGCTGTGTTATCTGATCTGAGCTTATGTGTATCTTATTCATGAAATACATATATGGATAGGATTTTCAAAAAGAGCAAATCATATTCGAACAATTGAAATGATGTAACATAAAATAAATCGTCTTATTAAAAAAAACGAAAAATCTCATACTATATCCTCCTTTTTGTAGGGGATGAACTTTACTTTACAAACATGCCCATCATGGGCTCAAGTCCCGTATGGAGCGTGTCTCCAATACGTGGGATTGTCTATCTTGCTATGGTATGCTGATTGACTATGCTGCGTATGCGACAACGGTTGCTGTGCCGAAGATAAGGGGTAACATCACAGTCCATTGAAAAAAATTAAGCTGCTATAAACATTACAATATCAGTCACAAGCGCATGCATTTAAATTTATTGTTTTTCTTTGGCTTGTGCGAGCTAGCACCGACATTGTATCATTCTTATTTTCTTTCTCTTTCTCTCTTTTAATTCGCGATCGATTCGATTATCCGGGTAACTAGACGGATTATCCGATAATTATGCTTTGACAGCTACACCCTATGATTGTTTACCAATGGATACCCAAGCTAAACGTAAAATTAGCCGTGATTGTGTCATCTACTGCAAATTACTCATGCCGTAACCCGGAGTAGGAATTGATCGACTTCAAAAAGGTATAAAATATAAGTACAAGTGAAAATACATTGAAGAAAGAGCAGAAGAACTAGAAGAGGCCATCATCCGATGGTCTCCTTCTCTAGAGTGTGCCATGATCAAGAATTCTCGTGCTTGTCCTTCCGTAGAAGTGTAGAAGTATCTATCACACGATCACAGCAACCATTGGCATTTGGGAACTGGAACATGAGCTGTGAAAATTTAGTCATTTGTGCAACAACCACCACCGAAGCTGGACGGAATATCTGAAATCCTTGAAAAACTTTCGAATCAGTTACTTTGTGTAATGGCGCCGTGGAAAAAGCGAACGAAACATCGAATCACAGAAGTACAGTGTGTGTAAATTGAATCGAACCGAAGGCAGTTACAACATTCAAAGTAACACGTAAGTTGGTAAGTTTATTAATATTCAGAAGTGAACAATCTCAAACTTAATTTTCCTAACTTTTAAAGTGATCGATATACGGCTGCACGCACAATGAATGGAACAATTGCGCAGTAAGCCTGAAGTGTTGAACTAGAATGTACGGGAAACCATGTACTCCGGAGTGCGGTAGAAGGTAAGTGGCTTTTTTCATCGTTTGTAAAATTATTCGTAATGTTCAACGAGATCTGTTCATTTAAAAAAAAAAAACATTTCTCTTCTGACGACCGTGTAGTCTGTCAAATATTTGTGGTCGTTGGGCTATTCCAAGTCAAAGCAAATTAGTGGCAAGTGGACTATCACTTGCACAGGGTTCCCTTGTGTAAGTTACCGACGGTACATAGTATAAATCGCAAGGGAAAAGAAGATGGCAGGAGGTGGTACATACGAAATCTGGACACAGTTTTGTGGAAGACAGGAGCGAAGGACGGACGTCGTCGGATCGTTCCATCATCACTTTCTTCCGCTAGACCGTTTTGCACTGTCAAGCACCCACCAACGCCATTCTTCATAGCCTGCTGCTTTGTCCTATTTCCCCTTCGCTGTGGCAATGAGCATTCTGGACCCCGCGTGATATGCTCTTGACTTGCAGGGAACAATCGTCACGCTAGCGGACACAACTGTCAGCATCGCAGACAATTTATGGCGCATTCCATGGGAATGTTAGTGTGGCAATTCGCGAACATTCAATCCCTCCCATTGCTGGTCTCCAGTGGGTCGAACCAGCCAGCGGCTGCTGCTTTTATCTGTGTCTGTAATTGTGTGTGTGTGTGTGTATTAGGATTTTTTGTGTGTTTTTGGTTATGGTCGAATCCGGTGTCTCGTACCGTTTAACCTTCCGCCTGGCACTCGTCTACATTCCAGGTGGGGGAACCGGGGTTCAGTGATTGATTAGGATCATTGGCTGCTATGGCGCGCTGTTTCACTGGATTGAGCGGGTGGGTTAAAGCTGCGACGGATGTTGCGAATGAGTTTCAGGATCGGGCAGGTAACGTTTTGCGGTCCAGTTTCTTTTCGGGCGTGCGAAAACCTCACACCAACGGAAACCCCCTTGTCTACGCTCAACAGGTTAAAGAGCCATAACGTCCGTCGAGTTCGTCCTTTCGTAGAGTTTCGTAACGGCCCGAAATGGAAACAGATTGTCATATTTTTGCCCGAGGCACCTTCTGCTCTCGATTGTTTATTTATTTATGAGACGAAGAAGCTAACCATCTTTGGGACTTTTACTAGAATGAATGAAACACACGCTGCGTCGCTATCACTGGTCGTGGAAATGAAACGTTTTATTTAAGGTTATAAATATGGTAGCCCTATCGTTCATCTTAGGGATTTTAGGATCATCGGGCAAGGCAATGATTGCATAAGAAGCATCATTTTAAACATGTCAAACCTTGGAACAACTATTCTAAGCATGATATGTGTGATGCTAAGATGCTTTTTGAATTATAGCTAGGAAACCATCAGGCTTATCATATTCGAGTCGAGAGATTCGACTCGATTGCTCTTTGTAAGTTGTATTTTGTCTTTAAATTGTAGTAGAGAAAATCCATAGCAAATCGCAGTTGGCGTCAGATCGCCATAACCATTCTTTTAAATGTATGCTAGTCAGTTAAAATGACTTTCATGGCTTTTTCGTGATTTTGTTTAATTAACTTAGAGCGTATTAGAAGACAAGTGTTCATTGTTGTAAATTGAAAAAAAAAATACTTTGTGATTTTTGAAACATTGTTCCTTGTCCATTTCCCATTAGGGGTTGTCGAGTAGCTTCAATCGATTCCCTAATGGACATAACACAAACACATGAACATTAGTTCATGTCTAAAGATCTACTACTCGACACGTTTCTATGGAAACAGCGAAAATACTTTTAGAAAGGAAGGTACCTGGATTGAAAACTGAACCATTTTTTCCTTAGCAAAATGTAAAATTATGTAATGGGGCTATACAGTTGTAATGCTATACACTGTGTACATTTTAATGAGTTATGAAGTGTTTTTTTTTTTTTTTATAACCAAATGGTTGTTTTGAAAAATTCATAAAAAGTGAATATTTAATTAAATCTGATATTTTTTTCTGAATATTAAAATTCCAAATTCTTAAACTTTTTGACAGGTCGACGTGTTTTCGAATATTAGCATTTACGCATCGCTGCAGTGTGCCAATGCAAAAAAACCTACTATGATATCCGTTCCCATTTGAAACGAGCGCTGTCGTGGCACCTTGTTAGGCCACCCTGCTATCGTCATAATCATCACAGGCAAATTGGGGGAATGTGAAGAATTGCAGTAGAGCGGTGTTAGGCGGGGACAGTATATAATGAAAAGGGGCTGTAGCAAAGCATTATCAGGGTAATGGCGCTAGCGCATTTGTGAGCTCAAAATGGTACGATGCATTGTTGCAACTAGGAGCCGTCCGATGAGCAGTACTAATTTTGGTCTTTATCCCAACCCACGGGAGTTCGGTGGCAGGTTTAACGATGCTGACGCAAGGGTGGTAAGCTCAAAACCAGAGGAGTGATGTCCACGAGTGGTGGTGGGTGTATTTGATGTCGAATCAAATCAACCGTTTCCACCGTTTGTCGGCTGCATACTGGGGGTGTCTCGTTTTGAGCATGCTGGGTGCTGATTATTACATGATTAATCTGTTGCCCATAATCGGATTTTTGCGTCGTTCGTTTTTGTAGCGTGAACGTGGCGTTGCATGCAGATCCCGCACACATCCCCGGCATGTCCGATACTCATCGGTTGTCCATCTGCATGGGGGAATTATATTATTTTTGACTTGTTTGCTCAAGGGCCTGATTGGAGTTTGGAGCGTGCCCGGGCAATCCATTCGAATCACACCCTACCCGATTGCTCCCGGAGTGTTACTGTTCCAGGCAAAATATTGTAGTATAATGTTAGCTTACCTTTTTCGCTTTTACCTCGTCCTCAGTTTTGTTCATAGTATGTGCACATCTCTACGCTCGTTAGAAGTAGCAGCAATTGTAGAATTGTTGGGCTCTCATAAATTTAATGCCAGAAAACCAGCAACACTGTTTGCCATCATATGAGGAGTTGGGTGAAGGGTGTGAACATTGCTGTAAGGGATTGCTTTTTCCAACTGAACTAGCAGATCACCATGGACTTGGAAATTACAAATGAAATCAGGGTTGACTTCATCTCATGCAGCAAGACGTGTTTGATGTGATTGAATTTAAGTGTATTTTTCTAGATTAATAACACTATGAAGCTATTATGTTCGAGTGGTAAGCTATTCATATCACGTTGGATGTAGTGCTAGGTAAAGATTAGGAAAATAAATTAGAAAGAAAATGAAACAATTGAATCGAACCGATGTGGTGTGGTAGTGGAGTGCTTGGAAGCAGTGCATCATCTAGACTTTATTTGTGTCTTTGCTGACTTCCATTGTATGAAACATGATATAAATTAAATGATCAAGCCTAAAAAACCGAAAATTCTAGCTGTGACCGCCTTTTTGTAGCTCTTTTACATAACTTTCAATTTTCCGGAAACCGCCGTCAGACAACCGCTAGTTAGCAAATGTCGAACCTGCATTACAATTAGCCGGCCAAATGAAACCATTAGGCCGTGGGGCGCCCGACATTCTGGCCGGGTTTGTCCGGTTGCCAGATTAGCTATTCCGTTCAATGTGTACATCTAATTAATACAACTATTACTTCAAGTTACCATACCGTGCTAGGACGACGAGCCGCTGTTGTGCTTCGGCATCGTGGTCGACTGTCGCCGTGTCCTCACTTGCGGCACGTGCGCATCCCGGAACGTTCCAATCACTTCGTACCGCGGTTTCGGCTGCTGCTTGTTGTCCGCCGTAGGTTTCTGGGACGTTTTGCGC
Source organism: Anopheles arabiensis (assembly GCF_016920715.1). Lineage (NCBI taxonomy): Eukaryota > Metazoa > Arthropoda > Insecta > Diptera > Culicidae > Anopheles > Anopheles arabiensis. The sequence goes on along the minus strand of NC_053517.1, from coordinate 42,779,884 downwards.
ACTGTTCGCGGCTGTCCGTGCAGATTTTTCGAGGTGGCCACCAGCTCGTACGGTGCCAGATCCGCATCGGGGAGCGACAGCTGGCGAAGGTTTGCTGCCAGTTTGGAATTCAATCGGTGGATGGTCACTTTGTCCTTGGGTAGCTTTGTTTTGACCATTGCTGGCGTTGCCTTCTTGGGGTAGCGCTGCTTTTTGCTGGTCCCAGGGGAAGTGCCATGCAGCAGATTCGAAGATGCGGTCGTGGAAGCGACCGTGTTGGAATTTTTGGAGCGTTTCGAGAGAGCGGTAGCAGCCACGAGTTGGGCCTGCTTTCTGGCGATCCTGTTTGAGTGGTACTTTTTCACCAGCGTCGATGTGATGTGCCCCGGCAAGGGCTGCGGTTTCAGTTCGATCCCGCCACTCGCGTTCGACCGTTCGAGCAACCCTGCATCGGCGGGCATTATCACCAGCTCCTCGCTTACATTGCCTGCCGTGACGTCTGCTTTATTGGAGCCTTTGGATTTGACCAGCAATACGAAATGATAGGAGCGGTAGGCGGACGAATCCCTGCCCGATTTGCTAGGCTTGGTCGAGCTTGTGACGGATGATGAGCCGGGCAGGTGGATCAGAAAGCTTATCCCTAGCAGCCACAGTATGGCCGGTGCGTAGAGTGCACGGAACCGCAAGACGGTACCGTTGGTAGCCATTATTCGTTGAACTGTCGCGTGGCTGTACGCGGTGGGGGCTTTTAAAGCGAATGGCCGACAGCCGTCGCCCGGTCGGGCTCGTTGACCGGGTGGTTGCGTAAGAGAGGGCAAGCCAGGCAGCCGGGTTACGTGACCAATGCACAGCTGTTGCATCCCACTTCGGTGCAACACGCTGCTGTGTGCTAGATTGTAACGAAATGGAGCACGTCCGTTGGTGTGAGGTCTTTTTTTCGGTTTTGTCGCGTGCGGCCGTTCTTTCGTGCGCTGCTGTTTTGGCTACGGAAAGCCCTGAATATTATGAGTTGGTGTGCTAGTTTCTTGATCCGGAGTATGGGTCAAACTGTGGCGAGAGTGGAGTGAGCGCAAAAGTTACCACAATGTTAGTGGATATGTTCAGCCCCGGAACGGATTATGCCAGAAGGCTAACAGACACGACCTGTCTGCGGATGAATGACTAAGTTATGAAGCCCTGCGATTCATAAGCAAGGAAGGAATAAAACAAAATGCGGAACTCGAGCTCATCGCCGTGAAATCCCGATGTCTCATGTTCAAAGTGCTGTGCATAATATTTCATGTTTATGAGACATGTTTGTAGGGAAGCGGGTTGTTGAATGCTTTGCGTAGATTTTTTGAAATAATCGCTATATCTGACTTCAAAAAAATTATGCTACATTTACTGCAATCGATTATCTCCGTTATCGAGTGTCTCCTTCGACCACGGTAGGGGTTCCTTCCAGAAAATGTAAGTTTTCTATCCAAACTATGAAACATTAAAGGCCTAGTGAAGGTCTGCAAGTCATCCGTTCGTGCAGACGTCCGTAAAATGAATTAGTTATGAATATTTTATCCTGCACATAGGCACACCGAAATTGGATAACGTTCTGCCGCTGACGGTTCTATCTTTCTTTGCCCCACTACACGCACGAGAAGTTTGACAGGCATCATTGTTGCCCCTGGAGCATCAGGGCTGGCCAACCGGTCGGTACACTAGCCCTCGATGGCCCTCGTTTTGGGGGTTACAATTCTTTTAGTACAATCGTAGCCGTTGTTGTAATTTGACTGACGAATCGATTTTATGTCAGTCCAACGTATTGCGGTTCAAAACACTTGAGCCTAGCAGGGCAAATAGTTTGTTGTTGTTTACTCAGAACAGTGGTTAGGCCGGTGGGGGAAGAGGTTTTCGTTTTTAGCGGACCCGTTGTAAGATTGTGCAAACGCTTTTGCTTGAATTTCCCCAGAGAATGGTAGGCTTCGGGTGGGATGATGAGTCGTCAGGATTGTCCAGGGTGATGCGTTAAAGTAAGGATATAAGAGTTTTCCTGTCTGTTAGTAGTTGAGTTTGCATGGATATTACATAGGTGCTTTTGTTTTGGTCATCCTTTCTTACGTTTACATATACGACCTACTGTTATATTCTTGATTAAGTATTTGTTTTTAAAAATGAATCTTCTTGATATCTTATTCATAATTCAGAATCTAAAGAAGCGTTAAAGTTTTGCTCTTGACGATTCTTCCGTTTCGTTTGTTGGAATATTATGCGAACTACTTTTCATGTTTTCTTCAGAAGTCTAGGAACAACGCGGTTCATCATAATTATGATGCGTTTGGAATTTGTTCAGAACTCTACCATAAGTAAATTCAAACTTTTTGATTAAATCGACGAAGAATCGGCCATCGGACGATACGCAGTGAAAGCAAAATATTTCAGAAAGTTTTATGCAATGACAAGTTGATGAATTTTCGGATAAATGATCCGCTACTTTAACCATAACACCGTGTCGAGAACCAAAGCGGTAAGAAACAACCAAACACAAACAAACCCAAACAATTTCGAGCGGCATTTCACTTATTATTGAAATACGTTAATCATATTTGAAGCGGTAAAGCGTACATTCGGGACATCCTTTCGCATTTTTTCCCGCTTGCTGCAAAGCTATTCGGTATGCTGCGGGAAGAAATATTTCCATAATTAACATAACTTCTATCGCAAAATTCTACCAAACTACCACCAATGTTGTGCTGCTGAGCACACTTTTCATACATATTCGCCTCATGCCATTGACCGTACCCCGGATCGTAATGAAACGGCACGATTATGTAATGAGCTTTGCAAGGCTGGCCAGCACAGAGCGACGGTTCCGTACAATCTCCGCAGTTGGCCGTTGTCGAAGTTGAATCGTTACCGGGAATGTGCAGATGTTGGTGGATTACGGTATGGAGATGAGCGCAGTTGAAAAAAAAATGCTTCCCATTTGCTTGTTTGCGATTGCGATAATGTAAAGTCCATTCTCGTATCGCCATTCTGCGTGTGTGGGGGGGGCGGTGTTTGTGCGAATGTTTGTTTTTCCACCGGTGGTGAGTACTGTGGCGCCGGCACCAACGTGCTGTTCGGGGTAGGAATTTTATTTTTCAACCTGACGCTCTCTCGACGATGATGATGTTGATGAGGGTTGCCGTGTCCGGGAGAGCGACATGGCGGAAATAATTGCTCCATAAAGGATTTATTTATGTGGTAGACCGCAAGTTTAATTGAAGGACTGTGTAATGAGCACGGTGCGGGTGGAATGATAAAGTAGTCGAATTATGAGGGTTGGCCTGTTGTATTGTTTGCAGTGCATGCCACACTGGATGTGGTTGCAGCAGGTCGGCACTGGTGGCTCGTCCTTGTCTGAGACTGATACGGCCGTGCCCGGTACAGTTTGGTCGGAGTTTGAGTTGTGCTGCGGAATTTCGCTTCAGCTGGAATGCAAAACATTACCTAGGCTTTGTTTTTGGCTTGTAATGGTTTTGCGAAGCATAATCCGTGGTTCGTTTCTTTGGCAGTGCTCGCTGGATATTAAATGCGTTTACGATCTCGATGGTTTTGGAAATTAAAAATGTGATGTAATGCATCCTGCTTTCTCGAGCAATGAACTGTGCGAGCCTTTTGCAGGTGTTTGTAGTCTGAAACTGGTTCTCCCTCTGATGAAGTTTCTTAATTGCTCATAAAACAAAAAGCCTGCGAGCCGATCTTTTCACGTTATTTGTATGTTTTGTCAAAAGGTTCAGTCTTCCTTTTTCGTAAACAACCCCCCCAAGCCACGTTGGGCCGGAGCGTCCGAATGGGTTGTATGTCTTGCTGCCAACAAGTATGTTTGCCTATCGCCATTTCGCAGTGCCAACCTTTTCGGTGCTTCGGCACGTCTCCGTTTTGCCGCGTGCGCGCGCCGTACACCAATACGCTTAACTGCCATCGCACAAGCGCTTTCGCTGATTGATGGTGGCTGCAAAAATCTTCAGCCCTCCTTCCTGCCCGGCTGCAACGCAAATGCTTTTCACCCTCTCCGTTTCAAATCTCGCAACATATTCGTACCGTTCGGCATTGGCAAACAGCAATTTCGTTTCGGTCGGCCGAAGAAAAGACAGACACCGAGAGAAAACAAGTTCTGTGGAGTGGTTTCTGGCCAGCCCCGGCTAGCTTGTCCCGGTACATTGCGGGTTTCATTACTCCCCGGTGGGAAAAGGCAAAATATTTGCTCTAACGACGAAACTCTTCCGCCATGCAGCGCCCGACCGAGCGCTCCGTTCGGGTCGACGCAGCGCTTCTCGGAGTATAATGAAGACACCCGCCATCATCATCCGCCCCCAGTGTGTTGGCAGGGGCCGGTCGATGCAGGCAGCAGGCCCTGTGTCAGCAAATAATATTTTCTCATCAATGCCTCTTTAAAAGAAAATGCTCCAACTCTATCTAATGAACAAACATTGGCATCGTTTGTCAGCGACGTTTTCGGGCGAGTCAGCTTATTTTGTGTTTGAAAGCAGTAGCAGCAGCACCAGCACTACCGACGATCTTTGGAAAAGGGGGTGCGATTCTTCAACACACCGCTGGGGGATCTAGGGGTGTAAGAATATCTTCGAACGTGGTTGCCTTGCCAAATTCTTTAACGCCAAATCCTTAAAGTTAGGAATATTTTGCAGATAGAATGAGCATCGTGAGCACTAAGTGCTTGCAAATATGGTTGCTTTTACCCTCCACATTATGTTGATTTTTGAAGCAAAATGATGTCTGCTTTCCAATTTTCTGATGAAACCCAAACTCTCTTGTTCAACCTTTTCTCGAGCCAATCTACAGCGCAGCCCCAACAAAATACTGAAACATCAAAATTACATCGTATACTGTAGAGGGTCGGCCTCCACACTCATATGTTAAGATGAGCCAATGTACAAAGTTTATGCAACCCAAAAAAACCTCCCCGCCTCCCCATTGCACTGAAAAATGTCGCAAAAATATGAAAGAATATCTCCCAAGTACGAGGATTACGGGTCAGTAAATATTTGCTCCGAAACACAAAAACCATCGCTCGCGCGAACATTCGTCAATATTTGCCGGGCGAAAAGAAGATGTCCCAGGCGCGTTTCGGAGCAGTTTGTGAAGGTTTTTAACGGCGTTTTTATTTCGTGAACACATCCCATCTCAACATAGATGTGCATCGTTTTTTTTCGCCACCGCTGCTCGAGAGAAATTGAAAGAATTTTCATAAAAGCCTACTAGTAATACCCTTCAGATGCCGATCTATGATGGGGGATGTATTTGTGTGTGTGTGTGTTTTTTTTGGTTGCTAAAAGCAGGTCCTGTAAGACCCGGAAATTTACCCGACCAGTTGCTTTCCCCCTATAGGCATGCCAGCCCTGGGGGTGGCATGATAGATGGGAACGCCTTGCTGGTTTACAGCGCAGTTTTTTTTAATTTCTTCAAAATTTTGTATCGTAATACCGTCGTCGTGAGGCGGAACGGTTTGTCAAGAGAGACCGGTAGCCGTGGTGTATTTTGTCTATTGAAAGTATTACGTCGCTGCTATGGAGAATGTGTTCCTAGCAAGTAATTATCGTAATGCAGTCCCTTTTTCGTGTGCTTTGTTTGCGTTTTGGTTTGTTTGCACGCATCTTGCCTAATCTTTATTTTAGGGCACCAAAAAAAAAAAAGCTTTTCTCCTTCTCGTACAATGGGTGGGTGATGGTAATGTAGCTACCGATGATGCTGTAGCAATCTTTTCAGCGGTCGACCGGCTGAGAAGGCTTTTACTTAAGATTACTGTATTGCAGATTGGAGATAAAGCAGGACAAAATAGCGCGCCAAAGATATGAATCGAATTTCGTCGCCTGCTCGAAACTGGTTAAATTGTATTTGTGCGAAGAGCGTGTTTTTGGTTAAATATTTTCTTGGCAACACCAACCTAACACGCGGTGCGAATACTATCTCTCGATCGCGAAATATTTGCTCTGGCGCCGTCGAAAGGATGCTGTATGGGTGGATTGTGTCGTTTTTGTTACGTAAAATGCAATGAATAATATCATTTGGTGGGTAGAGTAGCGTTTTGTTTCCGCTCTGCTTTGAATTAAAACTGCTGGTTGTTTTTGCAAGCAAAAAAAGTTAATTCAAACGATTAAAAATTCAACAAATCGGCACCGGAAAGAGTTAACCGCTGTGGCCATCATCGAACGAGTTGATTCGGGTTGGATTTGTCCGCAGGACAGAGTCTGTGCTCCTCAAAGATAATGGGTAGGATTTTAGATTGGTTCAATGATCCAACCGGTAATGTAAGAGGAAATATGTGGCTAGCGAATTATGTTTGTTACGCAGACACCTTTGGAAAATTGTACAAATCAGAAATAGATTACATTTTTCATCCGCTGGTGGTGCAATGCTGGAACATTCAGCAAAGAAGCGTAAAAATATATCGAAATATTGTAGCAAAACGGCAGAATTGAGAATCTTTTATAATTTCCTGTTTTAGTAAGGAATGTGTTGCTCTATTATTTTATCTCATCGTTTTTTTTATATATAATTTGTGTATAAGATTAGTTAAAAAAGGAACCTTTAAAACACTTATGGTCAAAAAATGTGATTAGAGCTTCCCACTGTGTGTGTACTACCGCCGTCGCTGATGATAGATTAAAGTAAAAAAGGAAATGTGATGATTTTTGTTATTGAATGAGTCGTCTGTCATGTGCTGGAGGACGATTTTCCCGGCCAATTTGCACCGAAAGTCGACAGAATAGGAGCACCGGTAGATTATCGCCGATAGACAGAGCCGATGTTTACGTTTGTCTGATGAGAAAATGGAAAATCCGCGAAAATTCCATTTGACGCGCGTTCTGTTGAAATAAAACAGCAAAAAGGATTCTGTTTTTTTGTTGCGTCGCATGTGCCCGCTCGGTACGATCCTTTCCTGCTGTCTTCACCTTCTATTACTGTTCAGTGGAATGATAGATAGCATTAATCGGTCGGTGAGAAGAAGGCGACGGAAAGGTCGTGTATGATTAAGAGATCGTGTGATTTGAATTGTGGCTAGACCTATGTGAATGGGAGGTGCAGAATGAAAAACGAAGAGTGTATTGAAATTGCTTTCTGTTTCGAAGTCGTACCACAGGGCTATAGTGAGTCTCCGTTTGGATGGTTCTTGCAGTCAAACGTTACCATTCAGAATCTATTTTCTCATTTGGCACGCGAAAGGATGGTAGCATTTTGGAATTTGCGTTACATGTAAGGTGAAACAAAGTGAAACCGGAATGAATCAATTTGATGGTTGGTTGTTTATTTGCAACTTGTGTACTGATACGATTGAATATCCACACAGTGTTTTGATGAACTATTTGATTTTATTCCATCAAAGGATGTAGATAAATTGCCTATTGCCTTGTTTCTTTATGTTTTAAATCTAGAATGATGACTCATCCTCAAAAGATGAACGAAATTAACGCAAAGCGATTAGTCAAAGATGGCATGGATAATTAGTAGTAGTAGGACAAGCTTGTCAAAACGAAAACAAAGCATGAAGCAAGTAAAACATTGTTGTTTTGAAGGGTTTTAGGATATCATTCCCGAGGTTTTCCTAAGAATTCCATCTCGTTGGAGCATTGTTTCTATTATTTTTAGTCAACTATTTTTTGGTGTAGGTAGGTACGGTAGATATGGTATTTTAATAATAAAAACACTGTGGAAACTCGTAGTCTGTAAATGGATAGAAGCGATCAGCTTATTGATAGAATTTCATTACTCTTAGGTGTGGTTTTTGCACTTCTGATTCATTATAATATCGTTGTCCCGGCCATTGCGGTTGATGGATTCTCAATGCATTGCTTAACGATACATTCCGCCAGCGTGGTAGCAATAGGCGCAAAAGGGACACATAAAAAAAGCAGATGATATAATCAAATAATTTTCGACCTGCTTTATGCATTTGCACACGCGTATGCAGTGAAAGCACCGTGGCATGGTACCAAATTAAAGAAAACAATCCATTTATTTTTAAACATCATCGCAAAGAGAATGAATAATGGTTGCGCAAAATACACTTGCACAGATATCCCTCCCAAAAGAATCCAACACACATATTTGAGCGTCAGGCTCGTGTGCACGGATGGAAGAGGAGTACTGATGGCACATTAAGTAAAATTTGTTTTTAATGAATTTTAAATCAATTTTTACGAAATTAGCACTAACCACACGGGTGGCTGGCTCCGGTAGCATAACCGGTTGTACGCATCGGTCCGTATCCAACAATCCTGTTTCGGTCTCGCGGGAGAATACTCGGAGGAAGGATTGTAATGCAGTTAAACAACGCAATAAAAAAAATCAGGCTGAAAGTTTCTCTATGCCGAGCGTTCCGCCACGCTAAACCTGTGGCAGCACAATGTCGTCGTAAGTCCTTCGGGGTGGTCAAACCGGGGGACAAATCCTTCGCGACATGCCGCGACCAGTCAGCAAGTTGGCAAGTCCGGCCAGTTTTCAACTCGGTTTCGGTTTCGGATGGAATTAATTAAATAATTATGTCCCTCAGTGTGGAAATCAGCTCCACCAAGTCGGAGTTCACAGTTGGCGGGATTGACCATTGTTGTTTGGCAGTGTATTTGTAGAAATTTAAAATGGGTTGTGATTTTGTTTTTGTTTCGTGCAATTTTCCGGTGAATGTATAAAAGTGTACAGAAGGAGAACGAGAATAGCTGGAGTGACCTTTGAACTGTAGGGGGCAATGAAAGTGCTGCTTTCCAACTTTCGGTTGCACTACAAGGCATGGATCATCCTGAAGCTCATGGTTGCTTTCGATAGTATCATCGCGTGTCCAGCGTTTTTAAGCGCAAGTAAAAACTTAATTTGCAAAGTAATTATTAGAGCTGTTTAATGCTGTAGCTGTGGTCATAATTTCGGGCGTAGGACTTCATTGTGGTGACAGCGGAGAGTTGTGTCCACGTTATTTCATGGATAGTTGGAAGAATAACTTTTTCGTCGTTTCGCTTATTTAATTATTCTAATGAAATCTATGGCGATATATTGTGGGTTGTAAAATCTAGCAATAAATGTTTGCAAAGTTAGGTAAACAATCCCTCGTTATTTTTTCGTTGATAAATGTGCATAGTATATTTACTTTTTTTTGTATAAATTTCAATAAAAACCGTGGGCTAAATCATACATTCAATAATGCAACTCTCGAATGTTGAATGTTTAAATTGAGGGAGTAGTGAAAACAAATTGCCCAAATTAGCATTTGTTTTTGCCTGAGCGATTACAAACAAAAAAACGAATCAAAAGTTCGTGTCCAAGAATTAATTTCTCGCTGTATTTTGAAATAATTATGATGCTGTTCAAGAACACTTGATGGACAAACAACAACAAAAAGTAATAATACCATCACCAAAGAAAAATGTTGATGACAAAAAATCAATCAACGAAAACCGAGTAATGGAAGCGTGCCCCACTCAAAGACAGGCCCTTCTTCAAACGGCAAGTGTTATAAATTTCCATACCCAAGCAGTTTTTTTTTCTAACTTCATCATTATTAACACCTTTTTCCCTGCCCTGAAGCTTGCACCATTTTTAAGTAGATTGAGTTTAAAGAAAAGAAAGTCCCTCCACCGTTGTGCCTCAATCGATCAAAAGCGAACTGGATCTGGTGGTGGCTTTAAAAAATGGTCCGCACCATTTAGGTTCCGGTTGGTTGCATGTTTTGTCAATTTACTGTCCACAATTTTCCGACTCGTGTTTGATGCTCTTTGATTTGGAGTTTTGGGCTCACGGAGCGCAATATACTTTTTTGTACTTTCTTTTGACGGATTTTGTTTGTTTGTTTGTCATTTCTTTGATTTGGTCTGTGCTTTGATGGTGAGATGAGTTCGTTTTTTTTGTTGTGGCATAAACATTCGGGAGGAAAAAGTGTTTGCCATGAAACACATTGTCCGTGACAGGTTTCGTTATGGGAAAATAAATTATATTCGAGTGAGTGTTTTATACGTTGCTTTGGGTGTGCTGGTTGAGCATCGGTATGATCAATTGAAAGGCCGTTTTTTGTTGTTGATGGTTGGTGTTTTTTGGAACGTTCTGTTGTTGTTTCCAGTTTACCCTTTCTCTGGTGACACGTGTGTTCAGGTTGTTCGATTGTGCATGAAGATCTGAGACCAGTTGCGCATGTATACGCAGTATAATTCTAGCTGAGAGCATCATCCGCAGAAGCAAAAAGAATCAAGTTCAAGAATCTCTCCCCAAACTTGGAACGTGATTGACGTGACATTCGGGAAATTGGTGCGGCGAACATCCAGAGGGCGTGACATTTCTGCAGTCGTGGCTCAAATTTTCCTCATTGCAGTAAGTTTCTGCAAAATATCGAATAGCAGTGAAGAGGAGGGAAATTGGTACAATCTCATAAGACGGGATTATACAAGCTGAAAACGTAAAAACATTTCTTTACTTGGCGTGACAAGGGATTACAAAAATGTGTTATAGTAAGCTACAAGTAATAGGGGAAGGTAGGTAAAGACGGACACGTTAAGGAAAATGGTAAAAATCTATGGATATATAAGTGCAACGGCCATGAAAATGTGCATACATTATCTTACACTCATGTTTTAACAGAAAATGTGTTGAAACTTTAAAGTTTCCATCGATTTTTGCGTTTTTTTCATGAATGAAAAACATGGTTTTTTTCGTGCAGTTTTGAAATGATCGGGTAAGACGGACACCTGATATGGGAAAGATGGACACCATGAAGGGTAAGATGGACACCTATAGAAAACGTTGGAAATTGAAGAGTTTTACAGTACTTTAACATTATCTGTTGTTTTCTTCACTCCTTTTACAAAAAAAGTAATTTATAACAATAAAAACAAATTTCATCAACGAAAACCTAATGAAAAAATGAACACATTTTTAACAAACATCATTTAATTCATTGCAAAAATCAGGTAACAATCAATGAACACAATATTTTAAGAAGAAAGGATATAAGAACAGTTTCTGCAGAATATTTTAACGATGTTAAAGCATTCTGAGTTGAACCAAGAGAAGCATTTCGAACACATAGTCCATCCTGTCCCTTGGTCTGAATTGGAAAATTGGAAACCACATGTTTCACATAGGGTGTCACACATCGTGTCGGTCTTGGACTGCTTTTGATTCGTCTTCTTGCAAGATAGCTTTCGTTCTTTTTTCATAGCTTGAATATTTTGGTTGGCTTTGGCTTTTTTCAAACTAATAACGTACTGATTAGAGGTAATGTCAGCTGCTTTCTCTGCTTGACGTTTTCGTTTGTTGGATCTTGGGGCTACCATCTTAGGCAATGGTAGTATTGCTGTTGGTGACACTTGAAACATCGATTTTTCAGTAACAGGAGTTGAATTTGCAGAACTGCAACCTACGAAATCTTCGGAGGAAACTTGAGTCTCTTTATCTTCAAATAGATTTAATGCAATCGAAGCTTCTTCAACTTGCAAAGGTATTTCATCTATGCAAGCACCAACTAATTGATCGGTTACCTCTGATGGTGCAAACGCATCGTCGTCAAAAATGTTAGGATTGTATGGCCAGATTCCGGCCTTTTTGAACCCATTGACGGCTACACTCATGGTAGCTGCCTTAATAAAAGCAGGTTTCATCAAATCTGCAATGTCATATTGACCTACAACTTTCCCAGGGTTTTGCTGTAAGAATTTCTCCACTTCAGAAGCATAATAAGACTTGAAGGGTGCCATAAAAGACACGTCCAGTGGTTGCATTTTGTTACTGCAATGCGGAGGTAATACTAAGACAGTGACGAAATTAGCCCTGGCTTTCTCAGTAAATGCTAGGTTCTTCGTATGGGAAGAATGTCCGTCAATAATGAGCAAGGCCGGTTTATCTTCGGATGGCTGCACATTATCCAAGAAATGATCAAACCAGTCATTGAAGATTTCCACAGTCATATAACCGGAAGAATTACATGCAAATTTGCTTCCACCTTTCTTCAAAGCGTCATGCATTCGCATACGAGCAAAAATTAAAAACGGAGGAAGGTGTTGTCCTGCTGCTGACATGCACATTACTGCTGTAGTCGATACCCCACGCTCAGCGGAGGTAATTCCACCGACCTGCTTTTTTCCTTTCATTGCTGCTATCTTTCGTTTCTTAGGGGGAACCTGTAAAATAAAGGAATTCTATATTTTGTTTTTCACAACACAAAAAATATAACCAAATGCTCACAGTACATATTCCAGTCTCATCTGCGTTGAAAATACGATCTGCCGTGATTTTAGAGGAGTTCAGCGCTGCTTCCAATAAATTAAAGAATGCAGAAACCGATACCTTATTGAATCCCCTAGCTCTAGCAGCAGAGGTTGCTTCAGGCATCCTGAAGGACAGCTTAGGGTTTCATTTTATAAAATTGCTAAACGATATAAAACTAATTATTTTGTTGTTTTAATTACCGTTCTTTCGCCAGTTTTATGCTCGATAGTCAAGCTAACACGTTCAATTCGAAAATCCACCGGAAATATAAACTATGCAAGAATTAGAGCTTAACATCTGAAGCAGCAAAATTACATCCACTACGTTACTTGGATTACTTTTTTTGTTTGCGGCCAAATTTGACAAATTTAAAGGTTGTCATGTGGACGGAGTGTCTCAAATGTGTTTTTATACCTTTAACTTGAATGCTACATTTTTAAATTATTTTATAATTACTTTTATTATGTATTTGTGAGAAGTGTCCATCTTACCCGCAGTGTCCGTCTTTACCTACCTTCCCCTACATTTCACTGCAGCACTACAGTAGCTTGTATATAAACGCGCTGAAAGACCGCTCATTATATCGCAACTGTGGTATAATAGCGCCGTGTCGTAATATTGTCATAACATTATTTCCTGGTTTCCTCAACCGTTGACTGTTAAACAATTTCCACCGAAGCTATAATCATAAAGACCTCCGTTTATGGCGTTTCTCATAAATTATTCAAACACATTGACGATTAATGTGAGGAGAGCACAGTGCGGTTACGATTTGACAATTTTCGTTTCTCGTGGAACGAAATGCATGTACTGGTTGGATGTGTGTGTGTGTGGCCCAGTACAGGTAAATGATAAGATTCAACTACACAGCAACATTAAGCGTAAGGATAGAACACAATTCCTTGTTTTGTCCTGGATGACGAAACGCTCGCTAGGGAGTCGTACACCCCTACCCATTATCGTAGCGCATGTAGAAATTTACGATTTGTGTGCGGAACATGTTTTACCACTGGTCAGCCAATGGGCGCGTGTGTGTTGTCCCGTGTGACTATGTTTAAGGGACAGTGAAAGTCCGACAAAAATCCAAATTCATTAACCTGCTTCGCGGCACTGAACGGTTTCCTCTTAGCGTATCCCTGTGCCCGATTGCGCTGAGAATAACAGCCGCGCGTAGTTGACGGTTTTATTGCAACTAATAAAACTTTCCTTCCTTTCAACAGCAGTCATCATCATCATCATCATCCAGGATGGGGTGAGCGTGGCCGCCTGTGAAGGAAGTGGAGAAGTCTTCGGGAGCAAAACTTCTTATTCCACGCTCGTCACGCAACGGTTCCGGCGGAGGTCATAAAACTGTCTCATCTGTTTTCATTCCCGTAGCGCAACAGTCGCTGGTGGAGTGAAAAGTGTGATGGAAAAGGGGGGAGGGGAGGGAGATTGGAGCAGTACTATATTTTGCGAAAGTGAAATTTATTGCAAAATGCACCGTGATGGCACTGCAACGTCCGGGATGATAGGAGAATGGGGTTGTTGGGTAAGGAACCAGAGGATTTGAAAGATATGTTTTATTTTATCCTAGCCTGGTTGTTCCTAATTTCTAATGACAGTATTAAATCTGCATTGGTTGCGTGCAACGCAGCTCTGATCGTTGCTCTGCGCACCGTTTCAATCATGGGTATAGTAGTGATGAGGAGGATGTTGATGATCATGGTGTTGGTGATGACCGATGGTTGCTGTTCGAGCTATGGTGGGGCACATAGTGGCCATTAACTGTAATTCTCCCCGGTCTTTTGCTGATGACCAGAATTAATCATGCCACGGTACGCGACGCACCAGCAGAGGAAGAAATAGGACACAAGGTCTGTTTCGATGACCATGTGGAAAGAATTTCGTTGAGTCTTGATGCGCCACCCCACATAATGCTCATTAATACAGACAGATAGCCTGTTTTTTTTCGTTCGTAGCAAGACGTAATTTTACTTTATGTAGCTCTTCAAATGCTCTACATAGTAATGATTACCGGCGTTTCCCGGTCCACTGGCCTGTCCTGGCCTCGTGCGTGCGTTTCGGGCGTCGGGAAAGACATTAATTATAGGAGTCCTTCTAATTGAATCAGTTCAGGTTTTGCCGTGGGGCCACGCAACGCTGAAGCGCGCAATGCAACGCGCGGCCGTTTTGGTGCGGTGTACGTGTTTGCCCACCGAGCAATATGCAGTACCGCCGGTATTACCGTTATGTGGTTTGTTGTGAAATAAAAATAGTACCTTAATTACGCTTTCGACAGAATGAGAAAATCTGCTCAAATGTTCTATGCCAGCACATGCGGTCGTACGCGCAGTAAAAGCGAGTTGCGTTGTGCATGTGCCATGTATGTATTTTTGTTTTAAATGTGTTCGTGTTGTGTTTGCTGAAGACGTTTTAATTGGACAGCATATTGATGGCTTTTCGAATGCGATTTTCTTACCGCATGAATTAGAAGTAGTTTTAACTTCGGATGTAATTTACAACGCACCAAGCTACTTTCTCATTTGTTTAATGTTGGTTTGTCATCAGAGTCATAAAGGATCTTAAATCATGTTCTGCGCAGCGAAATTGCTTCATGCTCATTGTCTGTCAGTATTAAAATTGTTTTCCAACTTAATGAATTATCCTTTAAATAAACGAAGCATGTATGTATTATGGTAATTATTTTTGAAGTAATTGCACAAGTCAATTAACTTAGAGTATCCAATCTTGTCCATACTTAATGCTTCAGATATACAGCAAAAGCATTAGACAAACAAGTTATACAGTGTTCCCTCATTCAATGTGCTCAGTTCGTGATGGTGTTTCTCAAGGTGTACATTTTTCACTCACGATATGAAATGATTTTAGGTTTAGATTTAGGATTTAGATGGTATAGAAATCGAAAAGCTTATTACAATACATATCGTTAAATTTTGTTGAATTTCAACAGTCATGTTTAGAATTAGATTGAAATATATGTTTATCAAAAAGCTTTCAACTAATACTACAATATATACTGAGGCCCTCAATGCATATGGGCTGCGGCAATTTTATGTGTCAAGGCAAATGGTTCGTGATGTTAAAAAGTTTGGAGAGCACTGCTTTCCTTCAATACCTTAATATTTGAACTTGAAATTTCTGATAAAGAAAATAATACATTGTTAAGCTAAGAAAGTAAAAACTAATTTATTATGTTAAAAAAAAACAACGACTTTTTTTTTGGATATTTTTACACCATGCCATAACCAATCGTTCATTCTGATGAGCCAGACATATTTTTTCCTTAAATCTACCGCCACCATTAAACCATTCAAATGTGTACGAGGCTCACTACACATTCAACTATATTTTGCCTTCGTAAAATCGTTAACAACTTGCCGGACGAAAATACGGTTGTTACATACTGTACTTTTCACAGTTTCTTGAACAAATGATGTTGTCTTTTGCAACCATCCCATTTTTTTTGTTCGACATAAAGAGTTGCAATGGCAGTTATCCCGGTCACGCTGCGCGATCATGGCTGCAAACTTTATGCTTATGAGCGCAAAGAGAGTTTACCGGAAGTGCCGAGAACTACGTGCTGCTTAAGAATGGCATTTTTTGTCCCATCGATGATAGTGTTTCTCAGTTTTTGTCACTTCCCGAGGGGCCTCTGGAGAATTGTCGCCTGACGTGCTCTGTCAGCGATCGATGCTGCTGCTGCTGCTGCTGCTTCAGTGCAGGACTGATGGTGTACAATTTCTACAACGTGATATGACACTGACCGGCCAGGCGAGCTTTTGTCGTGCCGGGTTTTTTTGTGACTGTTTGGAGATATGTATTTTACCACAACCGAGACATCAAGCTCTCACACACGGCTTTCCTTCCAGCACGTTTGTGACGGAAAAATGCTTCACCGTGCGCGAAAATCGTGTGTTGCCGTTACTAGATCGTTTTTTTATATATATTTCCCGCTGTGTGCACCTTCTGCTGTTTTCCGGCTGCGGACGATGCTGTTTGGAAACAGGTTCTTACCTATTTGTTTTTCCACTCGATTCAAATTACCTCCCCATGCCCAGCGAGAACTGTGGCAGCTCTCACTATTTCATGCCCGCGTACCGCGCAGCTTGGGCGGCTGCGAATGTGCGAGGGATTCTTTTTTACTGCATTTTTGGATAGTCCTCCCAGCTAGCTCGTGCAACAACGTAAGAGGACGCCTGAGGGTGTACAGTGTGACAGCATTATTTCGCATGTGGTGTGGTGGTCGTAAGGCTATGAGCGTTTCTGATAGCGCGTCTGGTGTTAGAGAGGGGGAGAAACGATAACGAGAGGAGACAGAGAAAAACGAGAAAGAAAATGAAATAACTATGAACGATGTTGTGTGATGTGTGTCTCGCGGGCCGCTTTGCGTTGTCCAAGCCTTGCGACTACTGTCCCTTCGTGGCAACGTGGCAACACATAGAACGCGTCCCGTCACTGGCCGTCGCGTGTGTCACTCGGTGCCCTCCGCCGGAGGTGATGCGGGTAGGTGGTAGACAAGCACACTCTGTGTCTCTCGTTTGGGTGATGGAGTAGGAGTTGAACTGGACTGGAGTGACGCTTACGGATGGGAATGATTGAATTTTCCGGGTTTTCCTGTGCTCTCTGGGGCGGATTCGCAATTGGATCCGGCAGTGAAAAGGAATCATCAAAGATAGATAAAGGAGTGTGGAGAAAGCAATCGCTTCGAAGAGCTGATCGACTAAGTGTGGGATGGGAGAGGGAAGGAAGGAAGCGACAGTTTATCGAATGTTTATTGAAATCGATTTTCCTTCGCGTGCTAGGGCGGGCCTGTTTTTATTCGTGTGGGTCATTTTTCTTTACCGAGAACCATTTTAAAAAAAATAGAAGACGAGAATAATGTGAGTACACACGTCCACAGTAATAGAGAGAGAGAGACAGTAAAAAAAAAACAGACTGGTATTATTCTATTGGTACTGAAAATGGAATTTTTAAAGGTGTATTTTTAAAGCATCCTTTCTGCACATGCGAGGGCCAGTGGCTGTCGTCTGAAGCTTGCATGAATATCGAGTATGTTGGACAATGTGAACTTAGTCCTTCGCGTGTGGGAGGGTTGTTGCCACCCTAAAGGATGTGTGGCGAACAAAAAATAGTCTCAACCAGCGAAACTGGCAGGGAGAGAGTTCATTGTTGTCGGGAGAACCACGATGATGATGTTGATGACACAATGTCCAATCGTACCTTTATCTCAACATGCTCGGTAGACGGATTCGGAGAAGACAGAAGAGTGGGCAAAACAACCCTTGCTGTCGGTGTGTAGTAACAAACAGACCAGACGAAGCAAACGAAAATTGGTAAAAGTAAAACATGTTTCGACAAACAATGAAAAGAAAATTGAATGTTTGTTTGAAGTATGAAGCATGGTGCTTTTTTCCCCTCGGTCTAGAACGGCTCACCCGAGGGGATGCTCTTTACCCGGGAACGGTAACCATCGAAGAGCGGTTGCAAATTGCATTTATCGCGTTATTTATCTAATTTGGAGAACAAAGATTTAAAATCACCAGCCTGTTTAAGGTGGACTTTTGTTGCTAGTGAAACGTTTGCTCTGTTTGATTTTGCATTGTTAACCCTTTATTGCATTAGCCAATTGGAAGGTAAATGAGATTATCAGTTCGGAAAGGGGACGGAATGCAATACCCAAAGACGTCCATCATGTTCCATCAAATGAAAACGAAGGAGGGTTACGGATATTTGAATATAACCGCAGCTAATAATTAAACTTGCAACAACCTGGATATAATTTTATGTTTTCTTGAATGGAGTTTAAGACTTAAAAATAGAATATAGAAACACCTTAATCCAATAAAAATAAGCTTGAGGAATATTTGTAACACAGAGAAATAAAATCGAAAAAAAATCTCCCATCTGTTTCTTTCGCAATTTGTTACTTCGTTTGGACGCGACAAGCGATAAGTAAAACATAAATATTAGGTGCTCGTATGAACTGTGGTCAAATCATGTTTGCAGTTACGATCCATCGTGATGATGCTGGTGGGAGGATGTGCGTGGATAGAGATTGTTTTGGTTGGGAGAGATGATTTTGTTGTTGTTGTTTGCGTTGAATAGGCAGCGGCAGTGATGGGGAGATTGTTGGCAAGACGTCACCAGCAGTAGGCATTCATCGAGGGGTCTCGTATGCTATTTAATATCCCATCGTAAATAGTTTATTACGGAAAAATAATTCCCTCCCCGCTTACTCTCTCCCCTTTTGTGTTACGGTGTAGTGTACGGTGCGGGCATTGCTGAAACGTTCCATATGTTGCAGTTTTGTTTATGGAGGGAAGTTTTGCAGGTTATAGGTTAGCTTGCTATCGTTTCGGTTGCTTTTTCGGTATTTTTTATCTTATAACTTGAACTTGTATGTGAACTCTGTTCCTAAGATACCTACCCCATAAAAATAACAGAGCGTTGCCGAGAGCAAGGATAGTATTTTCTTCGTTTTGTTTTCTAGCAGTTGGCATATACGTTTACAACAAACTCAATGAATCAGAATGAAAGTTACATAATCAATTATAGCCTTCATAATTACCTTTTCGTTATCAAAAACTGCTATATACCATTTTGGGCATCTAATATAGATGTTAAAATAATCTACACGGTCTTTTTACATAAAACACGCAAAAGCGCTAATTTTTATTTACAATATTATTGCCAAACATGTTTGTTAACTTACACTTTCTTACGGTTATGCCTTTTGTCGAAAGATTTGATTTGACAATCGAAAGATTTGAAAGTTCTTGTGTGGTTGTAGGTATGTATAAAAGAGATTATCCTGCATCCGACATGCGTGTTTGGGTGTAGCATTATCCTTCGTCGCGCTTGCAGCACTTGCCCTGTTTTGGGGGAAGAGGTGATTGCTTCGCACAGTAACATGTTGCGGTAGTGGAACATCAAAAGGATAAAGATTAGAATTATGAAGTTAATAATGTTTTGCCATGCATTCATATTACGAGCGTCTACGATGTGGCAGACGAGGGCATTAGGACCACCTGTGAGACTTCCCATGGGTTGGCATGGTCATTATGGCCTTTTATGCTTTCGATGAACTCTGTACCTTTCTCTTGCAAGGCAGAACATAATTGTAGTTTCCAAGAGAAATAAGTTTTAATACCACTGAGAAATTCATACCGATTCCTTGGGGTTACTGGTTTTCCTTGCTGAGCTGGAAAACTTTTTCAGATCAAAGTGAATATTTTAAAGGTTCATCGAATAATACTGAAAATGGGTAAAAGGAATCAGGAAAAGAGCGTCCTAATAATGAATCATTTTTTCTGTTCTAATTTAAAGTTATCCAATGGTGAATCGTCATGCCGGGGTAAATACTGTATTACTACAGGGATTGCTTATTAGGAGAAAGTAATCAAGATAGTTGCTGATAATAGTCCCAGTGCAAATTAACAACTTTTCGAATAAACCAAGCGTATTACGTACGTTAATATGAACCTTTGCTCGTTGTATATGTTAAAGATGCTTGAATAAAGAGAATCTAAACTGAAAATGTCTTAAATGATGACATATTTCATCATACTACGTGTAACATGCAATATTCCATTCGTTTACTGTGCTGGAATATTATCCTCAGAGTCACTTGTACGTTATGCTAAACGATCCGCATGTGTGAATGGATTTTGTTAATGGATCATTAATTTCTAAATGTTTGCTCAAATTGATTTAACCCGCCTTCGGGTTCCTTCGGGACGCGTGCCAATCAGCTCATTTCATTTGCCCGATGCACAGAACGACCACTCACAATACTACTCACGAATTGGATTTGACTGGGAATAGCCCCTTTCCCCGGAATAATACACGAGTTTCCAAACGAACCCCCCGATTAAAGGATGGAAAATACATTCTGGTTCATCGCCTGCTGAGCAAAATGGGCGCGCAACATGCTAGCGGATAGCTCAATTAAACATGCATGAGCATAACATAAACAGCTAACTGCTCAAATTAAAAACCCTCCTTAGCGGCGTTTCGTAATGTTACCAAAACGCCTGTTTTTGACCTTTTCTGCCGTGCCCCACGGCACGGTCGGTTCGAAATGATTTCCACCAACCCGCGACTGGTCATCCAGCTCAGCGAGCGACGTGTTGAACCTTATGACCAGTGCCTAGTGCAAATATTTCCTGGTAGAAGCTTTCACTTACGGCAAAGAGCTGGAACGGAGTAGTCCCGAATGTTTGCTTGTTGATTAATTCCATATTTTTAAAATGTAGTCCTGCTGCTTCCGACGGGTCTTGATGGTGTTGTTTGTTGAATGTTAGAATGAACGAATTCTCCAGCGGACTAAGCTGGGGGCAACATTTGGACACGGTCACAGGATTGGTGCGAAATCCATTGAGAAATGGAAAGTAAAAGAATTTCTTGCCGCCGGGGTTCTAGGTGTATGTGACGGGGATGAGTTGACAGAACAAAAAAGGATTTTGTTTTATGCTTCAAATTATTCCGCAGCATATGTGCAAAAATAAATAACCCTCGCCCATGCATACACACTCCCTCTTGCCCAGACATCTGTATGGGAAGCCACGTTTGTTTTTTTTTTTTTGCAACCGAAGCCAAAGGGTTCCTGCTGGCCACTTGTGCTCTGAATTTTTATCAAAGGGCTGCACCTTAGAGAGGGATAATATAGTATCATCGTTTGGTAGCGCAATAACGCCAACCGTTTTTCTCAATTTTTCCCCAGAGAAACGTGTGGCATTTTTACTTCGTTGGTTTTTTTTTAGATGAATTTAGTTTTTGAAGACAATTTTGAAGGCACTCTTGTGGAAAATGGCAATTTCATGGACAGCGAGCTTGATCGATGATTTTTAACAGCGGTTAGGGGAGAATCATTGTGAAACTTTAAAGTTTAAATTTGTATCAGTGTTGGTTATACCGATTAAACGTAGTGTCACGGTTGAACACCATGTTTGATAAAGCTTGGTTTTTGTTTTGTAAAAGTTGTTGCGTGAATTAATAGTGAAGCTAGAAGTAGGGAAACGGTTAAAGAACAAAATGTCAACAATTCTGGCTCCAATGAAACGTTTGATGATCATTCGTCGAAAGTTATTCGGCTCATTGCTTGTCGATGAGCTCGGGTAGCCAGGTAACGCTTAATGTTTCGAATATATTGTCTGCGAAAAAGCAATCAACGTAATTTAGCTTATCGGGATTTCATATCTTAATTGAACCCTTTAATACCATGTACACTGACTAACCGTGTGATATACGGTACGCTGTGTGCTCAGCTGGCAACGAAGGGTAGGATATGAAACCAATAAAGGATAGAAATAACCACATGTGCGAGTGTTTGAAGTTGAGTGCGCTTCCTCCGAATGGCTGCGAATGGCAGCTCTCAGAATATTCACATTTGTTCTGCGTGCCGTTTTTCTCTACCATCACTGCCGGTAATACTCTCCGTTTCAAATGGTACAGGGTGATGGAGGAAAAGGAAAGGCAGAACGGAAAGGAAGAGATAAATTGGCCCGAGAATGTGTGCATCCTGTGGCGCCCGTGTGGGTGGGCAGCTTCAGGCAGCGTGAGTGGAAATTGAATTGAAAACTTTTATCACGGGTCAACTACAGCGCCACAGCCCATTTTACTGACAGCACCGGAAGCGTTTGTCTCGCAAATAGTACTTCCTTCGATAAGACATGGTAAGGCGAGGGAAATGAATGCATCGAACAATATGCTCATTTTTGTTGGGTTTGTTTTTGTGTTTTGACTAGCCAACACTCAGACCACGACGGTATAATTTTGTATGGAACATCCTGACGATAAAATTGGCAGTAATGAAAATATGCTCTCTGAACGGCATTCTTACAACCTACATTTAGTTGATTACGATGTTTACTTGTGGCTTAAAATAAGAACTGTTGAACTGTACTATTGGGTTTGCTTATTCGTTGTAAGCTATTCACTTTTTACTGGGCATGTAATATATATTCTTGACATCGTTCAATGTACGTGTTGAGCTATAATAACTGACATATTGCAAACTGCACCAAAAACAGGTCGATTACGTTATGCGTTAAATGATCGAACGGTGTCATTGCCTATTTGCTAATTGCATTGGGTTGGTGTGACGAAATAAATGGGGAAAAAGAAATTGCGTACGCAACATCGTCCATTTGAAAAACAGAACTCAGAAGGATAATGAGATTAAGAGATCTGGTGAAAGTGATCCATTTTTTGCTCCATACATACCAGCCAAACGTGGCCACCGAAAAGTATAATGATAACGAGAGAGTGCGTTTCATTTTTTTTAACAAAAGGAACACGAATTCGAATGTGATCCTTCTTTTTGACGCACAGGATGCGAAATTCATGTCACACAAAAAATCTCGGGTATGAAATCTCGAATACATATGACGCTGCTGGGTTGTGAAGCGTACGTACGGAAATTGATCACGTGTGCTAACATTTTTTTTATATTTTTCACAACTTGAAATCGTACATCATCGTTGGTTTTTAAATAAAAAACGGTTGCAGGGGCATTTAATGATTTAAAAAATCATAATATTCGGAAAACTTGAAAATGCCAGAACCAGGAAAATCACTCTATGTTATTAAACTTAATTTATTATTGCTACCATTTTTCTTTCAATAACTATCCTAAACTTTGAAAATAGGCGGGTACACTAAGAACATTCCTAAAACAGAATCCATCAGCTGAACAATGTTTGCTCATTGAAGCACGTAATCCGTTGCTAAGCTTTAATCAACACGAGTAGACAACTCGAAATTTACACGGACACTTGCTTCATTTTTAAACAGCAACGACAAAAAGGAATCAATGCGCGCTCAGTGTGTTATGTTCAGCTAAACATTGTATTATTCAGCGCAAATCGACTATGTGCCGCCCCTGCGAAAGAGCACAACCATAAAAAAGTATAAACTTCATCACCTAAAAGCAAAATAATGGTACGCATCGGTATCAACCGAGCCGGGCGCGCTCCATCAATACGCGCCATTGGCACCAATCCTGTCACCGGGCAGGAACGCTGTTCGCGAGAAGGATTCTTTTTATTTCCATTTTCGGCCACCATCCGGGCAGGGTTGATAAGGATGTAAAGATGGGGGCCAACTCTGGTACGGCTTGTTTCGCAAAATTGGCCACAGCGATGGGGACCGGCGTGATAGTGTGGACAGACGAGCATTTACATGCCCTGCACACTGTCCTGCCAAGAGAGATGTGCTACAAAAGAGAGGGAAGGTTTAATAAAAAATAGAACTGAGTAATATAAACAGGATAGATGATGTCCAGTCGCCTGAGCTCCAGCGATGGGCTCGCCGTCACGAAAAACGGATGTGCACGCTAATGGGAGGAAAAACTCCTTTGGGACCATTGGTGAGGGAAACTTTCATTGAGTGTGCCTGTGATGGTCTGCGTATCTCTAGCCTGTTTGGGGGGATTGTATAGTGTGTGTGTGTGTGGGTTTGTCAAAATTATAGGCCGTCCAGGAGAGGAAAGGTGTTTCGTTATCATCTTTTTTTTTGCTCTCTCTCCCGTCTCCACGTTATTATTTCGGACATCAGCGCTCCTGCACAAAGCATCTCGTTAGTGAAACAAAGCGTGTTCAATGAAAACACGGTACCGAAAATCCTTTTTTTATCCCCGAACCTGCCCCCGGAATAGGCGCGTCGGTGATGGGATGGAGGATTTTAAGGGAAATTCGCTGGAAAAATCATCCATTTCTCGTTCGTTAGACAAAAGCCTACCCGGACGTCCCGGGCAGCTATCCCGTGGGATTCCGTGGCCCGAACTGGTTGAGTTTGAGCTGCTGGGGCAGGAGGATCCCGTTTATTTCTTTTCACGGTCCAGCTTGTACGACCGCCAGGCCCAATGTTGGGCAAAGTGTGGGCAAGCAGAAGGTTAATGCCGAAATTTATATGAGAAAATTTGTTTCGCTCGATAAGCACGCGTTACGCTGTTGTTTCAGGTGAGAGAGGCTCCCGGACTGTTCCGGTGGTGTTCGCTTACTTTTCCTCCCCCCCCGCACTATAGGGGTACACGGTTTTTGGATATATTTTTCACCCTCGTCATCGTGGGGCTGTTTTTTGAATAATGCCACTTTTTGGAAACATCACACAGGAAGCACATGTACATTGAGAATCGACAGATTAGTGAACGGGAGATACAACTGGCCATGGGGGGCGTACATTTCTCTCGTGTGTAAGTAAGGCTAGCGGGGGCGGGGTATAGGAAAAGGGATATCAGTATAGCTAGTTAGTTAGCTAAATTGGGTATCGCTGGTGTCGGGCCAAGCTGGTGAAAGGATAGGCACGGATGGAAGAATAACAACGGTTTGACAAGAGCAAGAAAAGGCTTGTTTCGTTTGTTTGTCGTTATCTTCCGCAAAGGATTGTGCCATTCATCGCAAAGGATGGAAAAATTAATGATAGTCTGGAGGATTGTTTGACGTAAATCAATAACGTTTCTTTACTGACCATTAAGTCGTCTCGAGGGATGTTTTATATGGAACTGTTTTTTAGTGTTTAAATATGTTGTAAAACTGTGCTTATGTATATCATGTGTGTGATAATATGAAGGGCTAGTGAATTGAACATGTTAACCATTTACGTATTTTTATATTCTATAGCACCGTATTGTTTCGTATAA
This sequence comes from Anopheles arabiensis, assembly GCF_016920715.1. NCBI lineage: Eukaryota > Metazoa > Arthropoda > Insecta > Diptera > Culicidae > Anopheles > Anopheles arabiensis. The sequence goes on along the minus strand of NC_053517.1, from coordinate 42,755,043 downwards.
TTTATTCCATCCGTCCGTTTCTCGATTTATTCTACAAAAAATCAATAACCTTTTGGGTGAAGAAAATTACCCAGCATTGTGGCACGTTTTCATCGTTTACAATCTGTTGTCTAGGGATTGTGTTCCAGAAAAATCACTACCACATTTTACGAACATATTAAATCCAATTTGGGATCAACGTCTAAGGTAATTGAACTTTGATGAATATTTTTCCAGCACCGACTTTTACGGTACACCTGTCATGAAAGTTTTCTTTGCTTTTTAGGCAAGTAACAGTAGTCGCGGCACGTTTTCTAATCGTGATATGTTTAGGGATGGCTAATTAAGAGCCATTGAGTTGGGTTTTGAATGTTTTAACTCCGTTATGAGCAAGAATATGGTTCATTTTTTTCATACGCACACCCGCCAAAGTATTATAAGTATATTATAAGTATTATATTTTTACCATAAGGTCCAGTGATTAAAGACTGCATAATGCAACCGGTCGAGCCGGTCTCGTAGTACAGTCGTCAACTCGTACGACTTAACAACATGCCCGTCATGGGTTCAAGTCCCAAATGGACCGTGCCGCCGTACGTAGGACTGACTATCCTGCGATGGGGGGATCAATAAGTCACTGAAAGCCAAGCCCACAAGTAGTGGTACAGTCAGGCCTTGACCGACAACGGTTGTTGAGCCAAAAAGAAGAAGAAGAATGCAACTTTAAAAAGAACAAACGCCATGACAGTATTGTCGCACCATGCATAGAGACATAACGAATGTGATTGGTTTAACGTTGGGGTTTTTGAATTTATTTTTCTTATCTATTTCCACGGCGAACCTTTCCAATCGACTCCATACGCGAGAGAGGACACCCACACTGGTCGTGAGATGCGTTAGCGCAAGGGTTTAAGATGGCGACTCGAGGAGAGACTAAACTTTCTTCGCAATGTTTTCCGGTGGGTGGACTGGAATGCATAGGGAGATAGATAGAAAGGCTTTCGAAATAAATTACGTGCCAACAAAATACTTCTTCTCGTATCGGATTCCACCCATATTCCGTAAGAATGTCGGGCGGCGGGGGTGGGATTGGATAAGGTTTTTAGCGAAGATTCGCAATTTCGCAATAATACTTTTCAGCCATGTTGTGTGTCCTTCGCCCTATCTTGCTGCGTTACACAATGCGGCCAAGCGTACGAAAAAGAATAGCGCACGTCCAAGATGCGTCTTTTGCTTACGACAACAATCCTCGTATGTGTTGAAGAGGAAGGGCGAGGGGGTTAAGAGTTATTGGCACTGCGTATGATAAATGTCTTCCGAGTGTCGTTACTGCCGCCAGGAGCATTCCGCGTTAGTAGCCGGGGTAGGGAAAGTATAGTAGGAGTATGCGTGTATGCGTTCAAGACAGTATGAAGGGTATGCGTGGGTGATAGGAATTCCAATCCACTAACTCGGTGTAATGTGAAGTGGTCCGTTCAAGACAAATTTGACTTGGGTCGAGGTTTACAGTACCTAAGTGCAGTGTTTGTACTGACTGAGAGGAAAGGTGGGCAACAACAAAAGATGAAAATTGGGCTCCTCGTACACAAGGGAACGCCTACGAAAGGAATGCTGCAAGAGGAATTTGTAAAGAATGTGCGTATGCTTCCAGCATCAATAAAGTAAAGAAATTTTTGTGATTAGAAATATTAAATGTTTTCCTGTGTAAACGCCAATCTATGAACGCTGTGCACAATTGATATTGTTGATTCCTATAAACAGTGTGCAATCGAGCTAGTTCCCAAATCTCAGGATTCCTTCCAATCCATCTGCGATATGGATGTAATTAAGTGATAATTAAAACGTGAGCGCCCACAATATAACTTGTCTGCTTCTTAACACATCATTCCGTGCATAAAGTATCATTCTATTGTTGCTGGATATTTTATTCTACGCGTAGCTTCGTATGCGTTCTTCGCACGGGAATCCAAGCTTAATGAAGGTTGAGCTCACAGTTCCCGAGCCTGTAATGATAATCCTGTTAATTTGTAAATTGCATAAACATAAAAAAAAAATCCCAGAACCTCATCATCATCAAATGAACGACGCTTTGCCGGACGGAGGACGATATCACCGTCCACCTAGGAGAGGATCCTGGAGATCCGTTCATCCTGGTCGGAAGGAGTGTGTGAAGAAGTCATGGAGAGTTTTATGCTATCACTACCATCCGGTTCGCTAGGCACAAGCCACACACAATCCTTGCGTCCCTGAAAGATGTTCCTGCAAATTAATCGCTTTAACTGTGAACGACCTAAGATGGCGAAAAACGACCTGATGGTAGATTTTGTTTTGCTGGTGTTTTTTTCTGAATTTCAAGAATGGTATAATTATTTCTCGTTCACCATCTTCCGATCATTAAGCAACGGCGGTGAAATGGTAAAGAAGGAATACAATGAGCCTGAAGATTCAAGGAATATTCTAGAAAAATAAATATCGTACTCAACGTCCTTATCTTAATATGCAAAGAAAGAAATGAATAGGAAAAACGGCGTTCCACAAAATGTGAGTGTTGTAGGTATCAGTTTTTATGACAGCTGCGAAGTCGATTCCGTCGCTGGCGACAGGCGAATTTGCGAAATTGTCTTGCAAATGGTAAGATCCTTTCACTTACTAGCGCTCCCTATTTTCCGGCTTCGGAACAGCGGGACGCACTAGCGAGCATCCCGACGGAACATGCCGGAAACGAGAGCGTGGCGGATAACAATCCTATAAATTTTCCATCACCCGTATATGCAAAAGCACACCGCAGGCAGGAACGATCCCACTTCTGAAATGAATATTAATTGGTTCAATTTAAGATTTTAATGCTCTTCGTAGGAGTGCCCTTCTTCAGGTTTGCGTCGCGGTTGGCCCCGTAGTCTCGGTGATGATGTTTGTTCACTCAGCGTGTGGGAAGGGAGAAGGAAGCGTACCGGCTCGGGCAGGTTTTGGGAATGTGCTTAAGACGTCTCAGCATACCGTCCGGGGCGGGCAAACGACGACTGTACGGCAAGGACACTCGTTAGGTGTGAGAAATTCAGTAGCTTCTTCGACATGCTTGAAGAACTTCGAATGCTCCGGTTGCTCTTCCGGTCGCTCGAAACATGTTGGAGCGACAACACTGGGAAGGACGCCGTAGCTCCAAACCCTCGGCACATGGGGTATGGGTAGTGTGGCGGGTGTGTGCGTTTGTTTCTAAACTATTTTCAAATTTACACTTTCTTCGATCGGTTTGTTGCTACACTGCGGTTTAGGAACGGTTCCAAAACCCAACAAACAGAGACTGGGTTCTGTGAGCCGGCGAAGACGCCCGTTCCTTGCGGGCATGTGTTTTGTGTCCCGCATTGCGGTGTAGTTCCATGGTCAAGTGAATTGATCCCTGTACGGGGTTGTTGTTCTTCTTGTGGGTTAGTTGTTAGGAGCGTGCTGTGGCGTTTTCTCGCTTAGTGACACAGATAACACCTACGCTGGGAAGTGACGGTTCTTTGGACGCCTCCGGGACGCTGGGCACCCTGCGATCCGACGTGGTTAGATTTATTGGCAACGCAACGGGTGTGAGGTTTGTGATTTGTGAGCTAAAGATTGGTTTAACGCGGAGCAAAGTTATAAATTCCTTTGCCTTTTGTGAGGAAATCTTTACTTTCATACACGGAGTGGTACAATATATGGTGGCTGAGTGCGTTTGTGTACCGTTTAAACGGAGGCAGTAGCGACGTCTGTGCAAGGTTTTGCGATGGTTTGCCGAAATCAACGGGGTACCTTCTTCAAAATTGCTGGATGGAGAAGAGTTCTTTTGCGTAACAAAAAGCAACGAATTCTCATGCCTGGGTGAGATTGTAGCGAAACAAAGTGCTTTGCTGTCTTAGGTCCTCGAATGTGTGGTTTCGAGCGAACGGACGACTCCTCCGCTAGGTGCGTAAGCCTTTGATTTGATTTCTTTAGCGACTTTTAGATTTGTGGGAACTGTTCTATTTTTCCACCTCCGTGCCGGAGCAAACGGTTATCGTGTTCCGTAAAGGCTAGGGGGATCGAAATTTCATGCTTTATTAAGACCATCTGTGCCACACCTCTCGGCGGGACCTGTGCTTGCCGTTTTGTTTGTGGTGGGCTCACGTGCTGGGTTCGCAGGAGAAAGATAATTTAATTTGTGGTTGAAAAGTTCATGCGCAGCCAAACGTCGGATGGGCAACAGAATCGATCGATTATGGAAATGTGTTTAGTTTGATGATTGGCAGTGGAGTTTGTTTTGGAGTTTTGCTAGTAGAGGGGAGTTTTTGTTTCGCAGCCTAGTGTAGTTATCGGAGCTGTTAGGTAAATAATAAAAATGTGTACAACAATATCTGTAACCACAATTCATGCCATGCTTATGGAGATAGAAGGGGAAATTACAATTGATCTAGCTAATTACGTTTTTTTATCAAACCCCGTTCCATCATTGTTCAAAGCACCAATTCGCATCACACATCCAATTTGTTGATTCTCTGATTGGAATAAGGTAAATAAAGAATACAAATTATAATATACAAATGAAATTAAAACATGCTAATGCGATACGATATTGCATTTTTTCTACTCTATCTCTCTGAATATGAACTATTATGTTATGTTTTGTCCCCGGTCAGTCACGCCACATCCGATACGATTCCATCCCACGCGCTGAACCTCATCATTATCACATTTAGCTGATCTAGATCATTAATAACGTTTAATTCGATTGTTTTATTGAAGGCTTTAAACAGTAACGAGCGTGTAGCGAGGGAATTGAAGAACAAACCCGTGTATAGTAGTAATTAATGTTTTAGTAAAAGTCAAATGATTCGAGGCCGTAATCACCTATCTCTCGTAGCATCTCTTCCCCTGATGCTTTCCCCCTTGATGTATGGGTTTATCTGAAGATTAATGGTTTAGAATCTGTTTCAAATGGTTGCAAACCCCCTTCACATTCGGATGCCACCGGTAGTGGCACACAGTTAAACTACGCTCACACAAGAACGATCCATTAGCTTTTGCGGTTGAACTTTCTAAACAACGGACTGATTAGCGTTAGCCATTGTCAACCAGCAGGTTTGGTTCGCGCCAACGTGTTGTTCGCGGGAGAGTGTGAAGGGTGCTGGTGATGGTGGTTTTAAGCCTTCTGAACATTAGCATCCTCAGCGTGTGCGTGAGTGGAAAACATCGATTCAGCTATTTATGTAAGCCTCTCGGATGAGAGAAAACATTGAAAAACACACGCGCAGGCAGGCCATCTGCTAAAATCTAACAAGTGAGTAGCGGAACCCTTCCGGAGATTCCGTTTTTACAGCATGATTGATAGCCATCGCCGCTGTACCGATTGGCCATGTCGTAGCTGGCAGCCGTTGTGTCTAGTAACTGTTTGCCTGTTCGTAGTCCAACGTTTCTGTTCCTTATTGAAGGATTTTACTTTTTTCCCTACACGCAGAGCTATAGGCGGTATAGACCACCGAGCGTGTCAGTCTATGAAATTTAACAAATTCGATAATGTCGAGATTTTGGGTTCACCATCCCTAATTTCGCTTCGATTCGAAACACGGGCCGAGATGCTTACTACGGACACATCGTGTAGCAGCAGGACGGGTCGATGGCACTGTCGTTGGTGGGGATGAGTTTTTCCATGTCATGCATTCTACACGTACTCGCTATGATTGGAAACTAAATTTTCCAAAATGTTTGTTCACTGGGTATTGTTTCCGACGGTAGCCCCATCACTGCTCTACGTGAAAGACAATAGTCGTAAAATTTCAAATTCTCAAACCGGTAGTTGTTGATGGTTGTCGACTACGTACGGATAGAGAGTGACCAGAGCTTTGGAGGAACCTATATTCCCCTTTAGCAACCCGGTTCAATTGAGTTCGCATGAAAAGCAACCCCACTCACACTCCCCTGTTTTCTTCTCTCTTCATTCACTTAACCAGAATGATTACCCTCTAGCGCCAAACGATCGAGTGATATCGAAGAAGCATTCCGATTGATTTAATAGTGTTTAAGAATGGGCCCGATGGGTTTTTTTCTCCCTCGATTGTTCTGCCTTTTCCCAAATGCGAGGTAGCTACCAAGAGCTTATTGTGTCGGTCATCATCGTACCGATGCTGTCCTTTAGATGAGGTTTATTTGGAAATTCAACTCATTGCTCTCTCTCGATTCCTGCTATAACCCTTTTCCACCTGTTATTTTCGACAAATCTGTCATCAACTTGCAAAACACTACACGCTGTACGGCTCTAAGGATGTGAGAGCGTGTGGTGGTGGTAGTGTGAGGTGCAGGATTGAACATTTAACCGGAAAAACGGTATCGAAATAATGTGACTCATCGTGTGTCGGTTTGCTCTTGCTCGTTAGGGCACACGCTAAAGTGGTCGGTTCAGTTTCAACGCACCGGAAAAACGGCACTTTTCCGAAGCTGCTTTCGCACTCGAATGGGGAAACATTTTTGCTTGGTCCGGTGTTTCCGATTGCCTGCAATTGGCACTGAGGTTCGATGGGTTGGCTGGGCGATTGGGTATGTTGTCACAATACAACGCCTCCCGCACATGTTAAGCAGTGGTCTGGACGTTCGCAGAGTTGGCAAATTTAGCAAATGCTGTCAGTCTTCTGAGCTCACATTTTAGGTAGGTTTAATTGAACGTGAGTGGAAAGGGAGACATTCGTCAATTTTCTGAAGCCAAGTGGATAAGTGGATTGAAATGAGAAATCCTTTGCATAAGCACACCAAATTGAATGCAAGAATCGTATGTGAAACTGCAATTCAGCTTTAGGGTAAATAGTGGAGTCCATTCTATGGTTCTTATTTTTCGATCCAAAAAGGAATAACGGCGAAGCGGATTGGTAAGGTGTATTCAACAGCAGTTTGAAAAAAATATAGTTTTTTTAGGTTTGTTTAATGGCTGTGTGGTACAAGAAACATATTGGATTCATTTCTGTGGCGGTGCGTCTTTTCTACGAGCAGATTAGCTTTTTCAATTTTCAAAAGAAACCGACAGGATTTACTGCATTGCTGATAGGTCTACCACACACACATAGGTCTATACACACTGTGACTTACAATCAGCTTATAATTGAATTTGGCCCCCAAAACCACTCCACCCCCAACAAAAGCGGCCCGTTTGCCGCAGCAATGAGTCCCGACCAGAAAGTTAACCTTTTTGATCTGGCCGGAGCGTGCTCCTTGCGGGCAGAGACTGCAGCAAACTGTGGTATATGTCTAGCACATGCAAATCGAAACCACCCTCGGACTCGTTTAGTTTCTTATCATCATCGTCATCATCCTTCTCATAAATATCGTAAAGCGTAGATCAAACGATTGCGCTCGGGGTTTAGTCCTTTCAGCCAAAGGGGGCCTCGTAGGATTGATGGTGGTGAGTTTTATGTTACAGCAATTATTCCTCGTTGCGTTCGAGACTTCATTATAATGAGCACGGTGTTCGGTCGGCCGATAGTACCCGGTTACTACCTATACTACCCCTACACGGCATAGGCCGGAAGTCTTCCGGTCCCTGTCGTCCCGACCGACACTCTTCTAGAGTGTGCGAGTCCAAGAAGGGAAGCAAAGTTTGGCTCACATCGAGGGAATAAATTATTTCTTCCAACACACCCAGACTGTGTGCGTGTGTGCGTGTTGCGAGTGAATCTTTTCCGAAGGTACGTAATGAAACCGTACATCAGGAAACGACTTCCACCATCGCCGCCACCACCGGAGGCCCTTACTTTCTGCGGAAGAAGTGCAACTTGTGCAGTTCGCCCTGAGCCAGTAGCGTTAAAGTCTAATTAGGAATGACTGCCTTCTCCCTCGTGCGCGCCGTATACCCTTCGGTCCCTCGTGGCGACTGCCGGAAGTAACACCGGGCAACAGGTCGTTTCGCCTTATCCCCAAAGGCTCTCGTACACCCCGGTACACCACGTTTTCGGAACAGCAGCAACTCGTGTATAAAGGGGCATTGTTTTCCCGAGGCGGTGGTGTTTTTCATTATCAGCCACTGGCATCAGGTTTTGTACGTGATTTGCAGCGATACAGTCATTGGGCCTATCATGGGGCTTGTGTAAGGTAAGCCCCAAGTGTAATAGGAGCCCAAAAAGGAAATTTGATCCTTTTACGACATGTACGGTCGTGCAATAGTGTCCTGGCGTGGTCCATGTATGTATGTGCGTACTTTGACAGGCGTTATTAGATGCTCTCTGCTCTGCCTATCCTTATGGCTTCCCTAAAACGCCTTCATCCTGATTCCCGGTGTGCACTGTGAAGCTACGCAGTGGTTTCGGGTCCGCCTGGAATGTCGTGACATCTACTTTATTAGCAATCATGCGGCCAAAATAACTCCTATGGTAAAAATTCCTGCATCTATGATGCATGATTTTTTTATGATTATGCCTTATTATTCTTTAAATTCTCAATTCAAGAGCAAAGAGTTCCTTTCGTAAAATATAACAGTTGAATCTAATGATTCCTATGAATGAAAAAAAAAAATACTGGTTTAAATTTTGGTTCTAAAGTTTTACAAAAGTTGCTTCAAACTTCTTAAGCTGGTATGGAACTGTTTCCTTGACATATTGTTTCTAAAAATGGAAATGATACAAGTTATAAGGCCGAAATTTCTGCATTTCAAAGAAAAATTATTTATCCGGGTTTTATTTTGCATAACGAATTAACAGCAGCTTTCAAACACTATTGGGCCCACAGTGTCCATATTATTGTTATGTTTCATTTTTGAGTCGAATGCTCAAACATAGCTAGTATAATTAGTAATTATTTAATTTTTTGTAGATTGCAGCTTACTCCTATAGCTTATGATCTATTTTTATTACTTCAAACTCGGTCACTCTCGCAAATGTGCTATACCTTCTCTGCATGCTGGGGTTTTTATTGTCGTCGTTGTCTTTAATATAGTTGATTCTCCGTTGCCGTTGCGTTGCCTTTGTGTGACGTGACTAACGCTCCTGAAGACGTTACTACTCAAATGCCGACACTGCCATGGTCGGTGCATGAGGTCGCCACTCGAAAAGCACGCTACCAAACTCTGTACTCGTCGAGATCGTTTCTCGCAAAAATTCTCGATTACCGCCATAAATAACCTTAATTACCATCGGCGGTGGCCGCATGCAAGTGCGATTGGAGCGCGGTAACAGGCCTAGACCTATCTCGGTGCTTACGATGTAAATAGGTGGTGAAGGGGGGTGGAGTGAGGGGTGTTGGTGCCAACGAACATTCGCATAAAGCCTGCTCGGAGCAGAGGCATCATATTTCATTCCTGCATGAGTAGCACGCGGAGCGCATTAGACGTGCGTCCCCAGGATTTGTACCTTTGCCCATTCGCTAAGGCGTGGCGAAGGGACAGTTTCATTCACGAGTCGACTTACCGTGTGTGCTGCACGCGTTTGCAAACAACGCGCCATGGGAAGACGAAAACATGTTAAAGAGAAAAAAACAATATCTTGGAAGACGAGGGCAATATTCTAGAAACGATTTGCTATACATCATCAGCCAAGCAGTACGGCACGGATTGCTCAAAATGTCATGCTACGAGAATGGCGATTTCGGTTAAGGGAGGGGATAGGCGAGGTCTCCGGTGGATTGGAAGTGTTGGCGGGTAGATGGGTTTAAGGAAACAAGAAAAGTAAACTACCATATTTTACAAAATTATGGGAAGCAATGACATCGCATCGTCCTTGGAGCATTTTTCATTTCACTCTTCTTAATGCCCTCTCCTTCGTCTGAGGTGTGGGGGCTTTGTTTAAATTCCCAAGTAAATGACATTTCGCCCAACCGATGATAATCTTTGGGACAGGGTAAAAATGTGAAATGGGATTTAAACTTCAATCCACCAATTCGCACACAAGACAGCAAAACACGTTAGAAAAACTCTCCCTGAGCAAAAGTGTGAGAAACTCCTGCGAGTGTTTGAAGACGGGAGAAATATTTAGTTGGAACTAAAAAGTTGCTGTTGCTCGGAGCAGGAATAGTTCTTTCTTCCGAACCATTATGTTCGCTTCAGCCACGACAAAAAAATGTAATTCTAGCAATAACTTACCAAATATTAAATTGTTCCAGTTCCCGGAGGCTTTGAATGAACGAAAAGATTTGGAACATATTGCCCATTGTCTTGGTAGTTGCAAACAAAAAACTGTGCTATAAAACTGTGATTTAGATAGTTTTTTTTCATTCCATTTGTTCAACTTGCAGTAATGTACAGAAAGATGAAGTTATGAATATTTTTCCCCTTGAATAAATTGCAGTTGAACAGTTACTCATTCTTGTGCGATTTGTGCCAACTAAGCTCCGACGAAAAATTGCAAAGAAAAACTTTACCGGGACCATCCTGCGGGTGACAATGACTTGTGTACCGCGGGTACAAATTCACACCGTGTTGATTCGCGCGGAACTCTTTTCCGCCGCGTGATGGCGCAATCCCGCTCTGTCAGGTTGGCAGTCACACCGACTAAATGATTGTCTGCTCAGATTGACTGACAGTTGGGCAGAGCCGTATCGCGCGTACCGAGCGTACGAGGACGTTCCGTTCAGCTGGCGAATGAAATTATCATTTAATGCCGTTCGGATCCGGACCTGTCACTGGCAAACGTTATGCGCAGTCTATCAGCGAACGCTCGATGAAGTCTTACCACTTTTTTGGCAGAGGTTTTTTTGTTTGGTTTTTACGTCGACTAAAGTTTTGCGTTCTTAAAAGCTAGCTTCAATGGTGTCTTGTGAACGACGGCGCGATTGTGCAGCTGCTGGTATGGAGGGTGGTAGTTGACAGAATGAGTGACATTGCGCCTGAATAGATGATTCCAAACCACAATCTTCTTACGAGTCGTTACTTCCGGTTGGCCTTGAAGTGCAGTTTTTCCATTGATGAAAACCCGGAGTAGACAACACCCGCTAGCCAACAAGTGGCAAGACAGAAAAGATTTTGTCGTTATTTTGCAACAGGCTACGTTGATAACGGTCTATTGACAATTAACAGAAATATTTGAAAAACTTAATTTTCTTACAGTTGATAACTAATGAACTCTTAGTTATTCATTATTTTTGTCCATTTTAGTTTGTATGCCATACCGTGAATAAAAAATGAATAGGAGTTTTAAGTACAATGAGTTAATTATGTTAGTAAAAAAGGCCATCATTCTTGTTTTTTGAAGTATTGATGTTTGTTTCTGTTTTTTTCATATAATAGTAGTTATACCAATCAAATGTCTTACTTGAGTTTTGTTGTTTTTCACTAATTATTAACTCTTTAACAATTTTGAATTTAACGTTCCATTAAATATAAATTCCGATTGGATAACTTCAATACAGAATTCTTTATTTAGGACATGTTTTAAGTGTAAGAGATAAATATTACAAATCGGCGATTTAAATCGTTTATATTCGTTTAGAGATAATGTGTTTGGTTGTAAAATTGATTTAGGTTTGATTAGGGTAATTTGCCAATTGTTGCACACCATCCAATTATTGCACACTGCCTATAAATTGTTGTTTAGCCAAATATGTATTAAACATTAATGAAAGCTAGCATTTTTCCTTTAATATTAAGCATGTCATCCGCATATTTTACCATTTTATTTTTTGAAACTTGCACTATTTCGATTTTTTTTAAATACATTTAAAAATATTTCGACTGATTTCGACTGAAGCCAAAATCGATTAAATGCGATGATATTCGATTAGGAGTCCATAGAAAAAACAATCCATTTCACGGCGAATATTTTCATGTTAAGCCCGCGTTAAACCCGCGTTAGAGCCCCAGTGAAATGAAATTGAAACGTGAAATTTTGGTATTTTCGGCTATATTTCAATAAATTTATATCATAATTTGGCTTATCGTACACCAAAAGAATGGATATTCAATTCCCGAACTATTTAATTTGTTAAACATGTTAAAATAATTAAATATATTTTCTTGTGATTCCCCGCTGACCATATTTTTTTCACCGTGAATAAATGCATTTAATCTATTAATTTTAAAAAAATAGTCTAATAGTTGGGAAATTGAATATAGCAAAAAATAAAAATTACGTTCATTTTTACATAAGGTCTAAAGCGTTTATATTTTGGGAGCGTGAAAAAATATTTGAGTAGGTGAAAACGATATAAAAATAATGTGAAATAATTTTAAGGTTCCCCACAAACAACCAACGCGATCATGAGCCGTATTATTTTATTCAAGCTTGTAGGTGTAGTTTCAAATGATGTTTTCACCATAAGCCACCGGTTAAATGTTTCGCACCTCACAGATACTATTCTGCGGCGCCATCATTAAATCGTAGCATTGCATTTGAATAATCTTTGTAAAATTGCTTACCACGAGTGTACAAGGCTGCTGTATACTTTTTTCCTCTTTGCACCTCTTCAAGTGGGTGCTGGCAGTTTTTGCAAGTTCTCCTGTTTGTCGTCCCTTTCAATGTAGGGCTTTTCAAATGGTTGCTAATGCGTTATCTGTCTGATTGTCGGCGCTTGGTGAACAGCTTGTAAAATGGCGGAAACGGGGAAAGCTTAGGAGGTAGAACCGACGCGCGCTGAACTATGTGATGTAGGATTTAAACATCAAAGGGAAATCCCCCGAAGCGTGCGTTTAAAGGCGTTGCAACCGTGAAAACCCACGCGAAGCTCATCATCCATCTTCAACCAACTCATCATCACCGTCCCCAATAGCTTAGCCGGGCGCGCTCATTCCATCGAGTGTTGCCGATTTACCGGCAGTCGTAATCGCTTTCGCGGTGACTACGTTTGTAAACACGGCGTTTTGCCAACCGTGGACCGAATCCTTTACCATCGTTTTACGGAAGAGGGCAAAGGAGAAAGGGACAAAGGTGTACAGGACGCACACGTGAGTGGGGAATGAGGTTGTTTGGAACTTTATCAGTTCTACTGCACGTGTTCCGAGGTTCTATCAAAACCACCGCAGGGCATCAGCTACACAGGAATCCGGAATGGCTGGGCGAGGTCTGGAGTTTGAGTGTCGTTTGGGAAAATATTAAACCTACACGCGTTTATCGCGTACGAGCGTGGAGGGAAAAACGCGACCGGGAGATGTAAATGTTGTGTAGGCTTTTTTGTCTTGTGTGACCTGCGTGTTCTACACATATATGGCCGCTGTCGGTGTGTGCGGAACATGCTTCCATTCCTTTAAAAGTGAAAGGGGTTGCACACGGTGGAAAAGGTCTTCCTAATTCAACCGTGAAGAAAACCAAATTTGAACGCTCAATTTTCATCTAAACTGGATTCATTTAGAGTGGTGAATTTTATTACATTATGCGAAGGATTCGGGCTTTGAAAAGGTGAGCGTTGTCACATCGTAGTGAACAAGGTTGATGTGGTAAACAACAGTGCTTTTCCTTTTTCGATACAGTTTATCGAGACTTTTAGTAACTAAATGGTTAAGTGAACTAAAAATCATAACCATATTACATTTTTTGCCTTTTTTCATTCAATCATCAATCTTTTATGTTGCAGCCAAGCTACGTTATACTGATCTGATATTTAATAAGAGATTATTCAGCTTGTTTGGTTCCTCCAGGCTCTGTTGTGAAGATCAAACATCTTTTGAATAGCTTTGAATATAATTCATTCTAATATCTTTTGAGAATCGATAGATATATCTATATATGAAGTAATCAGCCAATCGTAAATCGGTTTCGTAAATGTACAAAGTGGTCTACGGAAACATCATTGTGATAATCATCTTAAAATGGACCCCTTTGAATGATTAAAGAGACAGCGTAAAATAAGTCTTCCCCCTCTCTGCGGCATTTAGAAAACTCCATAATTCAGCTGTATACAACTGTCGTGAACTCCTAAGTTGTAATTCATGTTTTCTAATAGCTTAAGCTGGTAGCAGCAACTTCTCGTTCTGTTTTGCAAACCATGCCAAGCTGCTGATGAGGATTGAACCCAAGCGTGTCCTTGTAAAAACGAAGTCTCATCAAATCAACCACAAGTTTTCTTTTCTCCGTCATGCCACTTTAACAACCACCGTCCTCAGACACATCGATTGCGGACGTTGATTTCAACTTTTCGGAGTGTATTTAAACAGAAACCGTACCGATCACAACGTTATTCGCTCACTCCTCGTCCTTCCCTTCCTTGTCCAAGTATACGGAATCTTGGTGCCGGCAAATTGTCTACAGCCAAACAGCAATCAAATTTTATTGCTCAAAACACAATTTATCAATTAGACCAATGAAATCGGACTGGGTCGTCAGACCGACGGATGCCGTCCAGTGGAAAGAAGGAGTAAAAGGTTCGTGAGTTCTTTTAAGATACAACAGTAGCGATTGAAAAGGGTTGCCTGATGTGTTGACGCTACTAGCAGCGTGTTTGTTAAGTTTGCGAACCATGCTCTCTGGATCAATCGACCATGGGGGTATCCTTTTACGTGTGATACCCTTTCTATAGTTGTGGCGACGGGATTGAAGACGTGTAAGTGCACTTTTTGGCACACGTTCGACACGTGTGGGGACATCATTAGGCAAAGATCGATACGGGTAAAGCGATGAAAAGGACAAGAAGACGACGATGGCTGCACAGGTCTCCACCAGTGAAGCTGCTGGTCCGTATCCATTAAAACTCTTTCGTACCATCTTGGTGAGGACGACGGGAAAAGCTGTCGTTTTCACACAAACACACATACACATACACGTACGGTTGATATACCCGTCGACATCCATCCGGAGAACACCGGGGTGACTTTCGGTTCCGGTACCGATTTATGGGATTCATGTTGTGGTTTCTTCGGTTTGCAATTAAGATGCCTCCACGCAAACCTCCCCTTGAGCCGGCTGGCGAATAAGTAGCGAGGCAAGCAGCTTGTAAGTTCCACTGTAATCGGTTGTAGTGACGGGTCAGATGGTACCGAAATTCGTAATTTACCCACAGCATCTGTTGGGTTGGAATGTTACCCGTTTGAGAGGAGCATTGTTGATGACGACGGAAGCTATTAGCATGCCTGGGTATGAATAGCTCTGCGCTTGTTTTTCGCTACCCTTGCACGCGTGTTAGCAGATTCGTTGATATATGATGGTGAGGCATTTATATGTGTTTTGTTCAGACGTACTTTTTATCTACCATAATGTGTTAGTGAAATGTATTACAACATGTGATATAAGCCAATGGATCCAAGTTTGTTTCTATTTTGTCAGGAGATTTTTAATGAATGTAGTATACAGCCTAAACATGTATACAAACATATAACCTGATCCGAGTATGCCACGAAATAAGGTAGTCTGTTCGTAGCTGCTTCTTGGTGGCTTCCATCGCTACCAAGCAAATCCATATCAGGATTGGAAACTAGTCTCTTTACATATAATAGATTTAGTTATAATTATGATATGCAGAGTCCGCAGTACATGTGACGTTTCAATTATTCCTGTTTGTTAGGAATATTGGCTATTTCGCAAAGGTGAGCTTGTTATCTACTGAACAACTTGCCCAGATTGTCAGATTTTCAATTTGGTTCGTGTACCAGAACACGGTAAAAAAATACTCCTGTTTACAAATACGAGGGACAACCGGCAAGCACATGTTAAACCCTCTGAACCGAAATTCTTGGCTTCTTCATCTGGTTTGTGTGTGAGAAAAGGGAGTTTAAGGGGTGGTATGATCCAATCAGCAAGAATCTTGCCACCAGCTATCCCCGCAGTCGGCTATCTGTCCTATGATAAGGTTGCTGCCAGCACCATCGCCGATTTGAACGATGATTGACAATGAATATGTATGGTTTTTATGCCGCGAGATGCGCCAAACCTCTGGTAGCCGTTTTGTGCTGACATTTTTTTCTGTCTTTTTCTCTTCTTTTTGGACATTTGTTGGATCTTTCGGCAGTCCCATGCCTGCGCGCTTGCTACAATCGGCTTTATTGTGCCGAAAGCCAACTGACGCGTGTTCGACCGGGATGGATGATTTTTGCACTCAATCACAGGCTTGCGTACTGGTGAGGGAAGGTATAGGTTGACTTGCTTTTCTTTGCAGTCTCATTTTCTGTGCAGAAAAATTGAGAGCGTGGACTAAAAACGAAAAAAAAGTTCCCAGCCGTAGGCATGTTTACGGCTGACTAGATCGAAAAATTTGTTTCCGTATATCTGCCATGCACTTTTCGCCAGTAACGAAGATTTTTTGAGAGGGTGTTCTATAAGCAGATCGTGCCTATGGTGTCGTATGTGAATCGTGTGTTTGGAATGTAAATGGAAGAAGTATTAGAAAAAAGTTAAAATATCGAACATCCGTGCTCTCGATGTTGGTTTATCATGCTGATTTTTTTTAAAGTGGTTCTAGAGCCGTATTCCAAATGCAACGAACAAGATTGTTAGAGCATTAGTGTGTACAGCTAGAGGTAATCCGATGTACGTTTTCAAATGTATTGTATTACTGATTTCGACTCAGAGGTATCGCACCAAATCGAAAGACAGTTTTTCTTTTTCGATTACGTACAGGGAAACCTACACACTACTCTGTGCTTAACAAGCAAGACAAGTTCAGAATTACTTGAAGCTCTTGAAGCGTTTCTTGCCGAAGACGTCTTACAGATAAACCTTTAGTGTTGAGAAATTCATCACTCGGTGTTTGACGAAGAGGATGAAATACTCTCTCTTCCCATTATATGTTCCTCACAGAGACATCTGTATTAATAGGATATTTCTTTTGCACGACTTTCACAAACCAAAAGACAAAGGTAGAATCCTTGTATGAAAGCAGGGTATGGGAGTACTATGCAGCCATAGGTCGCAGAGTGAAGAGGAGAGGAATACACTCGCATTCGGTAAGGCATGCTTAGTAATACTGATGAGACAGACATAAACGATAAGACTCTTTAACGAGAACCCATGTGAACTGGTGGGTTGTGGATGAAAATCAGGATAATGAAAAATAATATTACATATAATAGAATTTAATACTCCTTCGTAATGGATGACGTGCTTCGAACATGCAATGATTTTAAATAAAGAATCCAGAGCTTCTTTGCCGTTCTAAATCTTTCGGTTACTTGCGTTTGGGAGACGCTTTTGTTTTGTATACTAGTTGTTACGGATAAACCTGGTATAGGCTGTGTACATACATTGCTCATCATCTCGTCATTGTAATTTAAATTGAATAATTTCCCATATATAATAGGTTTCTAAAAGGATCTCAGCCTTAGCTCGAAGTGAAAAGATGTCTGAAAAGATGTTTGTTCATAATTTCACAATAGTTTGCTTAAACTACCTTACCCAGAACGTTTTCATACCAAAACCTATCAAGGTAAAGGAAAGCGCACAAGTGCAACGATTGGTAATGGATTTGTTGTTGTGGCAAATACTTTAGAAAAGCAGCTTATGAACTGTTTTGTACCAGTGCTGCTGCAGTTGCCATCCATATAAAATCCTTCTTCAATATTAATTAGCCTTGCTCTATTGTACATTCGCGTATTTACGCGACTAGCGGTTTTTGACAGATGATTTCTCAAGCATCACTTGAGCAAAATTTTCCCAACCACAAAGCGATTATGTTGAAGAACTGTTTTGTTGGACTGGTCGTTAGGTTTGTAGACATTCTACATTTTGTAGGCAAAGAGCGTTTACTATGTACTCATTTTCTTCCTTGCGACAGGTAATGGAAAGAAAATAAAGGCTAAAAATCTACAATAAACACGCAGGAACTACACTCAAAACATAGTACGGTTCACTGCAGCATTAATGCACTGTGTAAATTGTAGATGTAGTAGATTACTTTTGTACTTCAGATTTGTTGGAAAACTCTAGAAAAAAAGTATGTGCAAATTCCACAACATCAACCTAGTTCGTCAGTTCAACGTACTAATCATATACTATTCAATATATACGAGCATGGTATGTTTAGTATAAGTAAATATAAAGGGGGGGATAAGCTTAATCATACTGAACCTAATTTTCCTGTCGTTTGTTCATTCCCCGCATCATACGTGTAACCATTTAATAAATTTCTTTTATCTGTTTATGTCACAGACATGACAAGGTCCCATCTCGAATATTCGAGTTGACTTGTTAAACTGTCAAGAACAGATTTATGAAACAGATTTTGTCTTCCAGAGTCCCGATAATAATAATATTGTAGAAGTATACAAACCCTCTAGCATACTTTATTGTAGAATTTGTGACCGTGGGATGACACAATTGGAGATAAACCCGATGCTTTAACTCCTTCGGCGACACATGACATTCGGCGAAATTTCGTTCATATCGAACGTTTTAGATGAGTTGTGAGAAGCTAAGTCTAAATAAACTCGAAACTCGGAAGGAACTTGGCATTCTTAACGTGAAGCAACCCTCATACGATTAATTTTCAAAAGCAAACTACCGAGTTTTTCAATCGGGTGGTTCTAGAGGATTGCATTTTTCAAGTAGTTTCATTTAGGATATATGAGAAACATGTATATATTTTGGACTAAACAGTTTTAGGGTGAATGGTAAACTTACACAAACAATAAA
The DNA here is from genome assembly GCF_016920715.1 of Anopheles arabiensis. Taxonomy (NCBI): domain Eukaryota; kingdom Metazoa; phylum Arthropoda; class Insecta; order Diptera; family Culicidae; genus Anopheles; species Anopheles arabiensis. The sequence goes on along the minus strand of NC_053517.1, from coordinate 42,736,600 downwards.
TGGTTTTGTGTAAAGCAAGAAAATACAGATTATGGCAATTTGTGGTAGTCCTCTGTTCATGACAACTCTAAAAAATTTAATCAACCAGATGTGCCTAGAACACCAGATTTGGTTCTACTGGTGCTTGTAATAATTTACGCTATTTTAAATCCATTTCCTGCATTAGCGGTAAACTGATCTCAAACAAAAGACAAAAGGTTGCACAAAACACATTCGGATGGTGAGCAATGTGAACGGCGCAAAAGAAATCACACCATCTTTTCTTAAATTATTTACTGAAATAAGAATGCAATGAACAAAGCCGTCGTCCCTTATTTTCTGACATTAATGAGCTGCCTCTTTAGGGTCCAGCTTTTTCAACCTTTTCTATTGCCTGATGTGGTTGAGTTCATTCTGGCGCAAATGAAACCACGACCTTTTGGTCGTTCATTTATCGTTACACTTTTGTCAACCACGACTCGCCCCTGAACGTCCGATATGTTTCGATGTTTGCTGTTTACGGATGACTGGTGATGACTTTTAGAATCAACCAATGAGTTGTTTTTTTTATGTATTTTTGTTGTTTTTTTTTTCAACATGTTCAGCTCCATAGCTAGTTGAGGGTGCATTCAAAATTAGATTCTCTTGAGTTTTATTTAGCATTGACGCGTCGTGTTTCGTTCCATCGTTCGCCAGTTCTAGGCGACGGACTCTTTTGTACGATGGGAATGAGCTGATAAAGATCTAATTTAGCTGCCAATAAACATATCGCGTGGTTTTTGGTGATTTTCGATAACCCGAACGACCAAGCGTGCCCATACAATATACAGCACCCGACACGACCGATGACGACAGAAAATCGACGGTCTCTGTAGGTGGGTCGAGCAGTAAAAAAGAACAGCTTTCATAAATACAACACGATTGCTTATTGTCTCGATGGTTCCGCTTCCGGTCGACGTTCGTCCGTCTGCCAGCCAAAATTTCATTCATTTCCGTTTAAGTAGTCGAAAATAAAGCGCAAATGAAACACGAACTGGACAGGAACGCGCTGCGATGAGCAGACGGTTGATTAATTTATAGCGATAAGGTATAAATGGTTTCTATACTCTGTTATGGCTGGTTGGGTGTAGGCATGTGACAATTGTGCGAGACCTATGCCGCATACCCAGTTCACTAAAATGTGCGGATGACCGTCGCACGCGAAAACGTGAACGCATAGGTAAATAAAAATGCAGCCTTAAAAGCAGTATAGTTCAGTTTTTGCATTAAAATCCAGATAAAAATAAATATGATATTTAAAAAAATGTAGTTAGCTCCGCTCCAACTGTGCGACTGACCTTTCGCACGCGTACAGTTCATCGTACTGAACGAACAACACCGCACGTTCACTGAAAAGAATCAAATTGCCTCTAGTTGTCTAGTTGGGTGCTTCCGGAATTGCGAGTCTATGATGTTTTCGCTTTGTTGTGTGTGTAAAGGCCGGGCTACATTGATCGTACTCCGAAGCGTAATTTCGATTTTCACTAGCACATCTGGCGGCGGCTTTCGGAAGCAACTTGGTAAACAATTTGAAGCCGCTTCAGTAAATATGTTATTTTAACATGTTTTTTTACTTAAATCGGAGGAGAAAAGTTTTGTAATAGGTAGATGCACATGTTTTGCACACATTGCTTCCATTTTTATGACAAAAAGCTATTTAAAAACTACTTAATTTTGAGATTCGGCATGACCATTCCCTCGATGACAAAAAAACTTCCACCAGCCGCCGCCAGATGCGCTAGTGAAAATAAAAAATTACACTAGCGAGTACGGACAGTGTCCCCCGGCCTTAATAAGTCTTGCGACAATACAAAACAATGTTATTTTTTCAAACCATTTTTAAATTGTATGTTAACAAAATAAATGTTTGAATACCATACAGTTTTTCTTAAAACAAGATTAAAAATACTTCAAAAACTGGATCACTACTAGACAGTCTACCAGACAAAATTTATTGTTGTGCCGTCAATTCGGACGACTTTATAACATGCCCGTCATGAGTTCAAATGTCATATGGACCGTCCCATGGCAAGAACTGACTATCTGGCAGCGGGGTACTGAATAAGTATCGAAAGCCTGTATAGGCTGTCATGTCGGCGTAGGACGTTACGCCAAATAGAAGAAGACGAATATTATTTGAAACGCATAGCGACACAGCACGCCTATACGACTAATCAAACGTATTGCTTGAATACCTATATTGTTGTCTTTACACCGATACACCGATATACCAGTTTGCGCCGATCTCGTGGAACAGTCTTCGATTGGTACGACTTTAACAATCGGTCCGTCATGGGTTCAAGCCCTAAATGGACCGTGCCTCCATACGTAGGACTTGACTATCATGCTATGGGTAATCAATGAGTCACTGAAAGTCAAGCCCACTACTGGTACAAGCATGCCTTGACCGACAACGGTTGTTGTGCTTAAAAAAAAGATATCAGGTGCTCTTTTACAATGCGTTATATTCTCACATGATGGTCAAAATGCTATACGATCACACTATTATCCCTCAATTCGGCTGCCATAGATCGACAGGACGTGCTCAATCGAAGGCTAGGACGAAATCAAACGGCCAAAACACCATCGGCATCATGATTTTTATTGCAAAACTTTGGCGCTATATTTACCAATACCATGAAATGAAACCCGACTGCTGTGTAAGCCATGTTAAGAGGTTTGTTCTATTGGAGGGCAGTACAGCGTTAGCGACATATATGTAAAAAAAACAACGAAAATCGAGACATCTGTAGCACTCTCACCGTCACCGGTTTAACTTATTTATGCTCTATAGTGTCTGCAAACTGGAAACCGCAGCATTGGTAGGAGAATTTAGGAGATATAAAAAAACCACCCTTCTCCCTGATACATACATCTATCAAACCTGTAAAGGCCAGAATTCTCTATTCTGTAAAGGCGAAAACATGAGCCTTCGCCCAAGTAATATTGTTGCTAACTTTATCCTCTCGTGGCAACCGATCAAAGTCCTTTTTCGTGAAAGAGTGAAATCCAGCGGCACTGGTCAGGGGAAACATTCGATTTTCTTTTTGCGTAAAGTGAACACGTTTGCTTTGCATATAAGCTCACAAGGATGTTGGATTTGATGCTCATAATGTTTATAGAGCAATGCGTGGCAGATAAACTGAGACAGTGGGACATCTAGCTTTGGAAAGCATCTTGCAGCAAACATTGCACTGACTACGTGCTGAATGGCTTTGTTTTCTAGGAATCAGTTGAGGTTTGGTTCAGAGTTTGTACGTCCATAAAATTTTACGATTATTGTTATTGAGAAAATATCGCACAAGAACAAAAAAACAAGGAATCTGAGAAAAGAACAGGTTGATTTGTATTAGCACTGTGGCACGTGCGCTGGATGTATATACGATGTTTTTGGCAATGTAAACCGTGGAGTTATACTGAGCAAAGACAAGTAAGTAAGTCATTCCACGTTCTAAATGTTATTTCATCGGGTTTTTGTAAGTTTTGCCAAGCTTCAGCGACGAAATGAAAAAAAAAAAAATGTCTCATGAATAAGTCACTATGCATAGTAAAAGGATTTGTTTTTTTTTTGTGTAAATACTATGCCTTCGGTCAGGAATAAAGGACACTATGAGAAATGTAATGAGGTTCTTTCTTACATCTGTAAAAGTGGAATAAACACTTGCGTGTATAGATTCGGTAATCGTAACAAGGTAATTGTCGTGTGTATGTCATTTAAAAAAGATGCCCAATAGTAGGGTCTTACGTAAATAGTAAAGTTTCGAAAAAATGTTTTTTATCGATATTATTATTATTTCTTCTTCTACTTTGTTTCAACAACCGTTGTCGACGAAGGCCTGCCTGTTGCACTAGTGGGCTTGGCTTTCAGTGACTTATGGATTACTCGTAGCAGGATAGTCAGCGCTACGTATAGGGGCACGGTCCTTTCGGGACTTGACACCCTTTACGGGCATGTTGTTAAGTCGTACAAGTTGACGAATGCACGAGACCGGTCTGATAATATTTTATAGGTTTAGTCGTAGTAGCTGTCGAAATTTTGGAAGATATGTTGTCAAAAGATATTATACAAAAAGGTATTTTAGAAAGTGATACGGACTATTTTACATTCAAAATTCTTCTCACACAACATAGCAACTCTCGCTACTCTTTTTTCCACTTTTTATTTGGAGAATAAAATTATGTAATTTTTTCAAATTACGATTTTTTTTATTTATTTAAGTTCAACGGACAAACGTCTAAATGAAAATAACATAATTTAAGCTATCCTAACCTACCTATTCTTGTCTTCTTCGATGCTAATAATATGTTGTTACAGGGTTTTCGAGGATTATATTTACATGTTCAGCGAGTTGTTGATTCGTTCGGGCATATAATTGACACTTTCAGCGAGATCATAGTGGGTAGAAAGGAGGTGTCGTCATGTAGAACAATTGGGCATTGAGGCTTTAGAAAAAAGCACAAAACCATGATCGACTGCAGTTGTCCAATGCGACGAATGTTGTTGGTATTTGGATATGATATATGAATTGTTTTCGTTAAATACACATATTTTTAGCATTAAAAATTCGTATTTTGCAGCTGCTGCCTGTAAACAAATATCGACGGCTGTTGTAAAACTGAATCTCAAAATGGCAACATGCCAAACGCTAAGAAGACACCTCCTCTATATTCCACCTTGAGCGAGATATTGAATTGTTCGGAAGCAGGCGTTGACATGTTCGACGATACTATTGAGCTCTCGTTTGTTTTGTTTACACCCTGTGTCGAAGCGTGTAATTTTTCATTCTTAGATGCCCTTTTATTAGCAAATAGCAATTTCCCAAGCTTTTTAATATATATTTTAGTTAAAACCAGCATATTTTTTCGAAAACTGTTTGTTTACCTTCTGATGGGAAAGATCTAAGCTGCAGTCCAAGGGGTACGAAAGTGACAGCTCTATAGTATCGCCGAACTTGTCAACGCCTGCTTCCGAACAATTCGATATCTCGCTGAAAGTGTCAATTATATGCCCGAACGAATCCCGAACCCAAACAACTCGCTGAACACGTCAATAATATCATTGAAAGCCCTGTATTGAACGCTTTGAAAAAAAGGGTTCTATTTGTTGAAAGTCTTGCTCATAGCTTATATAGGATATTCGCATACAATGAATTAAGAGGCCAAAGGACACCCTTTGCTCTAAGATTACGTTTAGGTATGTTCAAGTTAACTAATATCTCTGGTGCGTCAATCTCATTGTTTAATATATTTGCTATAAATGTTGCCTGTGCGACTTGGCATTTATTACTATGTAAATTTCAAATAATGGGGGCCTTCACGATTCTAGTTAGTTTTTTGTATGGAGTTTGACAGTTGGAGGCTGCAATCATGTAAACAATCCATACAAAACCACACAAAAAACTAGCCTGCGATTTTCAGTCTAGAAAATGTTAGCCTAAAAGCTAGAATTAGATTTGAGTACCTGCTCGAAACCATGGTGTTGTTTACATTTATCCCAAGGTACATTAAAGAGATCAGGTGGTGGAATCTGGAATCAAAGTATATGTAGGTGGTCTCATAGCATTTTTTCATAACCAATTTTGAACATCACTTTTTGGCAGAACGGGTGAAAACTTTTTCTCAAACAAGCTTTCTGGAGGCTTGACGAATACTCAAAACACTCTTACAATCTTCATTCAGAAGCAGAAGCGTTAAAAATCAGCCTTCTAAATTTATACACCTTGGGATAAGCCCACCTGTATATTATACTCACATAGCAGCTACTCAAACTGGTGTACAATGCAAACAGCTGACAGGCTGAAATTTCAGCCCTCGAATATCGAACGGAAAGGGCCCCAATTTCAGTTTTTACCATTAAAAATTCTCAAACTCAAGCACTCAAACGGTTTGAGCTTCAAAGCTTTACTCTGTTAATTATCTATTGCAATATATGCATGCGAAATTTTAATCCAATTTGTAATCCAAACAGAATCTTCTCTCCTACTTTCGATACGTTGCCATTGCTGATATCGCGTACGTTTGCTTTGAAGTTTCGTTGCTATCGCGAAATATTATCAATTCAAATTTGCTGTGGATGTCGCGTGTAACCACGCAACCGTTGTGGCAAGAATAGTCTCGTAAAAATAATGTTCCTTTGATGAAAAACTTTGCCATGTGTATTAATAATACTTTGCAATATGTATGTTTCACAACATCGATTCACTGTGCACTGTGTATGTCTGATGGTATGAACATTTTCCTCGTTGGTTTATTTCCAAGCGCTGAAACGTTCGTTCATATGCAGATTTTAAATTTTATTTATTTATCGTGCAATTCGGCCGTATTTATAAGGTTTAATTGCAGTTATATGCAATAAATTTTTACCTAAAAAATACTGAAAAAACGCGTAATCACGTTGGAGTTTCTGCTTTTATTAAAAAAACAACAACAACATTGTTTAACACCTTTACAACGCGTTCTATTATGTTTCCATCCGTACTACGGAAGGATTACAAGCTAAATGGACACTCGTTGTAAATTCGTTTGCACTTCACATGCTTGCGGTTTCGTAGAGTTAATACGTATTTATTTAAAAACAGTGTATCCTTTATTGACTATCATCATTATCCATCGGATTACGCCCCAACCTCCACTGGCCGCTGCATTCCACATTTCAGCAACAATGTACGCCAGTGCCGTCAACATGAATCGATTTCAAGAGCAGCACTGAAGTTTAACTCATCTGGTGACTAGTGAAATGTCGACGTTAACATGACTGCAGTTACGATTGCAGTCTGTTAATGTGCTTCAAATTAAATTAACTTCAATCGTGTACACTCGCAAAATTGGATAGTGTTGACGCCCGTTTCCGACATCTCATTTATGTATCCCAAACTGGCGCGAGGGCATGATTTTTATGTAATTTAGCTGCCCCCATCGCAACGGTTTCGAATCGATGCGATTTAAATCAATTTCGAATTAATCAACTGTCAATTGCTGTCAATGTTCGTTTCCGCCATTTGAAAGTACAGTAACGCCTCATGGATAGCGCACAGCATAGCCCTATCTTTTTGCAACTAGTTGGCTAGTTCTGATCCCTTTTTCCTTGGTCCGAATGTTAATTGACCCATTTTTCAGTTCATTTCCAAAGAGGGAGTATGAATTTGAAAACATGTTAGGGAGTTTGCTGAACGATGTCAAAGGCATGTTGCCGTCATGGTTCCTTTCCACTCAAAATTTTCCATCTTGGCTTGAATGACCAACGATTGAAATAGTAAAATATTTCCCTACCGGGGCTGGAGGAATGAGTGTGGCAATTCAGAGGGAACTGTAGTGATTGAAACCCATTGCCGGTTTGCGGTTAGCAAACTAATGAAAAAACAAATTAGATTTGTGTGAGGGATGCCCAACAAAATAGTATACAACCCTAGATAAATAAAACCTTTGAAAAAAAAGCTAGGCAAATGTCCAATCCTCCGCAGGGATTATGTAATCGCGTTAATTTTGCATGATATACATCTAAAAAAAATTGTGTTGCCCTTTTACATCATACATTTGAATACTTAAATTATTGAAAAATATGTAGACAAGAATTTATTCTGCATGCACTAATAGGTAATTTAAATACATAGGAACATTTACTAAAATATTCTTAGGTAGATTGGGAAACAATGAAGAAATGAAAAACAAACCTTAGAATCGTCAGTACAACAGAACCCGAGTTCAGTACCTCGTTTTGTGCCATTTGATCCCAGCAGCTTAATGTTTTTTCCACTGTTATCATACACTAGGAAAGAACAATGAGCAAACCTACAACAAAGGTAGATCATGAAGGATAATCAAAGGGTAAGGTGACCGAAACTTAATGTTTGGCCAGCATCGAGCTCGAACGAGCCGTTTCATAAAACCAACGTTTATGAATTGGAAATTTGAGACCCACGATTGTGGTTCATTTTACTGGCGAATTATTCTCGTCGTTCCGCTTTTGGTTACGATGACTGGCCTCACGGGTATTCTGCGAGCTCGAAGCGATAATGGTAGGTTACAAGGCTAAAATGAGACAAAATAATAATGGACGATCCGGTGAAAATGCCGTTTTCATTCGGATTTCCAATTCCATCCAGTAGAGATTTGGAACACACACACACATACACACACATACCTTCATCACAAAATCCCGGTCAGCCACTCTGCTGTAAGGTTTAATAGTAATAGGAATCCTTTCTGTGCCTGTGATGCGCTTGGTTTAGGAGCAGAGCCAACAACAGCAGCACAACAAGAAAATCTCGTCCATAGCTGGCGGGGGCAGGCTTGCTTTCGTAGCTCAAGAATGCAGTTCATGATCCGGGCCGGAGAAAGGAAGCGCATCGAATACGTAAGAGTCGTTACAAAAGCGGATCAAATTGTACGTGACGTGGTACAAGCGCCTGTCTGCGGTTCTGTCAAGTTTCTGGGCCCGGGTTCAATGTTGCTCCAGGATTCATTTGCAAAATTGATACAACAGAAACCGGCACTATGGTCAACAGAACGAAGGTACGGTTCTGTAGGGATTTTCAGCGAAGGACAGAGGACAGTGGTGCATTGCGAGAGTTTACAGGAGACTTCAATCACATCGTTAGCCTTTTCATTTGCTGCCGGTGCTAATGTGGCTCCTGTTTGAAGGTTGACCCGGGATTTGTCCCTGCAGGTCTTGGCAGAATGAACATACACTAAGCTGCCACAAGCTAGCCCCCGTTTCTATCGCAGCAATCATAGCCAATTGCTTAAAACTCAAAACGAATTAGTGGCCGACGGTCCGCTGTGTAATTTGCGAGTGATTTTAGCTTTGTAATCAACCGGCGACGGCCATTACTTAAAGATTGTCAATTCTGATGGGAGTTTAGTGAGAGGAGCGATATCTATCTGGCTTGAATTTTAGACATTAGCACTTTCGAACGATGTGAAAAGCGTAAAATTACTAAATTTTCGCATAAAGTTTAGACGTTCGATTGGATAGATTTTCGACAAATAAATGTATAATAAATGTGGCGTAACAAACCGCACGCTTGGCATCTCAAATTTCCCTAAAATACTTCATCACTTTCAAGAATCTCTTGCCCCTGGGTACATGGAACGTTGGTTCATAGTTTTACGGGCCATTTAACGTCGCTAGAATAGCAAGTCATCCAGTGCACCGGGTGGAGCGCCGTTGACAACTTTACCATACATTGTATCATACGTTGTCGGATCGGTAGGACGACACTGTTCACGTACCCGTTTGTGCACATATTTCCTTGCCAAACATTCATCTTGCGCACCGGGGATAGAAAATCGGTGAACTGCGAAGAAGCGTTGACAACCTTGAAAAGTTCCCGTGCCTCTCGTCGTAGTATCGCAATCGCTCGGGTTATTAAAGTTTGAACACGTCCTTGTAATGCGGGTGGGTGGCCCTTACATGATGTCTTACCAGGCACTGTTTGAAGGATCGTTGCGGACGTGCTTTTAAAGCCAGCACTCGGTCAACAAAGTAGCAACGCTATTCGACGACCACCAACAGGCAGGGGGTGATGGGTGATGGTTATTTTGATGAGAAGATCCGGAACCATGATCCGTTCGGGGCAACCCGTTTTGTCTCCACCTGGGTAACATGTAAACGTTTGGATATTCTCTGGGCTGCTGCAGCGTACACGGCAAAGAAACGTGATATCCTAAACGTGGTCGGTTAGATTCGGGACATGATGGACGGCATATCGGCCATAGCTGCACAACGTTCAGGACAAAGCCTACTCTGTCCTTTTGAAAGTGCGCTCAAAGCGTCTGGCGTAGTGGTGTGCTTCAATATGTACCCCGTAGTCGTTCACTGGTCTTTTGTGCAGATGTAGTCTGATTTTCCCGTTTAATAAAGCTGATAAGAAACTTCCCTTTGAATCAAAACTGTGAAAGGACAGGCGAGTCCTTACGGTGGACTGTTGAACCGCTGGGAACAGCCAAAGGTAGGCGGTTGTTTTAATAAAGATCTTTGTTTTCGTTGAATTACAAAATAGCCATGTTTTCATAAGAGTGAATGCTGAAATAAATCAAAGTGGAATTAATGAAAACAAACACGGAGAAAGTAGCAGCACTTGGCGACAGATTGGGGTGAAAGGTGGAAAATATTTTTACTGCGGGATGAGAACAAAAACAAAATTCTCCTCGCATCGCTGACCGTGGCGGTGGTTCTAAGCATTTGCCTTCGGCCAGCTGCTTTGGTTCCCTTGATGTAGGAAATGAATCTATTATATTATGTATCCTTAGTAAATAGCAAGTCGTGAGGCGTACAACTAAGGTTCTATAGTGATGCTTAACACCCAGAAGGGTGAAGTTTTGCATGCTTTTGTACAATTATAAACGTAAAAGATGGCTTGAATAAATATGTTATTGTACATAATAGGAATATATACATGTGGTTGTTAACCATCAAAATTAAGACGTCGAGATTGTGAAGGAAGCAAAACAGGTGAAAATGGGAAGAACCCTATATTTTATGTCTAAAATTTAGTTACATAAGTTGTTCCCTGCGTGAGAAATGTGATTTATCTGTACGTACGACTCCAGCGTATTCGATTTTCTTTCAGTGTATAATACAACCCAAAGTTGAGTTACATTGCGTTCTGTTTATACAAGTTTATTTACAAGAGGTACTGGTCATCAGCCCGTTGTGGCGAACGACGGAAATCCGTTCGACGAGACACTCATGTCCTCTTATCATAGTTGGCAATATGTTTATCCTACTTAATTTTTGGCAGGAGAAAATAACATATGCGCGTGATAAAAAGGTTTTGGAGCTGCAGCTATTTGATTTATTTCGAGCATGGGCAGCAGGGCTGTGTGAACTGATGCACAAACTGCTCTTAGAATACTGTACTGTAGGTTAGAAAAAACACCATTCATTGTTGTAAGAAAACATATGTTATACCGTTTTTTTCAACTTCGGCAATGTAACATATGTGGGCGACGAATGGATTTTCGTCGTTCGTCCCAACGTGCTCAGAACTATTATCTTACTAAGTTTGCTTATTTATAATTTACACCATAGTTAATGTCTTGTCCAATCATTGGCATTTAGTCTTTAGTTTTGACATCTCGTTGCTGCTCACCGGACTATCCCACTCGATCGAACATTTACTTATTTTTCGTTCTACTTGGCATAACGTTCTACGTGGACATGCCGTTCATACAGGCTTTCGAGACTTACACAGTATCACGCAAACGGATGGTCTATTCTAAATTTGAACCCACGACGGGCATGTTACAGGGTCGTCCGAGTTGGCCACTGTAGTACAGGATCTCGAATTAACATTTACATTTTCTTAAAATCCATAAATATCTGTAATATATGTCACTTTCATTGTTGTAATCCGTATTATCGTTAGGGCGTATTTCAAATTTAAAATATAAGACAGTTTAATTATTTTTTTTTAAATTTAATAATTTTGTAATCGCTTGAGACAACAAAAATTGCAAAGTGTGTATCGAATAGATCAGACTCGATAGATGTCGTAAGTTCTCTTCATATTTTTGCCATCATGATAAGCACGTGCCTCAGGCGCTGGACAGCAATAAATAACTCGATAGTAATAAGACATATTATGTTTGGATACCATCTTCACATCCGACGCTCATGTTGCTAACAACGTAGCAATCATACGCCGAGAAATATTCATTTACGTTCTCTTGTTGCTTTTGCCGAATCGGTGAAATGAAATTAGTGTGAGTTCATAAATCATTTCCCGAAATTGTTTAGAAAAAATACTGTGCTGGAATTGCTTCATGGTAATAATTGACTTTTATCGACATCAAGAGCATCACGTTCGTAGTAAGCTTTTAATTGACAGCAAGCAGAACAAAACGATTTCATATTATCGTCGAGAGTGGTTCTTAGTGGTTTACGCTTGACAGAGGCATTCATAGAACAAATGGATATGGTGCAAAAGCACAATAATATTTGTTCTTGCATTATTGGGAAGCATTATTCCATGAAGGAATCTTACGATGGTATTGTGAAATGTGTTACAATCAAAACGGTAATATTACGTTGTAATAGTGGAACCTCCCATAAAACGAAGGACATTTTGTTTTCCATCTTTGCGAATTTTAGGTGATGCAATCAGTCTTTTTCAATCTGATCTTAATGGTACTCTTAATTATCTTTGCTTTAGATGTTTCGCCAGAGGAATGTTGTATGTTTCTATCTTATTCTGTCTCTTCTTTAATTGCACAAATGAAAACAACTACTCGTAAAGCATTTCATTTTTGCTAAGCAACTATAAACCATTTTTTTATTATAATAAGGGTGGGTCCATGGAGAGGGTGAAACCCCTCGCAATGATGTCCCAAAACGTAATGTTACTACAAAAGAATTGTTTCTTTTTACGGTAGGCCAGGTAGAAAAAACAAACGACAACCAATATGCGGTTATGTTTCGATCTCAGACTTTCTAAAGCAAGCATAATTTCTTCGTACTGTGGGACATGGTAAATTCGATTATTTTTTAGTTCACTCAGTTTTTATTCATACGTGCAGTTTGATTGTATTTTTTGCACAAGTTCATCTCGCACTATTACATCGCTCTTTAACTCGTTCATAACAGACATGTTCCTCGGACTGGCTAAATCGTGGAAAAATTAAGCACTTTTTCCATAGAGCCCAGCCAGTGGACCACATCTCCAGTGTACCTAGCCATCTCGAGTACACTACCGTTTCATCGTATATCGTTGCATCGAATAATAAGGTAAGGTACACTACCAGCATCAAAACCATCATCAAAGAGAGACATGAGCTCTGTTCACCATCGCAACGATCAAGGTAGCCCTGCAGACGGGAATAGATTATCCTACCAGCGTATGTACCAGCAAAGCCGACTGGTTCGATTTGTGGATATTTTGCTCCAGGACATTGTTGGCGCTTGGGTTGGATGTGGTACGCTTTGGCTCTGGTCTATAACGACCGGCTCGGTTGCTTAGGGTCGAAGCGTGAAATTAAAGAACAACATTATCCGTACATGTTCTCTGCACGACGGGCTGAATGTTACGCAACGAAACTAGGAAACTAGGGGTGGGGGCCGAGAGAGGAGAGATTATTCCATCATGCCAATCGATGTCCATCGTTACCAGGATCAGCGTGTGTTTTTGGGACCACATCGGGAGGCCATCGCTTCTCTCTGTGCTACCGCAGGATTTGAACTGTGCGGATGTGAAATGAAATTTGATTTGTCTGCGTCGGCGATATTGGCGTGATCACACTCGTCGAAAGCGCTGTAACATTGTGCGTATGGCCGAAAGGCAGGATTGATTCACATCACACGAAGGCGCTTGAATACATTGTTAGTCTCGATATATCCTTAAAATGTATAAAATTTATCATGCGGGGATAACATAACATTAGTTTGAATATGATAACATAAGAATATGATAATATTATAACGGTTTCATTTTTTTTTAAATTTTAAAACGTAATTTGGAGCAGTTATCTTTATTTAATAATTATGCTTAAAACAATGAAATTGGCGAATGATTAATAAATTGGTCGTTTTTAATTAGATAACCAATAGTGTTACTATAGCACATATTCGACACCGCTAATTACTGATAGGTCGTTATTGCTAAGTACCTCATTTGCTGTGCAAAACAGGCAAGCTCTCTGAACTGCGCTTTCATAGCTAACGACTTAGCAACAAGATACTCAAGCCAGTACGCTGAACGTGCAAGAAAAATATAAAGTATTCGAGGACTTTTTTACACCACTCAGAACCAACCACTCGTCGATGTACATCCGTTTAGCGGGTTTTATTGTCTACTGCACACCGTTTTCCGCAATTAACGCTGACGCACTTTAGCCTTGCTAATGCTCACGTACACGGATGTCTTGCCGTGTTTACCGCACTTCTTGCACAGGTTCATCGCAAATCCTAATTCCTGTGGCTAAATTGTTGTCTGTTTTGTTCGTACTGTGTGACCGACCTAGCAAGTGCTTTTCACCGCTTGCCATCAGCGACATTACACTCATTTTTCCAGCTCGGTTCCTCGACAACGCAGCAGTTTGCCAGCATGTGGTTAGCGTACATTTCCCATGGAGTGACCTGGTGCTTTTTGTGCGGGTGGTACTCTTGCTCGTCTGGTGTGAATCTTCGGTCGCGATCACTTTGTAGCAAGTTTCACACAACAGTAAAACCATCACGTCACGGAGGTCAGCGGGGTTTGATTCGGTGTTGCGCAGCGAACATAGTTAGTCGAATAAATGCTGTAGCCGTTCAGCAATGCTGACAGCTACTCTTTGCAGAAGCAGTGAACACAAAAGATGGATTGCGGTAAAATTGAGAACTACTTTGCTTCAAACTTTAGGGGTTGCATGACGGCTAAAATATTCAATCAACATGATGCAATTAAAACATTTTTAAGGCTTAGCTTAACCTTGTATGGTAAAGTGTAAGTTTAAGTTTAAGTAAAAACAAACACACACTTTTTTACAAGCAGTCAGCAATCAAATTCAAATTACAAATATCTGATTCATCTGCAATCTTCTCACGTGCAGCATTTTCAATATATTTTCCTATTCTCATAGCGAATCAAATTATACAAGTCAAGTTCGTTAGCTGTAGATTATCAATAAAAAGTTCCATATAGTGAGGTGTGAGGCTTAAGTCGCAACATGTTTATTTGGAACGAAACATGAAACAGAGAAAAATAATGTCCATTTCTTATGTTGTATGCAGGATATGGGGATCGTTTTGAGGTTTGTATGTCCCCATAAAGTAGATTGATACAGCTTAAGTCGGATATAAATAGGTTACAAATGGGTAAAAACTAGTTTTTATTCGTGTTTCGTGTAAAATTTTGTTAATTTACTGTTATCGTTATCGATTATCATAACAGTTTAACAAGTTGTTTGGTTTATCTTCTACCTTTACTCTAAATTTATTGACTAGACCCATCATAGTAAGAGGGACTAATATGCTAACCAATAAATATTGCACGAGGGAAAAATAATTGTATTTAGCTAACGTTTCTTCATTTGATTGCAAATTGGCTGAAATTGTTGTTTAAACTGTACTTCAATTTATCATTCTCCCTGTTTGGTACAGTTTTATTTGAACTATTATACGCGTTACCATTGCTGGGCGCGTGTGTATGTGTACCCATTGACTTGCACATCGCTACAACGCTGCTTCCTAATGCTACGATTACCAACACGAATGTTGCAATGTCAACAGTAACATTTTCCTGGCAGCTCCGCGAGTCATTGGAAGTTGCCATACTATCTGCTACTGCTTCTACTTTATTTATAAACTTGCGGCACAAGAATGAAAAATATCAATATTTGTGCCCAAAACATTTATTCAGAACCCCTCGCTTCTGGCAGTCGCGTTAGCCACACAAAAACATGCTCATGCGCCCCTCCCAGCGGAGAAATGGCTTTTCCAACAGGTAAAGCATTGGCGTGATAGTATGAACTAGCTGTAACGGTAACGTTTCCTAAAACGCGGGAAAGTGGGGCTGTAGATGGTCTGGAAAAATATTTCACCCCAGGAGAGGAGGTAACGAGCTGATTCCATTGTGACATTTGTGTCACTAACATTTGCCTTCCCTTGCGAGGTGTTCTGGTTGGTGGGAGGTTGGCTGGAGGGCTCTTTCAGTAGGTTAAACTGTTACTGCTCGTTCGTTCGGGGTGCAGTTTGGTAGAATTATTTCTGTTTGCCATAGGTATTAGTTTCATTTCCCAACCGAGGAGCCCATCTGACACCATTGGCAACGGAGCTGGAATTCGAATGGCTTTCGTTAGTTTCCTCAAAAGGTAGGCTAATCTGTCCCTGTAGTATGGTACTGGGAAAGTTTCATAGAGCGAGGCCGTGATCTAAACTGAGATTGAAAAATAAAGCTCCTTTCTAGCAAGATTGCCACCATTTGAGTGGATGCCACCGCCAATGGCATGCAATGTTTACGGTAGTAATCAAAATAAAAACGCAAACAAACTTTACTGTTCTGTCGACGGTACTACGTCTGTCGTTCTTGCTGATGGTTGACAGTTTATGCGAAAGATAAGCGAATGCAAACCCAACATGTCCGGTCAGCAATGCTTCGAGTTATGCACAAGAATACGATCTGGAGAGTGGTGGATACGAGCTCTTACATATGGATTTATGATAGATTTCTCGGTTTCAAGTCTAACGTTTCTGTAGGAGTTTTCATACCCAAGGATTCCATTGTTGATATTTCATTTCATTTTTCGGTGTTGGTTCCAACTCGAAGAGAAACAACGTCTACTTCGTCTGCGTTTACTTAAACCAGTCTTCGTCGGGACCGTAAGCACAAGTGCAGATTGTGTTGTCTGATGGATTTAATTTAAAGCCTTCAATAATTAGTACTTCGTTCCAAGCAAAAGTGCAATCCAATTTCTGTTCTCCTCAAGAGATGAACAGAATCATGTATCCTACGATTGAAGTTATACTATGCACCTATGTAGTATGGTCACTGGTCGATTTGCCAACTTTTACTGCAAGAGATTTATCGTCGACATAAGGCTAGGATTAATTGGTTAATGAAACAAGAAGGCGGTGGTAGTCTAGAGTATAATGTATTGTGTGGATGTGTCATTCGTTACAGCTTTAAAAAGCATGAGATTTGCATGATTGAACAACGATGTAAGGACTTCTCTTCTGGATAAAATATGATTTATTGGAAACATTAGAGCTTCTTTTCATTCAGAGTGAGCTGCTAATACTAATTTAAGAGGATGCATTTTTTGTGTATTGTTTTAATTCATTCCAAGTAAAAAATAGAAAAGTATAATGTTTGTGGGTTACTAAAGGAATCAAATCATATTTACAAAATATTGTTTGAATTGCACCAGTTGTGAAGTAGCTTAGAGTTAATACGCAAACGTTATTCCCTGTTCAAATAAGAGGACCACCAGACGGTCTGCGTATATAGTAACTAGTCTCGAAATAAAACAAACAACGACTTCAGAAGTGGATGTTTGAAGTTTGGCATTCACTCGCTTCTAGTACTTACTGTGTTGTTTCTCCTACGCAAAAGACCCTATTGTAGCTTATAATTAATGAATCTTGTGATGAATCTATTTCGCGCCCGAAGGACATTACTTTATGCAACGAAGAAGAAGGTTAGTATCTGTTTTCCAATATTCGATTGCTACATAGCCTGAAGCATTACGATACCGACAATGTGTCAGAGAAAGGGTCGGCTCCAATTCGATGCCAGAGGTTGCTCTCTTGGCAACCGAGCAAAGTTGCCTGCGACCACTTCCCTAGCAATAAATCTGATTTGTCAGCCCACCCTTTCAATGATCTCAGCACATTCTATGGTATCCTGGATTGGTATTAACACTCCCATTTCACACACGAATTGAATCGTAGCAACAGGCCGCAGTAAACGGTCTAGGTACGTAGAAGGTATTGTGGCTCAAATCATGGAATCCTTCGACACAAAACCACTTTAATTAGGGGAATTCAAGCTAAATAATTAAAAAAAAATCCTATCCATCACCAGTTTCACACTCCTTTTGTGGGTAGCCGTATAAATGGAAGATTTTTTTTAAGCAGCTACTGTAACAGCTTTTTAAGCATATCTCTTTGCCTTAAGCGAACGCGAGGACGTGCTCAGGTGAAAACATGCTATAGACCAGAAGGTGGTAGGATAGCAATGCGCGCAAAATATCCTCGAGCCAAAGGAATAACAAATGAAATGAGGGAAGGAAAAGGATTAGCAGCTGTTCGGACTATTCGCTACTCATTTTGCACGTCGACAGAACTGTGAAACGTACACAGACAGAGATTATAAAAGTGCAGGTTCTAACAGAAATAGGATTCTGTTTATTTTTTACTTCGCTCTGCTCAACCTTTAAAGACCCGAGTTGATTGCTGTCCAAGATAGGAGAGCAAAAAAAACTCGTGAAGGTGAAAGTAATATGCACTCAATTAAACCACATTTAGCAGTAAGATGGACCGTAGCGGTTAAGCAGGTGTCAGCAAACCTTTTTCGTATGATAAAACAAGGTTTAGAAGTCAGTAGGGATACACAGCAGACATCAAACAGGGTTTATCCTTAGAGTTTGTGCTTGATTTTCTTATTCTTTTTTTGTTATTTAAATTCGATATGCAATAATGATTGTTCTCATTCGTATTAATGAGTTTTTAAGTATTACAGTATTACATATTTTGGGAATCACTGTTTAATGTGCGTCATGAACAACATTCCAATGGAAAAAAGAGACTTGTCACATCATCACAGTGTCTACTACTGGGCTCAATGCTAGGCTAATTATATAACTAACTTTTGTGATAAATTGTTCAGTATTTATTTCAACGAAGATACGAATAAGAATACGACACAAATGTCATTTTTCCATCCGATTTACTTTAAAGTAGGTTTACATCGATTCTTCCGTGCAATGGGTGTTTGAGGTTCTCATCTGATTAATTGCTCAACTCTCAACTATGGTATGAAATGACGTATCTTCAGACAAGATCTTGGTTACCTGAGCGACTGAGTTTCACCAAATACGGAACTTTCAAACACTCAATTGGCTACGGGTATCATACGTTATCTGATTTTGGAAACTAGTTTACAACTTTTATTAAATTGTTAAGTCGTCTAACTCCATGTTTGTGAAAGGTGTAAGCAACTGGTAGATCATACAAAATTGTTCGTAATGTTGGTTTCTTAGTTTGTATTTTGTTTTAGAAATATTAGAACTTTACATTTTCTAGTTTTATAAATTTTGAACTTAGCAATACATTCAGTTGTTTGTTATATAAGAAATACACAGGAAATACATTCGATATTGCTCATAAAGCTTAGATGCCTTGCAGATATTCATTAAATTTTGTCTTGAACACAGTCTTCTTAAACATACTAATACATTCACCGTTCCTAATCTTCACGGACGTACGTGTCAAAATATGGTAAAAAAAAACATACTACAGTTGGTACGATTTCCATTTTGTTAGCTCCATGCTTCAGGCACTCACAAACGGACCGTGTCGGCAGCCCGGAAGCCCCCTGGGGATGGGACGGAGATGCTCCTATTAATCTGTCAAATTATTCTTACACCCAGCGGATTTTCTGAAAGATGAAGCAACGTCGCAGCGAAGCAACAACTCCGCATTCACTACAGAGCGTGTTTGTGTCTGTGTGTGTGTGTGTGTTGAGCGGGAAAATGTAGAGGTATAAAATGCGTCGGGGATGTGATGCTCCAGAGAACAATACTTCTTCCTCAGTCGGTTCAGACTGAGTGCCTTCGGAAAATGCCGAGTTGTTTCGTTTCCATGTGCTTTTTCGTACTTCTTCTTACGTGCAATAGAAGGCGGTAATGTTAGGAAGAACGGGTGCGACGTTCGAAGATGGGAGGCTTTATCAATAACGCTATTGAGTAGAGCAAGACGATGAAAGTGGGCTATGGGAGAAACCAAGGAAAGAAAGAGAAAAGGATAACGTGTTAAAAAAAACGAGATTGCATGAAAGAGATGGGTCCGCCAACAGGGAAAGGATACACTTGTGTCACTCGTCGTTTCGTCTTGTTCCTTGTCCATTCGATAACAATAGGAAAACTTCTTGGCTCGCCGTGAACCTCGGCTGGAAGGAAGGCTGAAAATACCATTTCTTCCTGCTTTGCTCAACCATGTCCTGTCAGGGCCTGTCTTGCGCCATAGATAAAGATGACATCGCCGAACAATGGAAAGTAAATTTATTTTCTTCTTCAGTCACTCATTGGCTTCTCCACACGCGCTCGAGAACTCCTCCAGTGGTTCGGCCCGATCATCGTCGTGCAAGTTTGGAGAAAGTGTCCGTACCGTTTGGTTCCTGCTGCTTTGCTTAGGATGCCTCTCCCCGGTTTCGCTCGCTCGGTGGACCTTATCTTTGTGAACCGTGGAGTAATTCGGTGCGGTATTTAGCACGTTCCGTGTAAGACAGCTCCGAGTGCCATACATCAGCTTATCCTTTATTTGAATGGTTGAACAGCTGTCAGCATTGATAGCTCGGGCATAGCTCTGTGGACGGACCAGAATGAGCTGCTTCGAATGACGCTCTTGTAACGGTAATGTCGGTCTTGCCGGAAGGATCTGTTTCTTGCCATTGTTCTTGGCCGACGAAGCGTAATGCGTCGAATGTGATGTGGGAGAGAACCTGACGAGTGGGCACGTACGTAGCTGGGATGCCTAAATTATTTACACATCATGAGAAGTTAATAGTTCAGCATAGTCAGTCACAGTGCCCTGGTCACATTCATCCTTAGAATTAACATCTATTATCAGTATTCCAACACGTAAACTAACTGCTACAAAATCAGTATCTTTTGTGAAGTAAAACAATGCTTGGTCTCGCAAAAACGACATTGTAAAGCTTTATGTGTACAACATAAAATGTCACATCTCGAATATTGATGGCGATTGTGGAAGCTTTTATTCAGTGGTGGGGTGCGCGCATCATCCAGGATCTAGTGTTGTTCCAAAGCTGAAAACGACTACTACCATAGCACCGTTGCAGTATAGCAGACAAACAAAAAATCAATTCCCATCAATTTGCAAGCCCATCGGCAAGGCATCGTGCGAACGCGGGATCGTCCCGTTTGCCACCACCATCGTTGGTCAGCCGAAAGCCAGTTAGAAGCCATTTCCAAGTTCCATATCTACGGAACGTCGTAAACGGACGGAATGTCACACTTAATCCCTCGATAAATCACCATTCTGCAATGTTCGCATGTTATGTGCATTCGGTACGCCTCGCCGGCACGACTGGCGGAAATGATAGTTTGCAAAGCATTCACAAAACTTCAGTTCCCCGCGGCATACTGGCGTTCGGAACTTTGTCTCTGTTTTTTTTTTGTTTCTTGCTCGCCTGGTTACATCTTCTGCGTTTTGCATACGCCATCGATGTCAGAAAGAACATAATTGCCCTGAAAGGATTTTCTCATCCACCGCCAGTGACACAGTGCCTCGACACCATCCTCAGGCGCTCTAACGCTGGTAAATTTGCCAGCAAGCGCGCGTTTTCGTACGTGTACGTTTATGCTTTCGAAGAGGCCATACCTTTGGTATTGAAGGATGGTGCAGTTCTTAGCCGCGAAATTTATGCTCCATGCAGGGATCATTTTGAGATAAATTTTTGTACCATTAAAAACTGCTTCAAAATGCATTAGGCGTAAAATAAAGCTCATCAAATTTATGGTCTCAGAAAGCAAAGCAGAGAGTAGAATCGGAACGATACTTTAGATTTGTTTGGGTTCTGTTGATGGATTTTTTTATATTGTAGCGTTAACAGTTACATTAAATTAACAACTGAAGAAGAAACAGCTAAATTACGTTTCATAATTATTCTACAACCTTCTTATTCAGCAATAAAACATTATCAGCTTTATTATAATGGAAACGAATGTGAAACCTAGTGTGTGCGACAAGCTCAGGTCAAATAACCAAATTATTATACTAATTTGAAAAGTGTCACCTGAACGGATTCACAAAATATGTCTTTTATAGACAATGTTGACTTCAATTGTAAGGCAAATACGCTTGTAACAATAAGTAACCGTTTTGTTTGTCTTCCTCAATTGACTCAGTAGAAAAACATGTTCCACATACTTTGACTGCTTGTTTCAAGATAACGGTTGTGCGGTTATCACGTCATTGTCACTGAACCGTGTCTCGTAAAGTACCGAAAATGTATGAGCTCATATTCAGCCAGAGTGCTTCCATTAAATGTGAACTGTTCCACTCCTGCCCATATTCATACATCATTTGACGACACGTGAAGGAAACACGTTTCGTTAACATTTATATTGACGGCGCTGAATTTGAATATGACTTGCCTCCACCTTGCCATCCCCGGGGTCGTTTCCACTTCCCTCCGTGCAAGGGATATTTAGCTGGAGAAAATTCCCTTCGTCTTACAGCGCCAAACAAAACAGTGCCAAAACAATAGAGGGACCGCGAGGGGGCGACGAATGGTGGATGATTTATGAGTGGTTCAGCTTGGTTCATTAATCAATTCCGATAACACATAGGCGAGGCCAAATGGGAGCAATAACAAACGATTCCGAATAGCGATTCTCCCGGCACACGATAGCTTGGCGAAAGGAGACATCCGTGAGCGATGATGAAATACACAATCATTCGTTTATTATCCGTCATGCTTTCGTGGTCACGCATGAAACGGTGGCTAGAGGGATCCAGATTGATTCGATGTTTGCACAATCCGGAAGTGGATAGCTTCATCGGTTTCGGAGGAGGATGGTGGTAAGCAAGGTCGGTGGGTACCCGGGTCCTATGGTACGACTTTTAGTGACTTTCTAGTCCTTCGTAGCGGAGACTGATTGAAGTACTTAATCATGAAACATGTCCGCACTGAACAATTTATTGTTTTTTAAGATCCACCGAATGCATCGTTTTACCTCTGCTTTAGGAGGATGTTTCCATCGCATGCTTACTTCCACACAAAATTACAGAAAAAAATCCGTTTTATAAAGGTCAAATAAATAACTTTGTGCGAGTAACGAAACAAACGAAATACAAAATTACTCAACTCGTTAGCTCCGCCTTCCTTCATGTCCTCGCATTCACTTTCATCAACTGCAAGTCCAACTCATGGCTCCAGCAAGCAACGAAAGGGAAATCGTTTTTCCATCAGGTCGAAATTTAATTAGACTACCGCTCGTGCTGCATGCAAACGAGGCAGCGGAAGGACAATGACAGCGAGACTGGCGGAAAAACTTTCGCCGTTTTGGTTGGTCTCGCTGTGGTCTTGTCGGCGTCTTGAGATAGCAGCACACCACTAGGCGCGCTGTGTGCCCTTACCGGGAGGTGTTAAAGTTGCACGTTCCTGTCTTCACCAAAACACGATTTTCCCTGCTTTTTTCTGCCAACTTTTGGAGGATAATTGTGCGAGTGAAATAAAACTAGCCTCGGGACGGGAGCGTACCAACATCACTACCGCAATCGCTAGTCGCCTTCCAGTAACGCCAAGCTGTTGCATTATTGGCCTTCAAATGGGCAGTAAAAATAGTCGGAAAATTTATGCACAACCATGGCGAATGGTAAAACGAGCACGTGAAGAAGGCATAGAGAGGAGGAGGGAAATAATTTGAACGAAAGTTGTTCATCTACCGTTTTTCGAGGAAAAGAAAAGGGCCACGCGCTCGGTAGAGAGTGAGAGACAATTTGGACGATAAATTCGGAGCAAATTGCAGCTCGCTATTGCTGGGCCTTCTGCCTTCTTCTGTGAGCTACGTACGTTTCCCCTCCTCTTTTCTACTCAGCCTGCATTTTGTCGAGGAGCAATCTTGACATGCCGTCCCGTGCCCTGGGGGCCGTCTTGAAAGGCTGGGAGTTCCATTCCGGCCGGGAGTTCAAAAACAGGCCAGCATGCAAACAGTTTCATAAATTTTCCTCCACTATTAACACGGGTGGTGGTTGGTGGTGGTACAGCGGGTTCGCTGTGAGTAGTTAAGAGTTGTGGCAGAGATTTTCTTTTGCCTTGTTCCTTGCCTCCCAAAGGCGGACAGAAGGTATGGACCATATTATGCCGATTCGAGCTGTCGGACACGAATGTACCGCTGCCGCCGGCATGCGCTTTGTGGTGCGGTGTACAATCATAGCGTTAGAATGGTTACACCTGTGGTGGCCAGACGCTGTACCGGAAAAGCGAAGCAATCGGTTTTAAGTGATCGATAATGATGTTAAGACATATTTTATTATGTCGGCTCTGTTTAATGTTGCCACCTCGGCTGTGTGCTCTCACCGTTCGCCTCGGTGTACTTGCAGGTCTTGTGCTCAATGTGCATGTGTGACGTGAGGGTGTTGTTGTTTCTCACTTCGGTAACAACTTGTTTAGCAATAAATCGACATGATAAATGAAACGCGTGGCGAGTGCTGTAGTAGCATCAAACGAAATGAGCAAAAAAAAAGCAGCTTGCTGGAACATTTCCAACACTACATAAGGTATAAAGTGTTAGAATTTGTGCCCATAGTCGAAAGTGTACTTTCACCTCTGTTATCTACTATTTTTCGTTGGCTAAGTTGATAACAAACCAAACTACGGTTTTGCAATCCGGTTTTTATTGAAAGTGTCCAAGTAACTGTGGCTCGTTGGTCTAGGGGTATGATTTTCGCTTCGGGTGCGAGAGGTCCCGGGTTCAAATCCCGGACGAGCCCCAATCCGATGTTGTGCGGGTAGCTATTTTATATACATTTTAATACTATCGTACTCTCATAAAGCCTTAATGGGGGCGTGTGCTGCCCTTTTGTGCAAATTTTCAATTTTTTTTATTTAGCTGCTATCATCTTACCGTGGGTACTCCAATTAAATAAAGTAGGGAGACACGGGGTGAGAACAAAAGAGTGCCGAGATACATTTTGCTGAGTGCGTAAACTACCAGGCGATCAGCAAAAATTGTAGGACAATCCGTGGTCCAAACATCCGGAACACGCGAGCACCCACCCCCTGAGCTCTCGATCTCATCACGCTCGCTGCCTCGAACGGAACTCGGTGTGCTCGGAACAGTCGGTTACCCCCGATGGATACTCGCCGACCGAGTGGCCTTGCTTCGCCTATCAGTGCGCCGTGAGTACGGGGTACCGCGGTGAACCAATCATGCCGATTACCGGAACCCACGGAACGCATCATGTGTCACCATCCAACGGCCAACGCCACCCTGAGTGATATGATGTACCTTTGACCGGAGTCGGTTCTTTTCCCTGTTTGCAATGAGATAATTCACGGTACTCAATGCTCATTTGGCATAGACTCACACTGCGGCAGGGGCTGGCGTTTAGCTTGCCGTATCTGCGTATCACGAGTGTCCCAACGCTTGCAACTGATGCTAGCGAGAGTGGGCAAATCTTTATGTAGCGCGTAAATTCATCCTACAAAATGAGCGTTTGCAATGAATACATCGTATTTCGAACGCAGTTCCCACCTCCGAAATGCCCATTGTGTTCGATATATTGTGTGACCCTTCCTACTGCCGCGGCCTAATGAGCGGTACGTGTGCGCTGCATCCGACTGCGACGGTGACATCGGCATCTTCGGCTTGCCTCCTTGTACCGGAACAGGATTCGCCAAATAGGAACGCTAGCGAACGCGTCTACGGTGAAGAAGTCTCATTTCCGTTGCCGGAAGTGACGGATTTCTCGCACCAAACCAAACGTACCAAAGCCCGTACTGTATGAGGTTGATCAAAAGCGGGGAAACGCCTTTTCAATGGTTTAAAAATTGGGAAATAATAAACGGTACAGTCCGTTCAAAGTTTATTAGCATTGAAACGTATTTGAATGCGAACTAAACCGGGTACGAACTAATTAAGCATTTCGATTGCGCTGCTCAATTCTGAGCACGAGCAGCACATTAGCGACACCGCTGTAGATGTCACGGACCCGCTAGACTGTTGGAAAATGTCCGAACGAACAGTCCGGCTAGACTGACTTTCGATGATAGACGATGAGGCACAATAAATGAATAGTGCAGTACGCTGTTCCCGAGACTGATGGATGAAATCAAATGCAATCAATCATCATTTCCATACGCGTGGCCGCATGATTTTATTAATGCCCGATTGGAAACTTCCTACTATCGAGGCCCGACAGTGTTCCATCCCGGAAGCTTTGAGCCACGAAGGCGACGAATAATGCTTCGAATATTTGATGTGCTCGTTTGATGGCATTTGCATGTAAACAGTAATCTGGTCGTGGTAAAAGATATGAATTTTCCATGACGATTTTGAATGAAAATCAGGAATGAAGTGTTTTGAACGATTGTTCATCTCATCAATTCAGAATTAGCAGGTGTTTTATTGTGATATTAAAGAATAGATTCTTTTTAAATCAGAAACATTGATATAAGCATCCACCATTTTTTCAGTGTTAAACAAAGTTTAATAGACATAAAACTTTTTTAAAATTTCAATTCCCGCAAGCGGTTGTATTATAGAGCAAACAGATAAAACAATAACCGGGCAAAGATAACAACTTTGAAAATGGGTAGGTTGGACAGTTTTTTTTTGAATACAAATGTTTACAGTGTATGATACACTGGTTTAAAACACTGACGACAGTCGAGAGTATTCCCACTAGGAAAGGGTCATAACTCTCATACTTTCATCATTGTCGAGTGACAGATGTCGTACTCTGACGGCAGAATGCCTCCTCCCTGAACCTTATCGGTTGAAAATGTCCTATCCTACACCTTTCACAAAGCGTCACTACAGAACAAGATGTATTTTTTTTAGTTAAACGTGCATCTGGTGCAATGCTCTGCGTCAACCAGAAGGACGCTTGCTGGAAAACGAATGTTACACACACATACAACGTTGCAATTTAACAAAAAAGGGTATGGTGTGAAAAATGCACAAATAAATAAACTCTTCCCACACTGAGCCGTGGTCATCCTGGGAGAGATGAGACATGTCGTTAAACAAGTTACCGTTCGAGTTATGTGTGTGGTCCTCAAAGTTGGGACTCGTTTTCTTTTGTGATGGTCTCTTTTTACATCCGGTTTGGTAGAAACAAATGCGTAAAGCTTAACGCAAGCAGGGAATGCTCCGCGATGGGGAAGTGTTGGGGATAGCCTCCTAAAAACATGCCAACGACAAGATAAGAAAATGTTTCATTTTGTTCTTCTCCATTCCGTAACGTGCATCATGCACTCACGAGAACACCAGCACAACAACACAAGTTTCAGTTTGCCGGCTCATCTGTTACCTTCCATGTTCTTGTCGGTGTTGCATCAGCGCAGTGCAATGCAACGTGACCTGGCGTCCTGTGAGAAGTTTAATTAAAAGGATGCATTTTGGAACACATTGACCGTCGTCGTGTTCGGCGGACGCTCGCAGCAGCACACCTGACTCTTTCTCTCTTTCTCCATCTTTCTCTCTTTCTCTCTTTCGAGTGGAGAACTCCGGGATTTTGAATGCGTTCGCGCCATGAGCAATTCGAGTCCACTTGTGAGCGACCGACTCCCTCGCACGTCACTCATCGTATTCCATGTGCGAGTAGGACGTACAGTGGTGATGGCACCACCCAACAGTTCGTACGCACTTTAAAACCGTGACTTTTTATGTGCTTTTTGCACCCTTCCGCCGCTACAGCTCCTCCCGAGCAAACGAGCTAACTCT
This sequence comes from Anopheles arabiensis, assembly GCF_016920715.1. Lineage (NCBI taxonomy): Eukaryota > Metazoa > Arthropoda > Insecta > Diptera > Culicidae > Anopheles > Anopheles arabiensis. Next base: position 42,709,471 of record NC_053517.1, on the reverse strand, counting down.
ATCCAGAGCTAACTGCCCATCTCGCCCCAAACTCCACGATGATTCTTTCGTTCGCATGCTGTCGATAAAAGTTTGATTAATGCACCTTGTTCGATCGTTCATCGGGGCCTACTCCGTGGTCCACTCGCAGGCAGAACTATCCCCCGCGCCAGACAACGAGCCCCAAACTCTATCGCACCTGCGTTGCGTATCTGATTAACATTCATTTTGGGCACAAGGGCAAAAGAACGATCGTGGCTTGGCCGAATGTGTTAACCTCTCTCTCTGGCTGGCCTGACCGCCCACCATTACTACCCCCGTCGCTTTTGTTAACGGTGTGTTGCCTCCTGCCCCATCGAATGTGAAACGTGACACGTGCGCTGCATAGCAAGCATCGGTCCAATGTTGGAGAAATTATCGACTATCGAATTGGAAACCTTGCAACCTCCCACATGAGACATACGCACAGAACTTTTTTTTTATGTCGTTGGTAGTCTTCACTCTTCGTTTCGAGAGGGCTTCGCTGAGACTCTCCCATGACCTGCGGGGTTCCGGCTTCTGTGATAGCTTGCACACACGTACTCACGCCGAGTACTATGGGGGAGAGGGAGGGAAGGAGTACAGCTGTCAAAGATCGCGAAATATGTACGGAAATTGATTCCCATGCGTACCGATTGTTTGGTCCGTCAAGCCGTTTACGTGCCTGTCGGTATCGGCTTGTGCGCACCGAGCGTTTCCGGTGCTAGTTGCCGGTGGTGCTGCCGTGGGTTGGAGTTGGGTGTGGATGGGTGTGAAATATTCACGAGCCGATAACGATATTGAATGAAAGTACGAAGCAATGAGGAAGCTACAGAACAGAAGCACATGCTAACAGAAATGCAAATCCGCACCACCGAAAACGACAAGACGCGCGCGCTGTGTAAATGCGCCGTAATGTTTTTATGTTGCTTTTGCTGGGACGATACACTACCATCCCTACGAAAAATGTGCTGAAATGTTGTATTTCAGCTGAACGTTTAAAGCATCTTTGGGATATTATCTTTATGTAATAAATTAAAGGAAAAATGGTTCTCGTTTGCGTATCGCGCGCTCTCTAACCAGCGCCTGAAAGCAGACAACTAATAAGCACTCGTTGCATTAACAAAAACCTTCCCTAAAGCGGGATTGACTGGCGCACGAATCGCCATTTCTCGAAATGTAATCAATATGCTGAACGCAACAGTGAATCAATCAATCAATAATCGATAGACAAAATAGTCATTAATTTTGCAAAGTCAAAGTGCCCCCGTCCCCCGTTCGGGGAGCGGCACGTAGCGCATCGGCAACGGGCACCGGAAAGGAAAATACAGCAAACGAACGTCAAATATTTAATCCAGCACCAGTGCGCTCTCTTTACCGACTGCATCCGTGCGTGACACGCGAGGCAAATGTTTTGCACAAACAGCCACAGCGTGCCAATGAAGTGCGAATACATTTCGCCGAAAGTAATGAAGTCAAGGCATATTATTTGCAATACATTTGTACCCCGACACCGACGCGGTGTGGGCATGTATTGGCTCGATGGTTGGTTTTTTTTAAGCTCTGCAATATAAAAGCAATTCAAATTTAAAGCAAGAAACGGAAAACGAACTTGTAGAATACTTTTTTATCCAACCCCAATACTGATCCTTCCAACCGTACACCCGCTAGTATCGACGTGTGTTTCGCCTGTTCTGCCGATGGTTGTGTCTGCACCGCTGGATTGGATATTATTTAAAGAGCAGTATCAAAGGGAAATTGTTTAATCCGGCCCGGGAATCGCTGCTTCAGTCGGCACCGGCTTGACCGGTGGCCAACCGACAGGCATGGCTTCTTTCCATTGGCCGTCGGCGATGGTGGCAAATTAACAGTTACTTCCGTATGCATCGCTGACCGATCGTCGGTTCGGTGAGCTGCATCTAGCCAGTTCGATTAGCCGCATTTGCATTTCCCTGCGCCCGGGAACGAAACCAAGTGACGGTTCTCGGCTGCAAATGTTGTTTAGCAATCTGGACAGCATGTGGCCCGAGCGAACCGTTTGCGTGGGGTTGAGCGGTTTTCTTTCCGCCGCTTCAACAACATCAACAACAACAGCAGCAGCAAAAAAATGCGCTCGGGCCAAATCCTGCCCTCCGATCTCGGAACAATTCTTCGCCCTCGGCTGAACACACACACACGCGCGCGGATCGGACTTAACGCATCGGTGCCAATTCTCAAACTCCATTCGACCCTTGCCCACCCCCTCCCATACCCGGACGTGGCCTGGCTCTCCTGTCTGGCTGGGACGATTGATTGAATTTGACGTTTTCCCGCTGCACTGGAGTGCCCGTCACTTTCGTACGCTTCGCATCTCGGCTTTCTGCAGCCGTCGCGCGGGCACTCAGGTTTGCATAATTCCTTCCCAGGGTTTCGAGGTTGGTTTAGCATCTTTTGCCATGCACAACATGCCGGCGCAACTATGTGTTGATAAAAGTTTGCCAGGCCTCGGTCGGTACGCGCCATTGTTGGACAACTGACGGCTGAAATTGAAACGCGCGCCGGCCCGGTCAAACCGGGACCGTGACCGGGGATCGAAATGCATTTTGCAAAGTAATGAAATGCGCCACTTCTCGTTGCGGGCTCGGGAAAAGGGATTTTAATGCACACACGTACTATTGGCAGTTGTGGGAAATTTGATCGACGTTGCTTAATTAGCCTCCGGTCCGATGGTACGCGTGGTTCGATCCTTGTTAGAAATGTGCCAGCCTCCGGCGTGGGTTCTACAAAATAAAAAATTTAAAAATGTCAAAGTGTAGTAAAGAAATGATAAAGGCAATGCAACAACGTTGCCGATTCATATTTGATGACAGATTACGTAAAATATTAATGGCCCAAGTACCTGACGTACTTCCAAACGCCTCACCCGTACGAACAAGTGAAACTGAAATTGATCGGTTTAATTAAAGCCACAATGAAATATGATAGTGTAAGATCGAGCTCTGAAACTTAATCATAGTCATGGAAAAAAACGAGCGAAAAAAGCAAGCGTGTCCTGTCTGGCGTGATGCTCGCATCTATCGATCACTTATTCTCATCGCTTTTTTTAAAGCAATGATTGCGTTTTTGCCTCTTCGTGCACATTTTTGCCTTGATATGCTGCAAGCCAGCTTGATTGGCTCGCTTTGTTCACAAAGGATGTGTACTGCACGTGGGTCTTTTTTTTTGTATGGTTTATTTTTGACACCAGCTTTTTTTTGCCACTAGTGTGTGTGTGTGCCTTATTTGTTTCAAATATCCCGACCTCACGTGTCGTCTCCAACACGCAATGAGGAGTGGGTTTTTTTGTGATCGGTGACACATCTGTTTCAAACGTTGGCAGCGAATTCACGATGCTTCGTTGGAGGTAGTTGTTTTTATTTATTTTTATCCCTTCTCGACCTAATAATGAATGGTACTTCTTGTGTGTAGCGCGAACTATATTTTTTCTGAGAACATCAAATTAGTGTTCCGTCCTGGACTTCAAATGTCCTGGACGAACTGTTTCCACCATGAACGATGGTGGCGTGCCGATGTGGACAACAAGTACGGTTGCCCATTGTGTCGTGTGATCGTGTAACTTGTGTTCGAAAAATGAGACTATGCTAGTACAATGTGCTTAAAGCATTGGAATAGCACAACATAATTAGAACAAGACTTTGAAAAGACTATGAAAAAATTGATTTGACATTTCCCAACGCGTATAGTTAGTTCGATATAAAAGTTCATGCAATTTCAATAAACGAATTCCCAACTCTATAATAAGTTTTTTTATTAAAAATAGTAAACCTAGATGTTAAATCTAAAACAACATATTACAGATTTTGTCACGTGAGCTAAACGATGCAAATAAATGGACGCTTATCAATTGGAATAGTCTGGCATACAGAAATATCTCAACAATTGAGTTTTATTAGGAATGTAGGTGACTGCTAACTGGATGTGTTTTACTGGAGTTTTTTAAGTGGAAGTTTGTTAAGTGGAGTGATTCTCAGTTAAAAAAAATCTAAATATGAAACATCCGGAATCTTAGGAAGGGAAATTCATAGCAAATGTGCATTTTTCTCACAAATTTAAACTCTCAGTTAGCGGTCACCTACCTACTGTAGTGTAATTTGCCAATTGTTGCACATCACTTAATTATTCCACACTTCTTACAATTAGTTGTTTTCCAAATATTGATAAAAATGTGATAAGAAACATTTTCCTTTAATATTTAGCATTTCTGGCGCATATGCCACTGTTTTATTTTTAATATACTTATTTTTATACATTGTTTGACAATTGGAATAAAGAGAGTGCTTTAATCATAATTATTGCACAGCCCAAAACCTCCTTTTTTCATCGTGCTATCATTTTGACAGTGCCAGTTGTTAACAATCGGCGTGCGGTTGCAGGTGCAAGTTCGCTACTTATTTTTGCGGAATTTTGGCTTGAACCAAGGACAAACAAGTAATGTAAAAGCATTGCGTATTGTCCTTAACACTATTCGATAGAAAAACATCCAGTTTATGGATCTTTTTCGTTGGTTTCAGTGTATGGGAAAGTATTTAATAATTGGGTTTTTAGTGTGCAATATTAGAATTTTGAATTTTTGTAAGTGTGCCACAATTGGATTTTTAAATAGTTTTAAAAATCAGTGTTTCTAGACATTATTCATATTTTTTCTGCCTTAAATAATATACACAAACTATCGCTTAAAAAATAATTATGTATAAAAGACTCACATAACAAGAATATTGGAATTTCATCCATCTAAAACATATCAAATACAAATTAGGTAAAGGCAAATTACCCTATGTTCTAGGCCAAATTGTTAGCTGCTTGCAGAACTTACAGTACAATTGTATCGAAAAAAATCTCTAAATCTCTAAAAGCTATGTAATCCTGCTATAGGTTGATTTGAGTTTGGTAGGTTGATGTATGTGTGCTATAGGAGCAGATTTTTTGTAATTCATATAAAAGTTTTTTAATGTACGAGTGACAAAGGAAAAACGAAAAATGATAAAAATCCGACGATCCATATTCGCATTATGCATTCATCTGGCGACCCATTTGGAAGGCATAAAAAACCGCAAAACGTTCAATTAAGTTGCCTGCGGTGGCAGGACGAATGAAACATTTACCAGCCCAACTACTGGCGCTGTGTGCCATCGGTAGTGTAGGGCGGGGGCTTTCTCCGGGCTGCAGAGAAGTGCGCGCGTGTCCCGGACAGTCGGTAGCGCACGGACCTGCTCCAACGGGTGCCAATTTGCTGCCGAATGGTTGAAATATTCATGCACATTTGATGCGAAATATTAAAAATTCAATTTGGAGCCAGTTCACATCGATTGGCAAAATTGAGGTGGGGAAATAATGAGAACACAGCTGCGGGTGGAGAGCGGAGCGCGAAATGCATTCGTTTATGTCGGTGCATTCGCTTCACGGTAGAGCGGCAATATATTCCAGCATCCGACCGCAAGCATCCAACCTGGGGACGGAAAATGGAACGGAAATTGACATTGACTGATCATTCGTGAAGCAACCGTCGCCGGTAAACAGCATGCGTGCGGAATACGTTTACGGAAAGATGCGTCGGTAAAAAAGATAATGAAAATAATAACATCAAACGTGTTGGCAGATATATCGGAGAAAGCACCACATACAAAAAAAATCTCATTCTCGTGTAGCCTGATAATGCGTTCAACTTGTGAACGCATTTTTAAAAGGTGTTCGATGTTTTACTTATTTCTTTTTGTCGTTATTGTGAGAGTGTGAAATAATTCAAATGCTTATACACTTTGCATGAAAGTTCTCGAGACACACAGGAGATGTACAAAACACAATTCCCATGACATGCGCGTCACTAGTAGATGCGAGGCTCCCCAATTTTCGCGTTTTTGATTGCAACGATTGAACGCATTTTAACCGCGTGTTTGCACCGAGGACTCGGTAGCCGTCCATCATCGCGTAGATGAAGTAAACTTCCGACAAAACGTCAATATATTCCTTATTGAAATCGTGCAGGAAATCTTCCCCCGCAGGATGATTGTTTCCTTTGCGTGTGTTGTCAAGTGGATTGATGGCACTGTGCGACGGTACGCGTCAGGAGGCACAGCATGACACATCCATTAACAGCTGCCGAAGCATACACGCATTGTTAACACTCCGCCCGATAAATTGTCACATCTTTGTTATATTTTCAGTGCCATGCTAGGCACAGAACCCCATTTTAAACTGATACATTTTTGTTGCTTTATCCCACATATGGGACACTTTCCTCGCATGAGATATTCACGTTAAGTCGTGCTGTCAATAAACAGCTTATCGAAATCATCTATATGGAACAAATTAACTCCAATGCTAGCAAATATCTACAAATTGGAAATGTGTTTGGCCTAATCATGATTGCTGATGATTTTAGGCTAGCAGGGAAAGGTTAAACACTCCTGCCCTTCGTACACGTCTAGCAGGCGCAAATGCACGACCCTAACAATTTGCTTTTGCAATTTAGAAGATTTTTTAACACCCTACCCTTTTCTAAATTGATGTGTGAATATTTTGTTTATCTATAAAGGCAACGGTGGTTCCACACAGTCAGCGTCGCTCAATCCATTACATTCAAGTCGTTTGGCTGCACCCCGGTGTAGGTGTTTTTATTCTTCTTCTATCTCATATTTCCCGGATGCTTTCCCAACGGCATGCAAATAAAGCAGCTTAGATGCTCGTTTCGAAGTACTTTGCTGAAATAATTTTCAAGCTGGTGCCTAGACTAGTGGGTGTCTTCTGTGCGCCACCGTCGAGACAGCGCTTTACGAGGAAAAGCAATCCCCCGGTTGTCGTTCCATTCCTGCTCCACAGTTTTGGGTTGATTTGATTAACAATTTGCCTGCCTCCTTCATTCTCCTCATCCCACGCCCATCGTCGTCGGGAAGTTTTGTTTATTTCTGTTCTACAATTGGCTGGTGAGCTGAAAGCTTTTTGCAACCAATTGCACCATTTGCCAGCCCTCTCGGCTCTAACACTAGAGCAGAACGCGTTTATTTGGCGCCTTCTCGACGACTGCAGGGAGCGAGCGTGCGGGAGAGCATTCGGCACTAATTGATTAGCATAATAAAACCATTTTCAGTAAATTGTTATTTTCACGGCAAATACGTACTACCTTTGGGCGGGCGCGCTTCGTCACTACGGAAGGACATATCGCCTCGCTTTTTTTCATTGCATCTTCCCCGATCATCGGGTCGCTAGGAATGTGTCTGTGTTGCGAAAAAACGGTCATGAAATCGCACCCAATCAGGGCGCGGAAACTGTTCCGCCACATATTGGCCATATTATCGGCCGCTTGATGCGTCCCCGGAACCGCGAACAATCTGCGTGTGAGCGTTTGTCACACGATGATTGTCCTGGCGCTTGCAGCCAACATCTTCTTTCCCCCAGTTCACCCTACACAAATGTGCAGCTTCACTCAGCCGGAACCCTGTGCCTATCCGGTTTCCGGAGTAGTTTGTGCTTCACCGCATTTACCAGACGCATTGCTGCTCGTCAATATGTTGCGCGATACATAAACCGCAATTCGAATAGAAGTCGCCCGTGTGTTTTCAATCCCTTTCCCGTTGCTGCACAGGACCGGAATTGGGTTGGAATTTTGATCGGTTTGCAATAGGATTTAGCGACTCGTGGCTTACGCAACGTGCGACCCGGAGCAATCAGTCGGCACATTCGCGGGCATCTTGTACGCACATTCATCTGCATTCGGCCCAGCCTTGCTAGCGGAAATGAATCCCAACGGAAGACGAAAGACGACATTTCCTCCCAGGATGCTTGGCAGACAGACGGGCCGGGTGGGGCCGGGTGTTCTTTGAACGGCACTCTCGTTTTGAGCGGCGGCCGAAGACCAATTTAAAGGCTTATTACGGGCGTTATCGAAGGGGTGGAACGGGTTCTATGTGCGCAGGGTTATGCTTTTATGCTTTTCGCATTTACTTTGATAGCGTGCAATCAAGGAGTGGGAGGAGAAGGACAGGAGGGCGTGCGTTCCCCGAGCATAGATTGAATATTTGATGAGCAGCGCCCGCGGGAGACAGGACGTCTTCAACTCAATTTCACCGTCGTTTGATGCCTCGCGGTCTTAGCCCCAGCTAATGCATCCAGGAGAGGAGTTGATTGAAAGATTCGATTGGTTGGGTGGGAGTTGCGATTGGATTTAGTACCAGAGCTCCGGTTTATTACTACTGCCGTTGGTATTTCTGAACACTCTCTTTTGCTATGCTGCGCACTTTCTTAACCCGTGTTCTGTTGGTTGGTTAGTTTGTGTTTGATCTTTAAGATAAAATCATGGCATAAAGCTAGTTTTGTTGCTAGAAGGCGATAGACCATCAACGAATTGTTCAATGGACAGAAAAAAACTTGCATAAACTCAATTTGATATTCGTTCACGCACTTAATATTACCTGGCATTCTCAACCATAGTTACAAGGCTTTAAAATTATCTTAAAGCTTTTCCAAACATGATTCCTTTAGTGCAAAATCTTTGCTTAACTTTGAAATGAAATAAAAATGAAATGTCACATAAAAGATTAAATATAGATGTGTTTTAAAATTTATTCAAATTGCTTATTCGTTTGAGAATAAACGTCCCATGCTTTTGTTACTCCCCTTTGGCGTCTTTTATCGATGTATTATTTTTTTTCTAGTCTAACCTTTTCTAGTTATAACATTTATTGCTCTGAGTTATTTTAATACGAATAACAAAATATAACAACTTTAGATTCCATTTCCGTTAGATTTTTATCTATGAAGTTACAAAAATTATTCTTTCAAGAAACCCTTCGCTTTGGAAGCTTAAAGAACTGCAGTGCGATTCGCCTTTGGCAAGACATTTTCCAAAAACATAGCCATTTCCTGCTATGCTGCTCGCAACACAAAGGTACTGTCCGTGCTGATGATTTTTGCTCTACGAGGATGGCATGCAGAAGTCGAAAATAAAATCATTCCTTACCTTCCGTCGCCGTGAGCATTTTCAAAGTGCTGGTAAAGCATACACCCATCCTCCTTCTTCCTCCCTCAAAAGCGGTGCAGTAAAACCGTTCAAGGTTGAAAACGCGCTCATGGAAGTTAAAAGTTGGTTCAATTTGAAGCTTTTCAATGCGAAACCATTACAAAAGCGCAAACATTTTCCAATTCCATTCCGTCTCGATATCCCTCCTTTTGCCGAAGATACTTTGCATAAATTTTTCGGACATTTACGAGTGCGCTATCGCTTGTGGGTTAGGGGGTAGAGGCTAGATAGGAATATGAACGGGGTGTGGACCACAGGACGAATATTGCGCGAACCCGTGTGCACCTCTTGAACGGGGAAACCTCTCCCCAGGGCGATTAGAGGCATACCGGGCGTGCCTGGCAAACGTAAATGCTGTTTGCATTCAAATTTGTCCATAAAACTTTATTTACGATACTAATTTATTGTTATTTTGTGAGTTGTTTTTATTCCGTTTCCTGTGCGATCCGTGAAGATGAAGATAAGGGGAACTTAGACACTTGAAGTGTTTGAAATTTTGGAAATTACCTTTGTTGGGTACTACTTTTTATAGCTGGCTAAGATTGAAGCCTTCTGCTCACAATATGTTTAGCGTGTAGGCAAGCCATTCGATTTGGATTGAAAAGAAATATGTCTTAAGAATCGATAGCGTTATCAATGAAGTAGCCCCGCAGGAGCACTCCTAAATCTTTGCAAACACATTATTTGCAGGATGAAGGGCCATGAACGAAGTTATAAAGCATAGAATGGATAAGTGTTATTCAAAGCTGAATAAGTGTTATTCAAAGCAGTAGAAAATGTAACGAATCTAAAAAAATACATAAATAGAAAACTCGTGTACGTAACTGAGTGTTTGATGCAAAACAACACACTTCGTGTGTGTAGCATAACGTAAAGCAGCAAAAACAAAAGACCAGCTGCAAGGATAAGAGAAGAATAGTAGGATTCAGCAGCCAAGGAACAACTCTTCCCATTGGTTCATTCGCGTTTTTATCATTTCTGCAACCATCGCAGAACGGGCTCCACTTAACAAACCACGCCTTCTGTAGATCGTGATGATTGTTGATCTTTCTTTTGCAAGAAGATGTTCAAGGTGTTTGGTGTTTTGGAGGACGTATGGAATTAGAATGCAAAGACACTCCCCTGTGCACGTGCAATTTGTGGCGAAACCTTCATTTGTTTTCACATGCTTTATTTAAGTTGTTTGGCCGTTGGCATGCAATATTTTTTTCGGGGTAAAGAAGCATTTACTTAATAATACGTGCCAATGTTATCGAATAAAAATTTTGATTAACCAATGCGAATAATAAATTGCTGTTTAAAATAGCGTATAAAGTGGTACAGCTTCGTCGATGCCTGAACAAATATGCGAAATTGAGCAATATCATCTGTGCCAAAAAAAGACATTTTCAGTCCATCTCGGGCTCGTCCGGGAATTGAACCCGGGACCTCTCGCACCCGAAGCGAAAATCATACCCCTAGACCAACGAGCCACGGTTGAGAGTCGGACTCTCGTTTCAAATCACATTACGAACCAACGCACATTAAACTCCGCGCCTTCCCCTACACCCTACCGCGGGTACAAGCGCGCTGTGAGTCCCCACACGAACGCCACGCTGACCATGCGAAGGCCTATTTTTGGCACCATCACCGAGGTGGTGCGGAGAAACGGTGGCGCCTCGTAATCTGTTACAACGCTATGATTGGCCACACTGGTTTGCGCATTGAACGAGCATAGTGAGAGCACTTTGAGGCGAGAAAAGAATCGGGAGAGCGTAACTCTCCCAATGGCGAGAAACTGTTGATAGTACGTTTTTGTCTTTCATTATTTTCTTTTCATAGCAAGGCCTTTAGCTGTGTGCGCGACATTGATAGATCGGCCCTGCGATGCGAGCACATGGTGATTAATCAAAATGCGTCGCGAAATGTCGATTCACTGCAAACCCATCACTGTCCGTGTTCTCAAAAGTTTGCTCGAACAAAGAAGACCTTCTTATCAAAGATTAACACTCATCGGTGGATCAACGGATATAAACGAATCTCATTTTTTACATTCATGGTCAGTGTTGTTACGATTATGTCGGTAGATGTCGAGCATCGTGCAGCTACACGGATCTAAACCGATCCAAAGTGCTGTGCATCGATGTTGCACCTCCTTACCTTTGATATGATGTTATCTCGGCCAAAACTAAGTTAGTTTATTCTGATGCGATACAGCGACAATAATTTGCTCTTCAAAAAATACAACAGCAAAAATAACCATCAATACGATATTATTAAACATTACGTAGTGCGATTCCTTTCTGTTGGTATACTGTTTTTTGAAAGTTGTATTCATTCAAGATGAATAGCTGTGCGCTTATTTTGTATTTGTTTTACAGTCTAATAAATGTAGGCAAATATTTGCTAACAAAAATAATAACCATCTGCCGGCGCGAACAATGGGTTCATAAGAGAGTGAATAAGAGAGGGAAATGAATGACCACTCAAAAACTGAAGTAAAAAATGTGATGCGATTTTGAGTGGAACACAAGGTTTGCCTTTTGCTTACCACGAAAAAATGTGCTCCGCTTTTTTGGGTGCCTTCTGTTGCTGTGCAAAAACAGCTCCGCCACCACCCTGTGTGTATGGGTCTCCCATTCCCTCTGTTTCCTTAAACCCTTCGAGCTGACATGCGCTTTTCATGTTGGGTTGGAGGTTCTTCAATGGAACCATAAATCAATGTCATTGCAAGTGCGCCATGGTTGCCGCGGTTTGCTGTGGAGCTTCCTTTTGAGCTGCCCTTCTGGTACCGTCGGGAACTGTACAAGAAACCTTTTTCCAGACCAGAGACGATCGATGAAGTTATCGAGTTCGCCGGTACCGCCGGTGCAGCCATTGTCCGATGGGAAGGACCTCCATCAAACGCATTGTGACATCGGCAACGAAACATTGACGAACGTTTCCCACAGGATACACTGCCAGGCAGCTAAAGTTGGTAGCTGTAATTAAACGCTTGGCCACACATAGACTGCCCTGTCCAGGAAGCGTTCCCCTCTGTCTTCAACGAATTCTTTTTCAATTGCACCCTTGGGAGGAAAATGGGCGTGGAAGGTCAGCCACAATCGAGTTATCGGGAAGCAAATCACAATCATTTGCCAAATTCTCACAACCGTTCGGAAGATGATGATGCCGTTACATCTCTGCTGGGGCACGCCGACGGCGGGGAGATAATTTCCATGGAGATAATGCTTGACACGGCGCTACGCCATGCGCGGGAGGGAGGGGAGGTTCGTTGACGCCACACCAGGGAATGTAGCAATTTTCGTATCAATCAAAACAACTCCTCATTCCGAACAGTGGTGGGGACTGGCCTTCTCGGACACCTACCCGGTGGTTCCGTAATGGTGGGAGTGTGAGTTCCTCCCTACTGCCCCCCGAATCACTTGCCGTAGGTGGAGGAGTTCGAGGAAAGCTAAAATTACCAGCCGCACCTTCGAATGCTGCTTCGCCCAGAAAGAGAGGACGATTATTACGATGTAGTTTCTCTGTCGGGATCGAAGATCATCACCGTAGAGCCTAGCGCTAACTCTGAGCGAACGATGGCAGCCAAACGGAGTGCGAGGACGCGAAGTGAAACTATTAGAAGCACGGACGGATGAAGAATATCACCAGAATCACGTTCGAAATGAGATTTTAGGGAAATTACCCCTGCAGTATGTTTACGATCGGAATAGGTATGGGCCGGAGGTAAACAGAGCACGGAAGAACTTTACCAATTCAGAACGAAACGAGACTATCCGCCCAGGAACGAGAAGAATAATCCGTACTCTTTCCCTTCCCGCTTCTTCATCTTCGTTCTAATCGTTGGAGCAACACATACACATACACATAAACATACACTCACCGGCTGAAGAAGAAACCGGTGTGACAGGTTAATGATAGGGATCCCGAAATTGCAACCCAAAGCGCCATTCACGTGTGTGATTCGGCGATCGAAAAATCGGTTCGAGCTGTACTCGAAAGCACGAGACGAGCCTGTGTAACCCTGCGGGCAGTAGCATACCGTCGTAACCGTGGAAAATTATCACTGCGCTGGTGAATCAACCGAGCGTGTCTGCGAGTTTAGAAACTATGCCCGCGAAAGAATTGATGCCCAAATCCCCGTGCGCGTTGATGATAGGGAGAGCACCCCATAATAGGCCAGCTCTCGGGAAATGAGATTCGATTTTGATGCGAACCGAACCAAACAAGATACACTGAGTACGTGTTTGGAGGATTGGTCAAAGGGGGAGAGTAAGGAGGTTGGAGAATGTAGGAATTTCGTGAACGAAGCAACGTTTTTTCTCATATTTTTTTAAACCTTTAGATGAATCGATTTTAGTCCAATAATTAGGTAAGGTTCGCTCGAAATACGGTAGCGTGATAAGTCAGTATCTTGATTATAGAGAGCAAAAGAAATGTCAGAACCCTTCGATATTCGGACTTTTTTTTATACGTCTGTTTCATTTTGATTTTAGGACGCTCCGTTGCTTGATTTGAACAACCTCTCAACCGAAGTATCGACGAACCAAATCCCCACTGGTTGACCGGCGCAGATCAGATCCCCCTCGTTTTCTTGGTGAAAGATTTATGTTTTACTTGACCCCACCATGTCCTCTGGGATATGTTTCACTTTCTTTGCACACACCCTGAGTCAATTCAAAATGGCGACCAAGGCCTGCGTGGAATCGGTTTCAGATGCGGGGCCAATGTATAAATCAAAATAATTTATTCAAAATCGTCCCAAAACCATGACCTGATCACTCGCCAGCTTGCCAGAATCTAGGAATGAATAATGATTTATCGCAGCTAATTACAGAAATCGTATCGCGAGGTTCAATTCGATTAGGTCTGCCAGCAGTTGACTTATTGATGGTGTGGGAAGCATAAAACAAACAAAATACTGTTGGGGGGACGGCTTGTGTTTTGCTTCATACAAGAATGGAGGGGATAATACGTTGCTATCGTCCGTCCGATTCACTTTTCCAAGAAAACTCCTTATGTATGAAGTAATTTTTAATTTGTAGATTCATATACTGCAATACTGTACCTGTTACTGTAAAGTTAAAATAGTTCAGAGATTTCAATGGCGGTAGTTGGTCATTGGGTCTTACTTCATTCTGTACCAAAAACGTCCTGAAGCATACACAAAAACCGCCAGTGTATCCCGTGTCTGGTCCGTGGAATAGGCGATTCACGATCGTCGGCTTATCTTACAAACGGTGGTCTCCATCGCTCGCGGAACAACCCACACATACGACCCGACATTTCGTCCCGACCTAGCGGCGCTGTGGGTGGGCAGCACAACTGCAACCAAGTCGCCAAGCCGTTGGTATCCATTTCGAAGTTCGACAGTGCGTCCCCGATGCATTTGCGAACTCCGACCGTTCCGGTACACGATTTGCGGAGGGCTTTTGAGCTTGTAGATTTACGATATGTCATTTGCATAATTTACACTTCCACCGACACACACACACCCACTTCCACACAGTTCGGCAGCAACATCCTTTTCCGCTGGAACTGTTGTTTACCTTGGTAAGCAGGAGGGTGCACCACGTACAATCGATGCAGCCGAAAGTAAACGCTTGGGCGAAATGGAGTGTTTACGATTGTGCAATCCCAGCACAGAGCGTCGTACGCGTGCATCGTACATTTGTGCGATGATGAAAATTTATTTAAAAGGATTTATGATACATACACGCGACATCTTATCTCGTTATACAAAGCCAAGGTTGTTATGTTTTAAGAACTTTGCAACTGCCGAGGTTACATTTTATGTTGCGGCACTGATCGTTCTTTGATCGGTGTGCGGTCTCTTGTTCAGTGTGCTAAACGCGACCATTAAAGTTGGTTGAGTGGACAAAACGAAAGCGAATTATTTGACTATTTCAGTCATTTCAGCAGTTTCAACTCGGTCCTTGAGCAACTGCGATTAACTGGTTTTGGTTTGTTTCGTTATCTCCCAGAAGTTAACAAACGCTACTCCACCTTCACCTTTATCATCATCATCATCATCAAAATCATCATCAAAATCATCATTATTGTCGGAATTGCCGTGGGACCAATGTGAGTAGTGAGCACGGGATGGGGGTGAGTGGACCGGGCAACTGATGAGCGCGAAAATGTGGGCGCGCGCGCGCGCTCCTTAGATTGGCATGGACTGGGCCGAAAAAAAAACAGATCCACTTCCGTTCCATTACGATCAGGCTTGCAGCAGTGCAGCCGTTCCCTTTATCTCTTTCTCTTCTCCCTTCAGCAATCACCATCCAATTTTCCAGTTCTGTGTGTTCCCATTTCCAACACCCTCGTAATGTGGACTCGATCACTCTCAACCCCGTTCTGGGTAATAGGAAGATTGTTCGCGGTAAAATGAGGCTCAAGTCACGAGTCTCTCTGGCAGCCGGGCAACGGTGTGGAGGGAACGAAATAAATGAAAGTTGTGGAAGGGCAGACGAGGGCAGGCGGGCGGGGTGAGGTCCGGCCAGCGGGGTGGTGAGAGCATGCGAGAGAAGTGAAATAGCAGCCTTCTTCGCTGGCCCGATGTTGTGAACAGTGAACGAGCGAAAGAAAAGAAAAAAAAAAGTACAGGTAAAGATCACTTCAGTCTGAGCAAAATAAACGGCTCAGATTTCCGCTGCGGGCAGCAGCAGCAGCAGCAGCGGCAGCATCGCTGCTCAAGCATACCCAGTTCGATGTTGCGCGATACTCCACGTGGAGTTGGGTCTCGGTTGTGTGCGAGATTCCCCTGGCAACAATCGGTGCGAAACCGGTTTCCGAAAACCCGGTGTGTGTGCATGTGTTTCGCTCCACGGGTCCCCATTGGGTTGCGTTTGTGCTGAGCTTGTGAATCGCGCGCTCTCTCGGTGTGTTTGATTGCGTCTATTCTGCTTCGCACGTATTGCGTTGTGGTGATGGTTTCTGTACACCTTTGTACCTTCGCTAGACGTGTACGCGTTCGTTTCCACCCGCTCTCCCGTCAAAGGGCCGAGAGAGTCGCCAAGACGCCGCGGAACTTGGCACCGCTCCGTTGCGCACATGAATGAAGATAGGAAGAAACTCTGCCCACAGCTCAGATCGCGATGCGATCGGTTTTCCATTCACCTGTACAGTGAGTGTCACAGTGAACGTTACAGTTCAGCTGTACTTAAGGGTAAGGAGTACTATTAATTTTACTGTGCCCTCCCTACGCTCAATGTAGCACTGTAAACTCACTGTACCTCCACAACGCTCAAATGAACTTCACTCAGCTCAATGTAGTTTTGCGCAACTTAATACTTACCCAATATGCGTCCTATCGATAGTAACAAATGAACTGCATGACAACATGACATCAGATCATAGAGCAAGAATTCACAGAGGGGGCTCAGAGCTCTCCTTGGTTGAAAATAAATCCCTGAGAGCCCGCGATCCGTTCACAATACTAATATTAGGACATTTTACGGTACTGGCTGATTTCTATCTTAGCCTGCCAGTACATGTAAGGCTCAAATCCAACACCTTTAAAACTATGTGTAAAGATGGCTGAAAAATTGAGCTCAATGTAAACATAAATTACGTGCCTGATACCTGTTAAAATTTTATCGATTGAACGGATTGTTCCTTCGATAGAATGCATGATTCAAATAATGAAAACAAAACAAATGTGATCTCTTACATGATGATATCGTGATAGGTCCTGCTATAAATTAAAATTTACAAAATAGTAAAGTATCTTACACAATTGGTAAAGGAAAATGTTCGACAATGCCCTAAGAGCACCAATCTGTGCCGTACTGTACCTTACCCTTTTAATATCCAGTTGTCTTTTTCATTGAAACACGGAGATGATTCCGCGTTTCTGTTTTCTCTTGAACTTTTTTCCTCGGTTTGCAATACTACAGGCCTTTGCCTTCTTGCTCAAAGTACAAAAAAAAACTCCCTTCCTGTTTTCATTCCTCCTGCCCACGTCTACCACCATCTTGCCTTGGTCGATATCATTTTATTCTTATCACAATCCGCGCTCATGGTTCACCATTGAAAAAAGTTTCATTCTTCTTGCTGCGTGACGCGCTTTGGCTTGTTTTGTTTCTTTCGAAATTCTCTGACTTTAAATCGTTCATCACTCTTCTCGGATAAAGTTTTTCTTCTCGTCGGAGACTACCCGCCTGCCTGCTGGAATCTGTCCATACCTCAATCAGGGTTTCAATTTTGTCCAGTTACGTCACTGTTGGCTGGTTTTCATCCTGGTTTGCACATACGTCACTTACCAAAACCGTACCGTGTTGGCAGACGACAAAATTGTGAGAGCAAAAAATAACTATCACACCGCAAAAGAAGGATAATGTAAAAGTTTCAAGCAGTGTGTCTAACAAAACGGGCATTTCCTCCTAGGTGCACGGGCAGAAGTAGTAGCGAATGCGGCCCTGTTCGTGAACGATTATGTGATGATAGTGCAGTCGACGTTCATCATTATTTTTACAGCGGGGTTGAACTTTTGCAATCAACTTTTGATAATGAAACATTAATGTTCCAGTGTGAAAGTGGGTTGTTTAATTGTTGTAACACAAAAAAAGTTGTGCCTAGTAATATTCCAACGCATTACATCAGCATGATTCAACTCAATTGCTTTTGATGCATTTGTTGCTCGCAACATTTTCTGGTTCACATTTGTTTTGCTGTTCAAGTCTTATTCTGTAAGTGTATGATTTTTATGTTTATAAATGTTGTAATGCAGAATTGTTTGAACATATATGCATGAAACATTGTGAATTCTGTTTTTATTAAAAAAAATTGAATCCAAAAGCGTTACGAATAAGAGATTATTACATTCCAGAAGTCTGTAAATATTATTTAAAATTCCATGGATAGAGACGAAATATTTCCGTCGTTTATACCTTGCCCTAATACTTCCAAAGGACTTTTATAATAACCAACTCATTCAAAAGATGCATCTCGCCTACGTTCGTTGCACCTCTATAGTATGCACCCGGAAATGATGCACCAACCTGCGAGCCATCCTTATTGGTTTTGTGATTACGGCTGATGGTGGTACGAACGTGAACAACTTTTAGAGCGATAATTTATGGGTGGTTCTGTATTCTCGGAAATTCTTGCCCTCGAATAGTGAGAGCAAGCTGTGCGGGTTGCGAAATGAAATTCCAATTGTAGGCCCTTTTGTTGATGAAATACTTGAAAGATTTATCATTCTTGGGCGCCTGCTCTCCAGGCGGAAGTTCGATGGAAATTCCTCAGTGTTTGCGCTTTTTCTTCGTAGCGATGAAAAATTTATAGCAGACTTTAATCTCCCTATGCTGATTAAGATCGTACCTTGACAGTACTTTCTCAGTCCAATCGCTGTTGGTAGGTTAAGCTATTAATTTGGTGAAATTGCGTATCATGCCATTAAAGTTCTCTTATTGAATTATATTTAACTATGGCGATTAGATAAAAACAAAACTTTACTCAATTCGGCTCACTGTGCCTTTTTTTTACCTGTGAAAATGAAAGAAAACTGTAATGTAATAAGTATTTCAACCTATGATTTTTCGGGTACAAGTAAGCTAAAGTTGGTTGTAAAGAGGGTAGCGGTTATGCTGCAATCCCTCGAAAAAAAACGAAAATTGGATTGAGGAAGAAGCGTGGCATAAATTCAATTTTTACAACGTAACTTTTTTGGCCTCGTGGTTTACTTTGATCTTTTCAAAATTGAAAATCGTTTCCTGCTGCGTCAAGCGTAAACAGCTCGCACAGTTTCTTTGCTGACATGTTTGACACACATCGATATTCCATAGCACGTGACGTACGTATAACGATGAGGTCAAGACTCGAAAGAAGCATGATGGTACCGATGGAAGATTATTTCTAACAAATGCTACCGGATTCTAATCTCTTAAGCTTCCTATCGTTGCTAGTGAAAGTGCTTAACGTTCTTATTTTGATATTTTTTCTTTTTTGTTTGAGTACGCTTTTCATGCTCGGTATAAGAATGGAACCGACTTGCAGCGTTAGTCGTATCCGTCAATCTGAAAAAAAACGCATGAGTAGAGTGCAGTTCTTGAAATAATCCTAGCAGAAAACTTATAATTAACTGTTCTTTGAGTCGATTTGATTCCAAAATTCCTGTACGAACTGTGTTTTCCACCACCAGTGTTGTTAATTGTCACCATTTTTTATGACATTCGCAGTAAGCGGCTAGTCGAAATCATTTTTCATTCTGATATTCATAGTTACCATGACACCACTTTCGAAGAGCGGTAATTATTTGTATAATAACAGCCAGTGCTTTTGCTATGACATGATTGCAAAAAAGTATTATTAATGTCATTTGGCATTTTTCATGTGACGTCAGAACTGCATCGTGCATTTCCCAATGTTTTGCTATTGAATCACTTGATATTTCATTCGATCAACTAGCAAAATTGTGTCCACTTACACAGGTGTATAGCACACACACCAAAAAGGATCCATTTTCGATGTGTTTCTTGTTCACTTAAAGTACGGCAATATGAAAGTCAAATGAATGCACCAGAAAAATATCATCGAGTCAAATGATTTTTTTTCCGTGACTGTCGAATTAAAGCGATTAACCTAGAATGCGATGTTTCAAACAGCATAATTTTGTAAACTTAGTCTTGAGTTCAAGACCCGAATGCACCATGTCCCCATACGTATGACTTGACAATTCTGCTATGTGTAACCAGTAAGGCACTGAAAGCCTAGCCCATTAGTCGTACAGGCAGATCTTGATCGACAACGGTTGTTGTGCCAAAGTAGAGAGAGTTCTATAAAAGAAATTGTAAAATGATAAAAACATTTTAATTGATCAAATTGTATTTATAGTACTGAAATTGATTACGGCATTACACAAATAAGAGATTTCAAAGGTTTACCAAATAAGTGGAGCAAAAATGCTCTTAAAATGAAAGTACTGTCAAAAATGTTTATTTAGCCTTCTTTCCACGGAATAATTGCTGCTTTCTGATGCTCAAAATCATCGTTTCTAATGGCAACGGTAAATCAGGGAGCAGATTTCGGCGAAGTTTTTTGTGTAATATTTGCCATACGCTATTGGCTGGGATGGCACGAATCCTTTCTTGTAATCTTTTGAAATTGCGCAAAGTAAATTGTGTATTTTGGTATTTGAACTTATTTTGGGGATCCTTTTGCATGAGAGAACCTTCGTTTAAAGGTTTTTAGTGATTTCCATACGGTGCAAACAAGTGTTAATGTGTATACGTAGTTACACTCATCATTTTAATCATCATTTTAAAATCCACAGAAGAATCGTGTCCTGAAAACGCAAAATGGTTCGCGAATCTTTTTTTAACGTTAAAGGGGGAATATTTGTCATCAAACTATCGTTCCATGGAAAGTTACCTAATAAAAGGGGGTTTCAAATTGGAGGTATCTCAGATTAGAGAGAGTTCACTGTAACAATATATCGCATGTATCTTATCTCATAAATCCATAATGTTGCTGCTGAAACCACCGACTTCGATAAATATTATTCATACTTATGTGGTATTTTGAATGTAAGTGAATTAACCGAAAGATTTTGATGATGACGATGATAAGTCCCACCTCATACCCCAGCTCAGGTTTGAGAATGACGGAAGTATCATTACGATAATATTGCTCTGATAGGTATATTGAAATATTTTGTTGGAAGAGATGTATTTGTATTTTCTCATATACCATTGCATAAAATAACTATAATTATTCAGATAACCTTTGACCATTTTTTGTATACATTATTGTAGGTACTTTGATAGAGGAATTTTATTGATCCAATGACATCTATCGCATTCAGACATGCGGCAGTTGTTCATGGTTGCAATGTTAACACAACATTGACAGACAGCAAAGTGTGCTCTAAATTTAAGCGTCAGGGGTTTTAAAGATTCCGTCGGCACAATTTCAATAGGCACACCATTTCAATACAAAACTTAGGTAGACAAACCATTCAAACCTCCTACGACAATAGCATTAGGACTTCATAGCAGATATATACATGTACGATTTGATACATACGATTTGATAAATGTATAAATGTGTGGCGCGACTGTTCAAGTCAGCTTTCGTAAAATTGAGCACTGTTGAACTCAATTGTAATATATTATAAGCATGTGTTTTTCAACATTCGACACCGTTATCAAGTTTAATGAAAAAACTAGTACCAAATTAGTTGTTTAGTAGCTGTTGATAATTTATTATTCCTCTTGATAATATGGCTAATGATTTATGGCATTACTTTTTCTGATGATTTGACTTTAACTTACAACAATATAATTTCTCTGATACTATAAAAATCAAACCGTTGTTTAATTTCTGTTTCTGTAATCTATTGTCTCTTTAACATGCAGTAGAATAAATCGGTCATTTTTTCAAAGACAATTGTATAAACGCCACTTTATTTACTCAGTATGCATAAAAAGCATCCGGAAATAGTTGGACGATTCCGAATGGCATCTAAAGATACCTGCATCTTGCTTTTACTATGTACAATCTGTCCCTTGCGTTAAACACTAAAAGGTTTGGGCACTCTCGAAATAAAACTACCACCGGCACCTAGCAAGAGTAATGTTGCAGTATTGTATTACCTCTTCCACGCAGGAGGTGTTTGAATAGTACCCAGTGCAGGGAACCTCAGCAAATCTGATTTGTTGCCTGTTGCATTGCTACATCCCCCTCTGCATTGTGTGCAACGAACCGTGAACCGGAGGATATTCTGCTGCCGTCTTGACGTTCGTAATCAAGTTTTCCGCTTTAACGATACTTTATTCGATTTCCATTGCTATCACCGATCCCCTTCGCATTACATTTTCGATGCGAACTGTGTTTTTACCGTTTGGTTACGTTGTGCACTTCAGAAGGTATTTCAAAGAATGACATTTTTCAATTTAATTTATTTTTATGAAGCAAGGGAAAACATCACTAGTATAGTAAAAAGGCACACGTAGGTCAATCGTTTTGGTGCTTGATTGAATAGATCAAAGACTATTAATTACAAAGATTTTTTTTGCAAGTTGAGCCTCAACGAAACTGCATTTCAAAAAAATCTCTGGAGCAATTGTTCTTACTTACTTACTTATTTACTTATCAGGCGCTACAACTGCTTTGCGGTCTTGGCCTGCCTCAGGAGTGACAATGACTCAGGAGGAGAGCAATTGTTCTAAAGAGATGAGAAAATAGTATTCAGTTGCACTGGGCGTCTCCATTATGCATAGTTTCACCATAATTATTGGGTAATTCCCAAGAAAAAAAGAAAAACGTAAAGAAAAACATATCAATAGCCAATATTGAAAATAACCCATTTTCTGTTTTGCTTATTTTCCCACATCTCATCTGTTCTCGTATGGCAGTGGCATTAACATTGCGAAAATCTTGCCACACATTTGCCAATAATGCTAGACGATGTGTCTGCAAAAACAGATGAAACGACGGACTGGGGATTCGGTCACCCTGCAAAACGATTACCATTATTACACTGTTTATTGTTTTCCATTGATATGTATTTATGACAAGCAGCGTACACCACGCTGTTGAAATCTGTCACGGGCACTTTCCGCACGGAGGGACAGTTACGCCTCTGTTTGGCGGCATCGGCATACCTGAGCGGGAAGTTGATGGTTACACGGTGGAAAGAGACCATCAGATATACGGCCGCTTTGATAGCACTGAACGCTTGGCGAGTTGGGAGGAATCACTGGCAAATTTGCGTGCAAATGTTCGCGTATATGCGAATGCATTTACATACTAATTATCGCGTGATATGTGGGCAAACATAATTACCTGTCGCATTTGTTCGGATGGCTCGGTTGGGGCTGCTGTCCGCGCTGTAACGTCGGCCTGTCGGTTTGCTATCGTTTACCGTTTCGGTCACTTATTATCAACAGTAGCGGTTGCCGTTGTGGGAAAGCTTTTCGTATCCACGAACGCACTCGGTGGACATATCGCCCCACGTCCACCGGGAACGATGACCATGAATCATGCACGATCAGGAATCATTAATGCAGCACGGACAGGCTCATTCGATCGATGTCGTCAAGCGCAACGATTTTGCATTCATCGCTTTGGACGCAGGTAAGGGATTTTCCACCTGTTGACCAATCGTCGAGCACACACAGAGGCGTTGAATGTTGGGTGACGTGAAGTTTCAGCGTATTGTATTGAACGATTTTTCCAAATGGGCAGTGCAGGAGAAAGAGATTTGATTAAATAATAATGTTAGATAAGTGCTAATTATTCTTGATTGTCGAAAACTATTACCTAAATTCTATCCCTTATCTCGGAAATGATAACGTTTAGTGTCGCTTTTGCATTAAATACATTCAACGAATGCTAACAGAATAATCTAAAACGAAATAATCTTGCAATAGTTCAACATAGTTGAAATCCTTTACATCACTATTTTCCACACGTCTAATCGCTTCACGTCTCTGCAAAATCAAATATACTCATGCAGAGACTATCTTCTAGGTACTCACCGAGCTGATGCATAGCACCCTGTCTAAACTTTGCAGTAAATTCATTTCCGTAAATCCATTATCTCGTAACATTGGGTCACAGGAGGGCGACGAGCGCCCTACCAAATGTCACAGAACGGTATGTGTGCTCTCTGCACCCAAATAGTCAACGAAGATACTTGCAAATTGCCACACTGGCAAATGCATTAGGTGCGTATCCTGTCTGAGTGTCATGTTTTGAAACGAACGGCCGGAAGTTGCATTTGCATTACAGCTGCTCTTGCCTACCCATCGACACTATTTTCAGACGACTCAATCTCTGGTAGCACATCCATCACACTACCTGTTGTGTTGTGTGTATATTATGATAATCGATAAACACCTAGCCACAAGCGTTTTGATTATTGTTGCCCAAGACCTTGCAAAGCCTAGGCTGGGCATCCATCACATCACTTCATGGCAGCTATCATTCGGTTCCGTTGGATACACATTTTCATTTGTAGGCTCTTCTTTGTACTGTTGCCTCGCTTACTTGCGTTCCTGAAACGTTCGGAAAGATGCAGGAAAATTTACACGAATGTTTGTTCAACTTGACGCCCCGCCGTGGCTGTTTGAGCTCGTGAAGCAGCACAGACACAATTATCAAATTAACAGATTAAATCATACACGACAGCGCGTTGTCATTCGCGGCATCGCAATGGTACGGAACCGTCCCCGTTACTAACATACGTGTGCAGTGTGTTCGAAATGTTCGAAAACGGATTCGTCATTCATTCCACGGAACTTGTTTGCCCGTGACACCTTCGGGACGGTTGTATTGTAGTGAAAAATTACACATCCCGTCTTCCTTCTCTTACATCCGGTTACCGCTGCGCGTCGTCACCGAAGTCAAAGGTCTTGACGCGCTTCAACACCGGTGACGTCGACCAGGTTCGTTGGTAAGTCGTACACCAATGAATAGAAAATTACTATCGTTACAGAATGCACGTGAGTTTCGCGTATCTTTTCACAATTAAACCTGTTGGAGGTACGTAAAGAACGCATGAAACCACCCCACATAAGTTTTTCTGCTCATAGGAAGGCGCTGTGGCACTTTGAGGAATTAACTTGTGGTGGAAAACTCGCAATTCCCCTACACGCATCTAGCAGTCATTTCGTGTTAAGCAAAGTACATTTCGTAATCATCACTTGTTGAAACGTACCGGTTATTCATGGGGAAATTACTTAAATTACCGATGACGATCCTGTTTGCTGTTATTTAATTCGGTAAATTGACAAATAGACTCAATTTGGTGCTAGGAAAAGTAGACAGACAGCAAAGAAGTAACTGTAAAGGAAGAAAAGTACTGTATAGCAACAGATTAGTTAAATGTTAAGGAATGACGTAGACGGAAGATAAACCGGATGCTGGTGTTGGATAAAACTCATCCCATGTTCCTTGTGAATTAATAAGGATAAATACGTGTTGCAACACATAGTTTTATGTATATTACTAATATGGTATATGAAAGAGTCACAGTTACTAAATAGGTTTAAAGGAATCAAAAGATAAAATGAACTTTTTTAATATTTTGTTTTTCTTTTTCTATTATTCACCTCTTTAAATCACAATTTAGATCTAATATTAAAATCCAACATTCTTCTTTGCCAACCATTTCCTGTTTTGAAGTTATTTTATCATGTTAACAAATTGACTTGGCAACGCCACAGAGATGGAACGATGAAGACTATGCATCTTTCTTGTTGCTGTATTCCGTTCAAAACTTCTTCCAACATATAACACTGGAAAAGATAAATTTACCACATTTATAAATATTTCTCCTTCCAACTGTAACTCAATTCCATTCCGTGTCAACTTTGTACGAGTGTACGCCACAAACTTTGCAGTGAAACGTCTTAAAAATAATGTCCCAATCCAAACTCTGCGATGCACGATCCTGTTCGAGGTGAAACTTTGCAGTACCGAAATAAAACACAAACACAAAACTAGCCGGACCGTAGCGGGTCTAGCTCGAGATAGTGGTTCTGGGTAAACACAATGTGTGTATGTTACTAGCGTGGCGTACCAAATGCAAGATCAAGTAACTTTACTTGTATCGCTCCGGCAGCACATATAAATAGTAGCACTAAAGATACGCCAGAGTACTGGAACGTGCCTGCCAGACGTTTCCCGGGGATCTAAGGATTTTTCTGTTCAGCCTTTCTGTACCGAAACGCGAAGTGGCATGATCGTCCAAACCCGCAGCCATGTGTAGGAAGAAAGTGTCTTCCCTTTGAAAGAAAACTTTTCGTAAGTCACCATTTGCAGGCGGGAATTCTGCAGTGCAAATGATGGTATGCTCTAGTGTTGCTTCTTGTATCGCAGGCGACAGGCAGCGAAGCGAGAAAACGAATCGTCCTGGACTTGGGTACGACACCGAGAAAGGAATCTTTAATCCTTTGCCACTCGCTTCCACTTTGCAGGAACTTGGCAACCAATTTTTCTTCCCCAATAGTCCTGCCGCAAAAAAAAGAATGGAGAAAGAAGGCATACAAAAACAAGGTTGTCTCGCAACGTGGTGACACACGGAGAGTTGTGCTGCGTGGAGGAGAAGGATGAGAACTCGTTCCTTCCCGAAATCGTGCTGGGATCAAACTTTTAGCCGAATCAGCGCCAAAGTCTGTAAGTAAATTATGAGCTATTCGTGGACAAACAAAAGTGAACGTCCCGCACAGTGGGGGAGTTGGAGCAAGCACATAACGGTTCGACACAATCGTTAGCCCTAGCAGCGGGCAAACTCTTTCGGATGGTGCTGGTCGTTGAATGGTGGTGTACAACATGAGCTGGTTCATTTTATTTCACGTTTGAATTGAACTTTTTTGGACACCCCCTATGTATGTTGTCGCTTGCGTCTTGCTGTCGGGATAAACTATATTATAAGCGTGGAGCACAAGGAAGAAGGAAATTATAAACGGACTAGAGTGGGAGATGCCTCCCGCCCCAAAACCAGAGAAGGAAATTCTTCCTCAAATTACGGCACTCTTACACCAGACCCCTTCAAAAACGTTACATGGTTGTGTGTGTGTGTGTTTTTTTCGCTCCCTAGCACTCACTTTTTGTTGATATTGCGAACAAGCAAGACATTTAAGATGTTTTGGTAGCCCTGCCCCTTACATTACCGCCCGTAGACAACTTATTCTACAAAGCGGTTAGCGCAAAAAAGGGTCCGTAAAATTTTCTTTTTCGTTTGCGTAAATCGGAAAAAAATTTGAAACTGCAAGATTGGAGGCAGAAGAACCGGAAGAACTTACATGGCCGGGGGGAAAGGATACGAGAACACACGTCAAAAGCGCGAAGAAAGAAAATCCCATTAAAATGGAGAAAAGATCCCTTTAAAAGCGAATGCGAACCAAGCCAGCACGCGGGAAAGTCGCCGGCCAGCGTAGGAAACTGCTGCTGGAATCTTTGCGACCATTTTTAAGATTTGCTCCTCGTTCCAGCAAGTGGTCACGAGCAACGTTGGCTGGGTGGGTGGGGGATAACGTAGACTGGCAAATGGATATTTGGGTGCGTGCGAGACGTGTTCGTATATTACGAAAGCATCCTCACAATCATCCTGCACCATGCGACGATAGCCATTGATTGTTTCGAGGTGAGAAAGTAAGGGAAGGCGTCGGAAGCAGCATGGCTCCCATTGGAGCGTAAAGTAATTTCGTGAGGTTTTCGAAGCCGGAAAAAGGAAAATGATGAATGATGTGCGCATCGTGTGCCTGGCGGAGCGGGTACCTTCCCACAAAGCCTTTCTAAATGTTGCGCGGGAATGTCCCAGGGATTCGATTGTCTGCTTCAGTAATGGGATTTACTGACACCGCCCGTTGCTGCTTTCCTGGTGATTATATGGTGGTACGAAGTTTTACTGCCAGGGCATTTGTTTGACCCGGCATTATTTTGTAGTAACTCGTTAGACGGTGGTCGATTTGCTAACTGAAACACTTGCATTTTTATATAAAAATGAGTTCATTTTTGCCTCATTTACATTAATAAGCAAGTAAATTCAAAATTAGCATGATGAAATATAAAAAAGTAACAAAAAAGTAACACAATGAAGGGATGTCAAACGGAATGTTTTATGATACTTTCATGGTATTCTCGGTTTTTGCGCACCTAACAGACAGTTAAAACATCAACAAGAAAAGGCTTGATTGTTTTTATATTTAGGAGGGACGGCTTTGCACTATTGCGTATAAAAAGACTTGATATGAAATAAAAGTTTTTAATTCAAATATATATTTACTACGTCGCCTAGCCTACAACTTCTGTATAGCAAAGGCGAAAATATACTTTTGTGTAGCAAGAAAGTTAACAAACCAATTTTACTTTCCTGCAAATCCTGCAATTTTGCTCCATTGTCGTTAAATGCATGGCGTTGGACAAAGATTTTTCTTTCGTTTGGACCCAAAGTTGGCTTTAGTTTTATGTGTTTTTGTCTTTCATAAAAAGTCAATTTTTCGTACAATTTTCCAACCACCCTATGACCACGAGTTTACCACGAGCCGTAGGCAGCAAACAATAGTTACTGCCTTGTTTAAGTACCTATCAATTTTTTGAACTGGAACACCTTCTGGGATGCTATTTTTCGGGCCGATTCAATAATTTTCAAAGCGATGATATCAGCTATTTTCTGTAAGCTGCGCAAAACTGATTGTTTAAATTTAAATAAATAAAAAACAATGCTTTTTCAGACAACAAGGAGAGTCTGGATTCACATCATGGTCCAGGCTTCATAGTTGCAAAAAATGCGATTTCTTTTGCATTGCCCTTTTTAGGTGCATTTTCCAAACTCTTGTTGTATGGTCTGCTTTATGCCGCGCGTTTTTATAAAGTTATTTCTTTCAAATTAACACTCATCCACAGCACGTAGTCGACTGGTTCACTTGCAAAAATAAAATCCTCTTGCGTTGGGAACACCGACCAATGGAGGATACGCCAGACTGTCGCTGGTCTATCGGTGCGTGGGAGCCTACGCATACGTTGCCGCCCGATCAATATGTTTTTTTTATGTGGCTATTAACGGCTAGTTTGAATAAACTGGCCATTGCACAATGCAAACACAAACAGCAGAGAACCTAGCAACAAACGCCACCCCGCGCCTCATACCACGATCGGGCAAAATAGTTTGGAAATGTTTTGGGATGAAGGATCACGTTGCAAGGAAGGTACCATGGGAGGTATCCCCGAGAATTGGGGATGGAGAAATATCAGACAACATTTGTTCCGCCAATTTTCAGGGCTCAACGTGCCCGAGGCTATATGAGGTGAGCCATGTTAGTTTACAATATTTCGCATGAAATTCCAAAATGTGGCGCTGGCTCTGCTAGCCGGACAAAAAAAGGCTGCATTTTAAAATCATTTTTGGAATGCATTATGCTCTCATGGATCTGAGTTCAATGGGGCCGAAGTGATGCGGTACACGCTCTATGTGCGTACACATGATCCGTATTGATAAAATCGTACAATATACGACAGGCTTAAAAATTCGGTTATTAATTTTTCGCTACGCTTCGTTTATTGGAATTATTAAATAAATACGGGTAAAAAAAAACATTTGCTTGCATTGTTGAATTTTACCGTCGTATGTGTAAATTAATGATGGGCGTTTCGGAGCGCATCAACAGCTATGGAATCAACTCCGACTTTTGCCCGGAGCTGGCTCTTCACCCACGGGTCTAAAATCGGTTCCGATTTTAACCAATGATCCCGATCTCTCTCCCGATAATCTTCCAATGATCCAGTTCCCGATCTTTCAATGATCCAGTTCCAGTGATTGCAGTATTGATGGTACGTTTTGCATAGTGTATCATTCTTTGGTTCCGACTCACTGTAAAATTTCGGTCTCGTATGATCTGTTCTCAAGAATTGCAAATCTAAAGTTTGTTCATGATGTTGATTTGCAAATAGAGTTGATAGAGTTGATTTACTCGACAATTTACCAGCTCATTTGTACGTTCAATTCCTCAAATGAAACGTGCCGACACTATATGTTAGTACCTGAACGGTTTCAGGCGCTACCGGCCGAGATATTACACCGAGTTTAACGACTGAAACTTTAGTAACTTTAGCATTTTCCAACGGATTTTCCCGTTTGAAACACAATTGGAAAGATATTTTTTTGGTACACTGTGTTATAGCCGACTCCGGAGTCCATTGGTGCTGAGCCGTTGGTTCGAAACGAGCTTCGGAGCCGATGATGCGGATTCGGCTCCGAAAATGATTGGAGCAGTTCGGAGCCGGCTCCTACTTTGGAGCTGTTTTGTCCATCTCTAGTGTACAATAATTGTGAAAGCGAACGTACATGAGCTAAATTTAAGCACAAACTCAAGAAACACAATTTGGTGACGCATTGCTGCATTAATAGCTTATACGAGGTATGAAATTGTACAATATTGATAGTAGAGAGTCATATAAAATTCAATTATCTGTGCTTATAATAATAAATAATAGCACAAATGTTTTATGTGCAACCAACCTGGATTACAGGTACGGTGTGAATTGAATATAATATTTAAATACATTTTACTTATTGTAGCTTTGAAATATTCTGACACTTACGTCATACAGATGTTTACAGATGTTAATGATTTAACCACAGCGTTCCTTAAATTCGTGCCAAATTTGTGAGCGAGAAAGTAGTAGCATCGAATTTAGCCGCTTCAAATTACTCATCTACCGTACTTCCAAAAACGCTCGCCTCACGCTCTTGTTGCGTGAATGTTGCCTGCTTCCAATCTAACACGATGCAGTTTCATAAATCGAATTACCTGGGGATGATGATGCTAACGACGAGTTTGGCTAGTGCCTGGCACCGACGCCACCCAAGCGTGCCTCGTTCGTTCGTCATCCGTTGAAGAAATTGGATTAATGACGGCGCTTGAATCTCTCGCGTTTGTTAGTGCACCATATTATGGATCACTGTCTTCGCCAGCAAACAGTGTCACGTGTGTGGGTGTATATGGGACGCGCAAGTCGTTGCATCCGCAGCCGTGAAACCCCAAGCACGATGGATGATGCCAAGCCATTTAGGTCACTTAGGAAGGACAAAACAGGTGACGGTGACCTGAGCGTCCCGGGGTGGATGGATCTTATACTGACAGTTCATTTAATTAGCGAGTTGAGCTTCTTGCTACGGCGACCGGCATTCGCGAACAGCAAAAAAGTGGCTCTTTGGCAGGTTGGCCATCGAAGTACGGTACAGTGTGCGTCGGTAGAGGCGTTGAACGGAAGCCATTGATACTGTGACAACCGACGTGCCGTAGATACTGACGCGCCCGACGAAGAGTGGCACCATTTTATCCTGATTCTGTTGATGGTTTTGTGTGCGCCAACAGTTAGCAGAAGTTTGTTTACCAGTGAAACTGAAACCTATTGCTGGCTGCAGGTGCAGGTGTAACAATGTATGCATGTGTGCAATTGTGAAATTTCCTTGCGATAGATTTAATTTGCAATATTATTTGCGTAAATTGGAAACGCTTCATTGAACACTAATGGAGCATCCTAATGTCGAATAGCGCTGGACAACCCTTGTCCACACAGCATCGGATAATCGATACGTGGGTAAATATTCTTCCCTTTGTGTTTCTGTAAAACACTTTGCTCCAACACTTTGCAGGACACGGGTGTTTTGTTGCTCCTCTACCAGCAGCAAAAGATTAATGTAACAATACACCGTACAGAATCCAAGACAGTATGGTGTGCATTCGCAGTTTCACAAGCGCAGAGGTTGCATTTTGCACCCGTAACATGTACACTCGATCGTCAATAGGGCTGGTGTTGTTCCATGTTGCGGTTCCAAACCAATTCTCTTGGACAGCACCCATGCGTCCCATTATCCTTTTGCAGGAACGCGGGCGCGTCCAAGCATTAATGAGTAGATGCTACGAGAGCTACGATTTCAATGGTATCCGGTCTCCATGCATCTCATTTCTGCCATTTTAAATGTCTGACCGATGACAACGACGACGGGACTACGCCCTGCCCTGACAACGATTTGAATTCTCAATCATAGACGACAGCCCGTTGAGTTTATGGCAGAACAATCGGAACACAGACACGGTGCCAGTGAACCGAATCGAAACCGGAACTATGCAACAACTGCAAACCCAGAGTTGCATAGGGTGCAGCTTTCGAATGTGACTCCTGTTTGTCACTGTGTGCTTTTTTGTGACGCTCACACAGTGACATATGGAGATTGTGGGCAGGAAAGAGGCTTGAGGTGTTGATTTCCGTCAGGACATTACTCCATGCGCCGAGCGAGGGCGTCAGGTGCAACGCTCGGCAAACACAACTATGCCACCAGCTGAGCCTATCCCACGAACCAATCCATCCATTCCAGTAGCACTGATTTATAAACCTTTAACATCGGCTCCTTTCCCCTTGCACGTTTGTTGTTGGCTTACGACGTACGCTTGGTCAGCATGGAGCGGTTGATAATGTTTATGCGACTCTTGCACTCAAACTCTGACAAACACTCACACGCTCATACATTTCTCTTCCCCTTGGTGCTGGATGCGTGGTATGAGCCAAACCGGGACTCTGGGATTGACTCACGAAGAAGGGACCGAACAGGAGATAAGCTAATTGTAAATAAATGAGCTGAAATAATTGCAATGCAGTAGAAGATGGGACCAAGTACGCATGAGGTAGCGGTCAGCGAATCGCGAATGTGTTGCAATCGGTCCCTGTGGTCGGCGTAGCATCACTAGCGAAGCGGGAGGATGTGTTCGCGAGGCAACTATGCTGCTCGTCGATTGATGAGTGGCGTTTTGGTCGCTCCGACGAGGGGGCAATCTCATGGCCTGAAGCCATCCGGTACTCCAAAGGGAGCGTCTACCGAGTAACGCATAGTAGTGCTGTCATTTGTATCCTTTTCTTCTTCCTATTAAACGACCGACATGCCATCGACAAACTCTCCAGCTTCCGTCAATTTACGTCTGTTTTCCCGTGTTCACTGACTATATGCGCTATGGACGCTAAGGTCACGCTTCACAATAACCAGCGTCATAACTTTAATTAAGATTAACCATGTGTGCTACGATGATGCCATACTGGCTAAGATTTGATTTCCATACCTTGTTTCTAAAACTTGTGGTGTGTAGAAAATAAAAACAACTAAAATAGTATTCTGCTTAATACTGTTGACTCTTTCTAAATAAAAACGAATATTAAAAAACATTTTTAACCCAAAACACTGATCTTGTCGTGTATTGCTTAATATATTTTAAAGCGTATTTTTACAACAACCAATAGTTGAATAACATTTCTTAACATAATATAAAAATTACTTCTGAAAAACTTGTTTGAATTTCTTACTTAGAATGCGACAGTAGATAGCTAGGTTTTAACACTAATTAATCGCGAATACCAAGCTTACATGGTTTGAAAACGTGCATTAATTCCCATATCTTCTCCCTTCATCAAAAACAAGAATCTCTCACACATGTTGTACCTCCGGGAACTTTAACAATAATATTTACAATTAATCATGCTTCAAACTGTTATCATAATTTTCCATCACGAGCATAGCGAAGCATAACCTAGCAAAGCTAATAAATAGACGTTCCATTCCGGCCTGCCGCTCTAACATAGCACCGTTTCTAGCTTTTCGCATATCTGGAGACGCGCAACTGTTTCTCGCCTTCCAGGAAAGCGTTTATTTTCGCACAGTTCTATTCCATTCTTGTCGCTATAAGATGAACAGATCCCTGTCCTGCCTCCAAGGTTGTTTATTGGCAACGGTCTAGTACTTGTGAAGTGTTCAAAATTTTCAACTCTCCTACTCTCACTTTCAACGCTTTTTAAAAATCGGTTTACATTTGATTCATTCTTTCCTGTAGCAGCAAAATGCGACGGAACAGATATTACCATTGTAAAGGTTCTAGAAAAAAAAACAAATCGCCACTCTAAAAGATTAAAAATTGTTCACTTACATTAAAGTATTATGTATCGTTATTTCACCACGTTTTGTCATTCTTTTTATGCGCTGTGATAAAAATGTATTGTAATTCAAATAAACACAATGCTTTCTTTTCTATGATCTTATAAGATTTTGTAGAATACATGGTTTTAGTTTTTAGTTATATATCATCAAATTGTATATATGTATACTTTTTTTAAAAAATATCTTATTCTAATCATTCAGTAATCATTCTAATCATCATTTTTATTCAGGAGGGAAAATTAAATATCTTTTTTTAACAATAAATTAACCTTAAATTTCTGAATTTTTTCCCGAAAACACGAGAAAACAAGAGAATGTGCCCTAGGTACTCCTTAACGAGCATCGCATAATACGGTGAAAAGTCGCCATCATTTGCACATCGCTAGGAGTACGGATCTATTTGGCAGTAGTCGCAATGGCGACCTCGATGGCGCTTAATGATGACGACATTGCAGCGGCAAATTTGAACCTGCGGTCTGTCACACGCTCGAAAGTTCGTGTACGCAACGGGAGCAAACTGGCAAAAGGACATGCCTACGTACCGGAAGAATTATGTTTATTCGCATGCTACTTAAAAGGTACACCGTCGTGCTGAATGTCGCCACCCGGTTTACGCTAGGCACAATCTCTCCGACGATGTCCTTTTGGACGTTTTGCGTTCTCTTTGAAACAGAAATTTGGTTCTGTTTTCAAGCTGTATCGCAAACCGGAAAGTATCCCTGCGCTGCGGTTTTTGTGTGTAAAGTTTAATATCATTATCATCATTTGTTTGCCTTTTCCCCTCGTGTCCGTTGGGTGCGCTGGGTCGGTTTTGGTCAGTGCGTTCCCGTCTTTGTAGCATACGGACATTTCCTTTACCCGCCGGATACGGCACACGTCCATTCGTACTCTCACTTTCTGCCAGCTTTCTCGCCAGGGGCTCATCAGTTTTAATAGCTATCACTTTGTTTGCAACAGCCAACCTTTTAGTCAACCCGTCTGTTTTCCACTCCCTCGCCAGTCGAAAGGGTTGCGACTGCACGGTTATTCTTATTTGGCGCAATCGCCTCAGTTTTCATTTCTGTCCTTAATCCTTTGGCCGCTCCCGTAGCTAACCAGCATCCGGAAGCACAACAAGGTTACGTCAACTGTTGGATGTGCTCATTAATGAAACGAACGACATGCGATTACCAAGTTCGCTCGACTCGAATCCATGCACGCTGTGCGAATGAACTAGCAAAATAAACCGGGTGGGTTTACGCGGTGGAACATTATTGCTAAAGTCGGAAAGATAAGCTCTAAATTGTGACTCAATTAGCATTTTGTGGGGTCTATTTGAGTTTCATTGGCCCAATCATTCCCAATATCGACCAATACGTCGAGATCCAAAGTGTTTCCTCCGACTTTTTCGAGCGTCGTACAACAGCCAATAAACCTTTGGAACTGTTGAAATGTTCTGTTTTGGCCGGAGCAATACGTGTCTCCAATCAACTATTCTAATGCCAAATCGGGTTCTCTCGAAATCACAGATAGGTTTTCGTTTTGACGTTAAATAAGCTACGACAAGCGCGTTCCGACGTCGTTTGTACTTTTTTGGAAACCTGCAAAACCCAGAAGTTTACCTCACCAGCAGCAATTGCAGTTATCAATATCCAAATGCACATTGTAAGCACAGCAAACTCTTACCAGACTGTAAACAATTGCCAGGAGCAGAATAATGTAATGTGTCAGGTTGACGCCATTTGCTTTCGCCGAAGTATAAAGCAAACACTTAAGTGTGCGATACATCCTGTCGTAGCTTCATTAGCATAGAGCTAGAGCTTGCATAGAAATGAAACGTTTGACAAGTAATTGATGAACTCAAACCAGCAGATTGGTGTTTGTAATGGGAAAATTTTCTAATCCACCTATCTATAGAGATTTTATACATTGTGAAAAATATAGATTCTCATCATACAGACAGTAAATCCTCATCATCCTTATAACAAATTCAGCAATAATTTCAATTAGTACACTCTTAAGTTTTATTGTTGTTATACATATTAAAATATTATAAACCATCAAAATGTCCATTGCAAACCTAAACCGTCCATTCATGTGGTTAACCTCTATGGATTTATTCTGTTTCGTTATTCTGAGTGCATTGTACATTGATTCTTTGTTCTGGAGTTTCCCACGAGCAGTCAATAGGATTCGATGTCATGCTTAGTTTTGTTACATTTTTCGATATGGTGGCAACGTCAATACTTGAAATAAGATTTTTACTCACATCAATTTCCAGCGACGGAACGGAAACTAACGATAGATCAAGATAAGTGAGATTGTTTTCAGATATTCCCAGATATTCTAAATTGTTTGGATATCGATGGCTATGCAGCACTATTGATGTAATACTGTTGTTATGCAAATCAAGTTTTTTCATCATATGCATCATGGCAAAGCTGTCAATAGACACATTTTGCAGTCGATTGCTTTCAAGACTAAATGCTTCTAGGTTGTCTAATCTTTCCAAACAAGATGGGACTGTGATCAGTTCATTTTGGTGCAAATGCAAGAATATCAAATGAGGAACATTCCATTTGCAAAAATCTATTACTTTTATCTTATTTTTCGATAACATTAGAGACAAAGATGCATTAGTTTTAAAATGTCCAATCACGGTTTCTAATACATTTTCATGAAACGTCACTTCGAACAGGTTTTGAAAAGGACTCAACAATTCCATATTGATAGTTTTTAATAAATTTTGTGATAATATCAATGTTTCCAGGGAACCGTAAAGAGTACAATTCTTTTTTGCGCTGTTTATAACTTGATTTATCCGATTGGTGAAGAAATTTAACGTTCGTAGTTTTGAAAGATCGCAAAAATGCCTTATGTCAAGTACCTGAATGAAACATTGTGTCATTTCAATCTTAACAGATTCGGATAATAATCTAATCGTTTCCGGTATTTTCACTATATCACTTTGACCTACGAACAATTCGATGATTGAATTGTGTACATTAAATTCGATTCTCCTCAATCCTGTTTCCAGTAAATATAAAAGGGAAACACTAGATTGTTGAGGTGTTAAGATAGATTTTAATTTCTTCGACTTAAAAATATTTATACTTGTAACATGTTTAGGAACAGCCTGAAAAAAAGTACTATCGAGTGTTTCCAAATCGACATAGCGATAGCTCACTTCTTCCGTAGCATTTAATATATATTGGTGAACAAACAGCTCTTCCTTAGATTTTAAAGCACTAATTTCACAGAAACCATTTATTTCACAACCCAGATGCACCAAGTTGACTGATTCCATAACAGCAAAAACAACAAGCAATCTGCAAAGGATGAGGATGTGTAAATGCTGAGATCGAAACATATGACACAAATAAGTATTTAATATTTTACCGTTTCAAACGTTTCGTAACTAAGCTCATTGTGGTTATATGTGTTGAAATATTCCCGCAAATAGATGACACGGAAAAAATAACTTAATAGCACTCAACCGTGCACACAGACCCAACTACTTCAAATATTCGGAATGGTGGTGAGTCTTCTATTTTATTTTTATAGCAACGCTTTTGGATGTGTTGCAAATTACCCATTATAATCATTCCATTATCTGTCACATGTAAAACTCTTTTAAAACTTGTCAACAAAATTGAATCATTGTCTGCAGGCTAGATGAGATATAAAGCTATTTATAATTTGAAAGATTCAAAAATAAGCATGCTGCCGTTGTTTATGTGTCGCCCCAGTTTCACTGCAAAAATAGTGCGATTTACATGCCTGATTTTTGACTGGTTCTTTGTATATTTTCTTTTACTATTTGTCATATATGTTGTAATCTATTTTAGCAAATCTTTTGATTGTTAAACAAAAAAGTACACATGAACCATTCAAAAAATATAAAATAGTTTCAAAATTTTGAACTACATCTACATCTACATCTTGGAAGCAACAAATTCCTCGTGTTCTGTTTTTAAAGGAAAACGTGGGAGTCAATACTAACCAGAATATTGCTTATTTCAATAGTTGTCACTACTGGGTAACGTTTATATTTGAGACAAGGGAATAATTTATTATTTATTTATTTATTCCATTATTATGGCACGTATAAAGCCGTTTGTTCAGCCCAATAATACTGATTTACTTTTATCTACTACAATGTATTTCCTCCTTGTGTTGTGTCTTATACCGGGCATGCTCGGTTGACGGCGATTAACAATTAAGATAGATTAAATATTTCCAGTTTATTGCAATATTGTAGGTGAATTGTAAATGGGAATGTTGTTTAGTTGCGCTTGTAGGTTAATAAGGAAATAATTATTGTTGTAACGTTTAACTTGTTTTACTGATTTATGCTAGAAATGCTAGATGATTTAATACAAACGGTATATTGTACTCGCAAAAGTACAGTATACAAATTTCAGCTAAACTGATTTATAGATTTAGCTATTTTTCCATTCATTTATAAAACTAGCATAGAATTTAAACTTTCTGTCTTTTACTGTATCGTTTCATTCCTGACTGAGTTAGTAAATTTGTGAAACATTGATAAAAACATTTCACAAGTTTTTTTTATTTTTTAAAAGAATTTCAGATGACTTACGCGATTCTCCTCAAAACAATACAAAATTAAAATAGGAATATCATTAAC
Source organism: Anopheles arabiensis (assembly GCF_016920715.1). Taxonomy (NCBI): domain Eukaryota; kingdom Metazoa; phylum Arthropoda; class Insecta; order Diptera; family Culicidae; genus Anopheles; species Anopheles arabiensis. The sequence continues at coordinate 42,671,374 of NC_053517.1, read as the reverse complement.
TCTATGGAATATTTGAATGATAAATGTTTTATTGTTTCTTTTTGAAATTTATTGTTTCTGACACATTTGGAGTAGAACAAACGCATCACACTTGTTGCTTTGTTGATGTCATCGATGTTCAATAGTTCAGATTGTCTTTCATCAAAAAAATAAAATTTAACAATGTGTGTTGAACATAAAATTCACCATAGCAACGGGCAAAATGCATCACAAAATCGGGACAAAACTATTGAAATAAATGTCAAAGTGATTTGCAAATTTTTGCACACTTAAGGAAACATTCAAAGAATTCATATGATTGAGATGCATAAAACAAGAATATTAATCTTTTGTATGTTTAGTACACATTATTACTGTTTCAAAAAATTGTGTGCATATTTTGCTTAAGGCATAACAAATAAGAATAAAGTCTTTATAAACTGATAAATTTAAACTTTTTCAAAAATCCAATTATTGCACATTTAGAAAAACTTAAAGTTCTATTGTTGCACACTTAAAACCAAATTATTTCACAGTTTCTCATAGATAGAAACCAACGAAAAAGATCCCTAAACATGATGTTTTTTTTTGTATCGAATAGTGCTGCGGCACGTCAATGGCAATAAACAACGTCAAAATAATGACACGATGAAAGAAAGGAGGCTTTTTGCTGTGCAATAATTAGGATCAACACACTTCTTTTGTTCTAATTCTTTAAAAGTGGATTAAAATAAGTATTTTTATTTACAACAGGTCTTAAATTCGAGAGCTTAGCGAGTCATGAGAATTTACTATGTTTGTTGGAATTCAATCAAAATATACATTTTAAGTGGTACATAGGGTGAAATAAACCTTATTTTGGGAGGTGCAATTCATAGCGAAATATTTTCAATTGTGTTTTAAAAATCGAAAAAGTGCTCGTTTCGAAAAATAAAATAACGGAATATGTGGCAGAAATGCTCAATATTTAAGGAAAAGTGCTAGTTTTCATTAACGTTTTATAATAAACATTTGGAAAAAAAAACAATTTATACTTAGTGTGCTATTATTGGGTGGTGTAAAACGATTGGCAAATTACCCTATAACAAAACTCATTCCTGTTTGCACTGTGCCTACTGTAGCATTTTGCCGCGATCTGCTGAATGCATCATGCCCTAGTTTGTAATTGAAATTTTATTCAAAAAAAATTGTGTCTAAATCTGCATTCTTAGCAACCAACCTTACGTGCATTTTAAAGTTCTGATTTTAATTAACAGAACTATGTATTTCACGCATAAAAAACAACGAATTTTTACCATTGTTTTTTTAGCGAAGCGGCACATCAAAACATGCCCGAACCAATGAAGTTTTTGTTTAGTGAATATTTTGTGTTTATGTACATGTAGAAGTGTATAACTCTCAGAACAACCATGTTTTAGTTCGTTCTTGAACTTTAACTACTGCATAAGCCTCGTATGTCTGCATAAGCTGACATGCTAACGCCAAAAATTATTTATAAAAGTTGCTTGTAAACGTATGTTCAAAATATGTTCGGAAGACTGCTTGAGTTTGGTTTTCATTATTTGTAACGTGTTTTGCAATGAAATTGTTAGTCAATTGGTAATGCAACCTATGCTTGCGCTTTCAGTGTGTCTCCAACAAACCCTTCATTCGTTGTTTTTTTTTTATTCAATTACACCTTAATATAAAGTTCAAGCAAAAATAATCATGTGCCTTGAACTGATTCGATCATGCGTTTGACATGTTACCATATTTATTAATAGCATCATTCTCCTAGCATATCATATAATCAAAAGATTCTCCTAGCATATTGTGTTTCGAATTATAATCAAATTGTAATTTAGGCTCACGCATTCATTATCAAACCGCAGTTAGCAATTCCATCGTGCAGGAAAATTGATGTCTAATGATCACTAATGATCACAGAATGCTCAATTTTATAGTTATCAATTCCATAGTTACCCTAAACACAGGATTCACATGCCATCCAGTTGTTGGTGTTTCGTCTAACCGCACAGACCATTTTTTTTTTCAACAAATTTTTTTGTCTACTGAAAGTGTGTGTGATCGTTGCTTTAATATGTTTATTTATGAATTTTTCACTTCAACATCGTACAGTACAGTACTAAAGCGTTATTGATTGCTAATGGTATCAAACTCTGGCAGAACTGACAAAAGCATCTTTCTGAATGGAATTGTGGATTTGACTGAACGGTGGCCATCCTTGGAAGCTTGGCACTAATCGCGTACATTCAATCTAGCAACCGTAATGGGATTTCGTTAAGCAAACTTTCCATTGCGTTTCGGTCGTCGGAATGCAAGAGTGATTTTTTGTCTTTCCTTCTTCATTCCGTTATTTTGTTATCGACTCCAAAACTGCACTGGAAACCTGTCACCATCCGGTATGAACGGTTTTTGGCGATTGACAATCAAACTCATGCACGGATCCAGTAATACGCACTTCTTGTGCCCTGTACCCAATATTCAGGCTGCTGCGGAAGTACGACAGACTTAATGCTTCGCAGGACACCACTATCGAAAAGCCGTATCTGTTGGGACTCGACGCAACGGGTATGTGCACTCGTTATGCTGGTGCGCTGGCTTCTACGGTGCGATGCTGCAAACGGATAAGCTGTTTTATTTTTTTATTTTTTATTTTTAGATGCATTTTCTTCACATCGTCGCACTCGAGGTTCGATCAAAATAACCCTTTTCGTAAGAGCATCTTTTCATCGAATCAGCAAACTTTTGACAGCGCTTATGCTTAATTCGATGCAATCCTATGGCATTGCTGCCGTCTCGTGCTTAATTGGAGATTGAAAAATTATCTCATATGTGCTTCCGCTGCTAGTGTATGTGTCGGCAACAAAAATAACCTCAAAAAATCATCAAACATGTTTCTGTTGGGTTTCCAGCTGTTCGAAGTAAGGTAGCGTTAGTAAAACTTATTTAGCTGATGGCACGAGTAAAGCTAGCGATGGATGCACTAATACACTGTGGCTTACATTCTATTTCCATTGCAATCAAAACACCCAAACGGAACGCCTGTTTTGCGTTGGCTCTATCATTGGCTCCTGCATTAACCAGCGCCTTCGGACGACTCGCGATCAGTCAAATTGTGTAAACATCGTCGTGTACATGGCTCGCTAGCTCTTGACCCTATCAGCTGTATTTCCGTTCCCGTGCTGTGTCTTGTTTGATTCTTCATTCCACACAGTTTGCTTTTCTTCACGGTTTCATATTTGCCTTCTGTAAAATATAAAAATAGAAGCATCAATGTCACCGACGACACTGCTCCACGTTACGCATTGTACCGATGCATTAAGTGCTCGCAAGAGTGTATTAGCTTGTTTTGCTTCTACGTAGACTGTTGCTTCCTGCCATTTGTCCTGTGCCTTTCCATTTGCTCAACTGGAACCTTTGTGTTTGTCTTACGTCTATGGAGTTACGAGAAAAACACACATCGCAAACAAGGTGAAACTACCTCTACTCTAAGAATCGCTATTCCGAAGTATATGATACAATTTTATTGAAGGAAACCATTTTCATATCAAGCTTAAAAAGCCAACGCGTAATCACAGCCGATAATTTTCCCAAAACCAACTTCTGCTGCTCTGAATACTTTTAGCTTGAATGCGCATTATTACAATTACACTTTCTCATTCAAATTTCCCTATTAATAACCTCTTAATCGATAAATTTACTCATAATTTTCATTAAACCATTTCGAATCGCGAGCACTCACGGCACACCACCCGGTGCGAGTTACGGTGAGCAGGAAATTTATTTTCCCATCAATACCGATCACCCATCCCTCACCAGCATTAACACCCTCGCATGTATTGGGTTGGCCCCCAGCCCGTACACTTTCTTCGGTCGCTGAGACCGTTTGAAATTGCTCCCCGTGCTGGAAGAACGTTGAAATAAATCGGCGCTCATTCGGAACATTACTTCTGGGATGATGAAATGGTGCTCGAGCCTGCACCACCCCACGTCGAGCATCCCGTACCGATGAGCCCCTGACGTTTGTGAGTGGTTGGTAATAAATTTTATTTTTATTAAATTTTTCCTCCAAAAACAGTGAATTTTGATTCTTTTTTTTTTGCTTCTACTTGGTCGTTGGTTCGCGTTCAAGTCCGTCGGCTACCGCTTTTCCGGTGCGCATTGGAAAATCTCCCTTGGGGGATTTGGTCGTAATTGGTTCCTGGCTGGCTTCTGCCTGCCTCCCGGGGTGGTAATTTTTTATTGTTATTAGTTTATTTTTCATTCGTGTGCACGTGCTTTCTCTTTTTTGCCCATCACGCACGATTCGGTGACCGCTCGGTGCTGGAAGGATCTACTTGTCTCAGTCGTGTATTGCAAAAAAAAATGTTCCGTCAACCGGCAAAGTACCGCGACTGTTGGCAACGCAGGCAATGGTCGTTTGATGGTTACCGTGGGAGTTTAAAGCAATTGAATGAGGTGTCGATTCGATTTTACAGAAGCGAAAATCGACCTCCGTCATGCACGGAGAATGGAAAGAACTCTTCTGCGAGCAAAAAATAATAATATATTTATTCCCTCGATTAATATCAATCATTTCTAGCGAACGAAACGAGTTTTCTTCAGTGTGTGTTACTTTAAACAAACCACTAACAGGGTAATCAACAAAAGCTGCAACATTTAAAACTAGCGCGTTTACTTTTCCTCCCTTCTTTGAAGACTATTCCCATACCTTGCATAACGTACTAAGCCAAGCCGAGCGTCGGACATTGGAATTCAGTGATTCCAGTGAATATGTACACCGGGTACAAGGTGTGCCGAAAGGTTGGCTCGTGTTGTTGTGTAGTTTTGCAGTGCACGATGCAGTACACAATAAATCGTGAACCATGCTGACAACAGTAAGGCTCAACGTCGAACAACCTGTCAATGGCACTGGTGGCCTATTTAGATCGTGCATTGTTTAGGTGCGGTCTGTCACGATCACAATTTTGCTAAGCATACCATTTTGTTGAATCACAGATGAAGAAGCGAAACGCTCCTAGTTATTTCTTTAAACACTTAAATTCTTACTTTAATTGTGTTATTGTTTTAAACGTTACTTCAGCCACACACAAAAAAATCAATTCAAGTTGCATCCAGGCGTTGAACAAGCATACTCACAATTTACTAGCCCACTGTCTAATGAGAAAAGTCCCACCCACACAGTGGAAGGTTGTACACACTGTATCAAGCTCTCGTGTGTAGCAACCCCCCAAGATTCCGTATAATGCAACCCGACACTAACGTACGGTGCAACGGCTGCTCAATTAATCTCTATCCCGGCCAGCAAACCGAACGTTAGACGATCGAACAGCAGGCCCCTGCAGGCCTCCCTTGGAAGTGATTATCGATGCAACAGATTCGGCACCACTTGCAATTGTAACAGCCGTAGAAGAGCCTATATGCTTCTTTAGAAAGACCTGTCCGGAACGTTTCCCAACCGTTGTCCTTTGTGTTTGTTTACACAATTAACAACTTAAGCGAAACGTGTACGGCAATCAATTGCATACGGGCCATCAATACGACTACCTTCTTCCCAACGGAAGAAATTGTCTGGCTCCGTTCGGACGTGCACCGATGGTGCTAGTTTACGATGCTAATAACGTCCTTGTTGAAGCACGTCGCGTCACTAGATCGGTGAGCAGATGGACATGATGCTAAAGGGTGTGATTGTAAGCATCACTCAGCAAGTGATGCAGATGGCGATGGGCTGGTCCCGTTACTGCTCGGATGGCAGTGGGCTTCTTGGAGAGTGAGGAGAGGAGTACATCCCCTCAGGTTTACATGCATCGTCACGATTCGCTAGGTCGTCGTACTAGGCTGTACGGTTGAAGACGGTCTGGCCTGCCTGTGAAGCCATAGCGCACATGATTGTCGGATGCATCAGCTCTTTAGGCAAAATGCAACAGGACTTTTGGAGGCTGGAAAAGATTTAAAGTTGCTGAAAATCCATCTGAACGCAGGGAACGAGCTGGCAGATTCTGGAATGATGTATCGTTTCATCGATCATCGGTTACCACCATGCAAGTAGCCGTGGGGGGGGAACCCTGCATCCCTTTCGTTTGGGATAAAAAAACAGCCTCCTCAAACTTCTCCGGTTGCATCGGTGCAACTACAGCGTCAGCAGCAGGCACAACGTAACGCTCGTCGTGCCTAGGCAGCTACATGGTCACTGCAGCATATCTAATGAAAAATATGACTTCTCACTTTCCGCACCCGAACCGGCACACTGGAGCGAGCGAGCGCGTGCGAGAGATCGAGCGATACGAATGCATCTAAATATTAATGGATTCCACGTAGCTCGGCGAGTGACTTTGACTCTCGATCCAATTTTAGCGCAGCAGCGTTGCAGCGGTGCATCGGTCGAGTTTGTGGGTTGTGGCCGGCGAACCACAACATAACAGCGAGTGGTGCGAGGTGAGGAGGGAGGCTTGGGTGTAGGATAAACACTTCAATAGATGGTCCGCATCCTACTCACGCTCGCACTGCCGGTGGCTTAAATTTATGCATCGCTTCCATCTTTTGCCCTCCCACAATGCACCACTTCATCCCGGTGTATCCAGCTGCATGGCCGTTCGCGGCGACCAGGCACACACAGTTCACGTGTGCACTCATGCATGCCGACTGCCCGGGAACCGGGGCATCGGGGCCATAATTCATAATCAATAAATAAATGAAAATTTAATTGATTTTTCGAAACCTTGGCTCACGGAGCGCTGGGAGGGAGTGCGGGGAGGAGTAGCTCGCGCATGGACAGCGGGAGCAGATGCGCGTCCCAACCGGACATAATTAGAATGATGTTTCGAGCGAATCCCAACGAGGCGACGTTTTCGGTTGATTAGCCGATAGTGACTTCTTTGCTGCCACGAGCCGTAAACCCCAGGCCTATCCCTCGTGTACGTGCGTGCGTGTGTGTACGTGCGTGTACGGGTTGATGAATATTAATAATTAAATTCGCACTGAACGATCCACTTGCAGCGTCGTTTGTGCGGGACGTTGTGCTTGTTGCAAGGTGTTTGACTATTTGACACATTGGACGCAAATCGTCCAGCCGTGCGCGTGTTTTCGGCTACGGTTGGCCGTTGATGCAATTCTTTGATGCTTTTAAACGGTATCGTTAGGGAAAATTTAATTTTAAAACATATCTTTGCCCATACATAATAAAACTGGATAACATATTGGGAAACTTGTGTAAAAAAATTTCGATATAGTTTTTCTGCATGTTAGAAATCATTTTTAACAAACAAAAATAAACATTCGCTTAAAGTACATCTTGCGCCATACAAAGGCATAAAGTTCTAGTGGTTTGGAAAATCGATTACTTTTACCATGCACGCCACTAGAATAGAAATGTTTAAAGTCTATATTTGATCAATGTGATTTCTTTAGATGTCTTTTTATGCACTACACTACTAAGCCCCCCACTCACACCTGTCATCGCTCTGTTGACGGATCGGTTCACGTGGCGTGGTTTCAAAAATACACATCCATCATGTGTGATGAAGTATGGGTAAAGTATAATAAAAAATAGCGATCACTTTCGCCTTCCATTTATTTTTTGAAACGCACCGGAAATAAAGAGTTAGGGGGAGAAAAAACTCCCCGCGCTTCGCACTCAGCCCCAAAAGCACATGCTGCTGTGAGGACGAATGTGGATCGCTTCACTATTGATGTTTCAATTACGTTACATGAAAGAGAAGCGCATGCCGGCAAAACTTGAAAGCAATCCAATTAATCAACAGCGCTTCAGCGTTTGCAATCGTGGTAGTAGTGTGTTGTTCGTCCGTACTTTCGAACCAGAATTTTCCCACAATCCTTACCATTTCGCGCACTGTTACCGGGAACATGAGCAAGAGAGTGTGTTTTTTTTTTACGCTCTAATGTTTATATTCCCTATTGGATTCCAATTCCTGTCTCATACGACTGACGACTAATCCTTTTGCAAGGAATTCGGGCACCATCGATACCGCCGCTGTCTCGCTATCATACCAACGGATACACTATTTACAAAGAGCGCTATCGATTCAACAGTGGCCACAAGTGCGCCAACAGACTTGGGGAACGTTCTTCACCGAGATTTGAAGTTTGCTTTGCTTGTCATCCAACGACGTGTACGACTCGATGGTTGCGGCTGCAGTCCAGCACATATGATGCAACTTATGCGATGCAGCGAACGCCATGCAACCAATTTGTCCGGTATGCGTCTATTGTCAGTGCAATTGAATTGGTTTCAAAAGCACACGCTGGGTAACCCTTTTTTCTTAATTTGAAAATCCTTTGTGTTCGCATCGAAGTGCAGCGAAAAGCAAAACAAAAACCGAAGTCTCTACACACCGCAGTCAGCTACCTTTTGCGGTGACCATCGGTCGACCGTTTCGATATGAATATAGTCACTCTTTTCGATATTGTTCTGCCTTGGAATGGAGACTGAGCTTTTTTTAAGGGAGCAATGGAGAATGGGTTTCACATTGCACGTAGAATCTAACTGCGAAACCTGTCAGAACTAACGTTGATGTTTCAACGATCCAATCGCTTGCCAAGGCATACTTTATGAACATGGGCCCCGGCCCAACTGCGGCATCCTTCTCAGAGCTGCCGGGGAGAGTCGAAGAGACCACCGAGGATTAGAACGCAATGCAACACCAGGTGCAGCACGGAAGTGTACACCATATGAACGGATGCCGTTTGTGATGTCGCTCACCAGTAAGTTAACTGAAGCGTACTTCCCTGTCTAAAACGGTGTGTGCAAAGTGCATCAACTACTACTCCCCGCTTGCATTCCCCTTTAGCGATCGATAGTGATGCACTTTCTAGGAGGCAAACTAATTGAATTGTTACTACGTAGGACAAAAACAAAGTCGCTTAAAACGATGGACAGTACGAGAACGCAAAAAACTCTTGACTCAAGCCTGCACCGAAAGCTTTTATTAACTGATGCAAAATTTAATCGAAAAAAGACGGACAGCCTGGTTGGTTTGGGCAGCATGTGCTGCAAATAGTGTGTGAATTATGGATGGGTGAATCTTTTCAATGAATTCAATTTCGATCGATTTGAGCTGAACGTGGAGCAAGCACGAGAAGAGATCAAATGTGTACAATATTCCTATATGAAGATTGCTTTTATCAAGCTATCTGCTTGAAAAGAAGTATCTCATGGTTACATTTTTGCTCAGAGCATCAAAATCTTTGAAAAACTTAGAGAGCTGCACATGTTCAAACAAACCAGGACCCGATAGTAACCCTAATGATATTCATATAAAGTATTAAATAAAATGTTGTGAAAAGTAATAGATTTACAATGAGAGTGTAAACACAAAAAAAAATATAAAAAAATCAACGCAAATCGTCCAAAAATATTTCTTCAAAACTCACTTTACAATACTTGCAATACATTAATAAACACCAGTCTGTTTCTGTCCTCCTTAGCCTTTCATAGCACGTTGCAGTTTTGATTCGATTCAATCTCAATAAACAATGTTATGCTCGCTCGGGTTATTTGCTCTGGTAGGTTTTAAAGGTGGGAAACTCGAACACACAACTGGTCTCGTTTTTCACTGTGACGATGGTGCAAAATGGGTTTATAAATTTTTACAGTAAAGGGTTCGGTATCGTACAGTCGGAAGAAAAGCAATAACAGTTTGCGCATCATATCTACCCCCGTTTACTGTCGCTGAAGGTTGTCTCGAAATAAAGCGTGAGTTTTATAGGCTCCGCGACAGGCTCAGCTGCAAATTTGATTTTTGTTCCCTTTTGTCAGACAGTCGTATACAATTCTTTTTGCAAGAAAGACGAGCGAAGTGTTCGCTTTTTAATGCCTAACCACAATCCGCTTTGAAGCGAAAGAAAAGAATATTTGTTTGGGAATGCAGGGGAGGATCCAGGCAAAAAGTTATTTACGATGGAAGCCCGGTCCTCGTCTTCAACCCTTCAGTCCGTGCCATCATCACTGGAAAAAACGCGATAGGCTTTAAAACCCCGCGCATGCAAGATTCGCTTTGTTCCCCCCTCAGCGCTAAAGAAAACAAAGCATTAAAGCGGTACCGAAAATTGGTTGTAAAATCAGGGAAAACTCATCCGATACACGCTTTATGTTTGTGTGCTTAAATTAAAAAATGAATAGCTTCGCTACTATTTTCTTCAGCTCCATCGGTGCCTGTATCGGCCTGGATCTGCTCGTTCGAAGTGTTTCCTTTTGCTTTAGGCCCCGGGATTTCGTGCCCGTACCCGATGCCGAAGCTTATTAACTCGTTCGCTATCAGTTTCAAAGGCTGCAACAGAGCCCGATCGGTGTGTTGTATTTGCCGCTTGTCAACAAACCCGGTGCCGAAATAACAAAAACACAAGCCGTTGCCGCACCGACGAACGGCAGCGGCACGAAATCTTTCAATCAAAGACAAATTAATTACTCCGCACAGCGGGAAGCTACCGAAACCGTCTGCAGGGAGGAGAACTCCAACACGCAGGATGAAGCAGGGGGAACTCGCCTACGGAAAGGCGGACGAATCGTCTCGTGTGAATAATTAAACAGAAGCATTAGAATTGCGATTGTGTGAAGGTGAACATGCTTCAATTCACTTAGGATAAAGTCTTCCCGTGCATAATTAATGCAGACCTGCCTGGATTCATTTAAATTTTCCAACCGTTAAGTGTCATCTGGGCGGATGTGGAGCGCCCTGGCGCGGGTATGGTCCCGTGTGTCACCGTGATTGGAATGCCAACGCGTCCTCGTGCATGGGTATGTTTTAATTCATGCTCACTTCAAGCGTTATACCAGTGCCGAGGTCGGTGCAGACAAACACAGGACTTTTCGTCCGGTTTTGGAAAAGAGCACCCAAACAAACGCGCGCCAACATTTGAAGTGCGCTGTCCGGCGAAAGTCCATCACCGAACGAGTGGTCTCTCCTTCGGGGCAACGTGCACTAATCGCTTATGTTCGAGTGGTCTCGAAAGTATGTGACTAAATCCACGTTTGGCCAGCGAACTTTTCTGCGAATGTGGATAGAGAAACGGTCCTTCGGCTGCTGTGTGGCGAAATGGTGCCTTTTCAGCATCCCTTCAATCTCGGTAGCGCATTCGCAGCAACACTGGATGAAGTTGAAATTTAATTTCCGTTAGGAATTTTTATCCCTGTGAAAAATCATTCCTAAACGACGGTGCTTTAAACAGCAGCAAAAAAGCGAAAACCCCTCTAGCTCTAGCCGCTACTGCAGGTGTAGGTAATACCAATTAAGAAAAACGGCTAATAAAAATAAATTACTTTCTACCGGACGTTTGCACACAGGTACATACTTTTCGGTAGAATTTTGCAATCCCGGCAGACGGGAGAAGAGGCCAACTTCAAAGGATCTCGTAAAATCTCAATTATGTTACAAGAAGCGGCCGGAGAATGCGAAGAATTTTCATTCGGCACTACTTTTCTTTTCGATACGATTTTCCGGCGTACATCACTGTTTGAACGTTTTGTAATCATTTCTTGAAAACAACCCGCTTGTTTCCTTGGCATTTCTTAAAAAAAAAGTTTGCTTTTGTTGTATCCGTTTACGGTATCGATAATCAGGATTTGTATTTTGTTTATTTACAGGTAAGTGCTGCTGAGAGTGTCTAGAATAGAAAAAACCAAGCTATATGGTAAGTCATAGAAATTACGCAGAAGTAAACCGCGTAGCTTAAATGTACAAAGCTTATATATTACCAACTAAATAAAAAAATAAACATAATTATATCATTCTAATTTCATGGCTGACGGTTAAGGGGAAACGTAACCACATAATCCCACGAGGGCAGTCTATTGTCGGGAGGATTCTCCAATACAGGGAAACAATAACTCATCACGCGGTGACATTTTGTTGTGTGCGGAAAGCGCCTTAAGCCTTCCGCAATGCAGAAGACTTTGGACAAAAAAAAGAAGGAAACACGACGGGAAAGGAAAAATTACATACTACGCATAACCACCAGACGTCTGGCTGACCAGAACATTGAATAGTAGTATAGTAGCAGTAGTATCCCACGGGAATCCTCATCAGGAACCGGCACCGGTCCGGTACCCTTCGTCAGCATTAGCATGACATATTTTTAACCATTAGCATATTTCAAAATGGCTCCCCTAAATGATAACGCTTCTCTGGCGGTATCTCGGAAACACAGCTAAAGGGGAGGATATATAGGGTTGACCAGAAAATCCCGAGACTCCGAACTAACAGCTTCAACGCTTGTTCTTAGCGACTGTGTGCCCGGGGACGAAGGACGATGGATTGAAGTGAAGCGGAATTAATTCTTTCTGCGGATTAGAGGTGTGTGCCGAATTCCGTACCTTCGATTGGTGGCAGTGTATTGCTCGAAAAAACATGCATCCACTCCCACGTGAGTGTGTAAAAACAGCGAAGTGTGTTTCGAAGATACTAAAAGTGTATGTGTTATGCGGACATCGTGGGGTGAAAAAAATAACACCGACAGCAAAACATAACACACACGTTTTCCATTCTTTTATCATCTCTCACTGCTTGCGGTTAGATAATCGTGTAGCCAAAATGGGGTTTGGGGTCTCAGGTTTTTTGTCTCCCTTGAGTGTCCCTTCGAACGTTCAGAGCGTCAAAAAAGGGTTTTACAGTCAACAACGCCAAAGTCACGGGGATAGGATGATTCGACGCGCAAGTAAAAACATAACCCGCCACTCATGTCCTGTATCGGTCAGCTTTAAGGGTTGGCCAAAAATTTAGGGAACGTTTCCCAAATTAATCTTCACTACCATGTGCCGAACCGCCACACCACCGCCTGGAGGACGGATACGCCGAATGAACGGATTGTCCTCTGGCGATGCGGCTCTCAAGCAAGGGTTCCGTTGATTGTGTTGTTTTTTTTTTCGTTTTAGCTTATGCTTTTTTAAGAGTGGGGATTGGAAGGGATTGGTGGGTCGCTTGCCGTCGTTCTACAACCCAGCTAATGTGTTTGGATACCTTTTAAAGGGATTTTTAAAACCGCTTTCATCCCAACGCCACACGAGTACATCGAATTTTTCACCGCTCACGGCCACTAGCAAGATGGATGACTGTCCTCAGCTGAAAATTCTCGAAGCGGCGGTATGTTCTTTCAGAGAAATGGCGGGTGAGCAGGGAAAAGATGCCCATTAGTGCAACAGATTTCCTCTTCGAGAGCAGCAACCCGCACGCACGTGCAAGAAACATGATGTGCGTGTGTACGGGGACGTTGCGCGCCCATGTGTGGGTTGGTCAGTCTGCGGTTGTTCGGTTATGCCCCCTGGTCGATGCCCAAACCATACGCACTGGTTACTTTCCGAATTTTTCTTCCCATTTCGGCGAGCTCTCTGCTGTAGTGTTGTTGTGTTGGGGAGGCGAATTTTCTGAGGCAATTTCAGGAGTCACGACCTTTGCAAACAATGGACTATGGAAAGCAATAGCACTACCAGTATTCCAGTACTTGCCCATTGGAAGGGATTGCATGGGGAAACAGCGGACCGTAGGCATCGTCGTAATGTTTGCATCCGGAACCTCGAATGTGTTTGGTTAAATTTCATTAAACCCATTCCTCCGATGGGCAACTGGTAGGAAGCCGGTTCATCATACCGTACTCCACAGCAGGAACGTGTGTATGTGTGTTTGTCTGAAAGACGCAAACTCCATGAGACGTAGTGGAATGCAACTCTTGGGCCTCCTACCGAGCACAAAACCTGATTGAAAATTGCTTCAAAACTGCCCAGCTCCAAGCAGCAGTACCGCCATGAGCCGATTGAGAGATCGTGCTATTCCTGCACTAGAAAGTGAGGGACGCCCTAATGGCACGCGGTCGAGAAAGCCCGGGAGAACTTTAATTATTCGCAAGAAAACAATTCTGTTGCGAAACAAAAGACCGGCCGCCCAGCGTGCCAAACGGGTTATGTTGGCTTGGGGCCAGCAGTCAAATAGAAGCTGCTGTATAAGGTGCGTGAAGAAAGCACGCAACCATAAGCCCCGGCCCTTCATGGTACGTTAATAATAAATTAAACAAATGATTTCGTGATTACTTTTCTAGTGCAGTTGCGAGAGCCAAAATGGCAAGCTCCCGTTGAACGGGGAAAGACGTAGCGGATAAACTGCACCGCTCTAGGTTAATTGAAAAACATTATAATTTAGAAACAACAGCTACAGTACCTACTTGGGGGAAATAGGGAAAACGTATTATTCCAAAGCCAGTACTGTTATCGTGCAGATTTGAAGTAGTTGCTACAAGCTTAATTCACTTCTTTGTGATGGCACGGTGAAGCACAACAGTAGGAACAGTTCATCTGGCATGCCCTTAGTATTTGGCAGACTTTTATTACACATTAAAATCTTTGTTGTACAATAGCTTAGACGGAAACATTATAATTGTAGTATTCATTTAAGTTTTATTTATTCATCAATATCCTGTATTTGTTCAACGTTGTTAGCTTATGTAGTACGTTAAATCTAGTCAGGATTCTCATACTATTCGATTTTGCTCCGTTATTATAGTTTAAAATAATTTTATCTACATTTTTGCTAAGTCGTGAAGCATAAATAGGTGGGAAATGTGATGAAAGCAATAAATTGACATGAGCTCCGCTTCTTTCAACACTGCTACACGTGCACACAACACACACACCATACAGTGGCAAGTGGCTGTACTTGAACGGGCTTCCTCTATTCCCAAAATCGACTGCTACTTAATTTCGGCCCCTGAAGTGGCAGCGGATCCTTACAACTATCAGCCCGGAAGCCATTCCTGGCCCTGTTCACAGGTCCAAGCCGGTGTCCGTTGCGGACGTGCAAAAAAGGGGCCACTTGAAATGACCGGCACACGAAATCGGCAAGGGTGCATAAATAAAATCATTCCAAAAAGAAGGAAGAAATATATTACCACCCCGTGTCAGCCGTATTTCTCCCACGGTAATCCCCAGTATCATCTTCCGGACGTCCGGGTTAGGAAGGAATGTTTATGGTAAGGAGTTTTTTTTTTGTTGGTGTTGTTGTTGTCCGCTGCCTTCTTAGGCTATGATTTTGGGGGAGGTGTTTTTTTCGTTGTTGTTTGTCAGCGCCTACTTTCCGGTCTTTCCAGAAGAAAGTGGCATCTTGGAATTGACTTTTGTATGTCTGCAAAAAAGGGGTTGAAACTAACGGGGTAAAGTGTTGATTGGACCTTCACAGTAGAAAATATCCACAAACGACCTCGCAGACTTACGATCGTTCTTAAAGGGGAAAGCTCCCTCCAAGCATAAAGTAAAACCGAGTTTTTTTTGTCACTAAATTCACCCTCATAAGACACGGACGGACATTTCAGAATGATTCGTAAGCAAAACAAAACATGTCTATTGAAGCAAAACTAAGCGTTGCATATTTTTTACACATGTTTTGCTATGCTACAAAATCGTTTATGGTTTCGGTCAATATATTGCCGTTCAATTAAAAACATCATTAGGTTAGCAACACTTATTTCGGAAAAGTGAGCAAACAACCCGAAAACATATGTTGAACAGTTTGAGCATGGTTGAAATTACCTCTAAAACCTCACTATTGGGGCCCTTCACGATTCTAGTCAGTTTTTTGTATGAAGTTTGACAGTTGGAGGCTGAAATAACGAAATCACACTCCACACAAAACCACACATAAAACTAACCTGGAATTTTCAGTCTAGATTATTCTAGCCTCAAAGCTAGAATTAGATTCGAGTACCAGGTGGTGGAATCTGGAATCAAAGTGTATGTAGTCCAGGTAGTCTCATAGCATTTTTTATAACCAATTTTGAACATCACTTTTTGACAGAACGAGTGAAAACTTTTGCTCCAACAGGCTTTCTGGTAACTTGACGAATACACAAAACAATCTTAAAATCTTCATTCATAAGCAGAAGCGATAAAAATCAGCCTTCTAAACACATACACCTTGAGATAAGCCTGCGTTTATACTATACCCACTTTGATAGCTGCTCGAAAACTGCTATACAATGCAAACAGCTGACAGGCTGAAATTTCAGCCTACGATCTAAAAACGGAAAGAGCCCCATTGTTGTATTCGACACTTAAATGCCACCCTTATGTTATTAGATACGTTTTATCCTTATTATTTTCTTTCCTTTTTTTCTAATAAAAATGATACTTTTTATGTGTTTGCTTCTATGCGACTAAATGATAAACTTAACGCAAATTTATCCATGAATTTTGTTAATAAATACCTTAAGGTTAAGGTTTGCAATATGATGATTTATAACTGTAATGTAATTTTTCATCATAACAAATTATAAATAACATTTATGAGTGATCATCAAAGGTTCATCGAAGGGGCGATCCCGCGGTACAGTCGTCAACTGGAACGACTCAATAACATGCCCGTCATGGGTTCAAGCCAGAAATGGACCGTCCCCGCGTTGCAAGGATTGACTATCCGGCTGCGTGGTAATGAATTAAGTCTGGAAAGCCTGTATAGGCCGGCATGTCCGCGTAGGACGTTACGCCAAATATAAGAAGATCATGGTTAAACATAAAACATCATCAAACGATTACACTTTATTCATACAAGCATATAAAATATAAACGGACGTCAACCGGATTATTCTAACTATTTCATTCTTCTTTAGTTTTACACATGGAAAATTTAAATTTAATAAAATGCATTTTTCATAAAATTACTTGATGACATTCTGCGCAAATCGATACACAAAGTGGGATAAAAACCCTAAAAGGAAAAAAATGCGCTATATTGTGTGAAGTTTGTTTGTGTAATGGATCTGTGTTTCGTCATTTGTGGAATAATAAACCATATTACCTTGTTTTTCTCTCAGATGTTTGATTTATTGCTTGGCAAAATATTAATTACACTGCCTCAATCGCTAAACCGTGATATATCGCGATCAACAAACTACTATCATATACGATTGACGTACCGCATAAAACACTGCATGTTTTGTGGTGATAACAAACGAGCCCAAAAGCCAAATGAAACGGTTGTTTGCTTCACCCGTCTACTAATTATAAAGTCCCATGCTACGCAATTAATTTCTCAACAAAAGATCTGCGGCACAGCGCCACCGACCCACCGATCGAAAAGGGTGACATCCCTTTTAATGAATACAACGCTGAAGGCTTGTAAAAGCTAATATCTATCAATTTACAATTACACTATGATTGCAAATAATAATGCATAGCACTGCAATACAACCGAACCAATAGACTTCATACCCAACCACACACACACGCGCAAAACATCTTTTCATACGGCTCGGTCAGCGATATCGATTCTGTTTGATGTTGAGGAAAATTGAATTCAATTGCTTCGTAATTGGAAATGGAGAAATAGTTTCGCTCTGCCATGATGCCGGTCGTTGCGCGTGTAGAAGCGTATCATTATGCGTGTGCACTTTATCACCGCATACCATCCTGAGTGCGATCCTTCGAGTTAGCTTGATTCACAATCCTTTGATAATAGTCCGCAAAAAATCCCAGAAATCCAATCTAAATATAATGGGATAGATCAGTGTCGGGTTTAGAACTTGCTGTTCGTTGCTGTGCGAAACAGACGATTATATATAATCAATTTCAAGCTATATGTGTTATTTTGCTTCTGAGATGGAGCTGAAAAGAAATGGATATGAAAGCGATGTCTACGAAATAAATCAAATTAATTTCTCAACATTAATCACATCTTTGCTATCTCTGTGATTTCTATGAGTACGCAATCAATTTCTGGTACAATACGTCATTTAATATTGATTTTATCACCATTGCATACACCAATAATAGACCTAATAACACAAAAATTGTCAACAATAATCACATGCAATACAGGATGGAATAGTCTGTCAAACGACTAATTAAAACCTAATAAAGAAGTTACAGTACAAGTTTACAAACTAATGATAATAATTATTATTATGGACACAGTTTCTGGTTGAAATTATCACTGTTCATATATCTTGATCATTATTTTGAATAACTTTCTCGTTTGGATTATGTGGAAACATAGTATCCCGCCCAATCCTACATTTTTTTGCAAACGTTGCCGCCAAAGACACGGTCCATGTGAAATTGCAACATTTCCATCCCATTTCCCCACAAAACGAAAACGCTCTAGCCAGTAACTTTTTAATAACTTACTATGAGCGCTGCATCAGCATCTGCTTAGCTGATGATGGAACAAAAAATAGCCATAAAGATGGCACAATCGTATCCTCCCATTCTTCCCAACCATCAACAGACTACAGCCATTTTGCGCCGTGTTCGTTGCGCGACCGATCAAAACCACCGCACAAAGGGACAGATCGGGGTCCAACTGTTGGTCACTCGTTCTTGCTTTGCGCTCCCTGCATGTTAAATGTAACGGCGACTTTATATCTGATAATTTAAGATGTTTAAGGTTATAAATTAGCTAGTTGACAGATGGGTGGATTTTTTACCGCATCGACGATAAAATCAGCTCTAGCTCGGACTGACGTCCTAAGACACGCGTATTAACATCCCCAAGTTACATAGCGTCTTTCGAGCGGGAAAAAGAAAATTCTACGATTTGATTGAATTTATTTAGTTAGTTAGTTAGTTTTCCATCGATCTCGTGCAAAAAAGATAGAAGCTACGTAAAACTTACCAGAGTGAGGAAAATTTCTAAAAAAGGGAATTGTAGATATAATAAGAATAAACAACTTACTAGCTCAACGCACTTCATCGTATCTAAGATATCGTCTAAGAAATACACAAAGCAAATATTATTTTTTATTTCATTTTGAATTGAAGTTAACTTTACAATCGTTCTCCCAGACCTGTAAAACTTTTAAGGCACATCTTCACGCGGTAAACAGCACGAAAGAGCGGACAAATCAAGTTGCATTACCTCGGACAGAACTCATCGTAATCCCATTTTCGCCACGGGAGCCAAACAGTCGGCGAACGATCACATCAGCATAACGTCCCAGCGCGTGCTTCTTACGCTAGGACGTGCCACTGGCAACCATTACAGGGATTAACTAAACGAGACGTAGCGTCGCATAGTCCGCAAACGAACTTCCTCTTTTGAAGACGAAGGACAGTGAGGCAAGACTTACATCTCTAAATCCAATGTATGACTTCGATGGCCGTCTGTACGAAGATTTCCTACGGTTCGCGCGGCAGGCGTTCGATTGGCCTTGCCGTTCTTTCGCGCGGCGTTACAATTCCTTGCAGCTTCCGGCAATTGTTATCGTCGGCACAAAGCATCGGTAACGATTGGACCCTTGTAGATAAATAGTAAATAAAACTCCTCGTCCAGTGCTAGAAACAGTTTCAAGGGTTGTTTTACTGCAGCGATCATTATTAATGGTCCTTGCGGATTGAAAGAAAGAAGCCCGCGTATGCCTAGCAGCATCGATTTATGATCCTTCCGTGCATTATGTTATTTCAAAATCACGTAAACCAAACATTTCGCTAAACTTAGAACATTGCCTTACATCGCAACAGCATCAAGAAATCAACCAAAATCGTAAAAAATACCCAATCGTTTCACCTGAAAAGATGTGCTGATATGATGTAGAAGCAATTCCCCAAACGGTAAAAAGAAACACTCTTTACACGTTTTGAATATAGCTCACACCACATACATGTAGACGACGTTTACACGTGAGCTTCGTAAGAGTTGTCAAAGTACACATGTCCTCTTTCACATTTAAGGGTTGACCCTTTACGTTAGCATTACATGTAAAATATCTATACCTTAATAATTTCCGAAGAATCGTATAGCGTCATAAAGCATACATATTTTTTATGTTTCGTAATTTTAAAAGAAAACATCTAGAAAAAAACACTGTTTTTTTGTTACCTTTATTCAATGCAGAAGGAATACGATTATTCGAATACTTTTCACTCGGGTGTTGTTTATCCTTGTTATTAATGATTACCACAAAAACATGATTTGATAGGAGATAAGATAAATCTTTTGTCCGAATTATCAGCAAAAAATCAATTTTGATCGATTTTTAGGTTTTATTAAAAAAAAAACAGATATATAAGTGAAACAAAATTAATAAGTGTCATGAATATAGTTGCTTTAAAGATCTCATTGTACTGCGCGCTGATGAGTGTTGGCTTAGTTAGCATTGCAATTTACAAAATTAAGATAATAACACATTAGAACAACCATTGAAATCAAATTCCTTCACAGCACCATCGCTTGAATTGTAACATTTGAAAAAATAAACCAGTTGTTTCCTTAACTCGACAAAGAATTATGTTGTCGGGTTTCCACGGCTTTCAGACTAATTGATAATTTGTGTATCTGCATTCGCCCTTTATTCATTAGTTAAAGACAGCCACCGCCACTCGCTCACCTGTTCAAACCGCAGCCCACAGCCATAATAATTATGAGCGAAATATCCCCCGCCACCATCTCTACACATTCCCAAACGACTAAGTTCCAAACTAAAAGCCATGAAATGGTTCGTACGGAGCTTTAGTGTGCTGCTTTTATCATGATTATCCTTCGCGAGATGCGTGTGTTCTTCTGCGTCACCGCAAAGACCGCAGTTAGCCTGGTTCCTTACGGGACTCCGGTGGATGTCCCGAGAGAAAAACTTGGAAATTTTTCCATCCATTCCAGGCACAGGTAGAGAGCAAATGAAGCCGTTCCAACTGCCCTTCGTTTCCGCTCGGCAGTTAAAGTGAGGTTAATGAAGAATTAAAATTTATACCCACAATAACATTGCTTTAGGGCGTTTAACCCTGGTATTCGCTTGCCTTAAGATGCTCCACGGTGGACCGACGGGTTATTGCGTTCCCAAAGGTCTATAAAATATGTAAAGCTCATCCTCCCCACGGTGCTCCGTAGCGTGGCGTTTGAAGAAGGAAACAAATTATACGATATGAAGACAGCCAAATTGCCATGACGACAACATCGTACCGGAGGAGTGAGGCCGAGATTTCCGTCAAGTTTACTGCATGTCAAACATAAAATGAATGCACTTTACGAGATCCTGATGGTAGCTCCAAAACTATTTGGACAATTATTTCCCATTGAGATCCTGCCCTTTAGCTTTTCTTCCATGGCTGCTTATGTGCAAAAAAGATGGGAAAAATCTTTTCGTTGTTTTTCCATTGATCCCAGCTATGACATAAAAACCCGGCACTGTCCCACTTTTTAACCTGCGTACGTATGCACACAGGACGTTCCCATGGTACCATGTAACGCAGGAACGGCTCCTTCCCTTCGACTGCTTGTGTTCTTGTACGATAACTTCGCCTGCCTCCGACACTCACCTACACTCGAGTATGAAATATTCATTTTTCACAAGCACCGGTGTTGTTGGCTTGTCCCCACCTCCACCACCACCACACCTACGACAGAAAAGGTCGTCTTTGGAAAGATGAAGAGTCTTTACTGCCAACGATATGATGATGAAGTGGAGAAGCACTACCGGTTGGAGTGCTTCCATCGTCAGTTTCTGTTAAGGTACTCAGCGATGGAATGCAATTGGAGAGCAGCCGGCTGCACGAAACGAGAAGCTATTTCGAGAGGAGCAATATTTTTACTACCCTCGCTCCATGCCTTTTTTGTGTGTGTGTAGGGCTTCCCTATTCCCCACCAGGTAGCAGGGAAGCGGAAACAAAGCGCTCACAGCGAACATATTCCACAGTCATTTCCAAACCCCTTTCGGCAAACGGCCCCCAAAGACACACCCTTTGGGAGGTGAACTTACAGGACATTTCTGCTACAGTCCATGGCTGCACCAGCCAGAACCCATTGTTCTGCACGGAAGGTGCACATTACAATCTCTTTTCCGTTGGATATCTAGTTTTACCAGCCCATTTCCGTGCCTGTGGGCCCGCACCGCCCGACGACCACTCGCTTCCGGCTACTTTCATTCCCAGTGGGCGTAAAATTAAATTTGCCTTAAATGAGCTGCCGCCGATCACCGGACCAAGAGAGAGAATCCAAGGCAAGGCAAGGAGATCTCGGGTTTGGTGTAAAGTGCCAAAAGCCATTGTAAGAACATGCTTGTTTTAGCACAGAAGTGGACATTTATGTGCTACATTGAGCCTGCCCGAGCAATGCAACAGCCTGGTGCGACAAACGGGTACAATTTGCAAACGCTACACCGGAACGGGGCCGATTAAAAGTGCTTCTTCTTTTCATTGTTTCGTGTATGGTGCCAATGTTCTCGACTCTTCATATTTTGCCGTCCCCTTGTGACGTGCTCTACAGTCGTGTAAACGTGTAGTTTCAACCAAAATGAACGTCTAAAGCGTTTTAGATCCCCGGATAATTCTAAGACCGCCGCCTTTCCGCCCCGGGACAGCTGTACTTCAACACGCTGACTGCTTGTGGTCAAACGGTGAAGAGTTCTTGCCTAAGATTTATTCCGTTACAAAATTCCTTCCGGACATGGAAATTCCTTAACGCTACACCGAACCGCCGAACCGTCTTCATTTTCTAATCTGGTCGCACCCAAGTCACAACATTTGCCCGGTAGGATCTTGCGGAGTAATAACTACTTCCTTGTGGTCACAAAGTTTCTCGTGTGCTTGCGATTCCATGCGGCATTGCTATTGGACGTGAACAATTTGTGTGCTCTACAAAGTTACTCAACGCTGCTCACTACACCTTCCGCAGACTGGGTGTCATACCCACCCGGAGGGCGTTGGACGGTTCCGATATTAGATAAGTTCCCTGGAGTGCATCATCGTTACGCGGTCATGTAGCTATTCAAATCGGAACTCCGAACGCGAGCGTGAAGGATTTATGTCGTACCGGCACGCATATCCTGGAGCAACCTGGGACGTCGCGGGCAGGAGAGCACACCGATATACAGGGTTTTTAGGAGTTAAGATAATTTTGGGTCACTTTCGCAGAAAGAGTCACTTACGGGAAGTTTACATTATGTGATGAGACGAGAACTCGACGACACAATTTTTCTACAGACACCTTGGAAATTCCAATTAGATTCCGAATAAGCCTTTACATAAAGCGTACCATAGTCAAAAAAGTGTCCCTAAATTATGACACTCTGAAAACCCCTGTAATGGTGTGCAAGAAGGCTTCCTTTTTTTGCATGTTTAACTTGACAACGGCAAGCACGGAAGCTTCTACAAATCACGCTCTGCGGTGACGGTCATTAGTCTTCATTCAAAGCCAGCGTACGAGCGAGCGTACGGAATGGCACAGGACAGCCATCCTGTCTCGTCCTCCATTGTGATACTGTTCCACGGAAGAATCAACGTATTTGCTTTTACCTCGCACGGTTTTGTGTGTGTGTGTGCGACTTGGGAAAATATCTTTAAAAGCGAAATATTCCGAAAGGAAGATTCGCTCCACGGTCGTTTTATCACGCTCAGCAATCTCCCGACGGTGACAACAATCTTTAACCTCGTCGTTGCACGCTGCTTTACGCCGCAAACGTCACTCGTTTGAGTGTGAGTGCTGCAAATCCTACAAGCATCTCCTCGCCGGAACACGAAAATTTGTACTCCAAGAACAAATGAAGCAGCAGCAACTGGCGTGCCTATCGCGACCGTAGCTCGAGACCATCACGCTCAAGGGAATCGCTGTCGGCTGCCGCCTCGTTCACATCCCTTAAAAGTGTGATAAATTTTGTCGCAAAATAAAAGTAATGACAGCGCGCGTTCCGTTCCTGCGTGTCGTCGGGCGGTGTGCTTTGTCCAACGTTTAGTCACTTCGTTTCAGTCTCGCAGCCCCTCACCACACCACAGTCTGCCCGACGTTGCGTTGGCGATTATGTTTCAAAATTATTCAAATGCCTTGCTTCCCACTTGCATCGACGGCAATTCTAATATGTCGCTGCCTCCGTTGATCTCGTTCTTATCGGGAATTGGGGCGTGCGTATGTGTGTGTTTAGTGGTTTGTAGCTTGTCTCGCCTGCTTTTTTTATCTGCTCGAATCAAACGACTCTCATCATTTAACGTCAAAACACGCCGGAGATGTGTTTTGGCCCTGCGATATGCTACGGGTAGCGGCTACGATGCTGCTCTACTGACCCGGCGTGATACAGAAGGTCTCGGTTTTTATTTAATAATCGCTATTTCCATGTCAGTCTTTATTAGGCCAGCGTATCTTTTACCTTCTGCCATCGGTTGGAGTATATTTAGTCCTCCTGTTTGCTTTGGGGCACGCTGAAGCGCGGTATTTTCCCTGTCGCTTGGACTGACACAGCGATTTAAACATCTACGATAAAAAAGTGATAAGCATGAGGTATTCATTCCTTTCAAATTGGTGACGGTAGGATGAGTTTTCGAGCAGAAAAATTAGTAAAATTTGACACAGAAAAAAAGAAATCATCAGGGAGATAGACGAGTTTATTAGGATACTCAGCAAAAGCTGAACGCAACACAGTTGATGGATAGGTGTTGATGGGCTGTTTTTCGTTCTTATGTTATTTTTGACGATATTTTTGCTATCGTTAGACTCATGAAAAAATGGAAAAGAACTGATTTCTTGCATCGAGATAAACGGTCATATTGCTTACACATAAGTCGTTGTCAGGATTAATTTATGTAAGAAATGTTGTTACAAAATAAAGCTGAAAATAATTAAAGGAAAGTTATAGCCAGGATATACATTTTAAAAACTCATATAAAAATTTGAATCTTGCCAGCTTTAGTTTTTTTCGCCTATGATATCACCGTGTTCTTTTTATTTCGGTTCTAATTTATTTGAGCTCCATGGTTTTTATGTTAACCTAATTGCTAATAGCAATTAAATTCCAACGAAAGAAAGGGATATTGCACACTTCCAGATTTTGATAGATTTTCCTGCTTCTTTTGACTTATTGATTATCGTAATAACACAATATCTTGTCTGTCAGCTACATTAATCTACCTAAATTGAAACACTAAACTAAATTGAATGACTTTTCCATAAAAATTCTGATAAAGATAAAAGGTCGTTTTCCTCATAGTAAACTGAAACATTATGTGTGATAGTTCCAAACACTTGATTATTTGTGGAAAAAAAATTAGATTCATATGGATACATTATTGTGTACAAGAAACTGCTGTTTCAAAGAAAAGCGCACAATATGACAAAAAGTAGAATCATGATAAACTTATTTTTTCATCACAAAACTCCTTTAGAGTGCAGCGCTCCTTTTCGTTCGAAGCGACGGATTCTGCTGTATTGAAAATTCGTACAATATTATTGAAACTGATCCATTTCCCACGTGGAGTTTTTTGTTCACTTCTGATATCGAAACGGAATCGAGTAACGCCTTTCTCCACAGGTTTAGACTTAGTTCCATGCTCGATTTATGTAATCACTGCACAAATTCCGAGTCGATCTAATTTCGATTTTACTCCCCTTAACTGTTCGTAGTTTCGCATATCTAAAGACGTTAACGAATTAAACACGTTAGCTCTTCGCTGTAGCAGCTGTTTAAACAATGCTTTGCTAAAATCTGTACACCGAAAGCAAGAGTTACTGATGATTCGCCAGCTTGTTTCGAAAAGAGCCGAAGGTTTTCTTTTCATTTATTACGAAATGGAAAGTGAAACACTGTAGTCAAACAAAAGTGTTATACCCCACTCCATACGAACTTCTCCCGTTTTCCATTAACGTGCAATTCATCTGAACAAGTCAGAAACTTTGTTGAAAATCTGTGATGAAAACTCGGCCCAAACATTTGCAAGACACGGCCACGGCAGCGGTGGAAATTCCATTACTCGTATTGAACACAAATCCTCCACGAAATGGGAAAACTTTTCCAAAAACTGACAAAAGTGCTTGCAAACAATTGATTCATAATCCGTCCTGAGCCCTACCCACCGGCACTGAGAGTTTCGTACCGACTTTGCCGACCAAATCTTTACAGTTGTTTTAAAGTATCAACGGCAACACTATCGCGGAAAAATAATTTATGAGCTTTGTAAACTAGAATTCTTCTTAAGCTGGTTTTCCAGCGCCTAGGTCGCGAGCACAGCAAGCCTATCATCGACCCGATCGATGCTCAGATAGACAAAAGCTTGAAGAGTGAGTGGCGGGTTTATCTAACGCAGCAAAACCGGTCAATTCGAGGGTAGCAGTCATTCGGCTAAAAACATTCAAGTCATTCATATACCTGCTAAAAGGTTGGGGTTCCGCATTTTTGCTTTGCCAAACGCGATGCTGCTTCATTTAACGGCTCATTAAGTTTTCAATCTAAGCCCAAATGGTTTCGATGGATGGACTTAGTTCCGCTAGAATTCATCTCGGCGAGACGAAGGAATGTACAAAATTAGAATTTGCGCCGTCCATTCCTCCAGCTGCCCGGGCGAGATTGTTCTTATTGTAATGGTTGGTAATTTAAATTTCTTAAGCATATTGGTATCAGCCACAAACTTCGTACGGTCCTGATAGAGGGTGTATAGGGTATGAATATTTTAATCATCAATTTTACCGTATCATACGCGAGACTGCACCGTGCAAGACTGTTGTCTTGAGCGTTTCAAAATGTAAAACTAAGCTAAGCATTGAAAAAGTTTGTTGTTTTAATAATCCATAAAAAAATTAGAACACTTTCGCTCCGACTCTTCACATATACAGCTACCGTTCTTTATAAATAGCTGGTGCTTGTCATTTGCATACCTGTAAACTCACATTGTAATCTAATTAGCAGTTATTTATTCGAACATTTATATCGCATTAAACCATCAACGAGCTCAATGCTCAATCGTGCTCTTAACATGGTTGTAATTTCCATCCTTTCAACAGCTCACGACGATACCGCAGGATTTACACATCATTGTCAGACAGGCAGGCGCACGAAGCTCAAACCTTCCAATCTCCATCCACCATCACGGTGTCGAGAAGTCGGAAAGAAAGTATTTCATTTCTTAATTAAACACATTGAAGCGCGCAGCAGCGCGTTGGTTCGGCACATTGTCGGTCCGGAATAACGCACCGTTCCACTCTCCGTTTCATTCATAATTCCGAATGATAATTTAATATCCAATTGTAATAAATTTCCTATCTTTACGCTATCCTCTGCCCTAGCGAGACGACCCCCGCGGCATGAACGCGTTGCCTCTGGGCGCAGCGAGGGGTCCATGGATCCCCTTTGGTAGCCGCCCGACGCCCTTCAGCCTGACAATGAGTCTCAACTCTTTAAGCCGTCAATTAATTATGCCCGAGAGTGAATAACAAAAAGGTAGGAAAAAACCTTGGACCCAACGAGTGATGAAACGAGGCAAAATGCAATTGTAAAATGTTGCACGAATTAAGTCGAATTCTTTCACTTGCGATACTGGGAAACCTGGGGGAGACAACGCAGGAACAGACGCAAACGTGCACAAACGCAGGAAGCAAACCCTGAAGGAGTAGCAGCGAACCTTGCGCGATACGATCCTTTGCCAATTCCGGTGAAAAACGGGTGTAAACAAGCCGCGCAAGGAATACGCGAAAAGCGGAATCGACATTCATTAGCAGCACCAGCAGTGGCGGCAGCAAATTGGACCAAGGGACGACAAACTGGGAAACTTGTCGCCCTCACACACACACACACACACACACACACACAACACCTACAGCTCGCTGTCGAGAGTCATTCAAATATTTGCATAAACCTACCGCATCTTTGCTCCCGGATATCTTTCTGGGGGATGGAAACGGAGTCGGCTCTACGTAGAATTGGAAACGATAAAAAGAAACCTTCCACCGCTACTACTACTACTACTGCTATTGCGAGTACTACAGTGCCATCGTGGGAGGGCAGGTTCTTCAAACGATGGCGGAGGAGCACGGTTGGTTCGTGCATCGCAAAATTGGTGGTTTCTTGATTCGGTGGCGAACCGGCAGCTCGTAGGGCCAGGAAAGGACAATTCTGAAAATTTCGCAAAAGAAGCAAGCGAAATAACCTTCCCCAGAGAGTGAGGAAAAGAGAGAGAGAGAGTGCGAAATGGGAAGATGAAAAAGAACAAGCAATTAAAAGGAAGAACTTAACGAATGCGCTTGCATTTGCCTTGCATTGGGTTACTTTGCACTTCCGGATTCGCGACACGACTGCACTGTTCATTCATGAGTTTATCTTTCCCCAGCAATCCCCAGCCTGTCCAGCGACGAGCATGAATGAAGGAAGGCAAAATGCGGCAACCAAGCTGTTGTTAGCTGCAATTGTGCTCTCGGTGCATTAAATATTTTGCTATCCCACTGTCATGCACTCTCCGCCCGTTTTCTCTCCACTTTTAATTAAAATTACAAAACTTTTTAAACAGTAAACTCAATAAATAAAACGATATCGGTAGGCGGTGGAAGTAAAAGTTGGCCTATTTCTCTCCCCGGTGTTCATAATTCGCCACTGGACCAGCGGGACAGGGAAGAGGTGGTGACGCAATGACGAAACTATTCATCGTGCAGAGTAAGAATAGTCATGAGAAACCACCGAGCCAACCATCTTGCTGTGCTCGGAAATGAAGCAAGTAGAAATTAATTTGAAACCATCATCATAAAATGAAGAACTTTCTTGGCACTTGGCGTTGGGAAACAGTCCCGCACTACAGTAACCCCATCGGAAAATGGACTATCAAATAGTGCTGGCTAAGAAAATGCAAGCAAAAAAGTAGACTCAATTTTGACGCCATTTTGCACAATTTGTTAGTGGTGCGGTTAAATTTCCTTTCTATGATTTTCCACAACGCCACTCAGCCCGGGGCAAAGCACAAACGCAAGCGTATGCCAATTTTGACCCTCCCATTCCTAGCACCTCCTGGGGCGAGCAAGTTTCCGCTAGTTTATGTCGGTGACGATGCACTATTTGATAATTTGAAACAACCATTGCATATGCGGATGGGAAGGAAATGCAATTTACCTAACAATGCACCACGATACCGATGCCAATGTTTGGACGGGCAATGTAGGAAATTTGCTCAACAACTACCACAAAAAAAAAAACAAATCTTTCCAACAGCCATATTACTTGGCAACGTTACTTGGCACTTGCCGGACAAGAGAAAAGAAAAGTTAAAAAGACCAAACACACTGTTGAGGAGAATAAATATTCTCCCTCCCCTTCCCACAAAGTGTTGCGAGTTTTTCAGGCACTTTACAGCACTCATCTTTCATCGAAGCCCGATGCGTTGCCTGGGGTTTTTTGGTCATACCACTTTCCTTGAAGCCACTTGGTAGAGCACACTACCATCTGGCAAATGTTTTCAACCTCCTCGGAAGGAATGGAAGGAGGAAATCCAGCTCAGTCGCTATAAACCCCATAGCAAAATGGCAAAAGAAGCGAAGCGCAAGTGTGCGCGACCGAAGCATCAAATTTTCATACCATTTTTCGAAATTCTTCACACCGGCTAGAGAGCGCGCTCACTTGGTGCCGGAGGCTATCGCAGCAGCAGCAGCAGCATGGTGAGTTTCTTTTCGCGAAATACCACCGGTGGTGGTGGAGGACCGGTGGGATAAGGTTATCGAAGAAGCGGTGTGCGGATTTCGGATGTGTTTGGCTGGGAGTTTGCGTCCAATCTTTTGTACACTTGCCAAACGCAGCAAGCGGCGGATAGCCCCTGCTGCCGTCTTCGCTGTTTACGCTGTGTTGGAGCTTAAATTGAGATAAATTTTCATTTTCAATGACAGGCTCGCTTTTGTTCTTTCCACGTGCCCCTTGGAATGTTGCAAAATAGAAGCTCCATACTGCGTGCGGGGCGAAGGGGGAGAGTTTTGCCCAAGACGGTTGGCGGCAATGGGCGCGAGGCGTAGTTTTGTATACGCCGGCTCGCCTGGTGAGTGCTCGCGCGATGGCTAGAAGATGTTAAACCCCAAAGTTTAACGGGAACCGGCAACAACATGTTGGGAATTGAATAAAAACCCCATTACTCGAATTGGATAAAGTGGATTTGCATTGCGAAGGTACCGTACCAGCATACCGTCAATTATTAGTCAATCTCTAAAAAAAGCACACCACAGTGTTTACAGAAAACTGCATCAATATTTTCATGTGTTTATCCATTTCTAGCATATGAAGAGACAGATTTATCAAAAACACTGTTTTGACGATATTCAAAGAGTTGTTTTTATTCAAAATCATGTCTACATTCGAATTAAAGTTCAACATAATGTAAAACATTCCCCTTTCTATCACGATGCACACACTAATGGCTGTCCATTCCTTCGACATTGCGCGATAAATTAATCGTTTGTTTGACTCTTTATGCAATTTATTCCATTTCACACTCATGTTACTCCCAGTATCTCTCGCTAACTGCGAAAACAGGCATAATTCATAGAGATTTCTAATTAATTTTCACTATTACCAACCGCGGGTTTTGCATTCGTTAATCAACGTTTTAATAAACACTTAACCCCCCGCACCATTCCACGTTCATTTGGCCTCGCATGGAAAATGTGTATGTGTTAAAAAAAAGTCCATCAGATCAAATGAAACGAAACACTCTCGCTTGCCCCAATATGTTTAGATCCACTATCGCTTTATTCGGCACGTCCAACAGGGGTAAGCTGGAAAGAAAAAAATATTAAATTTTCAATGCAATGCAGCCGAATGGGATATGCACATTCCGGCTACACCCTCGGATGATGCTCCCTGTGAACCATTCTGGTGTAATATTCATAAAGCATATGCCAAATGGGCTTTCTCATTAACCCCCACGCACATATAAACACAAAAACTCCCGAACACTCAGCGGGAACCATAAATCTCTAGGAAAATTAAATTGAACCCGATTCTGATAGAGACGAGCGGTGGGGGGGAAGTCGACGGCCAGCGCTCGAAGGAAGTGTCAGCTCATTTCGTTTGTTCTGATGGCATGATTACTGTCTCCCCCGCTTTCCTGTGCTCTCTCGATAGCGGATGCCCGATTTCCACGAGCGTAACATTTTGCATATACCTTTCCCTCTGCCTGGGTAAACGGTACCCAGCCCTTCCGTTCCATCGGCACCCAATTGAAGCGGTTGGGTACAATGATAAATAATTTAACCGGTGACCGTTGGTCTGATACGGCAATCCCACAGTTTGCCGTGCAGCTTCCAAAAGGACACTTGAACAGAGGCGCCAAGGGACACGCTATCATCATCGCTTATGACAAGCAATGCAGTGGGGTTGTATCGCACCTGTAATTATCACAACACGTTTAATTACTGCTTGAAACGGTAACACGGGAGAGAGCTGGTAAACAAAATTACTTTAACATTTGACCAACCACGTTCCAATCACGCGGGACAAAAATAATTGGAGTAGTTATTGAATTTTTATCGCTATACTCATACTAAAATTACCTTTAATATTTTTTTAAATTATTTACGCCCAGATTATTTAAAAACAAGTCACTATGAAATGAAAGTTACAATATGATTTGAACTATTTTCACAAACGCTTGCTTAGGATGTAATTAAGGGTATAATTATATTTTTGAGGAAAACTTAAACTTTTCCTTGTGTCACATTGGTGCTACCTAATTTGTGTAAATTTTCTTCGAAACACAATTTTGTTGACGATTTTTTTTGCGGACAACATGTCCTAATCCTCCCTCAACCTTGAACTGTCGTGTGGAATCTGTCGCGCAGATTTAAATTCCGTATGGCTTCGAAACGCTTCAGACATTTTTGTCATTTAATATTATCCTACTAATTTAAATTTTATCCGTTCGAATCGATTTGATTATAACCTTTGCATAATTCACTTTACTGAAGTAAACCTTATTCATAAATGAGATACAAATAAAGATTTACAATACAATTTTACTCGCAACATTGCAAAAAATCATGAAATTGCAACGATGTTTTAACTCATAGTCCGGATAGTTTCGTGCTCATGTTTCTAATTACAGATGTTTTGATTCGATTTGCACACAGCGCCAAATTTTCGTAAATTTCGTTAAGTTTTGGACACCCAAGGGGTCTAAGGGTCAATGTCGTCCTAGACCGACAGGATGACAGGTTGTCAGCAAAGATATTTCGGTGCTGTTTTTCTGTTGTCCTTGTAGATGCATTGATCCGAAGTACGAAGATCCGAAGGATTGATAATCCTCTCTATCCACTTCCACGATCTACATCTATCTTTCAATAGTATTGTTGTTATTACTGTTTGCAAATTACAAAACAAATATTTTAAAGCAATTTACCACAATTCGCTTAGGCTGTACGGAATATAAAATAGAAAAAATCTTGCATCAAACTCCGGACAGAAATATATATTTTTTCGTGATAATCAGAGCACAATATGATTAAACCCCATTTTGATAACCACCTTTATAATGGATTTCGATTTATTGCAATGCACCTAGACCAATGAATTATCGAAGACATTTATTTCGAATCGGTTACAAAAGGAACCGCTAAGAACGGTGAACTGGCAGACAACAAATAGCTATTTATCGTGACTTTAGAGCCTACTAGGACCATGAAACATTTTAAATTTGGTATTTTTGTGAAAATCTTGTAAAATTAGCCATGAACTGGATTCGATGGAATTAAATAGAAACATGTTGAATGTCGGGTGTTAGGAGCTGCTCACAATATGAATCAAAACGGTACATTTTTTAACATAGCCAACATAGCATCTCTAATTACTAAGTTTTTTTATCCTCATTTTACCATATATCACCAGGATGCTAAAATTCAAACCCGTTAATCACAGAATTTCAATAATTTATTTCAACAGCACAACATACTTTATTAGACACAATAGTACTCTCCCGGCCAAAGATGTAATCTTTGAAGCGGGCTCCCATCGCTGCTGCCCGCAAATGGGTAATGAAAATAGACCCTTTACCCAGTGTCAACAAAAACTCCCGGCAGGAGAAAAACTCATTAAACCGTACGATCCCACACACAAACATGCACCACTTATCGGAATCTCATCGAAACCTTCACGACACATGCGGTACTTTAGCAAACACACGAGCACACAAGTGATCATTCTATGTAGCATTCCGACCGAAACCAACCCCATCCCCCTCTCCACCTTCCCTGCGTAACATCAACCCATTGCTTGCCCTTGACATTAAGGACCTGCGAGATTAATTAGCATACCTAATGGGAACGGTAAACGGGTCGAACGCATACGACAGATTCTTCGGATTCACAACCGTATCCTCACTGCGGATGGGTGCGAGATACACGGAAAAAGCAAGAATTTTCACCTAGTATTTGGTGCCGGAAACACTTCGCACACAACTTTGCGTTCTGTGTTTTTTTTTCTCACAATTTTCTCACGGCCTTTGTACGAAGGTAGCACGGTACGGTATCGGCAGACTACACCTGGTGGTACTTTTAAGCGATTGTTTGTTTGCGCTGAAATTGTTATGATGTACAAACGCGCACTTTAATATGCATGTTGGTTCTCTTCGATAGCGCCCAGACCCATGTGTTTGATTCCGTTTGAAAACCGGGCTACGCAAACGACGGTTGTTGGAATAATTTAATTAAAATTCGATGCAACGCTCTCACCGCTTCCGCTCGTTTTGATATTTTGAATTTTGGGATGCAATCGAAAGGGTCACACCCTGAACCATATTACATTGCGGAACATTCCCCCTTCGATGAAAGAATGGTTTAGAAACGGGTTCGAATCGTTTTGTTTCAAGCGTTATTCTACCGTGCGCTCACATCGATAGTAATACTAGTGAAAGTTTCCCTTCACTGAACCTGAAAAATATTTTTTAATATTAAAGGCATACATAAATGATTCGTTTCGCCTTTGAAACCTTCGATCGGTTTGCGCCGATCCCAGGAACCTCACCATGTCTGCGGGATCTCGGTTACATTCCTATGGTTTTTACATCGACCGTAATGCGCAAACTAACAGTTTTCCATGTCCAGTGCATCTCCTACCGCCATCGAGCAAGCGTTATTAAAGGCAATACATTTTTATCATACCGTACCGATGTCGAATAGACCGTTGCTTGAGTTACGTACTTCCCCGACGGTACGAGAGCTGACCCCGGGACACTAGAGTGTTGAAGTTTTTGGACACTATTTACTAACCCATGCCATAGTAGACCTCACTCGAGCGCTCTGGTGGCAATGTTCCTCATCGAAAAGAGAGGCGTCCCCGCAAAATTTGTATTTTTAATTAAGGTTTTATGTAACGCTGCTTGGCCCCATCCTCTGTTTAGTATTGTTTTAAAATATTCCTGCACGTAGACTTACGCAAAATGCATTAGCCGTTCATGCTGGAACAGTCTGCTAGTTTAGCTGGAAGCCAACAAATACACTCTCGGTACGGTTGAACCTTTGCGAACTTCCAAACTTCTCCATCCGGCAGTTGTTAATTAATCCACCAACGTCTATATCGTTTTATCGTTCGGTCCTGGCAAACGAACCACTACTAAAAAGAAATTTCTAAGGCTTTGCAAACGTGCTGCTGCATTACAAAGTCACTGCCCGTTTCGGCAAAGTTTGATAATAATTTAAAGTCAATTTCTATGCTACCACCTCAAACTACCTCAACCACACTTTTTTTACGATATGGATCATAAAAAATGCAATAAAAAACAACACACCATGGCACAACTTACCTTGAACTTATGCTGCATCAGCACGGAGATCTTTTTCGCATAAACCTTGTAATCGTGTACTCCGGCCCTCCATCCCAACTACGCCGTTGTTAGCAGAATCGAAACTTTGGCTTACAGTGAGTGCGAAGGATATATCCGTGCGGCCGGGAACGTTCTCGGTTAAGTGTATTTGCTCCGTGGCAATCTATTTTTCCACGATTTTATTCACCAAAAGATGTAAAACAAACTCATTAAAAAGGCTAATTAAGGCTAAAGAAATCTAGCGCGAATGTGGGGAATTCGAAAGGCATCAGAAGAGGGAGAGCTAATTGTTCCGAGTCGCGTAGATGCACGCGTCGTTTGCGGTACGAATTGAAGCGAAAAGATTTGGAATGTCGTTTCAAGTGCAGCTGCTGTACATCGACGGGAATGAATATTCATAGATCGATTGTAGAATAATTAGAAGAGACAGTGAAATTGAATCAAAGCAATAGCGAGCCGTCCGTTCCAGATTCGATCTAATGTACGAAAAAAGTAATCTTATTTTTGGGTAAACACAATTTAATAAGATAAATATCTATTCTTCATAATGTTATTTTCCTTTTCAAAGCTTGTAAACTTCAATTTTCCTTTGCTACAGTCTACTAAAGGTACAAAAAGGCACCCATTCTTGTTGTTGTTGCTGACTGTTAAATTCCACTCTCTTGTCGTTCCATTCGAAAGCGGTAATTAATTTCCAAATAAATCAGAAGGCAAATTTACAAATCAAATTAACACGTCTAATGCCTCCATTATCTCTGCAAGATCGCCCAGAAGACTAATGAAGATCTTGTCACTCTGCAATGAAAGTGACAGTTTTTTTTTCTCCTATCCTACCTTTTTTCGCTCTCTCTATCGTAAACCATCAAATCGGAAATGTAAATACACAAAAAAAACAAGTGCGCACACTTTAAATAAAGGATTCGAACAGAGCCAGATTCCGTTGCGCCATCGACAGAATGTCAAACATTCGCCCCATACCTTGGCGCAAGCGTTTGACTTCCGTGCAATTTCAATTATCGCCGCCATCTTCTGCTCGAGAAGGGAGCCTCTAGCTGCTAGTGTTTCCACCCCTGAGCCTCCCCTTGCGTGTTCGCGTTAGATTTTTATCATTCGCTAAAAGAAATGAAAAATACCCAATAGCATTCCAGCGACATTGTTCGGCTTTCTTTCCCGCTCCCGGAACGGAAACGATTCGCCCTCTCTCTCCGTCCCCTGCATGGACATCGTCGCTGTTTCGTTGCTGCAATCGATGAGGGAGGAATCGAAAGGATGCCAACCAGCCATCACTGCCAACAAGTCCTTAACGAGTCGATGATGAAACGTTTGATCTGCGGGGTTGAAAAACCCGCCGTAGCCCTCACAAGAACACAACGACAATCTCGAGACGGACGCCGGGACGGATGGGAGCCTCAGGTTGGCGGGGGAAAAGCAAACAAGCTGTCGGATGCGAGACGGTTGTGCAAAAACTATACTTTTATTCTTCGCTGTCAAACAACTACCTCCTCCTCCCCCCCAGTCCAGATGCCGAAACCTTGACTCTAGGCAGCGACGACCCAAGTTCCCGTGATTCATACTCCCGAATAGATTTCAGTTCGATTAAGAGTGACATTTCCTTTCCATCTTGCCATCCATCACGCGCTAGGAGAATGGGCAGGGCGACCGACTGCTCCCCGGCGCACAGTCGGATAAAGGACATGCGTTTTTATTTTCCTTCTGGTATTTATATTTCACTTCTCGCTCGTCTTGCCCGGGCCCGGACGCGCACAACCTTTGCCGGATGACAAATTTTCTTCTCGCTAAACAAATGCTTCGGGTTTGGCAACATTGAGCCAGCCAGAAAAGGAGTTGGGCTGGGAAGCTACCAAATTCCCACCTTCCCCCGCACACGCATTGTCAACATGCGATTACTTTTTCCTACCGGAGATGGACGAGTATCCTGCGCTTCCTCGGGATCTCGGGATGGTACAAAATGAATGAAACACATTCAGACAACCGGAACCGTCACTACTAGCGCTACTAGCGCCCCGTCCCCGGAAGCTGCCTAAGATGTGGGAAGCTGCCGGCTTCCCCTCCAAAAAAGGTGACGGAATGGGGCGGTACGGATTCGCACCGCACGGAAGATCTCGGTAAATATTTAACGAGTCACGCACTTGTTACTTTCGATTAGATTTTATGAAGTCGACACCGGCGCACAGCTTTTGCTCCCCCTTGGCAGTCCGCGGATTAAAGTTCTTGGAATCTTCAAAGCATTAGGTACACTCCCGGGGCCTTTGCGGGGAGAAAGGGAAGGGAAAGAATAGAGCATGCTACAGGGTGCTGCTTACATCAGTTGGCGCCGCTGGCGCTGACCGGCTTGTGATGGGGAAGAAGGAAGTACGCCCAGAAAACCACTCGAAGGCTCATAACGTTGATTGATGGATTTTTGAGCGACTTCGAGTGGCGATCCAACTGATCCAAACGGGATGTGTGTATGTATGTGTGTAATGGGCTCGGACCGGTAGAAAGAGTGGGAAAAGATCGAGCAAGCGAAGGCAAACTTAAATCAGATACACGAAATCTGGTCGAACGGTGGGCAAGTGACCACATTTTTGTGTGAGTGTGTGCGTTTCTTTTTTTTTGGACCAACAGCGCGTATGGTGTGCGCTTTGGGCGCAGATCCTTTGGCAAAGTGCGCCTGATAGTCTCGACCGATGGGACGGTTATGATGACGATGATCGATGCTCTTGACACATGCACGACCACTTGTCTGGACCCTCGTCGCACCGTCTGCCGGGAAGGAAGGAAGAAAGGAAGGAAGGAAGCAAGAACTGAAATCACATCACCGCCCAAACCGAACCACACAAGCTACACCTGAACATGTTTCGGAGGTTTATCAATTTGTACCTTTGGTCAATTTTTTTCTCTACTTCTTCTGTTTTCAGCTACATTGATTCCTCGGATCATGATTTAACATATGTTTTTTTGTCCTGTTGTTCTGTTGATCAACCCAGATGAACATGGTAGACAATGCGATGGTACTGTTTGCGGCATATACTCGAGCTTTCCGATACTCTAATTAATCTTATTAGGAAGAAGGGTTGTCACAACAGAATGTATGTTTCTGTCATTGTCGTAGGGAGATATTGTTGTGATGAAGATTTGAAGATCACAGCCGAAGCCATTTCCTTTCAACCGAAGCCCGATTTGTGGACAGCTTCTTTCACTGTCTCATCATTAGGCAACATGCAACGCTATCTTTAATCGCGAGAAAGAGTAGTGGAAGTTTACCGAGGAGAAAAGAAATTTATGAAAATTACACCATTCATTCCAAGAAAAGAGGCTCATTTCTGCTACCCAACGGCACATTAACATGCCCCGGGATTGGGTTTTGCTCGTGGTGTGTTATTCTATCACGTAGGAAATTATCGTTCATTTTACAGAGATGCAAGACGAAAACTAATTCTATCTTTTCACCGAGATCACCAAAACACTGAGCAGCAGTGTGGGTACGAAGAGAAGGAGCGCAACACCAAAAAAAGATCCAACCCACAGCACCACCAGCCCAGCCCGCTGGTGGGTTGGACAGGCCAAACACCATCCATCAGGGACGGCCCATTGTGTTGCCGTGGCCTCTCCGCCTATTAATGATGATTTCTTACGCTTGTTCTGTGGCCCCCGCCGAAGATGGGATCGACGACAGGCGAAACGCTCGTTAAGCAGTCTCTCGGCAGTGCCTGCCAGCCCTTCGCTTCCCCATGCCTGCCATCGTCCAATCGCACAAATCGCACACGCCGCTGGTGTCTTGGTCTTGGTGTCTTGGTTTGTCTCTCGAGTGAGGGTAATGAGATTCAAGCCCGTCGTCCTACGTCTAGGAGCAGCAGCAGCAGCAGCAGCAGCACCGTTCGTCGAGGTTTCTTAGCCCCACGGATCAATCAACTACGGCTACTTTTTCGGACCGAAACCCGTGGTCGGAGTCTTTCGCGTTTCTTGAGTGCTGCTCATGATTGATTTCACTGCTTCACGCAAGCTTTCCACGCACACACACGACCCTTGTGTTGCACTCTCCCCCGGGACCACGGCCACTTTTATTGCGGCGCAGTGTGTTGGAGGCGTACGTCGCACGTCGCCCCGCACAGGCTGTACGATTTAACGTCTAAAATCATCTGAATTTAATCATTTTATCTCGTCTTACTACGGTTTTACGGTGCACGTTGGATAGAATTTCATTAAAATAATTCCAACGTCAGCCTCATGAAGCCATTGGAATTTCAATGAGACTGGATGACGATGGACATCTTTTCGGCTAAAAGGCAAGGTACAGAGCGGCCCAACACTTCTTGAGCCTGCGTCTACTTAGCCTCATAGAAAACGCACACGCTTCACACAAGATGATTTCAAACGAGCCTGGGCGCCTCCCTTACGTTCCCATTTACGCCTTTTCGATGGTCACTTCACAATGCCGGTGTGGAACGGCGTAAGTGCGTAAGCAAAACTAACATTGCTGCTGCCGCAACAATCCAACGAACTATTTACGGTGCCGTCAAAACTATGAGTAAACGAAAGAATAAAATGTAATATTTCTTGACTAGCCCAACCATCCTGCTACAACTACAGCACCACCATTACCCGGTTGAACGAGGATTGCCCAGCGAGCAAAACTTTGCCCAAACAAACCTCACGCCCAGCGTGGAAGCTCCATGGCAATCCACTCTGCATGTATCCTTCTCAAACATTATCTCTCATTTATGCTACGCGCCCGCCAGGGAGTGGGAATCCATCGCCGAAAAGTTTATCTTTTGCTCGTCGAAAGTGAAAGTTCTAGCAGGGCTGCTGCCGTGCCCTCCAGCAGGCTGGCCAAGAAGGATGGCTGTGTGGAGCAGGACGCAACGATAGTTATCAGAAAGTCAGCTGACAAGACAAGATGTTGGGTGGGTTTGTTTCGAAGAGAAGCAGCCAGATTACAACCCAAGATGGAGCACCCGTTGCAGTAGCACACAGACACGCGCACGCACACGCACACACACACACACACACACACACGTACACCAAAGTGGATAACTCGGAAAGATCGCTCAAAGTGAACCAAAAACAAGGAGATGAAGATGGACAAGGTTTTATCGTGTAGAGAACTCCAACTCCGAAGCGCCAAGTTGGAGCGCAGTTGGAGATATCTCGACCAACAAAAGGGAACTAGTTTTTACATCACACCGTGTACTGCTGCTGGAGTTCGGGGTGGTGGGATAGAGAAGCAAAAAAGCAGATTGGAAGGTTGAATGACGCTCAAAGTGGCAAACGGAACAGAAAGAACGGTTCTATGGTAAAGTTTTCGCTACGATTCTTTTCATGCCAGTTTGCCCGTGAGCCGGATGTGCTGCCTAGCGAATTGAGAGGTTCTACAAAAGCGGGACAAGATAGAGCGCCAACTTTCTACAAACACACACACACACACGCAGCCCAAACCCTGGGCACTAGAACCTGGAACTTGGAAAATCCAACTTTATTAAAGCATCTCGCATACACACGGGGAAGGATTTTTCAATAAAGTTTCGTCCTACGCCTTGTCACCACCACCGCCAACTACAACTCAATGGCGACAACGGGCAACACACGGCCAAGTAAGCCAGGAATCCGGAATCCCATTCGCTTGCCTCGATGCACACGATTGCGTTTTATGAAACAATGAATTTTAGCTATGCATGGTGTTGTTTTCCCGTGTCTCGCCCTTTTTTTTCATTCTTTCAAAGTCAGGACATGGGCCAAATTTTACGACGCTTTTGCGAGGACCTTCACCGTTCACTGGGTCCCTGTCGGTAGTTAATATATATTTTCTTTACCACATCATCACACTCACACACACACGCCGTCGTCGCAATGGAACTTTGGTACCGCTTCTTGACAATTTTTAATACCCCCATCCCGTTTTCTTTTCCTTCCCTTGTCGGTGGCGGTGTGATGACTCCGGTGGAAAAGATTACGGCCCGCGCTGTTCAACCCGTTCGTTTCGGTGCAGTCAACATAGTGTATGTTTGTGTGTGTGAGTGTGTGTGTGTGTGTGTGCTGCTACCCTACAAGCCAAGTGTGTTTTGGTACTGGTAATGGCAACACAGTTACAGGATCGTTGAAGGATTTTTAATGTTTTTAATCTGCTAGCAAATGGGTGTCGTTTCGCTCCGCAACACCTCAGATGTTGGCATGTGTAATGTTAGGCGGGTTTGATGCTGCACGTTATCCCGTTATCCGGGATGTTGTGCGGAACACAGGGGTGAAGGGTTTGTTTTGTCGCTGCAGCCGATACACACAGCATTAACGGCCCCGCAGAGGGTGATAGGGTTTGTGTATGTGCTCTCGGAGGTATGTATTGCAGAGATGACACGCATGATCCGAGTTTCAATCGCGCAGAACGGCGGAATCCGTTTGACAGCTTGATGTTTCATTTTTATTTAATCCACCAACTATCAAACTCATTGTTGACGGGATTAGCTGGGCTTTGGGAAACAAAATACATATGTTCCAATACTTTCAATACATCGAAATAAGTGCAGGTTATTGTCCCCGAGATACGCTGCGCTGATTAATGCTAAATTTTGACGTGTGTTGAGATTCCCAGTTTTAACCAACATATAGCCAATTGTCGTGTAAATTTGCTTTAAATAGTAGATATTAAACCTGTGTTGTGCTCTCTGGAGTGCACCCAGAACTCCGATGCGACTCCGGTTATTGTTAGTCCGATTCCGACTACTATAAAACCGGAACAACTAGTCCCACCCGAAGTCTTACGAAGTCGGAGTCGTCCAGAGTCGTCCGGGATCGACTGGAATCAGAATCAAACTGGAGTTGGAGTCACCTGGAGTCGGTAAATGTTGGGCAAACATTTCATTTAGTTTCGCAATTCGTCTTTTACTTTGGGCGTGCATTTCGCAAACAGGCTTTGTTTCTTAGAACAGCTTAGCTTAGAACAGCAATGTCTTGTGACAGTTTTCGACCGTTTCCGACCCCAACACAGGCCGACTCCGACTGCCGATGATTGTGGATGACTCCAGTTCCGGACGACTTCGGACGGCTGCGGATAATGCTGGTCAGATTTACCTTCCGGAGTCGAATCAGAGCTGACTCCGGATTTTTGAAAACTTTACTCATCACTAATTCTTCACCGAAGATTAGAATTTTAAACCTTGTATTAAAGATTTATAAAATGCTTCGAACAAAGGAAACATTATTTTGCATTTGACGTTTTATGTGTCAAACCAGTACAACTTTCTCTAAAATCCGTCAAAGGGGTCCTTCACGATTCTAGTCAGCTTTTTTATATGAAGTTTGACAGTTGAAGGCTGAAATCATGTAAGCATTCCACACAAAACCACACACTAAACTAGCCTGCGATTTACAGCCTAAATTATTTTAGCCTCAAAGATAGAATTAGATTCGAGTACCTGTACGAAAAAATGGCAAAACAAGCTGATGTTTTCATTTATCCCAAGTCGCGGTGGTGGAGTCTAGAATCAAAGTGTATGTAGACCAGGTGGTCCCACAGCTTGTTTTTTTTTAACTTTTGCTTTTGCTCAAACATTATTAAAATCTTCATTTATAAGCAGAAGCGATAAAAATCAGCCTTCTAAATACATACACCTTGGGATAAGCCTACCTGTATACTATACCCACTTTGATAGCTGCTCTAAAACTGCCATACAATGCAAACAGCTGACAGGCTGAAATTTCAGTCTTGGATCTAAAAACGGAAAGTTGCCCAAATTTAGAAAACCGCGTCTCTTCAAATCCTCGTATAAGAGGTATCTCGCATATCTCAGAGACACCCTGTATTGGTGTTGTGTAAAATCAATTAAAACTACGGTTAAGTTGAGCAAAAAGCTGGTCCATATGCTGCACACACGTTTAAAGCCGTCGGTATTGGAACACGGAACGTTTTTTTGCCTCCTGGCTTAAATCAACTCCCCTACCCACCGTGCAGTATTCGAAATGTGTCTTGGGCGGTCCAGGCAATAACAAAAAAGAAACCTCACACACGCAGTCCAGAGGATGGGAAAAACATCACCCGCTTCCGTAGCATAACGCGCGAATGTGTGTGCGAATGTGTGAAGTGTTTTTGAGCGGGATTATATGGCGGGCTTGCGGGTGTGCGTGCCTGCATGGGGCCCGGACGATATCCGCACCCGCCAGCGTTTGAGGCGGGAGTTGCGGGTGCAAAGGGTAATACAGCAAGACACGGGCAAGGCATTTTCCGCGATTTTCGCCATTGCGCGTCCTTCGGCCGTTCATTTTCGTCGCCGGCACACACCGCGTTATCGTCATCACCATTCGCCCCTCTCCATCCCGTTCACTAATCCACCACCCTGCTTCGTACGGAAAGGAAGCAGCAACAGCAACAACAGCAACAAAAACACGAACGACAAAAAATGGAAATTCCCCTCCAGCCCACTTTCCACCCACTAACGGATGAGTGCGCTTATTTTTTGTTTCTTTCTCCTCTTCTTTGCAATTTCAAGAAGTGCACTGTTCCTTCTCGCTCTGGCGTACCATGTTTTCTCATTTCCCATCGTCTTTTTTATAGTACCATAGGAATGAGGGAGTAGCAACACTGCCAAGTACCATGAGAGTGAGTGGGATAGGGCGATTGCTTGAAACCCGCGCACACATCCATCATCAGCTGTTTTGAGCACGAAGCGAAGCGCATGAGTGCTGATCTCGATGATGTTTTTTTTTCTCTACTGCTTTGACTGCGCTACTCTATCTCTGTTACGCCACGATGTGAATGTTGCGCTTTCGGTCACTCCACAGTGACCGCAAATGGGGACGTTCTCTCGCAATAGAAGCGCTCTGGCGTAAACCATCTTCTCCGAGATTTGATTGTGCTCTTCTCCCTCTCAACGCTTCGAGATACCCGAACACAATTTCCGAACGAATGTCGTTGTTGAGAGATTACAGAATGTCGTAAAAATATTGGTAATTTTGTAGTAAAATTCAGTACACGTTAAAAATGTCTTTCTAAAACTAAAACTAGACAGAAAACGCCATTTGAATAGTCCACCGCCGCAGAAAGATAGCTAAACCAGCAACAAAAACTCGCTTCGTTGTCACTCGCTCTCTCGCTCTCACGCTCATTCTTTCTCTCTCACGCTCTCTCGCGCTTCTTTCGTACAATCGCTCGCTCGTACGTACGGGTCCGCTTGGCAGTGCGTTTCGGGCCGCTGCTCAGTTCTCACTGATCTCTGTAAGCGTGCAGAAGTGCGTGTAGTGAGTTTTTGCCGTGAAACAGTGAGCGACGTTACGCGGACGCTGCTAGGTCGCAATCGTAAAGTTAAACCTTGAGCGTGCAAAACGAACTGGTGAAAGCAAGTGTTGAGTTTCGAAACAAAGAGCAAACAGAAAAGTAAATATTTCCAAAACTCAGCCAACACTAGAATAACCTAGTCGAAAACAAAGCAGTCAAAGCTAAAGTAAGAGAATCGTTCCATCTGTAATCACTTCTTCGTGACGCTGCTTGATGCGTAATTATTGTGAGACAAAACAACACCATCATATCGTTCCGCAAGCAGCGCGCTGTAAATAGTGGTGCACAGAGAATTTTGTGGTTTGTGTAGTGTTTGGCCGTGACCAATAAATCGGGAAAAGCAGCAAACCCCCGCTACTGACGGCGTGTGTAATCGTGCGTTTCTAGAAGCAGCACAATTTTACCAGCTCTAAAAACCAGTAAACATCAACAGCAGCTTCGTTTCGAGAGGAAGAAAAATCGGATTAAAATAAATCCATTCCCCCTTCGAAACAAGGCTGGCTGGCTGGCGTGTGTTGTTGTCTTCGGCTTTTCTGTGCTGCCTGCACAACCAGAGTGCGTTAAGAGTGTGTGCAACAGAAATCTAAACCGCCGTGCCACCAAATCTGGAAGGGAAGTGTGTGCATGTATACATATATGTGTGTGTTTGTGTAATAAACCTTCACAGAATTTCACGCGTGGTACGAAAATTGTGTGCTGTGAAAATATAAAAGCGGCGACCATCTTTTCGCTGGGCTGTATTTTGTGCAAGTGAAAAGTCAGCCCACCCTCGCAGTTCGGAGTTTCGGGGTTTTCTCGTCCGTGGCCTATAGTGGTCAGAGTGAAAATCCTACCTAGAAAATCGACACATAAATCTTTCCGCTGCCCGGGATCGCCCAAGGCGCGTATACTGAGTTTTGATTCTTTCCGGATTGCCAGCTCTACTACTGCTTCCGTGTGCGACAAGATCACCGAAATTGCAAGTGAAGAGTGTGTGTGTGTGTAAGTGACGCATTAAAGGTGTGTGGTGGGCTTGAAAAGAGTGACGCTT
This sequence comes from Anopheles arabiensis, assembly GCF_016920715.1. Lineage (NCBI taxonomy): Eukaryota > Metazoa > Arthropoda > Insecta > Diptera > Culicidae > Anopheles > Anopheles arabiensis. The sequence continues at coordinate 42,626,635 of NC_053517.1, read as the reverse complement.
TACTCTGCGTTAGGCGCTCACCTTTAAAGCCTCCAGTGTCAAACGGGCGGAGGAGGCCTGCGTGTCTTGTGAAGTGTTTGCCGAATTTTCACGCGGCCAAGCAATGAGTGCAAGTGAACACATTTCCACTGCAAAAGGTAATATTCTTCTTCTACACTTCTCTCCAACCGCCTCGCGCTAAGAAAGGGCTCTGACAACAGGCAAACGGCAGCTGCCCCCTAAGAGCGGCAGCAAATCACATCGGTTCCGACCATTTCCTTCCTTACGCGACATTTTCATGTTCTTTCGACAAGTTGAAGAGAAATGATTGATAAATTGATTTTTCTCTCCGGACGGGGTTTCTGTGAGGACGGGAGCGCGGTATGATGGGACGAAAGCAGCGCTTCGTACAACGAAAGTTATTTGTGACGTAACGAGGAAGGGAAGAGTGGGCTTGGTGAAATGTATGTTATGTGTACGTGTGCGCTTGTGTGTTGCTGGTTGTTGCTGAACATTTTCCCTACGCTCGCCTGCTGCGACCAACATCAAAGTGTGTGGTTTCGATAGGCATGCCTCCAACAACAGCAACAACAACACTGCAACGCCTCCCGTTTAGACGCTGGCTCCCACGGAACTTGTGGGCGAGATTGTGTATGTGGGGCGGTGGTGGTGGTGGTGGTGGATGGGGGCCTTGATCAAAGTTTCCGCGCCGCGGACGGTATATCGCGCTCGTCATCGTGTTGCGGCGGCCACCAGCGCTGTTATCTCATCGAAAGGTCGGTTTTCTTCAATACCGCCGCGGTTTGGCAGCGTGCGTTCCGTGTGGCAGGGCGGGCGGCATGTTTCAGAATGCGTAGCCAAAAGAAACAAAAATCATCGAGCCGAAAACAAAACAATGTGTATCAGCAGCAGCAGCAGCAGCAGCCCTGCCGGAACGGAAGCGGGTGTTGCTGCTGGGTGGGGGTACACGGGGTGGTGTATGGTTTGAGGTTTTTTTTAGTTTGTTCATGCTTGTTTTTGCGATCCACCGACGACGACAGATGGACATTCGGAGGCCATGGTTTCGGTTATTGGAGAAACACAAAAAATAACACGGTCATACACACACACAGCCACACAGACACACAATCTGAGACCTCGGACTCAGCGAGGTCATCTTCATGGGTTATATTACGTTAGAGCCAGCTTGAATTTCAATTTGAAAAAAAAACCCACAGCTTTATACCACCGCTTCAGGGCGAATTCGCTGCAGGGTTTCGCATTGTTGTGGTGAAACGGCAGCCTATGCCTTTATGGATGATCATGATCACAGTGATCTCACCTGGGACGACTCTCATCTTTGACATCCCAACATCATCCCGTACTACGAGCGGCTGCATGTACGACACCAAACGAATCACATGGTGTGTGTGTATGCGTTGTCCTCTCTCGCGCGTTCACCTGAGATTTTCCGCCTCAAATGAGAGCAATAATCGCACCTGTGTGTTGTCTCATCGGCCACAGGCGGAAGACTTCCGTCGGCAACGCGCGTTGTGTGTGATTCGCGCTACCGGGTACATGGTGTGACGTCACGGCTCGCGGTGCACTCTCGTCGAGAGATTTGCGGTCGAGATTCGGCACCTGTGTGTGTGTGTGTGTATCAAAACAAACGAAAAACCCGAGGCCCGATGCTCATCTTAAACGGTTCTCGTGCGCGCTCCCCTTAAGGGGGGGGAGTGCGGCACAAATAATAACAATGATTTCGCGCTATACCTACCACCCTGCTGTGGGGGGTTGTGGAGCGTTGTAGGTTAGGGACAGGGAATTAAAAACCACCTGTTTGTTTTTCTATCTCTTCGCGTCGGACGCGCTTCGTAGGTGTGCGAGCTCGCCGTCTCTTGGTGATGCTGATGATGCTGTGAGCATCAAACAATCTTAGCTTTTTTGTATTTTCCCTGCCACGAGCAGCACGGTTGAAGTAGGGCAAAATTGTTTTATATTTTATGTCCACTTTTTCCCACCAGAAAAGCCTAATTTTTGCTGAATGCTTTTGATGCTCTGACCCCTGCTGTCTGACTGCAAAAAGAAAGTCAAATGATGGTGACGGAAGACGCACTCCAGCATTTGCTGTTGTACTTCTCTTCCAATGAAGGCAACATTTGGGTGCGGTTTTGGATGCTTTTTGCACCACCAATGTCCCTTGTTTTAGGCTCTGCTCTGATTGACTTAGACGTGCAACAGCAACAGAGCAGCCGAATGGTTATCGGAATTGTTTCTGTGCCGCTTTTCTTTACCGTTTGGTGTCTCGTCTTGCATTCAGCACACGCTGAAAGCTACGGTGTGATCTGCGTTTGATTTTGCGACCCCTTTTTTCCAATCGGGTCTCTCGCTGCTGTAATTGTACACCACGCTGCAATTACATTCCGGCGACGTTATCTCTCTCGTTGTGTTGACAACACTTTTGCCGATTTGTGTGTGCGTGTGTATGCGAGTGCGTGCATGTCCCCTTCCCGGTATGTTTTTGCTGCACGCATCGCCCTTCACCTGGGAGAAAAAGATGTATAATTTTAGCTTTCCGACTGCAGCGCTTCGCCTCTCACACCCTGTTCTTTTGATCTTGGAAGCAGATACGCGTTCCGGCTTTGGGACGCTTTATCGATGCATCGTTCGCCGATTGCACACACACGCATATGGTCGAGATATATTCGTCGCCGTCGTCGGCATGGCTGTGGCAGCATGAGATCAGATAGTTATGCTTTGAAATTTGAATTGTGCATGGGATGAAATTCATTAAGGGGAAATATTATACCTCCCAGTGTGGTTCGGGAATGTGTGGTGGTATCATATTAATAGGATTGCAAGTTTCGGACGGGATTTACCGATGGGACGTTTTGTTGGTTGTTTAATTGAAGTCATCCGAAAGCAAGCAATACGGAATTGTTGGAATATTGTTTGTATCTTCTGCTGAACATAAATTTAGCAAAGCATGTCTTTCAAATCCACATGACTTGAACGACTCTATGAAATGCAATTTGGGTCCTAGAGTGCCGCAAAGATGAGTTCGCACTCCGAGCCCTAATTTTCACTTGGACTTGTGCCAACTACATCCCTCAGCCAAAAGAAACCCTTGCCTACGATGATCCCAAGGTATCTTTGCATCCAAAAATCTCTAATTGACAGCTTAACATAACTTCGCGCTTGAAATGTCGATCGCCGCCGCCCGACCATTAGTTGATTCACACACATACGCACACACACACTGTGAGGCCAAGGAGGAGAGCGCAACCGGTAACGAGGTTGTCGAAAATCTACCTCCACCACAGTGCGGCTCTGCTTCTTCTGCTTCTTCTTCTTCTTCCCTTCAATCAATGTTCATTACGCTTTCGGGTCCGAAAACTCACCCTAGCGGTTTTTCCTCGCCGTTCGGTTTTCGGCAAACGAATTCTTCGGCTCCTCCTACCTCTCACCGTTGAACCCAAATCAATGATGCTGTGATTTTTTGCTTCCTTTCGTCTCAAATCCCCTTCTGCTAGACAGTGTGTCTGTGCCGGCCCGCGGGGGAAAAGCTGTGTTCCCATCGACCCAGAGAGAGGCACAGATCTACCGGCGCCTGTCACTTTAATATGCCCGTGATGAGCAGAGAAGGAAGCAGTGTGCTGGAGCAAACTTCTATTTTCTTCTCGACAATTTCTTGCCAACGAGCAATGCTGGGCGGGAAAAAAGGGTCCCCAATTTTGGATGATGGAAAACAGCTCGTTTCCATCCCAAGCATCTGCAAAGCCACCCCTGGAACCGGTACGGGAGAGACGCGCACGATGAAAATAACCACACCCAACCCACACCAACCCCCGGTCCAAGAGACTTCATACAAAATTGATCCCATTTCCTGCACCGTCCTGAACACCACTCGGACGCGCTGTGGCTGGCTGGGAGGGGAGGGGTAAACCAAACATGAAAGATTCCCGTTTGCCCCCGTATGGGCCACTTCACTGGAGAAACTATTTTTCCACCCGCCAGCAGGCGGCCATTCGCTCACACGCCGTATCCGTGTCTGTTGCAATCCGTCCGTGGCCAAAGCGAGAGGTGTGTGCATGTGTGTACACACACACACACACACACACACACACACACACACACACACACACACACACACACACACACACACACAGTCCACGCTGGTGGCGGCGCAGTGTTTACTTCATTTTGGAGGAAAATTTATCGCCAAATCGAATCCAAATACCGGAATCCATTTGCGCCAAATGTAGGTGTTAGCCGAACAGACGACGCAACTGGCCCGTGATGCAGAATTTATGCCTTTCCGCCGATATTTTCGGTCACCAGCCGCGAGAGCGAGACAGCGTGCAGCTTCCCGGGTGTGTGTGTGTGTGTGTGTAGGCCTTTGGGTTTTTGGCTAGCTGATCTCATCTCGATTCCATCCGTCCCGTCCGAAATTACGCTCCGTTAAGCTCGGTTGTGTCGGTGTGGCTGGCAGCTGCAGGAACCCGGGCTGAAACGGAGGGGAGAGGGTGTGCGAAAGGGTCGGCGCGAAAGCTATCCTAGCACTATTTGGCTGGACTGGCGACGAAGAGGAAGGCAGGAGCTGGAAGCTGTCCGGCCTGCTGCTGCGATCGGTCCCGATGCGTTGAGGCCGCCTCCCCCCGGAGCTCATGAATATTCGAGCAAATGGCAGGTTTGTGCGCTCCGGAAGATTGGGTGTGTGTGTGCCGTGCCGTACACCGTGGTGTGGAGGTGGTGATGGTGCAGGATCAGTTTCAGCTGATTTCGTACGTAAATCCCAACAGCCGGGGCACAAGAACCAAGAAAGAAAAACAACTCCTTTGCCCAACCTCTCCTCCCGGGAAAGGCAAAAGGAGGTCAAGGAACTGCGCTGAGGTGAAGCAACCCAGTAGCGCACTCCTCCCTCCCGTGTGTGTGTGGAGCGGGCTGGAAGCAGCGGTGGGGGAAAGCCTTAGAGAAATTGCATTCGGAGGCAAATGAGATTCTTTTTTATAGGTTTGTATACATTTCGGAAAAGTTAAATGGTGGTGTTGAGAGCAGAGAGAGAGAGAGTGAGAGAGAACTTGAGGGTGCGAGAAAGAAGGGCCGTATAAATACCGATGCTGTGTTAGTGTGTGTTGTCAGCTTTAAAGATTTTATCGATCAGCTCCGCTGCTTGTGGTCCGCTTGTGGGTCCTAAGACGTTGCTGAAGAAGCGGCTGCTGCCGCCCCAAGCTGAGGGGGAACTCCGGTGATTGATGGGGAAATTTGTATGGAAATGTGCAATGTCTTCTTGTTTTTTTGTTTTCGTCTTCACTGCCGATAGACGTGACTCTCCCAACTCGCTTGGAGTTCGTGTTCTAACCGGGCTGAGGTCGTAAATATGCATATTAAAGCCATGAGATTTGCTACCAAGTGAAGATAACGAAAGCTGTTTCAAGATTGTAAACTTCTGGTGTCTATGATTATGGGATAGCGACTCGGTTTTCAATGCTTCAAATGCCCCGTTTAAAGCTTGGGGTGCAGTGAACAGTGTTAGTTGCTTCCTTTTTTTTTTGTTGCTCTGCTTAAAAGCATACATGCTGAGCAAACAATCTCTCACAAATTTCCTGTCAGCCACGTTTAGAGGTGGTGTTTTAAAATTTAAACAATATCCCTTCGGTCGTCGGCACACACGGGTCGTCGGTCATGCTGTGCATATGATTATGTGTTATGTACATCTAGAGCTACCACCACGGCTCATTTCTCTCCGATGGTTTGGCCGACCGGCGGGGTACTTTGTGTCCCAAAATAAGTTTGATTACTTTTAAATGCTTCCTTGCCATTGTTTTATTTGGGGAAGGGACAAGATTTATGACAAAAGTGAAGATAAATTAAATTTCTTTTCCTTGAGGCAAGAAGTACCCCTAGAGCGCACAGAGCAGCAAAGCCAAACAACACCAAAAAGAAAAAAGCAAGAAGCAAAAACAAAAACGAAGCAACATAAGGAATAGTGCCCTCGTCTTCTGGTGTCTGTGTTGCCGTGGTGTTGTGCCCTTGCGATGGTTTGAGTGATGTATCTTTATTAGATTTCGGGAAGCTGATCCTGTCCCCGTGCCCGTGCCTGCGCGCTCGCTCTCTCCCGAGTCCATGGAAGTAATTTTTCGCGTGTCTTCCCCGAGAGTGGCCGGAACTTTCGGGTCCCGCCTGTGGACAAAGTGGCCCGAGTGGGGCGCGCTGAAGGCTGCCAGCCAAGTTTTATGCAGACGCGCTCACACAAACACGCACTGTCCACTTGTGTCTTCGAGTTCCAAGATTTCTCCGATAGGTTAATGCGATTGGGCGCGGGCCCGGACCATCCCTTGCCACCCTGCGTCCCGCCTGGTGCCGGTAATTCGTCGGTCGCGCCTTTTAATGCGTTTTTCTTCTTCGCTTTGGCGTTCGTGTCCAAAATTTCGCAAAGAAATGGCTCAAGTTTCCGAATTTGTCACTAAAATGGTTCGTCTCCTCCCTTTCCGTCGTCCCGGCTGTGTTGCATAGCATTTGAGCTTGCGAGGTTGCTGCAGCGGCTCACGGCTGGTTTGCGAAACTGGTTTGCAGCAATAAGCGTAAGCGGAACATCGTTTGCACACTTCCAACTTCAAAGTGCGCCTGAATGTGAAGTACGTGTATATCTATAGCAATTTGTACAATATTTGTAAACTACATCGACTGTGCCGTCGCAGCAGGGTGGTACGGATCCGGAAAATCGGATGGTTGTTTATCGATTAGTCTATATTTGTGTTGTGCGTCCGTCCTTTGAAAGACAGAGAGAGAGAGAGAGTGAGAGATGAACCCGAGGGTTGGTTTTTTGCTGTTTGGGCCATCATCATCCTTGGGCTATCCTTTCTGGGTTTCGGGCGTCTTCCACCTCCTTCGTACGGTGTCCTTTCGCTGGTTGGTTTGTGTGTTCTTCTTTGCACTTGAAGAGAATTCCCCCTACTCGCGCGCACTAGGACGATGGGCACACAGGTAAAAACGGTTCCTCTCCAGGTCCAGCGAAACGCTTCGATGGTGGAAATGTGCAAAGCAAAGCAAAACAAACTCATCACACGGCCCCGCTCTCCGAGGTCCCGGGGTGCTGTGGTGTGTGGTGCCCGATGGGAATGATGTGAAGCCGCGCGGCCAGCGAAGGTACACCGGGCATATTGGGAACTATGCTCTAAGAAATTGAGCGAAGGAAACGCAACATCAAGAAGAAGCTACGCTCGTAAAAGAAACCGGTTTCAAGGAATCAGCAACTTTTCTCAGAAAACCGTGGCAGTAGTAGTAGAGAGTAGGCTGGCAAGAAGAAATGTGATTAAAATCTCTTCTTATGTTTTGCTTACGTGTGTGTTGTTGGCCTAGCGAGAGAAGAGGGGGCCGAGCGGCGCGCATCCCATCACACACAGCCACCCATCAACATCGGGTCTCTCGCTCGCGCGCGCTTTGCCTGCGCTGCAACCATCTGCAACCGGGGAGGAACTGCCGTTCACCTTTTTTTCCCTTGCAACCCTGCAGTGCCTATGTGTGTGTGTGGAGGGAAAAGAAGGATGCCAAAAAGAAGGCTAAAGAAATGAGAACTAAACAAACGACGCGCCCGGGGAGGATGGAACGACAGAAGAGAGAGAGCGCTAGAGCCACGGGAACGGGAGAGGGCGAAAAAGTAAAAGAAAGCGCGGACAAAACAAGGATGGAAAAAATGTTAGAAAAACTCACATCTATACACATTTCCGAAAACGTCGCACTTGTGTTGTTTCAAGACTCATCCAGAGCGTGCCTCCAGGTCGCGTGGTGTGATGAAGGTGGTGCTGGCTGGCTGGCTGGCTGGTGGTGGTGGGTAAAATGAAATGATGGCGATTTTCCCTTTTTTTCTCTTCTGACCCCGCAGTTTGGCTTATTTACTTTCGATGACTTGCAATAATTCACCCCCCGGGCGAACACAACGGCGCAAACCGTGCTTTTGCACTCTAAGCTTCTCATCGTAGTTCTGTGCGTTTTTTTTTGTTTAATTTCATTTCATTATAAGCTTTTTCTTTCCTCTTCGTTCAACCAGCACCTTTCCAATCTTTTTAACCCTCACCCCTCGAGGAGCGGGAACTCCGTGGCGGATTTGTGGATTGTAAGGTACGGTTTCTTATGGGTTTTGCAGCGCCGCGTCATCCTGCGCCCCCGGGGAGTTCCCGGGTGAAAAGCGAGAGATGATCGTCGTGGCCACCGTGTCTGAAAGGAGCGCCCGATGGCGGGAGAGCAAAAGATCGTTTGGTCTTTGGTAAAGATGATTGTACTGTGGTGTGTGCGGACAAAATTACAACACCGAAATGTTGCACCGTCACCGTATTGCGGGTGTGTGTGTGTGTGTGTACAACCGGGCCCTGGCTGGCTGGCCCTGGCAAGTTGGTTAACTAATTGGATAACTTTGCAGGGGGTGTGCGTGTGTCCGTGCTGCTGCAAGGGAGATTGCGCGGGGTTTTGGTGTGAAAAATGCACTCCCCGAAAAAAAGAAATTATTGCAATCGCTATAATGTCGGCGGGGATAAAAACTCGCCGTCTCCTTGATGGCACTAGTTAGTGAACATTAGCCACACAGTCAGTCTGTCCGTTCGTTTTCTTTTTTATTATTTTGCTTTCGGGAGAAGCACGAATTAAACGCAGTCCTATGGTATAGTTTTAAGTGTTAATTATAAATCAAAGAAGATGTATAGCTGCTAGCAGGGACGGTCGTGCTCGAGCGCGGGAATTAAAACAGTAGAATTATAGAAAGAATGTCCGCCCTTGTGCCTTTTGCTTTTTTTTTGGTGTGAAAATTATCTATAAATAAATGTCCTCAATACGAAGCATTACGTTGTAGCTTTGGCAGAAACAGAAAAAGACAAAAATATCTAAGCAATGATTCACCAACCGTGGCTGAATATTGAAATCAAAGTTTTAATGAAAAATATTCACCCTCTCTCTCGGTGTACGCTCCCCAAAATTCAACACCTTCTGTCTGCCGCTTATCACCCAGCGTGACAGCATGACGGCATTCTTCGTCTTTCCCATTTTCTTCACGGTTCAGGACGACCGAGCACAAGCGAAAGGGTCAGCTTTAGATAAGCTGGAATATTACACACTTTCTTCGTTCCTCTTTGCCTCTACGACGCTTCTCAACTGTCATCGTTTGAGCTGCGCGTAGCAATTTACATTCTGTTTCTGGGGAATTGATTTCCATACTCTGCATTTGCCTCTGTGTTTTTTTTTTTGTTTCTTCCATTCTGCAACCCAAGGAAATGGATTTTCTCAAGCACAGCTGTGGATTCTTTTTTATTTCGGGCTTTATTTTCCCTTTTGTTTCCACACGCATCGCAAATGCAAGCAGGCAACAAACAGTGATGAAGGGAAAGCAATTTTCCTAACAACTCTCATTGATTCGTTTGAAATGGGTAAAGTGTTGTGCTGTGCTGGCCTTACAATAATGCATTGTGTGCTGTGTGTGAGAGTGTGGTTAAGCAGTGCTATTTGTGCAGAAAGAAAAAAACACATTCAAATAATAGCCGCTTCAGAGAAGAGTTGGCTCGCGCGCGCGCTCTGTGAATTGTGTAATTTTGGTTAAATGGGATTTGTGAATAGTTCCATCAATAAATGATTAGCTCTTTATTGAAGATAGAACACATTTGTATGTGCCCGCGTGTGTGTGTGCCTGTGTGGGTACGTGGGCCCAGAACGCATTTTGGGGTGTAATCCGTTTGGGCTTAAACATACGCATTAAATAATGTTCCGGCGAAGGCATTCCATTAATCACAAGCGGTGAGCCAAATGATGAGAATAACCGTCATTAGGCGGGCGCTAGTGTGTTGCGTCTTGGGCGTGTGTGTATGTGCCTCCAGGCAAACACATCTGCACCTCCACGACCCGCCTCCTCCCCCCCAAAGACATTTACACAACATTACCGCCGCATTGTTGTGTAAAGCCCCGGTGCGTCTATAAAGATGCTTTAATTGGTCATCTGAAGCTAGATATGTCTCGCGCACAGAGCAAGCGACACAAACGACATTTTAATCGATTATTATGCGCACTCAAACGTATAGCCGATGGTACGGCACGCCTTAGCTGTAGCTGTACATCGCACCGATGCGACTCACCATTGCAACATACAACGCGAGCGCCGCGCGCGTATGTGATGTGTGTAGTCTAGGTCTCTGTCGCTGTTTGCGTTCACGCAACCCATCCCAACCCTCGCCCTCCACATCCCCGACCACGACCCGGAGGGTTCCGTCCGTTGATCGATAACGTACCCTGTCTCTCTCTCTCTCTTTCTCACTCGCTCCCTGACCCGAACCTGTGTCGCACCGAGGGTAGAATGAAAGAGAGAAATAATGAGGGTCGACCCAAAAGGGAGGACGTCGAGTACACGGTTTTTTTTTTTCGTTTGTTCCATGGAGCGGGGCTCTCCCGAAGTGGTGCGCTGTCAGTCAGCAGGAGGCCCGACGGCCACAACAACCGCGCGAACCTGGGACCGGAGGGGGCGCGGGCGCGCGCGCGGCAAGGCTGATTGCGTGGAATGCCGCGCCGCGCTGGGTGTGTGTAATCAGTAAGCCAAATAGATGCACACACACACACACACGCAGAAACTGCTCGTCGTTGCATACATACTCACTCTCTTTCTCCCTATCTGCCGTTCTTGTCGGGGGCCTTATTTGACTTTCAAAAACTTGACAAACACCCACCCAACACCACCACCACCACCCATCTGGCCTCATTGTATGCGCCACCCTGCCAGGGGTGGAAGAGGCGAGAAGTGTTAGCCCGTCATCATCGTCGTCGTTGTCGTCGTCGTTGTTGGACGCAAACCTGTTCCACACTGCCAAACTGTTCCGGCGTGTTCGGAGTGTCTGTGCTGTGTGGCGAGAGCAAAGTGTGGCGAATTTGGGCGCTGGAAAAGAACTGACTCTCAGGCAGCAGCTCCCTCCCGCGGGGTCAGTGTTCAGTGGCAGTATCCCTTGACCGAATTTCTGCGCCAAAAACTCCCCCGTCCCACAGAAACGTTTGTGACCTAACGTAACGCATTCAGGTTTTGGGAAGAAGTTCAAACGGATGGTGTGTGGTGGTGCTGGCCTGGCTCCGCAGGATCAAAGTGGTGCTCTCTGAGTGCTGCAAAACACTGGGAATAGTAGTACCCGAAGGGTTGCCACATTTGTGGTTAAAGTTTGCTGCTTCTCTTGGGAATTGTTGGCCCGAAATAGACACATGCAAGACACGAGGCGTTCCTCTTCCGAGCAAAGTATTTGCTTCGTGTGTAAGTCAGCAGTAACACTCATTTACAATGCGAAACATTAATAAGTACGCTCTGCCCTGTGATAGAAAGACAAATGCTGCAAACTAGGCAAGGGAAAGCGTCGCCGACACACTCACAAACATGCGTTTGTTATGCTGTCTTTCGGTGGAAGATTTGCCGTCGGCATTTGTTTTCTATCAACTTTGCGAGCATTTTGCGCATCGAGCGCGGGTTTGTTGCGCATCAACAAAAACTCACGTGTATCTTGGACTTGGTGGGGAGTATTTTGTTTATGATTTGTGTAGTACTCTTTACGTACACGCGTGTGTGCAGCTGATAACACGGTAAACACAATCAACACAGCCAAAGTCCTTGTAAAGCGATTGAAATCCTTCCCTGTGCGTTTGCTCTCTGGCTTGTGTTTTCCCCCTTTGGTGGATTCAATTGATTCCATTCAATCGGTATGCTTCATGGTGCGAGCCCCGGCTACGCAAAGAAATATGGCGGGATAAGGGTGTGTGTGCAAGAAAAAATAAAACTCCCAAACTCCAATCCATCACCTGCACAATGACACCCGTAATCCCATCGCTGCTGTAACCATTCGCCTGTGAGAGCCTGTGGCAGAACCTCTGAAGTAGATGCACACACAGATTCGAGTTCCCTCGAATGGGGCCAATTTCACTCGCCTGGTGCGTCTACAGGACCAGCCACCGGCAAGGGGAAATTATGGAAAGCTCGTCGCCGCGGAGGATGCGATTATGCGATTCCTTGTGGGATAAAAATTTGTCTTGCACACACAAACACACACACCCTTGTGTGTTGTGTGGGAGAGTGTGCCTCCCTAGTTTTGAGGTTCTACCTTTTTTTGTTTGTTTGTTTGTTGACGCAAACGGTGAAAATCCTTATTGATTGCCATCTTTGTCCGAGGCATTTGTCGGATAAGCGTTGCAGCTCAGGCACAGGTTGTACTAACGTTCTAACGACTAATGTAACAATGCGATTTCTTCCTGGCCCCTGCAAACGTGATAAGGATGCAACATTCCAGCAATGGCGGAGAAAGATGATTAGTGTGTGCGTATCAGAAGACAAATTTCTTTTCCTATTTGCTTTTTTTCGTATGGTGAGCCTTCTCTGCCCCGTCGTCGTTGCCGGTTCGTTATCGGACGCGCTGCGAAAGCTCAAAACAAATACTTATCATCTTTTTTTTTCTTTTAAATCCCGATAAACATCTGCGGCACTGTTGCTGTTCAGCTGCTGCTTCTGCGTCAAGCTGATAAGATTAGGGCCTAAGGTTGCTGAGACTCAGCAGCGAGTCAAACTCTTGTTCCTTTCTTTGTTCAAACTATACATGTGAGTTTAGACTATCCGTCTCACAAACTCGGTGTTCGTTATATTCTCTAAACCGTGCATACTTGTAGCTTTGCCGAGCGCGTTTCCATGCACCCAGAACACGGTGGAGTACAAAACTGTGAAAACATTTATTTGACATCGGACCGTTCCAAATTATCCATGACAGTTATTGGAGCATTCAAGAGACGTCCTCCCCGCAGAGAGTGTGTGTCGTGTTGGTGCAATTCACACCACGCGGTACCGTGCCACTTTAAAAGCCATTCATTAAACCATTAGCTTAAACTCCAACACTCCTTGAGGGAAGAGGAGCATGTACTCTCCTGGTAAAAAGGGGGTGATCGGGAACAAGATCGGGGTGCAAAAACCACGAAGAAAACAAAACCACCGGACCAGGAGGCGAACTTTGACCACGACGTTCCACGTCTTCTGCTCTCTGACCAACACGACCGGCACCTTTCTGGACAAGGTCTTTCTTGCCTGCCCGGCCAGCGCCGTCGATGTTGCGGGTGGTAAAAGCAATTAATGGGCTGCTAGCTGAAAAATGACCTTCGCGCCACATGCAGAGAGCACCCTCGAGCTCGTGCGAGAGAAAGAGAGGGGGCGAATCGATGCATCATCCGCCCAGGAAGAGCCAAAGCGTGTACCAGCAGCAGCATAATAATGTTCCAAAGGGATATTAATTTACTGCCCTGCAAAAACGGGGTCAGCAAAATTGGCCCGGGATCGGCGGGGGTAGCGTTCAAGTCTTCCTTTCGGGCTAGACAACTAGACTGGGCAGCAGCGCGCGCCTGCCTGCCTGCCTGGAATACACACACTCACACAAACACCAAATATACAGAATGGGTTTCGAAGGCTGCATGATGTGTTTTGGGTTTGTTTAGCCCTCAGCGGAAACCCGTTTCCCGCCGAAGCCATATGCTTTTCCCAACGCCCTCTCCCCCTTCGATCGGTGACTCATCGGACCGGTAGCGACGGTGTGATGCAGTAAAGGCGCCGCACACCGCAGCATATGCACATCACACACACACACATCGTTTGCATCTGTGTGCCCGTTGCGCCTTTCGGTGGCTTTTTTTTAATGGAAAACTTGTAGGTGCGCCACCAACTGAACTTGTTCCGGATCATTGAGCGGGGCGATGAGAAAATTTTGCAACGGAACGGCAACATGTGGAAAAGGATATTGGAGTTCCCAGGAGCTAAGGGCTGTTTAGCGTCTGTTTAACGTTTAACGACGCGCTCTGTGCGCTGATGTACACTTACAGCTATAGAACGGCCGTACGAAAATGCTCTGTCGCCATTGCTCCGGGAAGAAAGTGAAACGAATCGCACTGTGGGGAAGAATCGCCTGCAGTATCTAACGCTCAATCTTGGCAAGCCCAATCTTGCTGCCGCAATCTGGGGGCGAGATTAGTCTGGCTGTGGCGAGTGTTGCTTGGTGTGCTCTTTGTTTCTCTGGTGCAGATTGCACTGTATTATTATTGGAACGTAAAATTTAATGCAAATAATGTTAATAACAATAATAAGAGTCACGTTAATAATGATAATAATAGCCGTCGGAGTGCCCGCATTTTAAAAGGGGGTGCTTAGTAATATGAGAGAACTCAACCAGCCTCCATGTGTATGATGTTTTGTGTGTGTGTGTGTACGTGCATGTGTGTGTGTGTGTGTGTCTTCGATTGGTACGACGGTGGTGTATGTGCGGGACACAGGGACAAGGGAAGAGCCTTAAGCGCGCAGCATACGGGTCCAAACACACATGCACACAGCGGGTGAAGGGCGTCGTTCTCTGTGCATCGTCGGAACAAATCCTTCCACACACACACCCAGACACAGACACGCACATACCAGGAAAAGAAAAGACCCGTCCATCCCGTGTGCTGTGAGCGTGTGTGTGCGTTCGCAACTATAATAGAATGGCAATGTCGCGTCGTAAACATGCTTTCGGGTTGCGAACGTTTCCTTCCTCCGCTAAGAAACTGTGCTTGCCGCGTGCAAGGATGCATCCGTCTTACCTTAGAAGGGCAGAGGGGACGCTTGGGAAAGAGCAGGAGAGAGAGAGCGGGAGGCAGGGTAAACTACATTTTTATTCTTTCGTGTTTGGCGCGGATCACGTTGCGCGCCGCTCCGCAGCAGGGGAGCTCGATGCTTATCGAAGGACTGCCATCGATTCAGGTTTCGCCAGCAGATTTTTTTTATTTTCATTCTCCACAATCCACTCGTGATCTTCAACAACGATCCGGTGCGATTGTAAAAGCGGGCAGAATGTACCCCTATTCCCTGCCACAACCCTGCCACCGTCCCCTCCCACAAGGGGGAATGGGTTTGATCGCGGTACTTTGGCGCGCTTCGATTGTGTTCTCGTCCTCTGTGGTGTGTGCATTTATTTTTACACGACCACATGGCACGGCCGCGGCAGCACTAGAAGGTCAATAATGTTGCGCGCTCAGTCGAGAGTAGTTGGCGTTCGGGACTTGGGCCTTCCGCCGCTGCTGACGAGCGTGGGAAACCGACGGCGGCGGCGACGGCGGCAGCAGCAAGGAAAAAGCGAGATAATGAGTGATAACAGAAATGAGATCGAAATTGGTGTGTTCGGCTTAATAAGCGAAACGATATTGGAATTGGTTCGGTGCTACCGTTGGTTCGGCTGCGACTGTAGCGTGAACCATCCCTCATGTAGCTTATATACACTCTCATGTATACGCAGCGCAGGAAACACTTCCTCCGAGCCGTTAATGCGCTTCACAGTTTTCGTACGCATGTGCTTTAAATCGTAAACATCCGATTCCCGTTTTCCACACCAGAGCCCGTGTTAGTGGCTGGTATTTTTTTCTAATTTTACACTACACGCCCGCCGCCCACATTCAAACACTTTTGGATTTTCGGGGTGTTGAACGTATAATCACAGCTCGCTCTCTTCACACTTGGTGATGATTTTTTTGTAATGTTATTTTGGAATTATTTAATTTGGAGTTATTTGGAACTGTGCCGGATAAAACTGTGAAACTTATTTTGTAGCGCCGGATAAGTAAGTAAGTAAGTATTTTGAAACTCGTCGTACACACACACAGTGTGCACATCCCTTGGTGTGTGGGAGTTTGTTGTACCCCGCTCGTTGCACAATCGGCTCGAAATTGAGGTGTACTGCCAAGTGATGCTAACCACTAGAGCGGAGCCCGCCATTCCAGCAGTATTCATCCGTAGTAGAACAGTCGCGCGTCCATGTTTGAAAAGTGCGTTTGCTTCAGACAGGCTGAGCGTTTATTTTTCTCTGTTTTGGTTTTGCTCTGTTCTTGGTTTAGTTAGAGCCTGCCTCACTCGCCGCCAGCAATTTCCGCAAACACAACTTCCAACGGCCCGGGTCGGTGCGCGCGCTCTCCCAGCCAGGAACCGATCGATACATGTCATTGAAGCAGGAGATGGAGAAGAAATAGATGCCATTGATCCCTTCTAAAACACGCCATTTTCATCAAAGAGCAAAAGCGCACACCAACCAAAAAAACAAAAAAAAGGCATCCTCCAAGTTTGGAATCTTATCCACCGGACGTGACAGCAAGAGGGCACTTCGACTTCAGCTTCACAAGTGTTCAGTGTGTGCGTGTGTGTGTCGGTGCTCTCGCGTGCGCACACTGCAAGGCTCTTGAAGGTTTTTGCCTCCCCTCCCCCTCCCCCAAACATACCATTCCGTTATTTCCATCATCCCTCGTTCCCATCATTCCGGGCACATAAAGCGGGACGAAATATATAGCAGTCATTAGAGAGTGGCTCTCTCCCTCTCTCTCTGCCGTGCTTTTGCTTCCTCCGGCCCGGAGGGCGAAAGAGGCGAAATTTTCCTTTCGATCGAATTTTCTATTATCTCCTCCCCTAGGGGGGTGCTTTTGTCGTGTCCCGCGCTTCCAACGCGCAGCCAACCCGCGTCACACACCCCCCAGCAGCAGCGCAAGTGTACACACAAATTCAACATGCAGCGCGCTCGCCTGGTCGCAATGCTGCTGGTACATTAAAGCTGGCACAAGGAATTACGTCCACCACCGTGCAGCACCCAGCAGCAGTACCAGCAGCAACTTTAATGGAACCATGTTTGCTCCCAGGCGCGCCTGCATTCTCCGGGCCGGGGACGGGTGGAAGTATTTTTCCGGGACTTTTCTCGGCCGGAGGAGTAGCTCTTCTCGCGCAATATTACGCTCTAATCCCATTACTCGTCGTCCCTGGGCCCAGTGGGGGCCAAGCTTTTCCAAACATTTGCAGAACTCTGCCGCCGCCGCCGCCGCCCAGGCTTAAAGGAACTCTTGTGCCGATGAAATGAGTGAGTCAGAAAAACTATCGGCGACCCGGCGATACTTGGATGACGCTTTCGGGGTTTCAAAATTTTGCAGTCTGCAAAAGCGGGGCCCGGCGGCGGCTTGCAATGGTGTTGGAAGGCGTGAATTGCAGCCATTTATCTTGCTTTTTGTGTGCCGCGCCTGGTCCAGACCCACCAGGCCGTGTGTCATCCGCACGGTGGAATTAGATCGTCCGTGGGGGTGACGCGAGACAAATGTGTGCGCCGCAGAGCCCCCTCCTGCGTACACTTGCGCCCCGTAAACGATTGTGCAGAAGGATGCGTGGGTAAATTGTACTTAACGCGCTCGGCGCTATTTCCTACTAGCCCTTTTTGCGCATCGCCTGTGGTTGTGTGTGTGCGTCACTGAGCTGCATTTGCAAATTCACACGCACGGCGTGTGTGTGTCACTGTAAGCGCAAATGTGCGCGCGCATGTGCATTGCGCGATGAATAATAGAAACAATTTGCATCGTTAATTCACGCGTCCTCCACAGCATGGTGGCGGCTGGCCTCGCGCAACCGCCGTCACGGGAATGTGACTTTCTTGTGGCTGTGTGCTGCGCTTAAGCCAAGCTCAAATCCACTCCATTGTCGTTAACTGGGATTGCATTGCCGCGGGTCGTCAGATCAGCAGTGGCAGCGGCAACAGCAGCACAGCATCAAGGTCCCCACCAGTCAGGCAGGGGGGGGAATGTGTCAAAAATGACATCGACTTGCCCAGTGTCACACTTTCGCTGGCCCTGCTGGGCTTGTCGTCGACCCGGGCCCCGAGGGGTTTTGATTTATGTAACATGCCAGCAGCTGACAATCAACCAGTTGACCTCACCTCCCCCATTTTCACCCATTCTCTCGGGCCAAACGGATTGTCTTTTGAGCGGCAGCACTTGCAGAATTTATTCGTTCAATGAAGTTAAAGCGTCGTTTTATTGTCTTTGCTCATTACCGTGAGTCGTGTTATACACGGGGCAGTGATTGGAAGGGGCTGGCGAAGGAGGAGTGCACCGACGCATTAGGTCACCTTGTTTGGAAGAACCGCCCATAAGCCTGCCCCGATGCATCGTACAAAGAGTATAAATATTTGCATTCAATTGGAAATGAGTGTTTAAACGAGCCGGGCTGTTTGCAATTCCCAGTATTTGCATGTCCAGTATTGGCGGGATTCATGGGGGACTGGTTTTTTTTAATGAACGGAATATTTGCACGCTTTCGTAACGTAATAATTAATCATTGTAAAGCAGAGTTGACGTAGCATGCGCTTTGATGTGTGGTGGGTTTGGGTCGAACATTACAGCCTGGAACTAAAACGACGACCTACAGAAATCTACAAAACAAAAACCTCAATTTTCTACCGATGTGTGTCATTGCTGCCGCCGTTTGCTCAGAGCAGTCCTTCCCTTCCGGAGGTGCAAAGCATAGCTTCAGCTCACTTTAAGCATTATTGATTTATTGTATGCTATCTTTCTATCTCTCTTCGAATTGTGCTCCCGTGCACCGAACGCAGACATCTCCAGGTGACCTGAGAAGCAGAAAAAGAACGTGCTGCAAACTTGAACATCGCCACAAAAGGGTCCGACGGAATATGGTCATCGTGCTCGAAGCATAAATCAGCACACAGACACACACACTCACACATACAACCGTTTTTTCCTCCGTGACAGTGAAATTGAATCGAAAGAATTAGTTACAGTCAAACACGGTGCGAAATGCTGTGAACCCGGGCGAGAATATTTATTGGCCAATTCGCATTCGACAAGCGGAAATTGCATTGTGAGAACGCGGGCTTTCCCAAGCACCACCAGAGCGAAGCCGTCCTCTCTCCGGGTCGATGGATGATTGCATCTTTTAAGTGATTTAATTGTGATTAGAATCTAGCAAAGTGTGCGGTGATTAAAGTGCAAAAAGGCTTCGGTGGTGCATATTGATAAATGGTACAGAGAGCAGCAGCACGTACAGTCGGATGCGCTGGCCCCAGCTGCCAGTGAGCGAAAAGTGAAAATACCGGTGTGTGAAAATTGTTTGCAGACGTGTCCATATCGGTGTGCGTGTATGTGCGTTGGTTCGTTTTGTGAAACCGGTCAAGCGTACGCGGGTGCTGGTGTGAGTCAAAGGCAGAGTGTGGAATCGAAAAGGTGTAGAAGAAGAGAAAAAAACAGCCAGGACAGTGATTTGTCCGTAACGTCACACCCCGGTGGAAAGGGCGGAAAAATCAAATTTAAAAAATTGATCCTCCCAAAACCGAGGAGCGAGCCGAGCGAGAACCGTTCGTGTGGAAGAGAGTGATTTGCTGCAGTCACTTCCGCCAGCTGTACGCCCGGGCGGCAATCGATATATTGCGCCCGGAGTGTGTTACCTCGGTGCGACTTTTGCGTCGTAAATTCAGCTTCGACCGGAGAAAGCACCAGCTTTCGAACGATCGAAATCGTTCCGTGCACCGGAACACAGATTTTCCTGCCTGACTCCGATACCAAGACAAGACAGTTTCGCTCTCAGCATGAACGGATACATTCGAGGCCAGGAGGCGTCCTTTAAGCATCTTTCTTTCGCAACCGGTAAGAATCGTAGCTGCTACGGAGTTCTGGCGTTTCCACTTTGTTCTTTGGGGAAGTTTGCAATATTTTATTAGATTTCACCAAGTCGGCGTTTGCCCGAGCCGTGTCTCTCTCACCCTTGTCGATTCCCATGATCTTTCCTGAACTTTGCAATCAACTTTCAATCCTATCGATTTCTCTGCGCCGGCTAAGTTGCTTTCGACTTTTGGGTGGAATTGTTTTTCTTTCCGCTGCCTGCTGACCGGTTATCACGGTGCACCGGCGGCAGCAAACAAACTTCACGGACTCCTCCACAGACTGCTGCTGGAGCGGAATCGGAATCGGGTACAGGAGCTTAGATGCATCTACCAATCGGCAACAAAATCTCTGCGCTTCTTGGATACTAGAGTGGCTTTCCAGCGATGGAAAGCCACACGAATCGTACGAAACACATATCGGACTTCCAAGCCAACTGAAGGAAGATGTTTTTCGATTTCCGCACGAATACTCCATTCTCAGGTTTGAATTCAATTTCCTTTCTCCCAGTGGCTTGACTTTTCGTGGAGTCTTCCCTGGAACGGTTGCGATATTTTCAACACACACTCTCTCTGTCTCTCTTTGTCTCTTTCTATCTGTATTTCTTATGCACTGTATGATGGTCCCTTTTTTACTGCCGCAACGGTCCTACCGGTTGTTTGGGTTTTATTTCACCTTGAGCTACTGAAATACCATTTTCCACCCCAGACAAAGGAGAGAGGAGCATCATTTGCAATCAATTGACGGGACGACATAATCCTTTTCCTGAGTGTGCTCTCTCCAGCCTGGCGTATGACCGGTTCCGGCTATTTGCATGGATGCCATGCTCTGCAGGAAGACAGTGAAAAACAGGACCTTCATTCCTTTCCCCACAGTCCTGCTCCCCCGCGTGCACACACAGACACACACACACAGTACAAAGGAGCTTCAATTCTTCGATCATCTTCATTCAACCTTCGGTGTCCCGAGGCAAATAAAACACCTTCTTCTCTTGCAATAAAGAAAAAGGGAGTCGTTACGCTTTTGTTGTCCAGATGGTCCTCCCCATCTGCAGGCCTGGCTGGTTGGAAAAGATGACGGTCCCGAGGAGGAGGCGCCCTTTTGAACGACGTGACAATTGAGCAATCTTTTTCCAAGAAACCTTCCGAGGTAGAAGAGAATCAGCACAGCGTGGAAAGCTTCTCTTCCGGAGAGATTCTCGGAGATTGCCCTGTGCTGTGCGCGTCCGGGCTTAGAGTTTTTAGCCCAGCATTAGGACTATACTTCCGATGCTGTGTGCGATTGTGTGAGGGCAGCAGCTTCCCACCGATCGGTCGCTTTTACGGAGAGCAAAACAAACCGCAAATATATAACAACACCGATTACCTGAACGAATCCCCAACAGCATCACCACCGGGTCGAATAATCCGTTTGCCGTTGATGTGGACTATTGAATTTTGTGACCCATGTCGATCGGTACCCTCGCTCGGCGGCGTCTGCTAATGTTTATGGTCGGGATGGGAGTTCCCACCTCTCCTACTTCCCCCTTCCTGCCCTTGCCGTTTGAAATGCTGCTCGTTTGCTTAATAGGATTTTAGCCAGGTCTATAATTGATCAATTTTACTCCGCACTGTCTGTGATTATCAGCTTCTGATGCTAGACCACAAATTATGCTTTTTGCCACCAGAAAGCGAAACGGGGATGTCATTTTTAGCAGCCCTGTACCAAAAATTAAACACACAGCTCGCGCGTTGATTCTCCCGCTATCCGGGTGGGTAGGAGGTTCGCTTAGGTTTTCGTGAAAACCACCATTTAGGAGAGCCCCCAGATCTTCCAGATGGGGGCTTCCAGAAGTCGTCCATCTGGTCGAATAATAGTGCCCAACAGGCGGCCATCGCGACTCCGTTTCGGCGGCGAGTCAATTTTGGACTTTTGCCCGTTAATTTGAAACTCGTTCCGTTTCATTATCTCTCCGTCCGTAGACAGTTGCAGAAAATTGGACAGATGTTCACTTTGGCAAAGTTTTTGCCAGCAAGTCAAACGGTGGCAAGCGCGCGCGGGACCCATTACACCAGAAGATTGGGAGAGAAAAAGAGTTTCATCACATTATGATTTCGACTTCGATATTTAAGAGACCAGTGCATGATTATTGCGCCGGGCACTCTGGGGCATTTGAATTTACATACTCCAAACCGCGGGATATTGTCTCGTTATGGAATGGACACTGTGGAATCGTGTAATCATTGATAATCGATAAAAGAGTGTATATGTGTGTGTGTGAGTGTGCGTAAGCAAATTTAACTTGCACTATCGCTGCTGATGCGCGCAAATTGTTTGCTTCTCGCGTTTCTCTAACCACCGAAACACGTCCCCAAAGCCGAAACACACACACACACAACAACAGCGCCAAATGTAAAATGTTCGTTTTACACTGCGTGCATGTGTGGTAGATTTCGTGGAAGCACTGAGTGTGTTGCGTTGCGTGTTGGAATTTTTATAGACATTAGAGAAACTTGTTTTGTTTTTGACATTTAGCGTTAAAATATGGCGCGCGATGGTGTGTGCGGTTTTCGCCTTGGCAAGGATAGAAAAGACAAAATAAAATAATGACCCGCTATAAACTTAAGAAGCTTTTGTTTAGTCTACCGGGTTTCCGCAAATCAAGATTTTTCATTAGTGGAGTGTGTGTGTGTGTGTTTGAGAGAGTTCGAGAGGAAGGCTAGAGATTGAAGCTTTTGTATTTTGACGACTCGTCGTCGAAAGTCGAAAGAACTGTTTTATGAAGCGAAACAGTACGCGCGGCTCCCCGTGTCATCGTGTCGGCTGTCCGAAGCGGATAAGAATCTATTGCCGAGCTCTCGGGCCTTCGAATGAATAATGCAACTGCTTGAATTTTCCTCCCTCCCCCCGCAAGCCCAACTATTCACATGTTTGTGTGAGTGCCTACTGATAATGGCTTGGAAGAATTTATGTTTATTTCTGTTCTTTGGACGCATTGAATATTCTACGACCGTAATTGATGTGCCTGCTTTTCGCTTCAATCACTTCCCTTGCTGTCCGTCACTCCCCTCCCTCACACACACACATACGCCTTGCCTCGCTTGCTAAGTCACCATCAAATCCCCCCGCTTTCCCGGGAGGTTCGATCACTTCAATGCAATCTAATAGCGATTTAAGCATCACTCTCCGCCATAAAACCATAATCAGTATTACAAAATCAACTTATCTTGCTGGCTGGCCCCGGCTGTATGGGAAGCCGGGCTCTACTCCAAAGGGAAGGGAAAATGAGAAGCAGCAGCGTTAGGGCAAGCAGCAACAACAACAAAAAAAAACTATGTCGAGTCATTCGTTCCTTCGGAATTCACACCGAGGCAGCGCTACGCCGTTGTTGTTGGTTCGGCCGCGCGGAAACCGCCCGACTCAGCACACGCGAGAAGGCAGCAGCAGCTAGCAGGACCGACGCGAGAGTGGACGACGAAATGCGTATACATAAAAAAAACATAACAAAATAAAATTGCTAGGCAACCGTGGCTCGAATTTCGAGAGGTTAACTTTTTATTGCCTCCCGCATGGGATACCCGGCACCACCGGTTGGGGGTAACCCGTGTACTACCCTCCCCACCCACGGTCCACCGTTGGCCGCCCGTTCCTTTCGCGTCGCTTCTTTGCTCGCTCGACAAGAAGGGTAACCCCTTTCGGAACCTGTTTTCTGCTGCTGGTACTGTTGTTTTTTTTTTTTATAGGGATGTAGAACGGAGGGAGGAGAGAGAGGGTTGCTTATGCTGTGCATCCATCGTCGTAATGTTGATTTCGTTCTCTTCTTATTCGGATGATTTTTTTTTCTTCTTCAACCTCCTCCTGTCTTGGTGTTCTTCTCCTTTTCTCGCTCGCTCTCCATCCACGCGAAGACCGATGCGTTCCGTCTCTTGCCGGGGCGCTTAAACTCTTTCCCGGGGCGCGTGTTTGCCTGAGACACAGCATCGCGAGCACATGGCCAAAGGGTGGAAATGGGGAGATGAAGGTTTGCTGTTTTTTTTTCTTGTTGTCTTCTCCTCCTTTACTTCCACGAAAGCCCGCGTGCTGCCTTGGAACGATGCTAGTAGCGGATCGAGTTGTTGCTGCTGCTGCTGATGCTGCTGGGTGTCTTCTACTTTTGGTCGCGAACCATTCCCCCCCAGCGTGTTTGAAGGATGATGTAGCTAGAGACAGCGCTCCACAATGGAAAAGCGGGCATAGGTATGCGGTTAGTAAATGCCATTTTGTATGTCTGTTTGACGCTATTTAGTCACAAAAGTTGTCGGCGAAAGATCGCAGAAACATTTTTAATTTTGCTCCCCTTTTTTTGGTGGAAAAGTTTTAAAAGAAATCCACCCCATAAAGAGTAAAAGAAATCATTGAACGTAAGCATCGCCACACAATTCCTAGAGAAATTACCAGCGCAAAACTTATTTCCCCCCAAACAGAGTGTGCTCTTGTGCCCGTTTTGGCCTTCGGTGGCTTTCGGGGTCCGATTCGTAGTTACATTTAAAACACTTTGTAAGAAAGGGATTTATGGTCAGCGAGAGGAGTTGGTGACGGTTGGTCGGATTGTTGGCTCTGTAGGAGCACCGGCACTTGGACATGGAAAGTTTTCGAGCACTTGACCGAGAGCCTAACCGGGTGCACGTTGCAGCACCAGCACCAGAGCTAATGCCATTCTTGACGAATTTATTTCCCAACGCTTAATCGGCTTAGGCAAGAGTTACCGCAGTTGGTTTTGGCCGGCCACCCAGGGCAAAGGGAGTGAAGCAAGGATACCAGGTCTCTTTTTCACTCCCCCCCCTCCCTTCCACTCCACCCTTCCGTTAATAATAATGTTTTCATCCTGTCGTTGCTGCTGCTGGTGCTGCTACACGACATGTCACGGTGGCTGTCACTACCAGAACGAAGATTGTCAGCAAACCTCAACTAATACCCGTATTACCTATCCAGAAAGGTTTGAGAGTGGGCAACGAGAGCCTGGCGCTCTATCCCTTGCATTATGGTCACTCATCTTTTGAAGCACTGGAGGACAGCTCGTGACAGCTATGGTCTGTAGCCTCGCTCAAGTTTCACCATCGGTAGGAGTGGGTAGGTTGATGTGGGGCCAGCTTTTCAAAAGTTTTCTATCTTTGTTTTTTTTTTTCTCAAAACTTGCATGAGTAAGTCCGTCATCTTTTAGCCACCGTGCGGTGCGGTGATTATCACTATCATCCGTGTGTTGAAAACGCTCGCAACCCGGGGTTGACATGGGACAAGGTCGGCTTTGTCGTTTTTCGTTCGGAGCAGCGTGCCCCGAGGTTAGTTGCATAAAATCAAGTTGTTGTTTTGATGAATTAATTAAGCCGTCCTCTGAGTGCGACGCGCACGCTGGCAGCTAGAGCGGCGAGTGGTTTTCCTATCGAACCGGTCTGCGACCCTACTCTCGGCTTTCTGGCCCGGAATCAGGATTTGAGATGCTTCATCTTGCTTGGCCGTGTTGTAGACGGCAGAAACTTTCTTCTTCGCGCGCTATCTCTCACACAGCGCTACTATACTCCCTTCGCTGTTGTTTGTGTGTGAACCACGAGTTCGAAGGAACATAGTGAACACGCTGTGTTCGTCCTCTCGCTAGGTTTGCCTTCGATTTAAAGCGTCGTAAAACTCGAACACAGCGAGATAGGACGGACACAAGTCATTAGGTCTTGGGCTTTTGAACACACTCGGCTCATTTCAGCTAGGTGCTGATTAAGGACCATAAAAGCGAAAAATTTAGGACCCCAAAGTAACGAACCCACGAGCAAAAGAAGGTTGAAGAAGATGTGGTTGTGGTGTATCGCAGAGCTCGTGCAATGGCGTTTTAAGCCTCCGGTATGCCTTAAGATGGAACGCAATCGTGCCGAGTCAATATATATATATATACCCAAGGTTCGAGATAAATTTCATAGCCGGGTCCGTGTATTTTATTGCACCAAGGTAAAAAAAAGTAGAGCAAATACACGCATCTCATGTCTCGACGGCTGTGTGAGGGACAAGCAAAGCTTTAGGATGAGCGAGGATTTTTTGAAAGTTCAGGACCCCTGCTTCTTCCAAGTTGTTTGCTGGGCTTCAACAAATTTATAACATCTCTGTTCAGACTATTTGGCCTTGAAAAGTGAAACGGCATATGGTACATGTAACGTATTTTATTCTTTTCAAAATACAAGCTTATCCGAATATTAAGAACTGGCTAAAGGCTGGAAAACTGGCGCAACTTATTGAGCTCATTAAAAAAAGTTCTAATATGAAATATTATAAGTTTATCTCACTCATACCCTCATGGTTACCGTATTCAAATTCATCTTGGCTGCATACTTGTGCAAGATTTATGATAGACGCTCTTCAGGTTTTGGGCAGTGGATCCTTAATGATTTGCGTATGGCTATCTGAGCAGCCCGATCGGGTTCGAAGTTCTTCCGTACGCCTGTCCTTGTCACGCTCACGGCTCTTCCGCGCGAGTTATAAGGCCCCATACATCAATCATGCTCCGTGATGTATTGAGAACATAAAAGCCCATCTCATCCAGAATCGCCAACGCCAACTCTCGCCAACTGCTCTGCTGCCGCTGCCGTCCTTGAACCCCAGGGAAGCACTGCCTAGCTTGTCGATATTATTGATTAATACTTATAAGGCTCGCTTCATAATGGCTTTTCGTACCACGGCTGTATGGCTTTGCCAGTTTTAAATTGAACGCTGGACGCTTTCCGATAATATATTTTGGAGAACTGGACGCTAACGGATGACTTTACTGGAGTATGCTTAATCTGTCTGTTTAAATTCTAATGAGCATTTTATGTGTTTCTCAAAAAAAGAAGAACCAAAAACAACTGCCCCGCCAGGGATTTATGCAACAAATAGCACAATTTTCGTTTCCGTCGCCGATGGGTTCAACCATTTTTGCCATTGGTGGAGAAGTGTAACGCACACTGGCCCCCGGACGGCGCATATCGTGGATCGCACAGGATCGATCTATTTAAGCAGATAAAGATAAAATAAATATGATTAATTGCACGCTATAAATCATTCAGGCCCTAGCGCACTGAGCGTGCGCCCTCGTTTCGGTAGGGTGAAATTGCCGGTACCCGCCGCGGTGGACGGGTAAAATGTGACCAGCGTGACAAGCCCGGGGAGAAGTAAACGCGAGGGTCTTTTCCGTAACGCTGTATGGTAGAGAGAAACAGGGAGTTCCGTTTGTGATGGCAATAAGATGTGGAGTGTGGTGTTGCTGAATTTGCTGAAAATTGCGTTGCATTAAGCGTACAGTTACGGGCCTGGGAAAATGTCACGATCACCGCGGTGCAACCGAAACGAAAGATAGAATAGAATGTAGAAATAAAAACATCGATTGTCATTTATTGATGAGTTTTTGGGAATGTCCTTTCTTCTAGTTCTAGGTAAAGCTTGTTAATGTCTATCCCATGTAAATAAGCCATATGTTGATAGCGTCCTATCGACACCGAAAACACGTTCCACACGCACGCTCGCTCGACTCCATATGTATATTGTTTTACATATTGATTAGCTATTAAGTAAGGCTCTAGCCTAGACATCATCCATCAGTCACAAGAGTTGTGCTTTGCGCCGTGCTGCTACTTTTACCAATGCGCCCTGGTTTATCTCTACTCGTCGACTACATTAATCGTGTTTTCCCTCGCCCTCCTTGGGCTTACTCCATTCAAAACCACGCTCTATTCGAAAAATGCGCTCAAGCATTTCTCACACTCCCCATGTGGCTCCCCATGTTATCTGATCCTGGCCACTCACTCGTCGTAGGTGCTTGAATTGTTCTTTAATTCGTAAAAGAAAGCAGCAACCCGTCGTCATCATCGTCTTTTTATACATCAAAATATCGTCTTACTCTCTCGCCTGGTTTCAATTTTTTTTTGCGGGTCGAGGCAAATTCGTGAGATGAATATTCAGTTCCAGAACGTGATGCATGCTTTCTTCACCGAGGCAACCGAGCAGCTAGGGTGTCTCCTATAACTAGGGAAACAACACCATCACCTCTTTTCGGGTGGCGCACGTCTTGCGTTGAATGTTTTTCGATCGTTTGTTTTAAGGTTTGATGTCCTCTTTCGGTGTGCGTGTGAGTGTGTCTGACTTACTGTTCCTTCTCCACCAGTTACGCTCCCGAAAAAAAAATAATAAAAAAAACTCCTACCCATTCACTTACCCACTGGAGTTGTCTGGCTGTGTGGCGCGAGGAGTGCGTATAAGCTCTAGGTTTGGGGTGGGGTCCGTTTATGTTGCACTGACGATTACGGGGAGTGCATAAATTTCCGGCTTTTATCATCCCCGAAACTGCTCACGAGATAGCCGAATGAATCTTTGCTGCCTCATAATGACGATAATTCTTCGTCCCCAAGCTCACTACTGGGCACCACACCCCACACTCCCTTACGCTGCTGGTGGTGTGGTGGCCTATGGTGTGGCCGGAGCTGGGCGAGATAGGCGAGACGCGCGAAGAATAAAACAAAGGAAAATTGATGACGCTGTATTATCGGCAGGCGCTTGCCGCCGGTTTTCCATTAGACGTCGTTAGAAGCCGAACGATGGGAAACGCATATCAAGTGGGATGGAGCATCCGTCGTATCGCATGTACTGGGCTGGCTGGCGCTGTGTATGAATGTGTATGTGTGTGCACCCGTTGCAAAGGATAAAGGATATCGCAGGTCCCCCAGCACAACTTCAAGATGACACGAAATAAATCTATATTTTTTTTACACAACGCGCAACAACCGTCGGGCGGCTTCCGTAGGCGCAAACCAGACGCGGCCAAGATATAGCCTGCCCGCCGCGCTTGAGATCAATCGAATTGCGATGAATCGTGGCGACTGCCGCTGAAAGCTTAACCATGTTTATAACACGTGCTATTTTTCGCAAATGTTATTAGATGCGTGAAAAATACGCCACACCAACATCCCATCATCATGTTGCGTGCGAGGCGCCCGGGAACAATGATGTTTATGGAGTGTAAAGTGCCCGTGTGTGTATGTGTGTGTGTGTGTGCTGGATTGTGCAGATATATTTGTCGGTGTTTTGGTTTGCCAACCACTCGAAAAGGGGTTATGTGTGATATGGCGCAAGAACAGTACCGTGCGATATATTGTCCCTTTCTCGCTCGGGACACACCATACAGCATCCAATTGCAGGGGGCCGCTGCTGCCGGTGCTGCTGAGGATGATGCGCTGGCGCTACCAGGGAAGGGGTGCGAACAATTTATATTAATTGATTTATCATTATCATTTTATGGTGCGCGAAGCTGTGCGCTGCGTCGTGATGCTGAGGCTCTTCGGCTAAATTTTATTCATTGCTTGGGATTCTTCCGGAAAGTGGGTGCCAAGGGAGAGGAAGTGAGAGTTTTAGACTCCAGCCGGGATGTGCTTTTGCTGCCACCCTCGTCCCTCCCCCACGACGCCCGCAGACCTTTGCGGCAAAGTGGACGATAATGACGTACCGCACACCGCAGCGGAAATGCAATGCTGGCCGACCGAACGGAAGTGACGGGGCGTGAGGAAGGGGCGGCTGCCTTTCTGTCAGTTAAGCAAACTGACAGCACATCCCCGTAGTGACAGTTTGCCATCGAATGATGGTGATTGATTTTTCGGCGATGTGAAAACACAGCAGCAGTACCGCTGCGTGCGTGTGTTTGCATACGCCCGGCGGAACCCAACGGAAAATGTGTATATTATGTTGCTCGGATTGTGGGACGACGGGCAATTTGCCCCCGGATCGCGCGGGTGTGTAATGAAATTATTTAGTCAACGAGCCTTTTAAGCCCCCAAACCGCCGAGTTCCTGTACGCCCGCCCATCGTCCTCTCTCTCTCTCTCTCTCTCTCTGTCTCGCGTGCGTACCCGTCATTTGGGTCGCGCCACTATCGGGCTAATCAATCACTTTGGAAATGCGTTGGTCGCTTAAAAACCCGACCGCTCGTTATCGCCGCGCCGTGCCCGTTGCGGGGAGGGGAGGTGCACGCGTACATCATTAGGGTGCGTGCCGCGGGCAGGGCAGGAGATTCAGCTGGCCGGAAAGGAAATGAGCCTTGGAGCGTCTCGCATCCGGTGGGATTTTTGTATGCGATTAGCCGTGATAGGTTTAGAGGTGGGGGTTTAGGGGGAAATGGCAACTATGCTTTGAACCTTTTTTTGACGTGAGCTCCTATCAAAAAATAACATCAGAAAAATGCTTCCAGCGCTTGGTGCGGTTTTAAAGCTATTACGCAATGTCGGCTGTGTTAGCTTTAAGGATTTTTTGGGGAGTTTTTTGCAGACCGAAAATCAGTAAATTTAGAGCGTCTGTGTGCTTGTAAGATAAGTAACGTACGTCAGATATTTTGAAGGATTTTTAATAGAAATAATTTTAGAAACGCCAGTGAATTCGACTCGTTTGGTCTACTGCTACTTGAAAATACCGAAAGAAAAGACTCCCAGAAGGTTCCGCGAAGTACCATACCCGCCTAAGAAGGAATCTTAACCTCCCAAAGGCAAGCCTTCTAGCGTGTTTGCTCTTTTGCCCGGCCCTGCTAGATGACCCGGCATAAAACACGCATTCCATCGAACGTCGATTTGGAAATCCGGTTTTTGTTTTGTCACTCTTGGCCCCGAACCGTTTCATCCGTCTGCGAGATGGCCACGGGGCGTGTGTTGCTCGATGCCGTTCTACCGTTTGCCTGCCTCCTGATACTGGAAGGCATTATCGGCGTTCAGTATCTTTTCCCGTCGGGGGTATCACCGGCTCCGGTCCACCGATGGTCTGCTCTGTTGCTTGCATGTTTGTTCGGTCATCAATTTAATGAAAGTCGTATACTTTTTTATCACGGCTCTAAAACGGTGGTGGCGGTGGAGCGCACTGCAAGCGGGAGAGCAGTGGTAGGAGCCACGGATGGGGTGAGCATCATCCGATCGGGTCAGAGCAATGGTCAGCGAGCGTCCGAATTCAACAGGCGAATTGCAATAAATCACCGAAATTTGACAGTTTCGATTTCGTGCCTGTGTGCTTCTTGCGTTGTTGTATGCGGTGCGGTTGTGTCAGGGGTGAAGATTTTCTTCGCAGACCCATGCCCGAGATGAACTGTTGTGAGCGGCTGTGTGCCGCTGAGGGTGATTAGAGCTCGAGTGAGAAGCTCTGTGTGCACACAAAGCAATATGTTGCTGTTTGATAACAATTGCAGTACATCTATAAATTGATGTAAGGATGACGCATGAGTCCATTTTGCTGCTCAATCGTTTTCCGAAATACATCATTTGCGCCGCGTTGGCATGTGTCCTGGGGACGATTGAAATCGTTCTGCTGCACTATTAATTCAACTCCATTTGCGCCCCTAGAGATTAGCACAGGCAAAACCTCAATGCGGGCTCAAAAGGCAGCATCAGTGTGTAGGAAAATGAATACTCCCCCCTTACGTTAATAGATAGAGCAGTCGAGATCAATTTTCCTGCGATAAATGTGCATTATTTGCCATACAGTCACTCTCACCGGTTGGCGGCAATTGCATTGAATTATAATGGGTTAGAACAATTTATTACCACATTTGATTCTCATAAATCTAGCTCTTTCGGTTTCTAGCTGGTTGTCTTCCATCCTGCCACCGTTTACGCTGTGCTAGTTTTCTAGTTCCCGTCGGGGGACCTTGATCCAGTCAGTGCTCCAGAGGCGGAGGCATGTAAAGCTAGCGAAAATTTACGATCAAAGTACGCAAAGCATTAAAACTAAATTCACCGTCCAGTCTAACGCTGTAGCGCTCGTTGACACTGCCCGGTACTACTTCCCCGTCAGGCGCTTCCCCGTCCAATGAGGTGTAACGATGAATTGACGCCATCATTGTCGCCCTTCTCATCATCATTATCCCGTTCCATTATAAGGGAGAGCGAAAAAGAGAGGTTTGCACTCTACAGCCTCCCTTTCCGTCCGGCAATGTCTAAACATCTCAAAGCCCAGAATATAAATTACCGAAAAAAAAATCTGCAATCTTCACTGCTGCACCCTTCGCGTCCGGTTGGGGCGCGACGAAGACGCGACAATGGAACGCTGGGAAGACCTTTCCCAAGTTCTGCTCCCACCCAAGTACACGCAGCACGAAACGCAATGCTCGAGAGCACGTACAGTGCAGATAGCTCCCCCTGGGCCGTATAAAACTGCCGCCACGGCCGGCCCCATCATCATAATTCACTCAGCCAGCAAGTGCGCACCAAATGGAATGGCCCGGGCAAAGCGCCGGGGCTTTGTTGCCGGGCACAGCACGGGTGAGTGAAGACCTTTGGCTATTTTCGCACTCGCGGACGGGCCTGCATTCGGGACCGGTCCGTAGCGCCGCTCCGCTGCCCGAGTTGAAGGTTGGCGCCACCGCCGGCGCGTTGCTTCCCTTAGAATAGTGGTGCGAGTATGTGTGTCCGTCTGCTAGGTACGGCCAAGTCGAGGAATGGTCCTAGAGAACAGCGCATTTTTGCTGCTCAGGGTCTTCGTTCTGTGCAGCAGAATCCATCCGAATTGCGGGGCTGTGTTGAGGTGGTAACTGTGTTACTTAAGTACTTTTAAAACTCGGATGTATTTATTTGATGCTCATCGGTAAGGGTTCTTCGCCACGCGCTGTCCCACGCCCCCCGTTACCGTGCCAGCGGCCAAGGAACCATTGTAGCATATTTATGGCGTCAGACAGCAACAATATTTACAGCGCCACTATCTCTACCGGCTTGACCCCAACCGCTCCCCGCCGCACGGATCGAGTGACGGGCATTAATCATGTTGATTAGATATCAAGCCGATTGCAGACACTGGGGGCCAAGTACTCAGCGGCGGAAGGACCGGCGTGGATGGGCATAGATTTTATGGCTTCAAAAAATAACCCATCGCTCAACAGGCCCAAGAAACGGGGGCACCCCTCAACGGTTACTGCCGGCAAAGGCTTCCAAGATCATCTGACGCTCGGTGCCACAACCACTGCCTGCCTGCCATTGAGCCTGGCAAGAAAGCGTACGCCATTACGCATAGAACGCGCTGTGCACTAAATTTGAAATCTGATTCCATCAGCACGCTTGTCCGCCGCCACGTTTGATAGACGTCCGAGTCTAAAAAGTCATATCGTATGCTGCTGCACGATGCTGCCAAGCCATTGGGCAAAAACTTTGACAACTGAGATCGTTCCAGTTCGAAGCACACACTCTCTCACACACACCTCATCAATGTCTTGGAATGTCTCAATTCTATCTCGCATATCTCTGGGAGTACAGCATGCAAAGGCGGGCGCGCTCTATCGACATTATGCTTCAATTAGTTTCCATCTGAAAGGAGCAGTACGATGGGAGAGGGGATAGAGTACATCCACTGGACCCGTGAATAGCAAACTCAAGCTCTAGTTTCATTCTATAGTGAGTTTGTGTTTTTTTGTGTGTTGTCTATCATTAAGTTGGTCCTTACAATTGGTGTGTGGACGAATTTGTACAGTTATAGACATCTACCCGGAGTGGAACGTGTGTCATTTTGCTTGTTTAGGTCGTTTTTCAAATGTGTTTTCCGAGAAAAACAGATCCGTTTTGACAGGTGTTAGTTTCAACATGTCTTTGTTACTCCCCCCCTGTATCCGGGAGGGTGCGGACGGGTGTTGGCAGTGTGGGTCGAATTTGTAGAGAAACTCTGTGTGTGTGTTGGACGATTGTTTTCTGACACTGTGTTTTACTTATTCCGTTCCTTTTTTTATTGGAGTCAGCTTCCACCCTGCCGAGCACGAATGATGGTGGTGTGGGGTGTGGGGCGTGCCTCTCCGGCTTCTCTCCGGCTGATGACGTTTGTCTTCGGCAGTTATTATGCTGACCGAGGAGAATCGCGCGCGCTGCGGACCAGTTGCTGCAACGGCAGCAGCAGCCAACACGTGAACTTGTTGCTTTCCCTGGAGCTGCTGTATCTTGTTTATTTGCCAAGCACGATGTTGTTATAATGACCCGAAGCGTGAGGAAAGCCCCCGGAACGGTTCACTGTTTGCATATTATGGCAAAGATGGGTTATATCTGTGTGTACCTTTTTTTTCACTGTAGAATAGTGCTGTTTGAATGTTTGTTTGTTCTTTTCTTGTTTTTCGGCGATATTTCTATTGAATTAGAGTGTTACGGGTAGCGTCTAGCGACAAAAGTTTGAGTTTAAAATTAACAGAGTTTTGCTGTAAAATCGTGTCCGTGTGTTTGAGGCGTGTGATATTCTCAAAATGGTGTGTTTACAATCCGATTTCTTTCGTAGAACCTTTTACATCTGCCTAACTATGCAAGGCATCAAAGACAGTGTTCAAACAAGTGTGCATATCATCATAACAGCATGCCACATCATACGCCCTTTCAACCCCTCATCTGTTCCTTTTAATGCGCTCCATATGGTGCGGAAAGAGAGTGCTGGGAACGATTATGCCTTCAGTATGCCGTCTGCCCTTTTTCGGCTTTCGAATAGCATAAAAGCATCCCGCTAAGCCATATGCATCAAGCAAGGAGGGGCCCCATGCTCTCTAAAGATGTAATTAGTGAAAAGTGTTACCAAGACGTTAGCGTATGAAGCCAAACAGTGAACGAGCAAAGAACGAAGAACGGGCGAGCAATGTTGCTCGAATGCGCCTGTCGTCGTCGTCGTCCTGATGGCTCTCGTTCCACCATACCCACTCATACTTATGTGCGTGATTGAAAAGCTGGACGGTCAAGTCGGAAGCCGGAGGAAAAGGCGGGCAGGTTCTTAGCAGTTTTTTCACGCGAACCATATTTCATGCGGCCAATGCAATTTCCTAACGTACCTAACTATGCTCGAATTACGCACTTGAAAAAGTTTGCACCGTATTTTATCGTTTCTTGGTATGTGTGCGAACCAGTTGGCATGCTTTTCTTTTTTCTGTGTGTGCTGTCATGTTGGGTGGAAGTTTTTTTCTTTGTTTTCAGTTGTGAGACGCATTTTGCTGTATATTTTTTCCATTTTGCTGGACTGAAATTTTCTCCACGCTTAGAAAGGGAAGCGAAGGGGTGGGACAAGAACAGCGAACATTTCTTATCAACGAGACGACAGACGAGTGAAAAATTATTCACCCAATCATGAAGTTAGCATGATTTTATGAGTGTGTGTGTGTGCTTGTGAATGTGTAGGTGTGCCCAGCTTCCACCGCCGTTTTGTCCGATGATTTACAGTTAATTTGAGTTTCGTAAACTTTTACGCCGTTTCATCGTGCCCTGCTGATCATGCGATGATATTTTTTTGGTATCTGCATTGCTTTTTTTGTAAGGTGCCGCTTGATGACGCACATGCGCACAGCGTAGAGATCTTTAATGTTTAGTCGTCAGGAGAAGAGCCAGCAGCAAGTAGATGGGAAGATGGAGAGCCCTTTTAAAGGCGTAGGCACTTAATCCTTCCACCCTTCGAATTCCCACCCGCCCAGAGCATCCGGGCCGAGCCAGGTTCCGGATTTCAATGCATGTTCGACGCCATTGGGCGAAAGGATGCGTCGGAAGGAACTAGAAATGCATAACAAAACGTCACCGGAAGCGGACAGCAGCCCTGTCGGTTGTCGGTGACGATGGCATGATGGCCTGTGACTGGTGTGGATTTATGTTTCACACATACACACTCGTACGTACATACGTGCGTCCTCCCGCCGGAGAGCAATTGGCATCCAGTGTACAAACACCCAGGACATATGGCCGTCGGATTTCCAGCATCGGTGTTGTACGATTCCGGCCTAACGGCGCACACACGGCAGAGCATCGGAATGAGACACGAAGGGTTGTGTGTGTGTGTGTATAATTAAATCAGAAAGTTGTGCGATTAAATTTCTTTTCCGGACCATTAATTTTGAACGCGACGCGCCCTCCTCGCGCTACTGATGGAAGCCATTTTTGGGAGCTCGGAAGCTTCGACGGCGACACAGTTCCGTTTGTCTATATCGCGAAACTATGGCCCCTCATCCTTACGGATAAATCCTTTAATCTCACCACTGCCTTTTTGCCTTTGCCGTCGTCGTTTGCCTCCGGACCATCCGGGACGATTCCAGCTCGCTGCGTAACTCCACTCCGTTTAGGACGGCGAGCTTTAATTGCTGTGACGCAGTATGACGCGGTTGCGACAAAACAAGCGCTCGCGGCTCAGAGCTCTAGTAATTGGAAAATAATATCATTCCTCCTGTCATTTCCTTGGCTTGCCCCCGTGCCTCGGTAGCATTTGTTTCTGTCTCTTTCATTGTCATTCGTGCAACTCGAAGGTACAAAACTAAGGATGCAGGCATGTTTCTGTACTTTTGATAATTAACCTTTGGAAAATTGGAAATGGATAAGCAAAGTAAAACTATTTGTGTGTTTCCATGTTGTGTGCCCCATCGTGATGCTATTGCCCCGAAAACTGCAGTTGACTTTTATCGTAATTCCTTTTCATTCAATCCCGCGCAGTGCGCTGTGCGGTTCTCACAAATATTATTGGATTTATGCTTTTTGCGCTCCTTTTTTTCCTCCATTCCCATTATGTTGAAATGGATAAACACCGCGTTGCTGTTTGCCCCGGTATTGCACCGGGTGAGGATGTCGATTGGAATCGTGATCCGCGAACCTCCCATTCCACTCCGGGGGACTCGCACGTGCCCACATGGGCCCTCCCGCTACCCCTCTCTCGCTCGCTGGTCCCATGGGTAATACAAAATACAGAATAAAAAAGGATCCGATAAAATAACGCACCCAAAAGAGACAGCAGTGTAATGCTGGGGAAGAGGCAGGCGGAAGGATACGCAGGGGGGGAGACTATTGGTACAATTTTGATAATTGGAAAAAAGCTGGTTACTGCTTGGCTGCGACAGAAGCCATTCGCTGATGACCATCGGTTCAGGGTTTTTTTTATCTTTCTTTAGCTCGTGTCCACTCGTGCCTGTGCAGTGTGTTACAATTTTTTGTTATTCTATCTTTGGAGAACACAACAGCAGCTTCCCCATTGAAGTAGTTTGCCAGTATACTTTGGCGTTTCGTTCTTTTTGCCAATTTTCATCACTCACTGCTTTTGCTAGTTCTTTCGTTTTATCATTTTAAGCGCTGTCGAGAACAGCTTGTTGTTGCCCCCTTCGTTATAGTATATATAAAATTGCAAACGGAGAATGTGGTTCAATTTAAATACTTTAAAAAATGCTGCTGGCTTGATTTATATCATCGTTCTTTCTCTGCGTGGTGTATAAAATCATCCGCAAAGGAACTTTTCGTAACAGGCATAAAACATATATTTTGGCGAAAGAACGTTTCTGGAGCAGATTCGTTAGCGAGCAAACGATCGACAGTTGAGAAAAGGTTATTAAATTTATCAATTAAATGTGACGATTCTTACGATGGTGTGAAAAAACAATTATAATTAAATCAAATAGAATAAATATGTCATGGCTTGTGATGAGTATGAATTTTCTAATATGAAACACTTATGTTGTAACTAATGAACCACAACTGCTTGCTTTACATTTTTCTCGTGAAAATTACCCTTTCATTAAGCTTTCTTTTAAGCCATAAAAATTCAAATGCCAGC
Source organism: Anopheles arabiensis (assembly GCF_016920715.1). Classification (NCBI taxonomy): domain Eukaryota; kingdom Metazoa; phylum Arthropoda; class Insecta; order Diptera; family Culicidae; genus Anopheles; species Anopheles arabiensis. The sequence goes on along the minus strand of NC_053517.1, from coordinate 42,589,670 downwards.
CGTTTCTCTCTATCTGTGAGAGCGCCAAATTTGGAAAAGATATGCAGCCGAAGTCTTGCCCATCATCCTTCTTCCGGGGTGTAACTTTTTTCTTCCCTTTATCCAATTATTCATCCCAGTGGGAGTTGGCGAATTTGTCATAAAAGTCAAACATCGTGAAAAAGGGCGTACGATATGACCTTTCTTCCTGCAGCACTCGCTGCGAGCGTTCGCTTTCATTAGAGAAGGAAGGGCGTCGAATGTCGTGGAAAATTGATTTCATCCGCATCGGGGCGTCGATTCGTTGAAGGTATGCTGCAAAACTGTGTGTGACACAAGCACACAAGCAGAACCTGGAGCCATGGGGGGCGGCGGTGGGTATGAGCAATCGCGCTAGCCATCCCCTGCTGTAGTACCACGGATGGATGGGAACCTTTTGGGGGTATGGTCGCAAGCGTGGTAGAAAAACTCTAACGTCAACTCGCCGTCTCGGAAGCTGGCCGTGACGTGGATGAATTATCTCATTCCCCTCGACAGCTCTATCGTGGTTCGAGCTTTAGGGAAAATATCACAAACAAACAAAAAACAACCACTACAACCGTGCCAAAAGGCAGGGGCATCATCGTTCTCCAAAAGGTTAGCGCGCTACGCTTAGCTTCTGGCTGGCTCCAAACTCCCGGTCTATCGTTTCGCGCGAGGCAAGACTTATCTTGGGCCCGGAACGGGAGAAGTTCGGAAGCAAATTTGCTCCGTTTTTACTTCCTTGTGATCCCGCGATCAATCCAGACCAATCGGTCTAATTTTGACCGTAACTACCCGAGCGTTTTTTTCGTTTACTTAGCTGTTGCACTTTGGCACAGAAGCTTGGCTCAAATTACGCTCGGTATTTTCCGTTTGATTTCACGTGGATAGAGCAAACAAAAAAGCAGCCAAACTGTTACGGAATCAATTTGTCCCACTACCGTGTACCGTACGTCGGCTTCTCTTTGTTTTTTTTCCTCACGTGGAAAACTAGCCGTCGGTTGGCTGCTGGGGATGCACTTAGAACGATTCAGCCGGGTAAGCCAGAGCATCGGATAAAGTCGCAAGCCCCCGCAGTAATAGGCCATTTGTAGCAGTTACCGTGGTCTGTCCTGCCATCATTACCGAACGAGGTCGGCCTGCTCATTCCGGCTTGCGAGGCACACGATCATGGCGAACATAATCTCGTTCTTTATGGATAGTAGTGTGCCATCTCGGGCGGTGAGATTGAACCTTACATCCTTCCCGGGCCTTCAGTACCGGTAGGCAAAGCAGTATCGGGAGAAGATAACATGAACCATACTGGTCGCCTACTCAGTAATCCCAACGCAACGTGACGGGTAGAATGCTTTTTTTTTCAACCGTCCATGTCCTGATCAAGGTTTTTGCTTTTTCCAGAGCATTATGGCTCCGTTCCCTTATTAGGCGAGCAAGTCGAGCGTGCCAGGGACCATAAATATGGGCAAATGTTTGTACATCCTCATCCGCATCCATCCTCGCGTCCTCCCCATTCGCAAACGCTTTCTGCAGAAACCTAGAACAACACGCCCTCGTATGTTCGTCCTATTGCTCCCCGATCCTGCTGGGCTGAGGATAACACTGCCCATGGTTGTGTATGTGTGTATGTATGTTTCAGCCACTGCTGGCACTGACAGCCATTAATTTGTGATACTTTTCAGATCATTATATTCCACGAGTTCGTACAAATATTTTCACAAATATGAACCAACGATATGTGGTTGGTTTTATCCCTTTTCGCTTGTTTGTTTTCTTGGGTAGTCTTTTTTTTGTGCTTTTGTTTGTTTGCTTCCTTTGCTTGGTGCATCCTGCGGTTCATCCACAGGCAAGCAGTCTGGCACTCGTTATAAGCGCCTGGCCATATGGAAAATGCTGAAGGGTCGATCTTATCATACGGTGGATTCAACTTCTGTCGTAAGCAATAAAACAACAGGAACAAAATCCCCCTTACCCTCGTTACTGGGACACACAGGCACACACACACACACACACACTCACACAAACGTACATAGGGATACAGTGATTCTGTCCTCATTTATGTCATGTCATGCTCTCTATTTCCTGGGACCAATTTTGTTCATTCTGGTTCGTCTTCTCTGGCATAGCAGTAGTTTCGCTTTTGACGAAGGACAAAAATACAAATTTTTGTTATAAATTGATCGATGAACCTTGCTCGCTCCAGCAAGAGCGGTCCAGGAAGTCGTCAGACGAGATGCATAGGAAAATTATCACAAACACATCAAACCGTTTGAAGTTGTTCCCCCTTTTATTCGGACGGTTGTTCGTTCCGGTCTCCATATCCGGCGAGAATGGTTCATCGGTTGAATTTTTCATCAGCCGTCGCCAACCCCTGCGTATTGTTGTATTATTTGCCGAACTCTTCCACGATGACACCTGTTGTTTGATCACGCTCTCAAACACACACATACACACACAACATTCAGTAGAAGCAACAGCAGGGTCGTCCGATTCGTGACAGCAATCGAAACCGTACCGCCAACAGCAGGACACTCGTCAGGATATCCGGGCTCGATGATAACGGAAGAAGAAGCGAAAAATCGGAACACAGCCAAACGGAACGGGTTTTTTTGCTGCAAGTCTTCTTCTTACGTTTCACTGTTTTACAGTGGGAATGGGTTGCACTGGTTCAATCGGAACCACCCGCCACACACACACACATACAAACACACCAATACCTAGCACTGTCATCCGTTGTGGACCGGAAACTTTTTCGATCTCAATTTTATTTGTTTTTGATGTCGATTGTGTTGATTGCGAGCGAATTGTGTTGATGCTGCCGGGTCGGGTTGTAAAGTGTTATCACACTCGCCATGCTCCACTGCAAATGTGGCGCTCGCGCGCGCGCTCCGCATCCGCAGGAAATATCGAAAGTGCAAAGGAACAGTCGGGTAAGGGTCGGGAAAATAATTTCCATTCCCATTTACACATTGTTTTTTGTTACACAAACACTCTCTCTCTCTCTCTCTTTCTCACTGTCGTGTTGGGACTTATCTCGACCAGAGCTGCCGCGTCGTGTTTGTCTTGCAATTGGCAGCACGGTAAATATATGGATTAAGTGGATTGGGGGTTGGGGGCGGTGTGTACTCAAAAGAGTGGCGGTGGTGTGTTGTATCCTTTTTTTTGCTTTAGTCTTTTCGTTGGTACCTTTATCAGAATGTCTGGATCCCTCTAACCCAAGGGAGGAAGGGTGAAGGGTGTGTTTCGTAATTCGCATGATATGCCGATGATAAATCGCCTAATGATGAACCATCAAATAAGTTTGGCGTTCCGCTATTCTGCTCGGTCTATTAAAACTTCCAACACCATTATCAAGTGAGCTCGTCAGCCACCGCCAGCTTGCCGTTGTTTTCTCGCAGTCAATTCATGGGAGAAAGGCTTATTGCCTGGTGGTAGTCAAGCCGAACAGCAAATTGATGAAAAAAGCAACCACATTTTCTTCGACGGCCTGTGTCTTGTTGGTTGGCATGTAGCAAACTGGTGACGTTCTTTCGTTCTCGGCGTCTGATGAGACATCAAATTTGGTCTGGAAGCGTTTTGTTGTACCCTTTGCATGAATGAACAATTTTCAGAATGTGTGTGTGTGTACCTGCTGGTAGATGACACAACGCTTTTTCGCTTTTTTCCACACTTGCACAGGCCGTTCAGTGAAGAAACAAAGAGGGCAGTATAAATAAGGGATATAATTTGGGGACAAATTCACCTTTGACGCTGACAAGTGGATACAAATTACAGGGTTTCATGGCGTGTAAATCGTTGATAAGGGCATGTATGTATGTGTGTGTGTGCCTGTAAAGTGTATAGTTTTTCACTACATAAAGTAAGCGTGTATGCCAGATCCGAAGTTTCCTCGAAAAAGGTTGATGATTTTGCAATTTTTGTTTCTGTTGTTTGATAATTTCATGGGTTTCTGTTTGTTTCTCGATTGAAAGTTCCTCACACGCTTGTATGCTGTCCGTGTTCGTTTTGTGTTTTGTTTTAACTTCCCTTAATTTTTTCCACATGTTTTCCACAGATCTTTCGCGCGTTCGCGGATCAATCCTTGTGTTCTAGCTATGTAAATGCTGGTAAGCATTTTATTTTACGTTTCGCTCCTTTCCTCCTTGCTTCTTGGGGTCTTTCGGTCGGATTCGGTAGTTTTTGGTTGGTTTTTTTTTCTGTCGGGTTAAGGATGGTGGCACTCTGTCGTAAAAGGTTGTGAACTAATCTTCTTACTCAACACTTTATATTAATACGTAGTTTGGTTACACTAAGTTAAGGCCACTTTAATGCTATTTATAAAAACACAACTTTATTTGCAGGCTGTTCTACAGCAGTTAGCTTATGCACTCATAATTGTTATATTTTCTCTTCTTTTACAATTAAGAACAACATTTTTAGCAATTAAATGTGTAATTATAACCTTTTTGTTACAGTGCTAAAGGGTAATTATAACCATTTTGTTACAGTGTTCCATCGAAAAATAAAAATAATTACATAACCCGTGTTGTAGATGCCTTTTTCCAACTATTGTGTGAAAGGTGACTTGTAATTGAAACGAGAAATGCTTTAAAACATATTTAACAGCACCTTTTGTTTGTCCATAGTTTCTACCAAAGCAGCACTTCCCCTGCCATTCTGCAATAGTCAATACGAATACAATACGTTCACGATTGCTCTGTCCAGGAAAACAAGGATTATTTAGTCACCGGGGAAATACATTTGCCGTGCAATTGGAAGCATCAGCATGCAACAGCAACAATTGACAATGCGTCACGTGGCAAATGTGAGGCGCGCACTGCAAATCAGAATCCTCAGGAGGTGGAAAAAACATATGCATACATAAAACGCTCACTATATATGAAGCTGAGCTTGGAAACACTAAAGCGAACACCCGAATCGATAGATTTACTTGATTTGGCGTGAAAGCTTTAAACCATATGGGTAGAAAGCAATTGCACCGAGATGCAGCTCGGCCCTTTTATTTATGTTTTTTTTTTGTATGTTGCCCAACACATGCGCAAGTTTCCATTTTGCCGAGGATACAAAAACAAGCCTTCAGAAGCCATACGCGTGTGTATTTGCTCGCAGCAGATTGGGCACAGTACAGGCACGCGTTCGTCTATGTTGGGGCTGCTGCATTTTGCGCGAATGGTTGCTGCTGCTGCTGCCAGTTGGTGAACGACGGCTGGCTTTTTGCCAGGCGTAAATAAATAATTCATATTTCAATTCCATCCAACCGGTCAGAGCTGTTGGCCACGTGCACTGCAAATGATGAAAATGGGGAACAAACTTGAAAGACAGTGACGAACGATGGGTGGAAAAAGATAACGAAACGTGGAAACAAAACAATGCAAACAAACAAAAAAAACCCACACGGGTGAATGGTGCGGGCGACTGTCAAAACCGGTTGGTCTATTTATGTGTTTACGTTTGATTTTTGCCTTTAGCCTTTCAGGCCTGTTATTTTACTGATTCAATAGTAGGGACATATGATGGAAATTTGTGCAACTTTTAGATACTTCCAAAAACATTATGTATTGAAACCATTGCACCTTCTATATAATAAATCCTTATTTTTGATATGAATTACTAGTAAATTCAGAACTTTTCGGTAGTTTGACTTCAAAAAATGATATGGGAATTATGTCTGTCTGCTTTGATAGTTCCGTTATAAACAAATTCAATGTTTGTTTTCACTTCAAATAGATGATTTTTTTTTCAAAAATACCGTTTTCTGCACAGGAATCATGTTGTTTACCAACCCGATTTGTTTCGTCAACGCTACGGATATGTTTGCCGATTCGACTGACATGTCGCAAGAGCATCCAGTAGCGTGCTTTCTTTCCTCTGACAAACAGCTTTAAACTTGTTGGTTCACATGAACGTAGCGTTGTTTTCGAGCTCAAAAGGCTGTGTGTGGACGTTGTTATTTTTTCTTGTTGCTGTGGCCATGATTTGAGTATAGCGTGCGTGGAAGCCTTCTACATCATGCTCTATCATAACACTCCTGCCAAGACGGACGCTTCTGTTCCCGTTTAGCAGCAGCAGCAGCAGCAGATGCAATTTAGGAAAGATGCATTTATAAGCGGTCAGCACCATAACAACATCAAAATGCTGGTAATGTGTTGTGTGTGTGAGCTGGTTTTCGGTTGGGTCGATGAAAACCCCCCAAAAAAGTGATGCTTTAAATGGCAGTGAAAGCATAACAAGTGGTAAGCACAAAAGCTGCTGCTGCTTGCACTGCATGGGTTTGCTAAATATGACGTCGACAACGCGTGTATACATTCTTGTAGAGTTTTGCAGGCCAGTGAGCATTCGGCACCAGACGTCTTCTTGGTGGTTTACTTAGAGGACGGAAGCCGCAACGCGCAGGGGACTGATTACTCCGTGGAGGGCACTTGTAAGGCACCAAGCACGAGCAGTAAAGCAACGAACAAAAAAAAAACTCGACAGACAGGAAGCGTCGAGCGATAGCCCGTCATCATCAGCATGCCATTATGTTGGCACATTATGCTACCCGCCGGGTGATAAAGGGAGCGAAACTGTTTAGCATTAGCAAAGCGGGTGACAGGCTAGAGGAGACAAAACGATGGTGTGTTCGGAAAAACTAAGGACATTTGCAAGGACTCTCGCACTTGAGCGTGTTTTCCCCTCGCCAGGCAAAGACGACACTGTGCTTCAAACCCATTCATTCAGCACCCAGTGTGCAGAACGCTCTCGTAGCCGGAATGGTGCGGAAGTAGTTTTTGGGTGAATAGAACGCTGCCGACGGTTATGGCCGCAGCATGACAAGCATCCGTCGGACATGTTCGCCCCGTGCATGTTTTGCGGTTGCGTTCAATTTTCTGCTGACGCACAATTGCCACTGCATTGATCTTTCGGTGGGTTCGATTATTGGCCGGGAAGTGGGGCACGTATTTCGTACGGTGGCAAAAGAAGCAATTTCCTCGCATAAAAGTGAAGATAGAGGCATCCGCTGATGGGGCACAGCCATATGCGGGCGCGCTCTTACGATGTTATTGCTTTTTGATGCGCAGGGAATAGGACAGAGGGTGTGTGTGTATGTGTGTTCGATGAGTTTTTGACAATGTGTGCTCTCTTTACCGAACAGCATTGAAACTCATCTTATGTGCCGTACAGTTGGCGCTTCTGAGGCATCGTAATTGCCACCGTAACATGTAAAGGGCCTAACCAAGGGATGTCCTTTTTCTTGTTTGTTTGATGCAGCATATTAGTAAATGTGATTGTTTACCATCGCTTTTGTTCCTTTTCTGTATGGAATTAAGGCATTAAATGTTTAAACTGCTAGTGAAGGACAAAACATGCGCTATAGTTAAAGCACACTCTTTGTCGACACATGTGTTGGTAATTTTGCCTTCACGTAGATTGATGTAAAGAGAAAAAAGGTATGTTTGAATTAAAGTTTTACATACCAATGGAAAGCTTTTATTCTCCCGTAACACACATACATTATGCTTTCTGACAGTGAGTGCTTTATTCATTACGCTGATGCTAATTGATTGTTTTGACATCAGTATTACTGTTACCAGAAGCAAATGGAGCGAAATTTACAAATGGGAAAACGGAGCAAACAGAGAATGAATTCGAAAACAGTGTGTGACATTTTATGGAAAGCTCCGTGGCTTCGTACCTTACTTGCGTAAAAGCGCAAAAATCTGTATCGTCATCACATTGCCCCACGACTCCCTTACATCCAAATGCGCAGTAAACGTGCACTACTTTGATGCTAATTAATTCCCCCCCGTCCGTCCTTAGAAATGCACATTTTTTACGCGATCGAATCAGCAAACTAACTAATGAATAAATATGCCGGAGAAGCACGTCAAGCGCACTCGAGCTGTGCTTTGCACATTGCATGTTCTATTGGAAAACGTTCGATATTGCCGTTGCCTGCTACGTATGGAAGCGCAACTATGTTGGAAGTGCATGTTGCTGCTGCTGATGATGATTATTATACCCTTTTACTGCCGCTGTAAGGTACGATTGTGTATGTATTTAGCAGCTTATTTTGAAACAAAAATGTGCCATGTATTCATGGACAGTTACAGCGAAAACTCAACCAATTAGCCTGGTTTTGTAATGCCTTTGCCAATCGAGCTTTATTGGACGTGTTTTATCGTTATCGTTTGATTTATTGAAATGTCAAGGTTCAATTATGCTATCTACACTAATGGCCGTATGATTATGATCTGAATAATGACTTATCTCGGGACGGTGAAAACTAAAGAGATAAAACATACCCGTGCCAAAACGCTCAACACGTTTCAACCATGCTATTGGCAAACTGCCTAGCTAGTGCTGCACCTTGGCAAATTTCCCTAACTGGAATTTTCTGCTCTTTTTTTTCAAAGTGTGTGTGTGTGAGTGTTTTTTTTACTGCAAAGCCCCCAAGGGCCATGGGTTTTTGTGGTCAAAGTTGAAGCTGAACTTTTAGAAGCTTCGACCATTTGCCACACCCCTCAGCATCGGGCCATCGGTACCTTTGGTCGGGAAATTACCATCTGTAGAGATCTGTGCGCCGTCCCTCCCGGTGAAGGTGGGATTTGGAATTTGCATTTCATTCGCTGCGGTCACGGAGGTGCGGCCCCGGTGGTGGAGTGCTGTGTGGTTCAGCATATAACAACAATGAGCAAGAGGAGAGAAAGGGCACCGCAGCGCTTCGGCACAACGGTTCGCATTGTCCGTTCGGGTTTGAAATACAAGCGGCGCATGGGTTGTGTGCTGGTTTTGTTTTTCGCTCGCCGTGTATCTTTCCTTCTCCCTCGCTCGTTCTATGCTACTTTCAGCTAAACCCGTTCCTACACTACTACTACAGCGTACAAAAATTGTGCACCCACTGGAAAAGAAAGCAAACATAAATTTCAGTGCTAACCATTATGCAAAAAAAAACAAAAAGAAAACAGATAACGGCGGCGGCGGCCCTCGGATAGGAGAACGAGTTTAATGGTCCCTACTCTCGCCCACCTTCCGCCGCAAAACCATCAGCTGTCCGGTGGAAGGAGAAGGGTGGATGATTCGTTCTAGGGAGTGGAAAACTGGGAAATGAGGGTTAGTCACGATTTTCTGCAGTCAATGGCTGTGTCCTCCCGTGCTGAGGCAACGGGGCATGCTTTAGGTAAGATTTTTGTTTTTTTTTTTATAGTACACTATGCCGACGTAAAGACATTAGCTTCGCTACTGGGCGTACACGGGTAGCATATTGGTCCCAAACCGCAAATATCACCGTCGGTCTTGAAATTAGACTTGAGGTTCGCCGAGATAGCAATGACGACTAGTTGCACTGCTGGTCTATACATGTGTGAGTACATGTAGCATGAACATGGAGCTGTAATTTACTAATTAAATTAGCTGGCACATCGGGCCTCTGCCCCCGATGGTACACGAGTTCCAGCTGAAGTTTCTTAATTTATGTGGAACTTCTGCTTCATCCACGGACCGTTCAATGCTGTGTAAAGTGTAGCTGCACCCCGGTCATGTTGAGTTTAATACTACTAGCTTAATACTACTATAATAACTCCAAAGTATATCGGCTGAACCATGGAACAATTAACAGTGCTGCTGCTGTTCCCTTTGTTTCGCCCCCGCGAGATGAGGTTATCAAAAATCAACCTCCAAGTGTCCAGCATTATTCAGCAGCTCCAAACACTACCCCATCTTTGCGTTGATACCTTTTAATCTCCTGTCGTGTCGCGTAGGGCAAACAATAAAAAATGCATCCATTGTTTGGAAGCTTTAGTGCGCTTGGCGAGATGGCAGCATAAGGCAGAGGCTGAAATCTCCGTCCGCTGCCCCCCCCCTCCGGTTCTTTGGCTTCAAAAGTGAAGCGAAACCACAGATTGCATCGCGCACCGTGCGCATCCCGGGGCGATGCTTTGTTTTAGTGTGTTTGTGTTTTGTACCTATGTATGTGTGTGTTTGTGTGCTTTTGTTGCTATTGCTTTCGCTCGGTGGTGCTGCACCGTACCGTAGATGATGATTGCAGATAATTCGCAAACATTGCAACAGACAGGCTCGCCGCACACCCACGACGTTGATGAGCTTATCTTACCTTTCTACTTGACCGTGGTCGGCTGAGCGAGCGAAAGCGAACACGGCGGAGGCGCAAGGGGGCATGTTTCGCTCGGGGCTAAACAATTTCCACTTGGCTGACTGACGAACGCGGGGAAAAGAACGAGTTTCTGTTCTGTTTTTTTTTTCTTCTACTCGAGCTCCAATTAAACCTGTGTCTTGTCCTCGTGCCCTGTCGCGTTACTTAAATGTGGGCGTGTGTGTGTGTGTGTAGACGGTACCGAGACGGGGCTTTTCCTGTCAGCAGGCATGCGTGAGTGGGTGGCACTTTTCTTTGAATTTCCACTATAATCCCTAACCTCAGAAATGCAGCAGAAAAAGGGTTGTGGTGCCGCCTATACGGGGTGACCTCCGTTCGCCACAACAGACCCCGAATGGTGGCAACCCCCTTTGTTGTGCTTGGGAAGAAGAGCAAACGTTGCAAACGTAAGCCGAGGAAACCTCCCATCGTGCTTCTTCACCCTTCGGTGCGAACTGCCGGTTACTGGGCAGGAAATTGCTCGCAACAGTTTGTTTGACTTTCTGCCTGTGTTTCTTTGCGGTCGGTGATTAAAAACAGGAGGCCTTTAATAAGAAAGAAACTCTGCTTGTCCAGTGGACTTGGGCTCGAACCCTTTGCCGGTAGCGAGAATGGAAATGCCGGAGACAGGCCTACACACACAGACACAGACGCTGTAGGACTAAAACAAATAATGATTGATCGTGGGAATTGCTGCACACGCGCTTATCTATTGCTGTTTCTAACAAGCTGTTTCTGTTTCTGTGTACCATGTAAAGTTGTGCAAACTTTGGTGAAAATTAGAACCAATATTGATCGATCGACTGTCAGTCTAATTCTATCCCGTCCTATCCAAAGAAAATATGAATCTGATTTTGAATTATGACTCACTTTTCTATCAACCCGTTCCTCAGGCATGCAGCTTTCTTCCGACAGCTGTAACTTCTGGCTTGTACGTTAATGATCGAATTATGTCATTTTCATTGGCTGGTGGTGATGGTGGTCGAGGGTGGGGGGCAGTCTTGGGACACAATTGTCGTTGTCGCATCCAGCTGTTTTGCAATCAATTTGCTTCCCTTTCCCAGCCTATCGCAAAGATTTATTTGGCCTTTGGCTCGAAAGCGTACCAAGGAAGTGCACAGCTCTGCATGAGAAGGTGGATAACGAGCGTCAGAATAGGTTGGTTAACCGACAAAACCAACGTTTCAGCTTGAGCATACATTTTGCGGACGAAGGTTCAAGATAATGATGGTGGTTTTGTTTCTTGCGACTTTTTTTTTGCGTAATATGCCTTATTGTTCACTTTCTTTCATTTCAATTGTTTCTATAATTGTGCTGTTGGTTGCGGTTGGCAGCAGGTCCTTCCTTTTTTGCCTCCGTTTCTCATTGCCTGTGATTTGCCCCGGGAACGTCTTCTTTATCGATTGATTATGGACGAAGGTTTCATTAATATTTTTTGATGACTCGGCCAAAGAAGCATGTGTCAGATGCAGCATCGCCACAGGGGGTGCATATGTAAGGAGGGAGAAAATATCTCCAGAAAAGAAGGAACTGCGGTGTATGAGCTTCCGTTTGAAGGAACACTTTTCCTTTACAAGCGTCAACGGCAGACAAGTAGGGAAGACTGCTTGTGCGTCGCTTTCCATTATCCTTATTTCATTTGGTTTTATTGAAAAGCGAACTCGACTCAGCTTGAAATCGATTCAATCAGAAGCATATACAATCATGTCCAAAACTTGTGTAAATAATCAAAATAATGATTTTGATGGCTCGCGTGATTGTTAAACCGTGTACTCTCCACCATCGACGCACCATACAGTTCACATTTAATTTAGTAAATGTTATTTTTCTCGTCCATCTGCGATGTAATTTTTATGTGAATATACTTCCCCCTCCCTTTGCTTTCCGTGCGCCCTTCGTACGCCATGCGATGTGACACTTATCAGCTCGTTCCTTCGATTGCTTTCCACATTACTTTAAGTGGTCGTTGCTTAGCAGAATAGCTTTCGGTAGCAACGGGCCCCTCACAGTCATCGCGCAAATGTATGCGCAGCCCGAAAAAAGTCCTCAGAATCATATCGTCTTTGTGTGTGTTGCCCTCGTTCGCCTCGTCTCTCTTGACCATTGGCCGGCTCTCTTTGTTTCCATTGTCGTCCGTTGGTTCCGCTCGTTAAGCGATCCATTACTTTAATTAAACGTTAAAACTGCCCTCAGGCCTACGGCAGCAGCAGTAGCAGTACACGGCAGAGTATAAGAATGTTGCCCAGCAGCGAACCTTAAAAATAAAATTCGTGTCTTTTTTCACTTAAAGGTAAATTTGTGCCCTTCATGCTATGGTTAGGTTGATGGATAAAATGAATCAAAATGCCCAAGAAAAGCCTCGATGGCAACGGAACAGACCCCCATACTCCTGAAGGATGTCCGGGTGGAGCGAAAGTGTTTGAATACATTTTCTTAAACGATCGTTATCATGTGCAATATTCATCATACTAAAACGTAATGAATCGCCTCCATCGCCCCTTAGTTTCTATCCCCAAGTTCAATTGTCGTTCGTCTTCGCCAGACCTGGAAGCGATACCTTTCGCCTAAAACGTGCTTAACCCTTTAAAGCTTCCCGAAAACAGAACTAACTACAAAAAGGAGGGTAAAGAGAGACGAGTGCCGGTGTGTCCCTTAAACCCCCTTGCCTGAAATGCTGGGCAAACAAGGAAAAATTGTGAAAAACTCACGTTCACGCGTGAAAGAAAAACTTCATTTCAACCTCCCTCCCAGGTCCACCCAGTTTTCGTGCGGAATGCAACGTCGGAGGCTGCTGTTTGTACTTTAGAAGACATAAATTCATTGTCAAGAAAGCGTCGCTCTCGGTCGCCTATCTTGAGGCCCGAGCGTGCAGACAAACAGCTTAAGTATAATGTCAAATATTTGCTCGCAGTGCTAGAAACAGTCGAGAAGATGTCGTTTTTTAGCAAAAAACGATGTACTTTTGCGCACTGTTCGCGTGTAGAAGCAATATATTTGGGGCGAATGTACAGCGCCTGAAATGATGTGACTCTACCGATATAAAACAGGCAGTAATAAACCGTAGAGCGTTGAAAGGTTTGGGAAGCAGGGTTAGTAGCTGCTGTAGCTCTCTTTGTACTAACATTTTGGGTGGGTTTCGGATCTTTTCGCGCTTTTTTTGTGGATCTTTGGGGAGGTGGATGTGTTATATTTAGCGTTTTAATACTTGTTTTTGCTATCACACGAGTTTTAACAAAGTTTTGTTGATTTCTTTACAGTGTGCCTTGCAGAGGCATGTTGGGCTCTACTGCTAATGGTCGTTTAATGGGCCCTGGTGTTGGTTCATCAACGTCATCGTCGTCGTCGTCGTCGTCCCTATCTGCCGCTGCTGCACTGCAACAGCAGCAGTCGTCGCACACGTCGCATCCGCAACACCAGCTCGGCCATCACCCGTTTGCGGGCCTTCCGGCACACCACCATCATCCGTTGCAGCCGCAACATCCTGCCCTTTCGTCCCATCACCATCATCATCATCATCATCATCGAAGCATTTGGCCATCGTTAGGTGCAGCAACTGGCCGAACTGCATACGAGCTACAGACCGCAACCAATGGCGAAGGTAGGTGGGGGTTTCGGGGATTTTTTGAATGCAAATTTAAACCTCACTCTATGGTGCTACCATTACGGGACTTTTTGTATTTATTTGGGTATCGTTAAGCTAGAAAAAAAACACTGAATAGTTAAAAGATCGTTTAATGTAAGTAGCTGACACTGTAAGAACTTTAGCGATTCGGTAAAGCGACATTTGCATTTTGTTAAAGTCACTCGATGAGAGGGGGTCATTCAATCATTTTGATGCAAACGAATTGGGACCTAGCGCTACAGCAAGCGCTTTCGATACTCTACCGCCGGTGGTTACAACCCATTGGAAGTTATTTGCTTCCCAATGGCAGAACATATTGAACCATGGGACATTCCCCTTGCCCGGTGTTCGAGCGACCGTCACGTTGATGCATCCGGAGTGGATGGATAGAAATTTGAATAATTGTACCGCTTATGGCCACGCCAGGTGCTAACTTTCACGCCATTCCGCTAGATTTCGACCGTTGTCCGTATCGAAATGGTGGCTATTTCCTTTTTTTTTTTCTTGGCCTCTTTCCATTGCCATGGGTGGCACTGGACGGATGGAAAATGTATGGGGGTTAAGCTAAATGCCTGCTCGACCTGCCCTGCCAGTTGCCTCTCCTAGCCAGACGCTGAATCCTTTTGCATCGGTGGCATCACTGTGCCAACAAGAATTGCATTCCTGTTCCGTACACGACTATAAAGAATGAACACGCTTATTTACCCTTCGCCTTTCCCTATTAATAGTTTTTTTTGTTCGGCCAGGGGTCCCGCTATCGATCCGTCGAGGACTTGTTGTAATAGTTCGTTTTTATTTTCCTTATGATGAGATGGAAAGGGGGTGTACACAGTCCCCACAGTATTCAGTTTTCGTAGGGGTGCCGAGTGACGATGCAGCAGGACATTCACGGTTCGCTGCATGTTCATTGATGGGAGAAAGAGCTGAGGCAAGGCTGTAGACAGATTGGAACATTTATCATGGTCCGCTCGATGGTCTTTTTGTGCTAGGAATAGTTCGTTTTTGTTCGATGTTGGATAGCAATGTTTTTGTTGGAGCAAATGTTTTTATTTTATTTCTCGCTATCTCCTTTATGCTTTTGTTGTAAACGTTACTGTAGAACGATTTAATAGTTCTTTGCTTTACAATAACTGCTAATAAAACAACCGTTTGTAGCATAGTTTTATATAATAACAAAATCATTTATGCTTTAATTGTCGATTAACAACAATTTTCGCATTCATTTCTCTGATGTGTAGGTAACTATTGTTAGGTTTTTTTAGTCTTTTAATTTGATCTGCAATATTGATACTCCTCTGTATATCACCTGACGCTTTGCAAGCCGCTCGGCAACGATATGACAATTTCAAATTAAAAGCAATAAAGCATGTGTCGACTCACGATTGATGGATGATTCTAACGGCGACCAATCTTTCTACACACGAGCTCACAAACGCCCCGGTGCATTGGAGCACGAGCCTTTTTTTTTCGTCCCTCGATGTAACGCATCATCCTTTAGTGGGTGAAGTTAATGCGTCACATCGATTGAGCGGAATTGTTACACGAGAAAACCCATCCGATGGAAATGGAAGGAAACGAAAAAAGGGGCTTACGATTAAAGTGATTAGAATGACGGTGAGGTTTTCTTTCTCGTTTTGCATGCCACTTCCATTAATCTAGAGTGTCTAGTGTGATCCCGGAAACAGCCGCCTCGGTCGATGACTACGCTTTCTTTGGCAGGTTCCTCTATCTTCTACTTTTACTGCTGCTGTGGGAAATCCTTCCGTTGTTACTTGAACGATACATCACGAAAACGGCCAAATGTCTTTCGAGAGAAGTTTTTTTTTCGTAGATGAGGCTACATCCAATTGGCGTAAATGTAGACGATACCTACCGTGTGAGTTCATAAATCAAACTCGTCCGGCTTAGTTGAGCCTAGAAGTGGTAGGATGGATGTACAGTATGCGTCCCCAATGGCTTAGAATCCACTTTAGCAAGGGGCAATGTTGTCAATTTTCTTTTAACAAATGCTAACAGTATGAGGAAGAGAAATTCTGCCACGGCTCCGTCAGAGGCTTTGCCAAAATGAATATTGATGATGCAGGATGCTCGGAAGCACACTCTGGTTCTCCCTTGCTTCCACGGCAGTGCATGGTAGTCACGGATCGCCGCATCGTCGTCCCGCTGGCTGTGTACGCTTAATATTGATCAGCACCACCGTCCATATTCCAAGAGCCGGCACCTCTCTGCAAGCCTAAATTGCAGACGTCCCTCAAGAGCCATCGATTACTCCTAGGATTAAATTGAATGATCTGTAGCACTTCGGGGAAGCGAAATTTGCATGCCCATTTGCGTTGTTGTTTTTAAATTCTACTCCAAAGCACCTCCAGGCTGTGGTTGAAACCACCACATATTTTAATTTAAACAAAAAAGTGTCTCCCCGGTAGCGTTTTACACCACCGACACCGGGAGGATGTCTACTTTGAGACCAATGTCCACTTTGTACGTATTTTTATGCAGTTCCCAATTTTTTACGATGGTACAATATATGAAGTGCTTTGCTCGGGCACCAGAGGTAGTATTTTATTTCCCACCCTCACGGAGGGAAATAAGTGTGAGATGAACATAAATAACGTACACGGTAAGTATCCGTGGGCTAGGAAAAGGGATATATTTTCTGGTTGCTCTGGACCACCACAGAGCGCGCACCCACTGATGATGACGACGACGATGATGATGATGAAGATCTAACCACAAGTTCGATGGAAAACCACAACCGTTGCGACGCTTGCGTACGGTTTTATACGGTCTTTGAACAGACGACCCGTGTGCCCCAGCTTCCAAGGTTCAGTCGGCTGTGTACAGTGTTTCATGGATACAGGCACAGTGGGAATCGAATTCCGGACGGCGGTCGACCGAATCCAATCGAAGCGTGTCCTGTGTTCGATGGGTCTACTTCTGTGGTTGAAGCATCCAGATACCAAAGGCCAGTTTTTTACCATACTCTCATTCTCCACTGTGGAAGCAATAATCAAGAACAACCGCCAACCATACACTGCTGCTCTTGCCAGGTGTGTACAGTGAACTCCATAGAACTCGGTTGGCAAGCGAGAAGGTAAACTGTACTAGGTAACAACACGCAGAGCTGCAAAAAATACACAGCACTGAGACATTATTGAAGTCGAACTTTTATGAGTAAATCATTTTTGTTCATTGATTTTAATACGATTCCGGTGGTTTTTCCGAGCCATTCCGGTTGTGTGCCCAGCTGTTAGTTGGAATAGTGTGAAATGGTCGTTTGCTGACCAGAAGGATGTAATTTTGTGGTTTTGTTTATGCGTCGATACGTTCACGCTGTGCTCTTTGCCGGGCCGTATCTGCTTTAGAGATCTTAAAGTAATTTAAAGTAACGTGTGAATGGAAAGTAAATGTCTACTGGTAAGCCTGCTCCGTGGGCCATCCGTACCACCTAGAAGTCGTGAAGAATTTTCTCTGATGGGAAAAAGCGACGTGCTACCTCGATAAATAAGAAAGCGCGTTTAAATATGGGATTGTCTGCCGTAGTGTTTCTCGTTAGAGGCTAACCTTCGAGGCCCATTCTTAATTAACCCATCACCGGAAGTGTACCTTAATCCTTGGCAATACCTGCCCGTCAATCGCTCGAAAAAGCGTTTCCAATCAATAGACTAAAAGCCACCAAGACGGGCGACGGCAAAGCGTGGATGTGTGAGTGTGAGTGAGGTAACCAAAACTATGACGAAACCACCGGTTCTGCTTCATGGCAATTTACGATTAATTGTGTGTCCGCACCCAGTCCCTGACCGATGTCGTGACGAAAGGGAGGGCCAAGATTCTTTCACGACTCGATGACTTGCTGGTTGCGATGCATCTCGTGCCCGAGCAGAGCGAAAAAAAAACGTTACCTGTCGCCTCTGACAGACCAGAAAAGTTTGGGGCGATTGTACTGTGTGTAGTATAGTTGTAAAATTGTAATATTGTACATTTTAGATTTACCATTTTAGGTTTGAGTGACGTGACGCCGCTTGTCGTTCTTTGACGCATGTTAGTTTAGGATGCTATCGGTTTCGTTTGTTTACTATAACTGACACCGCGACGAAAGGGATGTATGAATATATATGGTAGTGTGGTGTGTTTCCAGCTTACAATCAAACGATATTTAATATATTACAAAAAAGGGAACACCTATTGATCCCTCCTTTAATACGTCTAGCTTAGTTTTGCTTACTTAATGCAATATTTTACACAGTCTTAATCTCATTGCCGGTAGAATGTTTCACCGCCATAGCGCAGTGTATTAATTAAAATACGATATTTCGTAGGGTAAAATTTGTTTTGAGCTTTCCCATCATCCGACAGGTTGTATGAAGGCTATTGGAGCCGCACTGCTCGCTACGCTTGTTTGATACGCGGTAAGAGCCAGCGTGCATCAGCGTGCAGCTGGAGCAACCGCACGGAAATGACGAGACCACCCGGGAAAAGTGTGGCAGTAGAGAAAATTGGGACTCGGCTGATACGTTTCGGGTTTGAGTGGATTATCTGGAGATTTTTGTCTAACCTATTGTCCAGCCTGTCATACCACAGCGCACATGGGGTAGGGATTAGTGAATGAGAATTGATTGGCTTCGAGGGTTCACTGTAGTTCGCCAGTGCGACGGCAGCCATCTGATGACAGTTTTCGTGATGATTTAACATTAATACCGGATGGCATTGGAATATCGCCGCAGCTCTAGCGTGCTGGCGTTAGATGAGATCTTCTTTTTCACTAGCGTTAAGCCGTCGTCTGGATATGCTCTTCGAGCACAGGAGCCAATTAAAAATTAATCCTTTAAGTGCGATGGAAGGACGGACACATACAATTAGTATTTCCGGATTTAGAAAGAGAATCAAATTTTCTATGCATGGAACTGCTTTAACTAACATTGACATTGGCTTTAGTTGGTAGTTTAGTTTAACATAAAACAGTGATTGTGTATGATATGTGTATTTCATAGAATATTTCATAGTTGTTGGTACAACTAGTAACAATTATCAATCATGCTGAACATGTTGATGGCGTTTTGTATTGGTTTACACCAAACTGTTCATAAAAAAGAACCAACAGTTTCATGCCGATGAAATTGAAATTTTATGTTTTGATGAAACCACCCATTCTATCAGAAAATACAAAAAAAAAAAGTTGATCAACCATCGTGCACGTGAACGGTCAACTGTTGCAACCATTTGCGGCTGCAGCTGCAGCAAAACATCCATTCAATTGCATCAACCTATATTCGGATGCACTTCCTGACCGATGAAATCTGCAAACAAATAACAATAACCGTTCGAAACGATGGTGTACCTTCCTGCCAATGTACTCCCTTCTCCCGCGATCATCCGCAGTCAAATGAATTTCGTTGAAGTGCATTCCGGCCGTTGAAAAGTCAGCTAGCTATAGCACTCACACGTCGCCATCGATTTATTGCAAGTACGACGGCTCAAAGGCTGTAGCAGCAGCAGCAGCATCAGCACCACCACAAAATGCATCCGAAATGCATTCCAGCCAGCTGGCAAAGTAAATTTACGCAACGGCGCAGCGTGTCTCGCAGGCGGTGTTGGCAAAATACGAACGATTATCGTAAACTAAATAATAAACACTTGTCCACTTCCCTCTTTTGGATCCCTGCTAAAGTGCGTTGAAAAGATGCACATAAGCTTTAGGAAGCTGCTGTTGCAATGTGTTGCATCGGTTTTGCCAGTGCCGGTGGTGGTCAGTTTTCGGTAAACGGCAGCTGCAATCGGTCGGCAATGCATTCACAGCAAACACTGCCCATCGCATCGACGCGGATGCATCGCCAAGTAATGGTTATTCTAATTTTATCGGGACAGTTTAAAACAATCAATCAGATCGAATGTTAGGGACAGAGGGGTGCAAAGACTGTGAGCTGCTGAAGGAAATTATTTTATTGATATTGCGAATTTTCCGTGTACCGTTTGAGCAGTGTCAGCCTACGCTATGATTCCTACCACGGCGAAAGCAATGGCCATTTTGCAAGATTTGCAATGGGCCTGTTGATATTTTTGGAAGGGCAACTGTCGAGGTCTTTGGGAGGATTATTTCATTTTTTGCAATGATTCAATCTGCACCTTTTCTGGGTGCTGGGGAGGATTTTCGAAACGTTATTTATGGCATCGATACTATACTTCCTTGGTTGACTCGGTTCAATAATCACAAAACTTTTTTCATTACGATTCCTCGGTGTGAATATATTACATGCGGGGATTATCCTGCCAAATCCTCCTTCACAGTTGACGACAGCGAGAAAAGACGTGCAGTTGGTGTAATGAAGAAATGAATGTACGACTCCAGGAATATGTCTCAAGGCTGCAAGCTCATTTTTATTCCTTAAAGTATGATTATTTTTCCTCCTTCGCGTGGCAGAGAATTCACTGGTTAATGTTGTTCTTTCCGTTCAATATCACGTGTTTTGTGAAGTAGGAAGCAGACATGGCTGCCAAAATACCTCTCTCCTAACATATAATTCCACATAAAAAAGCTGCTTTTCCTTACGCGGGCCCGCATTCCTCCTGAGAGTTGACGCACGAAGCACCCAGGGTGGAGGAAAATTTAAATTTATTCACAAACTCGTCTCGAACGGCGTCAGGCGGCGAAAAAGTTTTCT
Organism: Anopheles arabiensis; assembly: GCF_016920715.1. Lineage (NCBI taxonomy): Eukaryota > Metazoa > Arthropoda > Insecta > Diptera > Culicidae > Anopheles > Anopheles arabiensis. The sequence goes on along the minus strand of NC_053517.1, from coordinate 42,569,263 downwards.
CTTTCGTCGCTGTTGGCGTCGGTTGGCGTTTGATGATAGATTTTTCGGCGTCGATGAAAGTCACTTCAATGGAAATGATTTTCTCGGAGCGCCAGAGCGCCAAACGGAACACTGCTGTGGGGCGTCTTTTCTTTGCCCGGTTTTGGAGCTGTCTCAAGAGGTACAGAAAGGTTGTAAAAATTACTGCCTTGCCTGCGCTACTTCTCGCCAGAAAGGGCGAAAAGGTTTTGTTATACGGTGAGATTTTAAATCAACTCACCCCGTGTCTGCGCTCCACTGTGCAGGTGTTAGCAGAGGAAGAGGATTGATTTATGTAACGGATCCACTTCAGTCGATGAGGGTAGGTGTTGTATTGGAATATCGGCTACTTGCACCTTTGGGTGCCCTACTGCGGCTCCTTCTGTTTTGCTGGTCTGTGTTGAACAGGGGAAGTTCGACTCGAGAACAACGTTTATGTCGTTTTCCTTCTCATAATGGCTTTAATTTTTCGCACCAATTTTTCGTGTCCTACCTGTCATGTTATGATCGTCGATGCTGATCAACCGAAGCCTCCGCTGCGAAACTGTACGATTTATTAGTGGAAGAGTGTTTCGGAGGTTCGTTACAACTAGTAGGGAGCGTTCCTGCCTTACTACGGCGGTGACTCTCAGAGTGTAGCTCGTGAAGGACGTAAAAAGCCAAAAGTTCGACACCAAGTTTGGCATTTCACGTCGTGTACGCAGGCTGACAGTTTGGAAATTGGAAAATCCCCGTTCATCGGCCGATGAGGCGAGTGGCTAGAGGCATTGAATAGAGCTTCACCGCCACAATGGGCTGCAGATGTATTACCGAAAATTCTTCGAAGTAATGGCTAACTATAAAACGAACGTGCCAAGTAAGAAATAGACGCTTTCAATCAGAAGTACCAAAATTGTACGTTCCAAAAGTCAGTAATGTACTATGATTATGGGGTAGCATTAGGGTTTAGGAAAGAACGGTGAAACAACAAGGTCTTAAAGTCGATGTAAGGAAGGGGGTCTAATAGTGTTACGGGTATGGTAAACTACCGGCTGCAGTGAATGTACATTCTTAATAGAATGTAATGAATATTTATAGCATTTTCATCTTTTGGAATCGTTTGGCATTTCCTGGCATGGTAGTTGTATAAAAAATCATCCTACTTGTTGTTGGTATAGATTATTCAATATTCATGATAAAAAAGTGAAATTTCTATGCTTATTGCACCGTTCACTATGCTTTTAATACTTGATACGATACAATGCATGTTTCAGTTTACATCACAAACTTACTTAATTAATCTTTAATTCTAGCAGTTATGTTTCCATCGTTAAACTCGTAAGATTATTTCAGTTAAGCTATTCTTTGTAATAAAATGTAAATAAAACAGGAAAGAGATGTTTGCATTGAAGTAGGAATTGTGTTCTTTGCGTACTATTTGCCTCCAGACCATTCCAAACTGATTACCATTTTTAATACTCTTAATACTATCTTCTACTGCAAATAACTGCATAATTATTCTGTTTTTTTAATGCTTCATTCAAAGGCTTAATGAAAGAGCTTCACATTTTCGAGAGTCATTTAAAACACTCATTTAGCGCAATCAAAGTGAATGAACAGAAGTACACACACACGCACACGCTCGCTCACAGGGTCACTATTCAAATTTGAGCATTCTCCAAAATAGAACCGCAAAACAAATTTTCACTGTTTTAGATGAGGTAGTTGTGAGGCTCCGTTTACTTTTTTTTACCTTTCCTGTCTGTTTTGCCTTTGTTTTCCATTTGGAGGGCTTTTTGATGTTGACGGCGGTAAAACCCGGCGTTACCCCGTCCTTTCCAGGTGAATGCTAAACTGCCCAACTGGGGTCAAGCTAGAGGGTCCGGTAGCATGGAGTCTGCTCTGGGGAGAATGGGTAATGTGAATAAAATAAATTTCAAACGGTGCGCTAACGCGCCCAATTGCCCCGTTTTATCGTGTGGAGAGCTACTGCATTTCAACCAGACGAATGGTGGTGGTGGTGGTGAAGGGGGTGAAGGTGGTGCATTTCATTTGATTTAATGAGATGATTCCTGCCCGGCTCGCCCGGACGTCCGGGTGGCTAGGCTGGGCGTGAGACTTGTTGGCGTGGCACCTCGTAGTCAATTGGTGATAACGATAACAAACACAGACACACACTCACGCAGCCCGCACGAACATGGGGCAGCGGGTCTCCGTTAGCCAAGCACGTGGCACTCGTACCGTTTGAAGGCAAAGGAAAGAGCAGGAGCGATGCCGAGAGATTCGTTTCGATACAACGGAGAACCCAATTTGCATATATCGGTTTCAACTATTATCGCTCGATGGTATCGTTGGCTTTGGCCGTTAACTTGGCTAAGCGCACTTCCGGCAAGGGTTCGACATTAGTCTCCCCCCTCCCTCCACCCTCCTCTCATCTTTCTGGGGTTGGAACGCAAAGCCTAATCGCTGCCCGCAACCTTTACTGGGGAGCGCAGTGCTCAGCAAGCCGAAAATCGAACCGATTTGTTTTGTGTGCAGCTTTAGGCAGAAGTGGTTCTAAAATAACAAACCCGTAATCGAATTCGGTCACTTGTCGCGCACGTAATAAGAGAGTTTAACCACAGCCGGTCGGCTGGCTCGGTGGATTTTGATCGCGATGCATCAAATGTTTGGCCGAATCTTAATCGCATCGAAACAATTCGAACGATTACAGAGCGGTTTGAAGCGGTCAAATAATATGCTGCTGATTGGTACCTGCCGCCGCCTTCCCGTGCTGGTAATTGGGCGCTAACAATAGTTTTGCGTTACGAAAGCGTATTTGCCCATTTAAATGGGCGGTGTTTGAGCATTCGAGTGCCATAAATGATGCACAGAACGAAATGTTGGCAAACAACGTTTCGAAGTGATTGAGTGGTTCAGCAAATCTTTTTCTAATCCTTACCTACAACCGGGCCGGGACTTGCACAGACGGGATATGCACCCGGCACCTCGATAATCGCCACCAATAGCGCCTCGGTCACGTAGCAGCATAATGATGATGCTTCGTGCTGTTTATCACAAAAAAAACCAGTTGGTGGAAGAAAAAAAGACTGCCAAGTTGCCTTTAATGCAGAGATTTGCCAGCGTGCTGCTCTCCGTGCTTGAGAAAACGGTCCGATGGTTATGCCTTTTCCATGCTCTTGCTTCCCTGTAGATTGTTGCTTGCGTAAGCCAGTGGCAGAGGAAAAAAAACAGGAAATGACCACTTCCGTGACACCGGCACGGATAATTTTTATTTATTTTCAACGATGTCGCAATGGAGAGAAAAAATATCACCAGTTTTTCTTCTGCAATTGCTGCTCACAGAATGGGACGGTAGCGCGGGTGTTCGATAAAAATGGTCAATAAACTCTATTTGTTATCGTGTGTTAGCTCAACACCCACACCACCATGAAGCAAGAAAAAAACCACAGAAGTTTTTTTTATTTGTCGTGTTTCTTGACTGTTCGTTCTGCATCGCTTTTCGAATGAGTTTTATTTCGTTGCACTCTGTGTGGGCGGAAAAATCAATCGCCAGTAGTGGGAGATGATGCGATGGTGGTCAGTGCCCGGTCCCTTCGGGCGCATTGATGAGTGCAAAGCGTAGTGGCTGCAAGGGATGTGAGCAATTTCGTCTATCATCGTACCATAATTCTTCCATCGCCCAACGGCCAACTTTTCCATCGATCCAACTCCCCATCGCTTCGACGCAAGTAGTAGTGGCACGGACTTCTGGGGAGCATTAATTCCATCGGATAGAGTGAAGGTAAGGAGGCGTTCTTTTTTCACCGATTCCCTCATTCCCTCGTTTCCTTGTGCCATTACCAAGCCTCGATGGCAGTTGGCAGAAATCGTGTGCTAGGTGGAAAACAAACAGATGTGTTTGTGAATATTTTTTTCCTCGATTTCCTTTCGACGCTTAGCGTGGTACTACGCGCAAATACTACCACTCCCAGGTTTTCGAGCTGTCTCTGTGTGTGTGCTCGGAGCAAAAGAAAACACTCGGTGCACACGGTTTGCATGGTCGTTAGGGAGAGAATGCTTTTTAATCATGGTGTGAATTTTCCTGCCACTTCCGGCCTTTATCCAGCGAATTGCAAAAACATCCTACCACGCTACTCTGCCCAGTCATCTTCGGCCTTCGATTGGTCATCGTCTTCGGTGGTTGTTGTTTCTTTCGGTACGATTCCTCTGCACTAAGTCTCTCCCCAATTCGAATTTCCGGCTCGAACTCAACTGCAAAACTAATAGTGAAATAGGCGAGCCTCATTTTCGGCACGATAAGACTTTCCCGCTGGTCATTGATTGCTATTGCCGTGGCGAAAAGCCATCATAGTGCGAGTGCAGAAAAACTTCTCCGGACCAAAGTAGAGTTGAGCAAACAGTTTTCCATTTCACTGAAAGTTTTCTGTTGTCGAAGACTCGTTTCGTTTGCTTGGCGAACGAGCACGAGCGCGCGCGCGTATGTTTCGAGGGTAAATAAAAGCGATTCCCAGTACAGTTTTATGGGCGAACGTTGTTAGCGGCGAGAAGGAGCGATTTTTCTTCAGCACGAGAAGAAAATTGAAAAGCTTTACATTTTATTCAATCAATTTCATTTGCAATTTCATTGTGGAACCATTCCCAAACTGTACTTACAGTTTGCAGATGATTTTATCGACGCTTTTAGTTTGCTGCAAATGTTGAATCTTTTGTAAAGTAGGACAACATTACGGCTAAACCAGTGTTAAATTTTCGAGTTACCAATTCACAAGTTCGACAAACAAGGGTTTCTACGCCGCCCTTTTCATATCAATCACGGACTCTTCAAACATGCGAGCCAGCAGAGTGCAGCTGGTAATTTTACTGTTGCAAAGTAAATAAGCTTTCATTAATGCGGGCTTCACCGGTAACAATGTTGCACACTGTCGCCCCTCATATATCGTCCAGGCCCCATGCCAGGACGTTGTTGCAGCTTAAACCCGAGGTTGATAAAAATGTATGCAAATGAGTTAGCGCGGCGGCAACTTTGGTTGGGGGTGATGAATAATAATAATAAATGATAACGCCACAATCAGTGTCGGCGGCTTTTGAGGTTTCAGTAATGAACTGCAAACAACAACCCCTCCAACAAGGCATAATCGCAGGCAGTTTCATTTTTGCGACTTGCTATAGCAACCAAACAGCAGCAAGCAGTTCAAAAAAAGCCATGAAAAAAGAGCTCAATTTCTTTGCAGCACTGAATTATTATATACAATATAATGTTTAAATTATCCAACGATAGAAACTTATTTTTAGCGATACTAACGAGAAGAAATCTACAGAACACAGATCACACTTCCACCAATAGGTAGGTAGAGATGTCAAGAATCTATAATCTTGGGTTAATCTTAATCCACGGAAAAATCATTATTTGACCAAAATCAGAAACGGGCACACAATCGTGCGTGAAAAGCTAATGGAAGGAGCGGTATTAAAAATAAATCTTTACCTTTTCCCCACCACACTTCTCGCTGCCTATCCCGGTAGACATTGCTGTGTGACAGACACCAATCAAGCCAGCCAACAATTGGCCAATTGTGTTACAAAAAAAAAGCAGGCCCCCAAGCGAACGGCTACCGGAAAAGCGAATTCTGTACGACAGTGTTGGGCTACTGTACAGAGATGAATGTGGGAATGGAATGGAAAATCATTTCCTCCCCTATCGCTTGTCACCGTTGCAGCGTCTGTCAGCTGCGGATTCCAGCCAAACGTGTCCCGGACGTATATTGAAATGCGGTTAAGGATAATGATTTTTGCTTGCATATTTTCCGCGGCACGAATGCAAATTGGGGTGGATGTTGTGCGTGTACAGGTGTTTTTTTTTTTGCTGCTTGCCTTTGAATTTTTGAGTTATGATAATTTTATTCCACTTTCGCTCACCAATCGGAACGGGTGGCACCCGTTTTTATGGGTGCCTCAATTTCAATTAATTACAAAATCCCTCCTTACCGGCCACGACCCACGCAATGCACACGTCGGCCGGATAGGCGATTCGTTGGTGCGCGTCGGATTCGTGAAACCGAATAATCCACTCCCGGGCACACGCCACACTGTGCCGCAGGTGGGTAGAGATGGACGGCATCGGGATGACACTTTTTCGGTGCCACAGTTTCATCCCGATTTTCGCATTTGGTTCGTTTGTGCTGCTGCCGACCGATGGGCTACGATTTCAATTTCATTGCGTTTTAAATGCTTTATTATGTGCCTCCCTTGCTGCTGCTGCTGCTGCTGCTTCGGGGACTTACACGGCGACTGGCAACAGTAATCATAAACATAAATCGCCAGCAATCCGATATACGCCGGGAAAATGGCACACAACACCATGCCGCCAGGAGTGTGATAATAATTTATTAACGAACGAGAGCTGCCCCGTGCCCGGGTCCCTTGGTTGGGGGAGGGCTTTTGTTTTTTCACTGATTAACCGCAGTTTAATGCTTTATTGTTCTGCAGCGTTTAATTACAGCCAACTTTGATGCCAACAACGGGTGGTGGTGCGAAATGTGCGCATGGTGGTGTGAATCAAAAATTTTGTTTAACAAAGTTTGCTTCTTTTATTTAACAATCCATTGTGTCGGTCTCTAATGCTCGTCCATACCAAAGGCAAACAAGTCGCATACAATTCCAAAGAGAATCACATTGGATTATCCAACTTCTTCCAGCAGGAATGCTTTTCATCATGGGCCCGTAGATATTGATTAGAATCGATTGATGATGAATTGGTTAATTCAAAAGTCTTGTACATGCCTCCATGCCGCACTTTCTCGCAAGGCCTCAACAAAGACCAGCGTCATCAGGCTCATCCCCATCATCATCATCATCATCTTCATCGATTGCACGCTATGAATAATGCATGAATTTGTTGGGCGAGACGCACGCAAACAAGAAATAAACTAATTTTCCATCTTTCTTTGGCCTTTCTGCATTGCTGTGGTGCGCGATGCAGGGAGTTTGATGAACGCCAAACAGAAACCCAGAGCCCACGGCCACTCTCCTCGGCAGCGCTCGAAACGTTGTGCGTGGAAGATGTCGCGTTGTAGCTACCAAACCGGGCCTCAAAAACTGTCGAAAACCCCGGTAGCATACGGTCTCGCCCGCAACGTCACCCGCACCGACCGACCGATGTTGAATAATCACCCAAACAATCGGCGTTCGTCATTCCAATAGACGTTCTCTTTCCCCCTCTCTCTCTCTCTCTCTCTCTCTCTTCCGCTGAGCATAATCCAGCATAATACATTATTCACGACCAATGCACGTCCATTGTTGACGGTAGTGAGTGTGTCCATCGTCGATGGTCGGTCGCCCCGCAAAGGGGTACTTCACGCCGTCCGGACTGCTGGCGTGCGTAGTGCGTGCGTGTATGTCACCCTTATTGTCCCGGACAGGAATGGACGAGACATTGGGTCTCCCTCGCTCGGGTGCAAGGAGATGCACCGTAGTATGACGACGCGGTGGAGGAGCAAAACATAAAATTAACCCTCAATGGGAGGAGCAGCAGCGTCTCCGGCGTGTCGGGGACGAGAGACCCGAAAGTGTTCGTTAGAAATAGTGCATGTTGTACCCCGGGGTTCATTTCGTAATGGATAGCAGTGGCTTGGTCGAGCGTTGAGACGAATGTAATGTATGGATCTGTCGCACTAGGAGGTAATCCTTGTCCTCTTTCAATCACGCCAGCTCTATGCCTTTCTTCTGCCAGTCAATTCAGTACGGGGGGGAGAGGCCTAGTCGTGCGAGAGGAAGTTGATGCATCGTCGTCGTGCCTCAAAAGGACATTAATAATGCCTTCCATCTCTTGTCCGATGCACTTCCTCCGCATCGACGCAGGAAGTTTTGAGCAGAGAAAGAGATAAATCAACCTCTATCAAACGGGAGGACCTTGGAGTGATAGTATGTGTGTGCGCGCTTGATTATTGATTTCGGGCTGAAGGTTGATCCTAACAGCACGACATCCTCCTGCGGGTCTCTTGACATGGTAAAAAATAAACGCCTCGTTTGCTGTCCGACTACATTGGATGGGAATAGGCTTCTGGCAAACACACTACCCCAAACGTGTGTCAAAATCATCTCGGTAGTATGGTAAATGTCTACCACGGGCACAGAGAGCCCTTAGAATTGTGTTAGCGTAATGTGTTTGCCTTACACTGCTGCTGCATGCTCCTCACTGTCTGTCCATTACTCATCAGTAGCCAGTGTGCGTGCTGCAATCAACAACTCATCATCAGCAACATCATCACCGATCATCAATGCCCGTCATTAAGGATATTGTTGCAGCAACGCTCCGGATTCGTAAACGCAAACCAGACGGACGGATGGTGGTTGTTTCCGTTTTTACTTTTCATTTTTCATCCCCACTGCTTGTTGCCGGTGGTGCATATTAATATTTATCGGTGCACTTGTAAAAGTGTCATAATCAACAATTTATTTCGAAATTTTCCTTTATATACCCACACACGCAGGCACACAGAAACTTTGCACCATTAGTATGGTAAAAGGAGACGAGAACCCCATCATAGGACCCTTGACGGAAGCTTTTAAGGAACGCTAGAAATCGTCTAAACATTGAGGGGGAAAAACCTAAGATAACGATCAATCGGACACCAACGCGTCAGCCTATCTCGCACTCCCCTCGGCGGGCATTGTTTGCCGTATGAAAAATGATTTTCCCTACCATTACTGTGCAGAGTGTGAGGGCAGGAAGCGTTTTTCATTTCCACCACCTCCATCGATGCCGCTTGCCGTCGCAGAAGGAAAAGCGGCGAAACACGAGCGTCCGGCACGCAATGCTACGCAGACGCCTTCGATGGGAAATAAATCCTTTTTTTCCCATCTTGAATCCATTTTGTCGTACCGGCTCTACCATCAGTCAACTGTCAAGGCAGTTATGCAGGCTCGCTAGTTCGCCTAGTTGCTTTCTCCCGGGGGCTCTACGTCCTTTTGTTAGTACACTCGATGTCAGCTGTTAGGTGGGGGGAGCAGAAAAAAAACGAAACGAAATGCTTTCCCGCACGGGAAAACTCAATTAATTTTGCTTCCACACCAGCCCTGGGGACGGCTTTGCGACATCAAGTTCAATCAATCTCGTTGGTGGCTGCTCTTGAGTTGAATCGAGCGGGTGAAAACCATTCTGAATCGAAACATCTTTCACCATCATTCGATAAACATATGAAACATGAGCCCGCCCGGTCAATGCGCTATCTAAATGTAAAACGTTCCTACATCACATCATGCTTTACATTGTTGCTTTTTCTCACATTCTTTCCCCGGCCGACACACGCGCTAACATGTTGCAAAAAGACACCCTTTGCCGGGTAACAAAGTGCTAATCGTTTTAACACATACTTCTAACGATCTTAACATACTCCGGCTCCCAAATGTAGCAATAACAGCACAACTTAATGCACATCCACGGCATGTAAATGTTTACCTCGTTTTCATCCGCTCTATGGTAGACCCACTGGTAGCGGTGGGGTCCCTTGCTCTTCCCTGCTTTCCAACCCGGCACTGTAACCTGTAGTGCGATAATTATTTCAACTACATCTCCATCATAATCTGCTCGACCATCTCGCGCTCCATTGTAAACATGATCCGGTGTTGCCTATCGGCTGGAGGAGCTGCGGATGGCAACGCAACCAATTCGGATCTGTATTTGCGTTCCGGTTTTGTGTACATAGATATTGTACAAATTTAGGCAGTTCATAGTAATCATAGTAAATGAATGTCTAGAGTAAGCCCAACGGCCAGCAGCCCGCCTGGCTGTCACACTCGCATTCTGCACCGAATGGCTGTGACGTCGAGAGTAGTGGATGTTTGTTTTACCCACGTATCTCCTTCCGTGCAGCATCTTCAGCACACAAGGTTGACAGACACAAGGCCTGCCTGCAGCACTCAGCACTAAGCCAGCAGCACTATCAGGTGCACAGAGGCGCCCATTGCGTCTAATTGCAGCACGCGCCAAAACGGCCCCGGCAAAAGGTGTACGACGCGTGCCTGGGCCAAAAGGTGTACAATTTCTACAAATAGTTACATCCATTCATCAGCAACCACCCACCAGCAACAGACGGCCTTTTTGCAGGCCGGGCCATTTGCCGGGCCATTTGTTGGCAACAATATGCAGGTTCCCGATGCGCGCTTGATCCTTCCACCCAGGACAGGTGGCAATCGATGGTGTAATGTGTGTGCAGCTCGTTAGTCACCTGGCGCCTCCAGCTGGTGTCGAACCGATTACGAAACAACAGAATTCACACAACCGAAGGCATCACAGAGAGCCAACCAGTGCTGCCAGGATATGGGTGATAACAAGTGGTGTGGCATCAAAGACATGCCTCTGGAAGTGGACCGGTGCAAAACTCTGTCTAGAAAAAGGGTGAGCTGGGTGGGGGAGGTTATGAAAAGCCAAACCTGATTAGCTGGCTGTTATGAGCTCCGATTACCGATGCATGCCGCGTCCGGACATCCCAAACGATCCAGCAGTTTTGTGCATCGTTGGAATAAATTAAACAACAATCAAACGGTCCTCCTCTCCGCTGTGTCTCGCACTGTCTCTCGATTTTCGCCCGTGGGGCCATTAGTGCAATCACTCTTGGTTTGTTTGCACGTAAATTTTCACTAGAGGTTGTGCTTCTTGCTTACAGCCTACAGGTATATGCCCCGTTTCCCTCAACTCCACACTCAAACAACCAATCTACTCCACCGCTCGAGCCCATTCGTACTTGCCGTGCCAATGCAATGTCTACGTGTACGCGTGTGTGTTTATGTTTATAGAAGTTGCGTTGTGCACACCCCCCGGGGAGGGGCGGGTTTGGGTTTTGAGCAAACCAAATGGGAAATTTTGCCGTACACACACTGTCCTGTCTGCATTTGCTGCCGATGTTATGCTGTGGTTTTGCCATAAATAAGGCCGTACGAATTGTGCATTGCCGAGGGAGTTCGGCTCTAGCAGCATTGCCGACGATTCCTCCTTCTGTGTGCACACCCGCTTTGATGCCGAAAAGGCTGACGCACTTGCATTTGCCGTTACTACTGCTGCTACTACTACTTCCCTTGATTAATCCCTACATCCACTGCATCCTGCTGCTGCCACTGCTGCACTTGCACTGCGCCCTGGTGCGCCTCCGTCTACCTCACCCCTGGTTGGCCCATTTACCGAAATGAAATATGAAACTTTCCAAAACATCCCAAGACTCCGCACAACCACTACCCTGTTGCCTTGCCGCTCATGTTTCACCCGGCGTTGTGGAATTCATTTCATATCAACGCACACACACAGAGTAACCATACCATCGTCATCGTTGCCGCTAGGGGAGATGCGGGATGATGCTATCGTCATTACGCCGCAACGCAACGACAAACTGTATTTAACAAAACCAAAACTGACCGAGTTGTAAATTTTCTGGCCCTCCCTTTTGAGGGGGGAGTCCCCACGCGCAGTTTGCATTTGGAGGGTTTACGCAAACCGGCGTTGTGCACCGCCGTGTAAAAAGGACTGCTGCACCAGCTGGATCTGGATCTGGTAGGCAGGTGGTGGTTGTGGCGGGAAGGCAAGCCCTATGCAAACATCGAGAGTAGATTATAAATGTAAATTAGAAGAAGAATGCATCTCTGTGACACGGCGCCCTTTCAGCCACTGCCGCTCGTGTTTTCCCATGGCGATGACGCACAGTCGACATTGATGTTCCTCCCACCACCACACACACACACGCGTACACGCGTAGATAGACAGAGTGCAAAGTTGGGTTCGGTTGTTTTCCGCACATTTCTCAACAACAACCCGTCGTATGACTCCCACACACACACACATTTCCTGGCCCGATTAATGTCGTGTCCTTCTTACTGCTGCGCCACACGACGCATCAGGCTGCTGCCGCATCTGGTGGCGGCTTGTGCGGATGCACTTGATGCACGATACGGCGCGTTTCCATCGTGTGTTTTGCCGAACGGCGCATATCGAAGCCGTCTGGGATGCAAGAGCGTCATATCCTACGGCGGAGGTCGTTTCCCTGTCGTTTTCGTTTGGATGTCATTTAATATTTAGCCACCCGTGCGTAGGACGAAGCATAGTGGAATGGGAGCTTTTTGCGCCCCGTATTCCGACAGAATCCTGTGTGCTCATACTGGTATCGGGAGAGCGATATATACCATGAAGGGGGATGATAGTACAAGGGGCATCGGTAATTTCGTGCGAAATATATTTAATTTACCGAAAAGCCTCTTCCCCCGTTTGCGACATCCGGCCAGCCTACACTTCTGCCAGTGGTCACTGGTGCTTCTTGATCTCCTATTTCGGTTCGTGCGCCACAATTGCAATCATCAAAACACACCTTCTGATGTGTACACCTGGCACTCGGCACGGCAACGCTAGCGGACGGTTTGCTGTCGGCGGTGTACGGTAGCAGTCGTGACACTGGCGAGCTTTGGTTCGAGTTTTGCCATTTAATTTGTACCCACGTAGGCTAAAAGACCGGCCAGAGACCACACGTACACGAACGGCTCGGGCCAGAGACCGCTGGCAGACAATATCGAGATCCCGAAGAACGACACTGCTGCCTCTTAATGTTTCTAATGCAATAGAAATGCATTCGTTCGCTTCCCGGTCGACGGCTACTGCACCCGATGGGTGTTGCTGATGCTCTCCGGTTGAACAGTCATCGAATCGCCCTGTCTCTTCTCCTGGAGCTCCTGGCAAACGGGTGACAAACATTAGCGAGTTTTGGTTGTCTAACTGTCCTGCGGGTGCCGAGGGCTGCATCGTCTCCGATAAGGCTAGCCCGGTTTGGATATGCATTGGAATTGTTTAAGCATGCAGCAACTGGCCCGTTAGTGGCCCGGATGCAGCACAGAATGCAGAAGCAGCTCGAAACCGAAGGGCGGCCGGCATGATCAAGATTTCGTGTGCTTGCGTTTATGAGTGTCGGTTGGAGCGGTTGGACATTGCTGCTGCCCCCTTCCTCTTCTGAGCACATTTGGGTTCTCTCTCCAGTGGCAATTTGAAGAAGAAAAAATTAAACTCCCATGCCTAAAACCAGCAAGCAAGGATACAGACCCGAACCGGTTCCCCTCCGTCACGGCAAACAGTTCGTGTGACACTTTTTCGCTCTGTTTTTATTTCCTACACATTATGCTCGGTCGCTAGCGCAAACACAGTGTGTGTTTGTGTGTGTTTGTGCATCGGAAACTGCATGTTTCGCGCTAATAGTAGACACGCCGGTGACGGTACAACAGCATATTGCATCTGCGGCGTCCTTTGGCACTGCGATATCCTACAAACAGTGGACGAACGGGGGTGAGAAGCCGACTGCCTACAAGCGACACGTTTCTGTATGCAAAATGCATCGCCATAATGAAAAACAAATGAAAAATCAACAAGCAGCACATCACCCTCGGTGTGATTTCGGTCCCGCACTTCGAAACAAGGATTTTTTTTGTTGTTGTTGATGCACATGTGTTTTTTAGCCGTTGCCGTCGGGGAAGATAGCGGAAGATAGTGTCGGCTTCCCACGATACTCAGTGCTTCAAATTACACGCACACGGCCACATGTACGCAACATTGAACGGGAAACGTCCATTGCACGGAATGGAAGGCTTGATCCCTTGGAAACAGTAACATCACATCGCAGCCTGGATCGTTCGTTCGTTGTGCTTGAATGACACCGAAAGCTTCAATACACGGATGGATCTCTGGGAGGCTTGGGTCTAATAAACACGACCTCTCGCCAGCAGCGCCCCGTCCGAATGGCGGGTTTGTTTGCTGCGTATATGTAGCAACAAAAAAAGTCCTCAATGTTGTTCTCTGCAAATGAAGCATTCCCTTGAGAGACTGTAGAGGAGACCATGCAGGGAGGGGTCCGATAGTAGTGCCCAGAACCTTTTTATTACGGATTCAACAGCATTTAAAATGGAATATTTAATCCGTACACAAACGATATACGATGTGGGCTCGATATACGTGTGTTTGTGTTATGGATGCTTCCCGTTCGGAGGATTCAAATGCATCCGCACCGGAGACGTACGTCGTACTTCTCCACTCTGTTTGCATATTAGAAATCACTTACTTGCGAGGGACAGCCAGAGGCGATTGTATGCTTCCCCAGGATTATTCGGCATGCATCTGTATGCGAAGGCTTCAACAACATCAACAGCAACAACTCCCCCGTGAAACGTAAAGTTGTTCCTCAATTTGCAGTTACTCATGTGGATGGCCGCATCCGTTCCGTTTGTATTTACACACTATTGCACTACAGCATAGGCCCCATCTCCCCGGTGGGGCTTCTCGCTGGCAGAGGCTGGCAGAGACGGTGCTTCGGAGTCTTCCGCCCATCCGGTCGCTGGACGATGGTAATGGTATTCTTGACGCACCGTTGCTCTGCTGCCCTTATCCGATGCGCTTAGTTTATCATATCGCTTCATAATTCTTCGAAGTACGCCGCTCGGTACAGTTCGTTGCTCGGTTGTATCCTGCTGCCCGGAACTGCATTCTTCCTGTTTGCAACTGTGCACTTCGGCTCCAATAAGCATACACCGGCAAGGAGTTATGAAAATATGAATATGCAAATGAACAATAAATAATATATGTGTTTGCCTTTAACGTGGTTCTTAAGCCGCCGGGCGAGAGTCTTGAACCCTTCGCAAAACAATCAGCAGATGACGCTTACATTGAATCTAACCGTATTAAAGTCTGGCCTGGACATTACCATGCGACACTTGCAGCGATTCTATTTTGCATAGCTTGAGCTTTGCCCATGAAATAGTTGGAACGCATCACTTTAATACGCATCAGAGCAAGTTAAAATCGTGTTTTCTGATATGACATTTAATTTATTTAAACTTTAGTTTTGCCATCTCCTGCCTCCTTCGATTCCATCGGCGGCACCAACGCCTTGGGAACCGGCCGCTTTCCGGAAAGGTGTGAAATACAAGGCCCGACCCCCGATGGGAAAATCAGATACACACACACATACCGCCCAGAATTGCTTAAAGTTCGTTCGCGTCTTTAAAAGTGACTCATCTGAAACAAAGCGGAAAGGGAGCAGCGAAGAAAAAAAATGCGTGTTTCCCCGCACGTGCGCGCGCGCGCACCCCCGTTTCGGTCTGTTGCCTTTCGTGTTCTTCCGTGTTTCGACCAGTGCGACACACCCGCTACACCGCACATTCCCCGCAGCATCGACTGTGGGGACGATGAGACGGCACTTCTTTTGGCCCACTGGTAATCGTTCCAGGAGGGGGGGGGGTGTTTAGCAGGGGAATTCTTAATTTTCGGCAATGAACTTCCCGGGCCTCTGTGAGCAGTCACCGTGGGCCGGAGAATCTGTCGACCGTCCCGGAGCTCTAGACTCCCACCGGCGGCACCCACGCGCGCGCGCGCGCTCTCTCTCTCGGTTTCACTTTCATCCGGCCGTTCGGGCGTTGCGAAGGAAGTCAAGATTTAATTACACGCCTGATGGGAAGGGTTATTGCTTGTGTCTTGCACGTCTTGTTTATGCCGCTGATCACTTGCCAGCTAGCGTGCCAGTGCGAGCCTGCCAAACGACCAGCGCGCACTTTACTTTGGCACACAAATCGTCGACAAAAGAAGTCGGTAGAAGTTGGGCATGACGACGGCGGCGACGTCGCTCTAATAGAGCACGGTCTTTGCCAATCGGTTGGAACTTCTGCGTGAGCCGCTACCCGGTTTGTTTACGGATGCTATACGAGCTGCTCAATTCCGGTATCCAAAACAGTTCGTAACTTTACGAGCACTAATTAACTGAGTGTGCTGCTTGCTGCAGAGCATCTTCGGGGGAAATTAGTTGAAAGGCGAATTATGGAGACAAAATGGAAGTTTTTTTTTTTGATAATCTTCTTCTGCCATATTGTGTTTGCAAAAATCAATCACTGTTACTATGCTGTACATTGGCACGGACCACTCTCTTCCAGGTGCACGATGTCCTCATTTTAAATTTGAAAAAAAAAACCGTCAATTTCTTCCAATTATCCATTGCACGGTCATTGCAAACGTTTCGCAACGGGTCACAGATACTATCGCTTGTCTGTCCCCATTCTACCCGTGCAAGAACATTGTTTACGCGTTAAGCTATTTAATTGTATGCAAATTGAGCTTGAATTATGCTTTCACCGGACGGCCAAATATCTTCCCGCTGTGTTACAGCTGTGGCAGAGTGAGGAACGGCAGCAAATTGCCGATGCATCTCACCAGCATTGACTCCGGCGGCATCGGTTCGATTCACTTCCTTTCACTCGAACTTTGGCTTTGTCGTACGGTCACAGGGAGACAAGCATCGGTTTGAAACGGAAAATGCATCCCTCCACCGGGCGATGGTTATACCCTCCCTTCCAACCCTCCCTCACCAACGCCCCCTTACCGTGAGAACGAATAGGAGTGTTTCAAAGTGTTTCATTTATTCATAAACTGCAACCCGCGAACCCGCGAAAGGGTTTGCAGGCGCCGAACGGCTTCCAACGTAGTAGATCATCCAAAAAACATGAGCTTTCCGGAGCGCCGAACAAGCAAACAGAGGTGAGAGTGAGGAGGGGGTGTTGTTTCTGTGGTTTTCCTTCCAACCCCGTGCAGCCCGCGCGCCCTCGAAGATGTTCCAGTGCTGGGGGGGCCGTATGTTGAACGGTTCCGATACGCGCGGAACCTTAGATAATGTAGCAAAATAATCATAATTATTACTCTTCCCCTCGCCAGTGGACGCTGCACCGCGGCCCCGTTCCCTTTTCGAACCGGTCGTTAGGCGATGAATCGAAAGCAAGGCTGCAATCTGGTTCGAACCGAGAAAGGGGGTTGAAAGGGAGAGCGAAAGAGCGAAAGAGCGAGAGAACTGAACGGTTGAGAGACTCGGCTTGACAAGGTTCGCGCTTGCTACGTTTGCTTCCCGTGGGGGATTGGGCTAATTATTTATATAGTCTCTAATTATTAATGCTATTGTTATGCGGGACTGGGCACACCACCGTTCACCGTTCCGCATTGCGATGCTGTGCTTCCCGTGCGGGCGCGCGGGTGAGCGGGTGGGCGCGCGGTGATTGGCTGCTGCTGATGATGGGCTTGGCGCCTCCCCCCCACCCCTTTCATCCTGGCACTAGCACTTGGTGTGTCCACCGTGCACGTACCCATCGCGTCCTTACGTAAGCGTATTGTTCCTGCAGGATCGGATTCTCCAGTCTAATGGCTAATCTTCCCCGCTCACGTCCGTGTTGATTACAGCACACGCCCAGGATCTTGCTGTGGCGGGATAAGCCACCTGAGCACCCACCTCCGCTGCCCCTCGGGAGCGCCATTAAACCAGCTTCCAATCAGCCAGAAACGATTCAATCGATTTTGCAAAACAGTTTGTGCAATCCTCGCTTCGCACCACACCACCTCCCCTCATGAGCCTTTTGCCTTGCCCTTTTGCGTGTGTGTGCCTAATGAATCGTTTCCGCGCTTCAACCACTTCCGATCGATGGAACACCGACGAAAGGGAATTGCTGGCGAGTTGTTGAGCAGGAGGTGCGCATTAGGGCTTTAGTGTTTTCTTTTTTTGTTCGGTCTGTGCATTACCCAACGCTCACGGATGCTCTTCAACCCGGCAGTTGCCACTATAGCGGGAAGACCTCGATTCAATCGACTCATTGTCAGTGTTCCTGCGAGGGCGGCGTGCGTTGGATCCATTTAGGTACGTTTTTTTTCCTGCTCGCCCTCTAGCTTTCCACACGAGTACAGAGAGTAAACTTGCTCCGCGTTAGGACGCTAGAGGGGAATGCCTAGTAGCACACAGCAAAAAATATCCATATATTCTGATAAAATACAACGCCACACACTGTCCGGGGCAACAGAAGAGCGGCAAGCCTCTAGCGCACGAAGGAAATAATTATGAATAATGATGATGGCATCGGGCGCGCTAGTAGTTGGGGCGCATTGCCGCGGCGAAGCACTTTTATCGTTCGCAAATCGTTTCCCTCGTGCCACCGGGACTTTAGGCCGGCAAGAACTGGCGGCCCTTGTCTGAAAAGGAAACGTACGCCTACCTCGAAAAGCTAGTAGAAATCGAATATTGAAAGTCAACACCGGCGCTGCCGATGTATGGCGACTGTCGATGAACCTCGCCCTGCGGTGGGAGGCGCCGCTCGAGTTGAGTTCCCGGCTGGCCGTTATGGATGGATAATTTTTCCTCAATTCGTTACGAGGTTTTCTATTATTCTTATCTTTCCCTCTCTCTCTCTCTCTCTCTCTACCTTTCACTTCCATACATCGCTTCCTATTGTTCCCTTTCCCCTTGCCCATACTGTATCGTTTGTTGCTGTCTTTTTATCGCTTCTGCATTCAATCTCTTCATCGTCGGTTCGGGTGTTTCGGATGTCCCCGCGGAGTGCTCTCGCGCCGCGATCGACCCGCTAACGTCGTCGCTGCCGGTTCGGGGCGCATATATTTGGTCTCTGAAAATAAAATTAATGAGGGATTAAGCTATGACTTCATTAATCAAATTGAATGCCGGGCATTGATTATCGTCGGAAGACGCCTCACAAACGCGTACCAGTGTGTGTGAGTGCCGTATATGTTTGTGCGTGTGTGTTTCGGTTCGTGTTCGCTTTTGTGATTTATGGAATGATTTTTATGTGCTTATTGTTGATGCACGGGCAACACCACCGTCCTGTGTCGTCCTGTGCATTAATGCTACTCACACATTGCTATTCCACAGCACGTCTTCGTTAAATAACGCCCCCTCGCATGGTAAACGCATAATACACCGATACAAATCGAACCCCGAATCATTTCGAAAGTGATATTGATTGTTTTCCATCATCTTGAGCTGCTTCTTCTTCACGTTTGATGAGTGCGAAAGTGGAAAGCAGAAGCGGGAAATCGAACCCGGGCGCGCACATCCTGCCCACGACACTAATCTGAAACGTTTAAGCTGCAACGTTTAGGCATTATGATGCTATTAGTATCTTGCCACCGCCATCGCTGCCATTTCCCAGCGCATGGGGGTGGATCAATTTTCTCGCCCAAGGGCAGCACCCATCAATTGGGACAACAAGCTGCAATCGAATTACGCCGAGTGGAGATGGATTCATTTGTTTCGTGGCATTACGTACCGGTGACATTTTTCACGTCCCAGCTCTTCCGGCTTTTCGTTTGGCTTTCGCACGCTGTTTTCTTCGATGCGGAGCTTTGTTTGGGGCGGTTTTGTTTTCCTTTTTTCCCATCAGCAAAGTGAGTATTGATTTGCGTGTTGTGTCCATTTGTACTTGCTGTTGTTTGTATTGTTTTCGTTGCCTTATAAGTCGGTGATAAGATTAATTGTGACTCATTTCGTAGAACAATAACGATCCGTCGTAAGCATTTGTGTTGGGCCGTGTTTTGGATTATCTTGCTCCAAGGCAGCTTTGCCGAAGATTCTTTCTTGGGTTGGGATTGGGCTTTTTTGTTCTCGGGTGCCTCCTCCACCGCCAACCATCACCACGTACCGGCCATTCAATTATATCCGGTGATTCACATGTTTTCTTCCTACTCTCTTAAGCTCAACCTTAAATGTCTCTATCACCATCATCATCCCCATGAACGTGGCAGTTAGCTAATGTGTACTGGGTTGGGGGTTCGTTGTGAGCGATCGTCAGCGAGCGCGCGTCCAATCTTTAAAGCCGGTCAGTGCTCTACCGGCAGACCAACCAAAAAAAAAAAGCGTGCTCCAACCAGGCACGGGTTATGTTTACGCGTGTTATCCGCACCCGTGTATCGCAGCACTTTGCTCTGACGCAAGTCAGGCAACCGAGTGTTTCGGCGCTCGTAAACCCGGCCATGCCCCGGGAAAGTTTGTGTAATGTTTAGAGGCCGTAGGAGCGAGTTCGTAACCCCGCTGTAAAACCTTCACCACAAACAACGCAACCAAACTGGACAAACGGTACGCTGTGAGACATTAAACAGCGCACCTCTCATGCATTCGGGCGCAATGCGCATACACATCTCCTTTCCTGCGGTGGTGAAGGTGTTTACGACTAGCTAACGGACCAGGCGGGCCAAAGAGCGACAGAGAGAGACAGAGCTGAGGACAAGTAAAGGCAACAACGAAAAGAGTTCCCTAAAGTTCGGATACTACTTGCGCGTCTCTAATTGACATGCATGCACTGTGGCGTGCGTTAGTCTAGCGCGGGTTTACGAGTGAAGTTTCTCCGTTTTACGATTAATAAATCAGCCGATAAGCCGCCAAGAATGGACGGGCTGTAGACGAATGGAATTTCCTGTGGCATTATTCATAACCACAAAAGCCGCGGTGGTGGTCAAAAGATTTTACTACGCTCCATTCCGTCCATGCGTACTGCCGAAATTGACCAACTCCCCAAATAATGCTCGCATGTCTTGCTTGATGTCTATGCAGTTTTGATGGCAGCTAAACGATCGGTTCGTTGGATGAATCGTTAGTTCGATTAATGAATTGAGCAGCAGCTTGATCAACGTCACCATAAAATAGTTGGGCCCTTGGAAGACAACTCGGATGATGTCTCTTCTTCTAATTTGTACTTTACGATGAGCAGTGCCCATAACTCAAGATAAGCAATTAGCTCATGATCGATTCGTCGTTGTTTCGCTTTCACTCTTTCGTGCTTCTGACAAAGAGCCAACGCGTCACCAATTCTAGAACATGCTTCGAGTACATAAGGCAATGTGGCACAGAGATAAAAAAGCTGCATGCTAAAATGACGTAAAATCCTTGAATAATTTATTAAATTAGAGCATCGTAAACCTGTCGGCTTGACAGTTTGCTGATGTGTGTTCCAAGGTAAATATCCGCCTACCTGTACAATGTGTCTTGCAGTGTCGAAAAAAACAACACCCCCATAAACCAAATGCTGTCTCCTTTTTTCACTCGGCCATAAATTACCTCTCCCGCTTTACCCGCTGTACAGCCAGCTATCCACACCCGTACTAGTGAAAGAAAAAATATCCTAAAGAAGAAATAGCGTCCAATTCCGGTAGAACTTTCTTGATTACCAGTGGCCACACAAGCACCCAATGCCCGCTGTTCGTCTCGCTACGCACCGCTGATCCAAATGCAGGTACCGCCTGGGTCCAGACTCCTTAATTATAACGGAACGAAGTCAACAGAATCAACAACCGGAACTACTACACATGCCGTGGGGGAAAACGAAGGGGCACACACGTATGTACCGCCAAACCACACGTGTACCGACAGCAGCGGGCGTGATAGAAACACGATGCATCCCATTGCAGCACGCGGGTGCCGCCGGGGAACGAACACACGAAGCACGATCACAAATTCTAGAGTTTCCAATAAATTTTCCGAACCAAATTGAGTTGTACGGTAATTACGAAAGCCATTAGCGGAACTGAGACTTACGACGGTGGTGCTGCTGGCTGACGGGCTAGATGGTAGGCTTTCCTTTTGCCGCGACTAGTCGTCGTATCATAACCCCCACCCTGTTGGCTAGAGGTTCCTCCAGAAACCACCCAGCAGCGCCAATCGTTACAACGCCCTATCTTGCTAACTTTTGCACCAGCGCTAGATTATGTACATGCGCGCTGAGTTGGAAGGAAAACCCAGCCATCAGTTAGTTTTGGTAGCCACTCTAAAGTGACTCCCTTTTTTCCTGATGTGCACACTTGATGTCCCTGGTATTATCCATCGTAACCAATTCGCCCCTCACACCCACTTCAATACTGCGCGCTGCAATCGATGGTAATTTATGGCTTTTGGAGCTATAACCAACTTTAGGCCCAGGCAACAGGCGATGGTTCACATCTTTCGTAACTCTTCCTTAATTTACGAAACAGTCCCGCTG
This sequence comes from Anopheles arabiensis, assembly GCF_016920715.1. Classification (NCBI taxonomy): domain Eukaryota; kingdom Metazoa; phylum Arthropoda; class Insecta; order Diptera; family Culicidae; genus Anopheles; species Anopheles arabiensis. The sequence goes on along the minus strand of NC_053517.1, from coordinate 42,547,456 downwards.
CTTGATGGATGAAAGGTTCTTTCATCGATAAATGGCAGTACGTGCAAAGTTTTAATGTCTATTTTTCCTCCATCACGGGCGTAGCAAAGGAATGGAGTGGGGAGAAATTGATAGAACGACGGTTTCCGTTGAAAGCGCGAGCGATAACTCTACGATGGAGCGAGGGTAGAGGGACAGAGCTTAGAAGCAGGGGACAGAATCTATCAACCTGGCATCTATCTTCCAAAAGGGGCAATCTTTTATCCTCTTATCGCATACCGTCAATCTTGAAACCGCCCGTTTTCTTCCTTTTGAAGGCGTCTTTGTAATACACTTTTTTTTTTGTTTGGGGCTTTTCAGTTTGCTTTTGTCAGATTTTCTGTTCAAATTTACTTTTTTTTTCTTTGATCTCAAGTTTGGTAACACGCCTAAATTTTTGCATTAAGGTTTGGTCTTTAATAAATCGGCCATTGGTGAATAAGTTTTGAAGGGCCTTTTTATAGTTCTCTTTTTACAAATAGATATGTTTTACACGTATTGAAAATATTGCATCTTGATTTTCTCTTAACGCTTACCATCGATGTATCAATTATAAAATCGGTTGTTTTTTTTCTTTTGGGATTGCATATATTTATCCTTCCTCTATGTGCTTGGGAAACTTCGCACATGCACTTCTTCGTTGAGTCGTTACCCCTAGAAGACTTCTAAGCATAATCATAGTTGTTATCTTTCAATCACACTCCCACATGTTTCGTAACGCTGATGAAATCTTACTCTGCAAAATGGATTTATTCCAAAAGACCTCGGTGTGGTAACGGTAAAGTCATTCCTACCCCGAAAACATCTCTCTTGTACATGCGACCTAATCTTGCGGTTTTGAACGGAGCTTAAAATTATTATCTACAAGACCGAGCTGACAAAAACAAACCTTTGACCGTTTTCCTAGTCAGAACCCTGCAGACAGAATAATTTTCACTCTCCAAAACGCCCATTTTCTTCAGTACGTAAGAAGCAAGATTTATTACAAGTAGGACGACGTAGACGTTTACGAAAATAAACAAACTTCCCACAAGTCCGCTGGTTTCGGCCTTCTTGGAGATAGTCTACTTGGCTGACGCCCGTCCGATCGGTTGAATAACAGAGTTAAATGCGCCGGAAAGGCAGGAAAGAGGATGTGAGTTGAATTTGCATTGAGCTCTATCGGTCAGAAACCATGCTCGGTTGATAAGGGTATCCTCCCGGAACAACCAGCCACACACCGCTGTGTGTCTGGACATCGCTGTCTGCCAAGAAGAAAGACACGAACCTTGAGAAATATTGTGTCACATGGCTTCTTGGGCAATATAGTGCTCGATCAAACAAGCAGAAGCTTGTTTCTTTATCTGGAAACTAAAATTTTTATTGTTCTTACTCGTCCGACTAACCGGTATTGTGGGACGCTTTCGACGGTAACTGATAGGCTCAACCTGGTTCAACTTCCACCATCGGATCAACTGACCGGACAGAGAGGCTGCTTTTCGTGTCGAGCTGTAGTGCGTTCCGGGCCGACAGCTTCACAAGATAAACAAAACTTCCGGGAGCTAAGATAAATGGTAACGACACAGGGAGAAAGAGAACGTCGTGCAAGAAGTTCTTAGAAAAGCCGTGATCGTCTCGAGAAGGTGTCGTAAATTTCGAACCACCATCGTCATGTGTATGGGGTTGTGTGTGATGGAGCGCGAGTGTGAGTCGTTCAATTCGTACCGGCAATTTCGTCTTCATCTTCGCTCGTTTATTTCCGAACGTTCTAAACAGTATCATTTTCAATTTTGTTTCCCCACCGAGAATGTGCTGGCCAAACCAGATGATCGAAACGTGAAAGGCAGGCATGGCGTGGCGGAACATGCAAGTCAAGCCTACGGCATAATGTTAGCAAACGGGAATTTGTCCACCTTGCTGTGTCATGTCAAAATCCTTTTCATGTCCGACTCGTACCGTGTGCTATTATGAGCCAGAGTACAGGGCTTCTGTGTACCCAACGATAGAACATCTAATGTTGCCACACGCAGTAAGAAAAGCAAAAATGTTTAGAGTCTGGAACACAAGAATTGGAGTTGGAGGCAAAGCTGACGAAAAGGTACGTAACGACTCAAAACAGGAAGACTCAAAACATCTTTTTTGTTCGAAAGGATTCCAGCCCTCCGTCGCATGGCAGCAGCATAACCACCGATTTCTTTGTCATTTCTTCCGCTAGTTAGTAACGTGCTTAAAGCGACAGCTCAAGGAAGGTACAGACAGTATAAAAGACTACACGTTCTTGGAATATTCTGTCATGTTTCGTAGCATAACGTTTCGTTGGCAAACAGTAGTGTCGGCCTGCTTCATGTTTACTGTTTTACGTTCGCACGAAGGTGACAGAGAATACAATCTCACACTAAGCTTACTGGAAATTTTCGTTTAGACATTATCGGTGTGGTTTAAGAGATGTGACTGTATTACAAAAATGTTTGGATATTCAAAACAAAGCGTTTTTAAACAAGCAAAAACTGATATTAAAACATTTTACCTCCATTTTTGCCCTCAAATAGCGCAGAAGTATGTGTTTTTCTCGATTCCTCTTACTAGTTCTCAGCTAAAAGACCAGCCAAAGTCTATACCCAGCTAGTTAGGTTGTGCAACCTTCGCTAGACTATGCTGTCAAACCTGTTTCAGGTGGGATAGCATCGTAATGTAATAACCGGCGAAACGAAGAATTAGAGCTCTGCCTTGCAATTCCAATCAAAACCTACACCCACCCACTGCGTGGTCGCGGTGCTGTGGCCCCATTCTTGGAAGCAAAAATACCATCAACACACCATCGTGACTGTTCTGTCGAGCTCGTTTGTCGTAAATGAGATTTTCTTAGTTCCGGTTTTTAGCCCCAGCGATAAAAACCACCAGCCAGTGCCCGGTGGCTCTGGTTTCCTGTCAAACGCAACCGGGGATTTATTGGTTTACTTTGGTCGACAAGCGAACCCCCGCCAGCCGGCTCGCCCTTCGGCACTGGCACTGTAAAAAGCACGCACAACCGCACCGTACAGCCTCCCCGACCGAAGATTAATGAAAGCCAGAAACAACCGGTCGAGCGGTAAAACTTTCCCCATTCGGCACTGGTGTGCTCCCGATGTCCGATTTCAAGTTTGCGCCCAGCAAACGAACTTCCGCGGGGGACCTCGCACCTAAGCCCCTGGACAAACTTTGTGACATTGCTTGCACCAGGGAAGCTGGTTTTGAGAAAAAAGGTGTACCGGCAGCAGCAGCAGCAGCAGAATGCTAATCGAAATTTTTGACCATTCCTCCTCGAACCGAACTCCCAGGTTCCTTTGGGTGCCCATGGGCAGTGCGTTGTGGAACTTAGACGCAAACTTCCAACGGGGTGTAATGCGGGAGTAAACACTCACATACACACACGCAGAGGCACCCCAGCCTTGCTCTTTGTGGCGGCGACTCGTTAGCATACTTTGCCCTCATTCTCGTTATTTTCCCCTGAGCAGCCGGATCATGTGTCGGAACTCGGAGCTACACTGGGGCCGTAAATCACCTCCGATCCAATAGTGGCACAAACTTCAACTGCTCCTTGACTGAGACTCCACTGACTAGCATACGCGTCACCTCCGAGCACTACCACCAGATCTCCGCTTGGCGATGCTTTAATCTATGCCCTCCCTCCCGCCCTTTTGCACCCCATATCTCACGCCTCACACGCTATCGGCTCGCGTAACTTCTGCAGCTGGCGGAGGTTCTGGTGTCCAACTGCTGTTTGCAGTTCGTTATAAATTATCAGTACACATCGACACCGCGCAACAACACGCTGCTCGTTACTCGGCAATTTCGCGAGTGGGATTTGCGGCCGTCTACTGCAGCATATCGAAAGAGACTTCTCCTTTCGGTTGTGGCAAGCATTTAGCAGCTTATTTACGATGCGTTCCGAGCAGTGTGGCTGCAACGCGCTTATTTTAAACCGAAATGCTGGGAATGCTCACAAAGCTGGCTGTCTAACTTTTCATATGCAGCACCATACTTGCTTTGCGTCTTATATGGTAAATAACATTACTAAGTGTAGGCAGACCGGGAGACCGAAAGCTCTCACCCACAATGAAGGAAGCAGAAAACTCATCTAACGAGTGTGTATATGTAGTTTCAATGTGAATCGTTCCATGTTTAGTTTCCTCCAAGAATCTAATAAAAAAACGAGTCATGCTAGTTGTGGCTAAGAGGGTGTCTGTTTTTTTTCATTTCCAACCCGAATAAATAGGCCCAATGTGCCCTCTGCCCACGAGCACTTTGCTTTACTGCACACCAAACAGCATGGAATCCAAACGAACCAACGCTCACTCGTTCGCTTACGTAAGTGTCCTTTTAAAAGCTCATAGTCGTGCACGGCTCTTGCTGCTCGAACGAAAATAAAACCCATATCCCTAACGAATTCTAACTCTTGCGCGCGACCTAAACCTCCAAAAGCCCTGCCTTAGACCCAGGCACGCTTTACCACAAACGTAGTCCCCGGAAAAGAGGAGAGCTGGTTCGTCTTATCTCCATCTCATTCCGGCCGTTTCGGACTGTGTGGTTCAGGCGGTCGTTTCAGTGGGGGTTTATTTATTTTTTGTGCGCGCCCCAAACCGATTCTCGCTTCTTTGCGAGGCTTTCGTTCATTTATTTTATGGGTACATCAGGCAGAATCGTGTAGCCTTTCGTACGCCATCCATCGTTAGTCGGGCTCATTCCACAAAACCCGCAAATGTTTGCTAAAACGCGCCTCCTGCACACTAGCACACACATACACAGATATCGGCATGCCGTAGTCCGTGACATGCATTCATAGCCGGACCAGCCGGGCCCGAGCCTGGTGATTGCTGGTGCTGCCCGACCCATCGGGCTTGCTATGACCATGAGACCATTGCCGCCCTGCGTCAGCATAGCAGAACCCTCCTCTCGAATCGCTTTGGAATTGGGATTTTCTTTTCTCCACTTCGCATCTGCTTGGTTGCAAAAATAGGTCTCTCAGTGGGGTTGGTTTTCAATTTCTCAGAGCTTAGCTGGTGTAGGTCGCTTTTCGTCGGACCTCTTTGCGCTTGGACGGTAGAGTGCTGTGTTGCTTGCTCAACAGAATTCGCTGTGAACGAAATGTTTTGTTGGTTGTGTTCAATCAGAACATTGACAAAGATATCCAAGTCAATTTTTTATTTGAATTTCATAACCTTACTCCAGATTTAATGGTGACCATATGTTTTCTAGTTCAATGTTTTAATAACCAACATTTTCGTCTTATTTTTTCTATTTACAGTGACCGAATCACTTTTTGCCGCTGGAGGATACAACACACCTCCTGCCAGCTCCCCATTTCTGCCCTGCTCTCCGTTAGAGCTTGTGGCCAAAAACTTTCACAGTGCCGGAGCTGCCCTCTCCTTCAGTCAGGTAAGTGTGACCGAGGTGTTGGTTTTTGTTTTCTTTTCAGGACCCCGGGCCTATGGTATAAACAAATTTAATTAGGTGCACATTATTCTACTCAAAGCCGAAACAAGCGGGAGGGGAAAAAAACCCAGGCCCGTTGATCTTGTTTGTTCGTCTTTGGAGTTCGATTTGTCTTGCCTGGCTGGCCCGACGCTGGGAGGAAGTGCTCCGGGTTTGGAAGGAAAGAATTTACGGCATCCCGTCGAGTTTCGCACGTCAATCATGGCGTTTCCATTCGCACGCGCGCTCTTTCTCTGGCACAGGATCGACGTCCGTGCTCCTTACTTGGTCAAGCCCGTCCACGCGAAGATCGATGATGGCTTAAGAACCCCGCTGGCGTGACGATTTTGTTGTTTTTTCTTCCTTCCCTTTGAACTGTTTTGGGTTCTTCCCGACGCGCACCCCCCAACCCCCTCGCATTCAAACTCCGTGCCAGCCACTATCGCCCAAGCCCCGGAAACCAACAGAACACCTCCAACACAGCAAACAATACAGCAGGGGGGGAGGAAAACACCCGCGAGGAAAAAGGAAAAGTGTCATTAATCAAAGCCCGGGGCTTGCCACGGTTTCGATCACGTTTGGACAGACGCTAGACGTGGTGTCGAAGCGGAACGCACACCCATACACAAACTGTGTGCGATGCTTCCGCGTCTCGTACGCGTGTGTTTGCGGGTTGTGCGTTCGCGTACCAGCGGCAGCATGATTATTGATGAGCTGTGGAAACGACTTCTCTCCGTTGGCCGCGGGTATGCGCGCGGAGCGAAGAAAGTGCCATACTCGTAACGGCCTATTTGAGGTGCTGTTCAGAGCGAAGGCCCGAAGAACCGTTCTTGTTCTTTCTCCGGAAAAAGCTCCCAACGAGCGCGTTTACGTCTGTTTGAACGATCAACCATTTGCCTATCTACAGCTGTATGCCTACTGACAAAATATTTACTGCGTAGCAGCAGCGAGTCCGTGGGGTGAAGCTACACAACCCCGGCACACGTGAATGATTGTGCGACATGGTGTTAAAACCATCAACCCGTCTCCACAGCTCAACACTGAATTTAAATGAGTCGTGGCGCGGCGTGGAAAGAGCCTCACCAGACCCAAAAGAAGCAAACACTAACAATCCAATGTGCTTTCTTTCGCAGGCAAACAGCAGCATCTTCGTGCAGTCGCAGACCGATTTCATCAATGGCATCACGTCGGTCGCGAAGAAAACCGAAACCTGCATCGGACGGTGGGAGCATGGCACCATAGAACCGCTGCAGATACAGGTATGCGTACGGGTGTTTCGTTCGTCTTTTCAATTGTCAAACATTGCAGCATTCACGTTTAGTTCTATGTGAATTATGTTCAACATATATACATATATATATACGCGCGCATGATTTACGCTTGTGAAGGGGAGGGTTTGCCCAGTTTCTGCTGCTTCACATGCACACATACATATACCGGTGTGGATGTCACTTTTCATTCGACACCTCATTAAAAAATTGATTACGTCATTTGGCCACATCATCATGTTTTGTCCCAAAATTTACGATTCAAAATACCCAACCAATCGCATTCAAACCGTTCATCATGAACTGCTTTACCTCTTGTGTGATTAATAAGCAGCAAAAACACATTTCATTTTATTCTTCTATATTGATCATTTCATGTTAGTTAGAAAGCGTGTGTTTGATGTGTGTGTTTTGTTGTCTAATCTTTGTGTTTAATGCCCTTTCTTCTCTCTCCGATTGGAACAAAGCAGTAAACATATTGTACGTTTGAACATTGATTGGTCTGTCTAGATCAAAATTTCCTTCCGTGCCAAATCTCGCTGATGGATAAAATTCCAAAAATATGCTGGTAAAATTATTGTAAAAAAAAACATATCATTGATTGTATTGCTCATTGCTAATGATTGGGGACACAAGGCGATTGGACTTGCAAAACAGTGCCGGGGACGGTACAAAGCAAAGGATTCCACCCACATGCACATCATTGACCTGGTCGCGTTTACCAGCATATTACTCCCTCGGGATCATTATCGTTATCTCTGAATGAATTTATTCCTGCAAACCTCTCTCTCTCATTGGTTTTCATGTGTACAAAACGATTCCATTTCACGAACGTTATGTTTATTGGTTATTCCTTATGCTTTGACTTGTTTTGTTGTTGTACGTTTCTATCTGAACCTGCTTTTGTTCGCCTGTTTGTGTGTTTGTGTGAGTTCACGTTGCGTTACGAGTTCACTGTACACGGAACTCGAGTATAGCCAACCCAAAAAAAATGACCGATCCGTTGTGTGTCATGTCCGTTCGCACTTGTTCTCAATGCAGGTACCATCGAACTCATTTTTGCCACCGGCAGCCACTGGCAGCTTCGCACTCAACTCACCAGAGAGCGCCAGTTCCGGCGGGGACCCTTTTCTGGCCCGCGCCCGTGACAAGCTTCAGCCGTCGTACGGTGGGGCGTTCCATGCCGACGATCCGTACCTTCGCAGCTACTGCATCGAGCGTGAGTACCACGAACGATTGCTAGCGACGCTCGCGACGAGGGACGATAGACCATCGAACCCTCCTCATCTGCCAGCTCGTACTCGTCACGGCGAGACGTTCGATCGCTACGACTCGACGGCTCTGCTGAGTCCGACCTCGCCTCCTACCACCACGTCACCGTACTGCGAGTACGGCAAGCGCAGGCAACACTCGATCTCGCTCGAACGGTCGTCGGAGGTCGTGCGGTCGGCGACGAACGGTATCGATGCTCGATCGCTGCCGCTCCTCCATACGTCACACACTCCCCGGCAGCCTACTTCCGGACCGCAGCAGCGGCACCTCGAAGCTGCGCCAGCACCGCCGGAACTGTCCGGCAGTGCCCAGCAACCTGCAACCGCTGATCGGCAGCAGCAGCAGCAGCAGCAGCATCAGGAGCAGCAGAGCGAAGCATCAATCAAACCGGCCACAGTAACGCCACCGTCGTCACAACAGACGCACGAATCGGCGCCATCTAGTGAAGCTGTCAATCATAGACCCCGGCGCCGTTGGGCAGCTCTGCATTCGGCACACGCCAGCAAAGCGAACGGGAGCGAGTGCGTACCACCGACGCTAACCTCCGACCGTACAGCCGTCGGTGGGGAGTCAGCAGCGACGACTTCTAACGCTAGGTCCGGTGCCTCTTGCAGACCCAAGTCACCAGGACAGCAGTCCGAAGCGCTTCGGGCCGCACAGCGGCTTCCGAAGAAGCGACGCTCGATCGTATTCGAACGGACGGAGGAATCTTCTACCGTTAGCCGTGACACGGACAGCAAGACCGTTGTTCACGTAAGTTTAAAATGCTTTACACCGATGAGCTCGTCTGTTGATGTCGATTTGAAGTTGCTAGAGTGATAGATAGATGAAGAGAGGGAGAGAGGAAGAGAGAAGGCTCTAAAGAGAGTTGCCTTGAAACCACCAATTCGAAAACTCTCATGCATTGCACCAAAATAATTCAAAATTTGGTCGAATCTCCTTTTCACGACCTTATATAATAATAATATAATAGCATCTTTAGTCCGTGAAATTCCATTTTTTTCTATATAGAAGCTGTATTGGACTACAAACATCTCGGTCAACATCAATGTTGAAAAAGACAGAGCAACTGAAGACAGAGCACTATTCACAACAAGAATAACATTTCGAACTAACCACAAAACCTAATACAAATCGCCAATCGAGGAATGCTGCCTTATGGGTGTAATTAATGTTCGCACACTGATCCACCGTGTGCTTGCCCGTCTCTGTGTATGTTTCATGTGTCTGTTTTAACTTTTTGTTGTTGTTTTTACGTGTTGTTGCGCGGTACCACAAACCGCCGTCAAACCCTTCGGCCCGTGCTTCTCACACATTTATCATGCCTGGTAGGGTTCCTCCCTTTGTTGGTGGGTACCATTATTGTGCAGACCCTTTGCTTGAGCTCAGAGCAACGAAAATGTCGCCATAGCGAGAGGAGGTTGGAAAATATTCCTGCCCAAGCTACACCATTACCATTCTCAGTGCCCTTCTCGTTAAGGCATTGCTCCGTTGTTGTGTCCGCTGAGGAATTGTGGTTGTTTTTTTATGCTGTCTGCCGTCATGTGTGTCTGTCTATATGTGTGACTGTGTTTGTGTGTGTTGTTTTATTTATTAGTGCATCGTTTTGTCGCTCCCATTAGGGCTCCTCGGCATACCAATCCTGGAGTTGCAAAGTGCATTTTTCCCGAACCTCCCCTTTTCCGTCTTGGTACAATTATAAATTCACAACGGAGGTGAAATCTTAGACCTACCCCGCTCTTTTCTCTCTCTCTCTCTCTGTCCCTCGAGAGTGATTCCAAATGCTGCTGAATACCAAAATGTTGCAACCGGGAAAAACATGCATGTCATTGCATGTTGCAAGCTGCAGTAAGCTATTGTAAGTGCATAAAAAAACAACCCGCATGTAGAAGGCACATCGCGCGGTTCCTGGGAATCGCAAATTAATTCCACCATCGATTCCATTACACGCGCGCGCATCCCTTGGGTCTGTACTCGATACTTGGGGGAGAGGTAGGGAGGAGGAGAAACTCCACAACACACCACCTCCAAAGACCTCCTCTGCTGTAGGCCCGATCGTCGCCTGTAGCTTCTTTCGACTTGTGACATTTTATTCAATTTCATGTAGTTCTCTGTACAGTTTCTCGTGTACTACAAAAAAAACCAGCTCTACATTACCTTCTCTCTTCCCCAACACACACACACACACACAATTTTGCTGTACAATTTTGTATTCCATCCATCGGTGGTGCACAGTTTTATTGTGCTATTCTCTGTAACTTTTTATTGCCGCGGCTCTCGAAACACTTGCGTACAAAAGGTACAGCGCAGCAGCGCGCCCAACATCTTCTGGTGGTGCAGAGTTCGCGAAATCCATCCACCGCGAAACGTGTTGACCGATGGGGGTTGGCTGTTAATTTTTTAATTGCGTTCCTCAAATAGCTCATCACATGTCCCGGGAACGAAGAGAAAGAGCGAGGCAAGCACCGACTTTTTATGGTCTCTGAAGTTTTTCAAGCCTCATTGACTATTCCGTCCTCTTCGGTTAGTTGGGGCGTGCAGAATTATGAAAGCACTTCTGTCCCTCTCTCTCTCCCTCTCTCCATTGACATTGAATCCTTGAACTAGCAGTAAGCTGTTTTTTTGTAAGTTTTCCTGCAATTGCACTTTTTTCCCAAGTTACAAAATTACCTGTAATCTCAAATCTCCTGGCAGCTTTCGTTGTAGCTGTTGCTTGCTGGATAAGGTTGCCGTAATGGTTGCCATAAGCTGAATCTCACGAACATTAAACACGAACCGTAAAACCAATGGTGATAGTGCACTTTAAAAGCATGACGGATTAATTCAATCTTGAAAGTAATGCTCTTCCATGGAGATTCGCGTTTTTATTGTAGCTATTCGGAATGCACTGCACGATCCGTGTTCAAGACAACTCAAGGGGATGTGGCGAAAATGAATGATTTTTTGTTTGTTTCTTTTGCTATCACGATCGTAAAGCGGAAAGGTACATCTCACCTTTTTTACTGTAAAAAAGCATTTCACTCACAAATTCTGTATGATTCCGCTGATTTTTCTGTTCTCCGCAGTCAAAATAAAATCCCCGCGCATTTTCTTTAGATTATCTATTGATAACAGTTACGCTTTCACTATCACTTTACGACCTCCCCTTTTTCCCTTTTCAATTTGACATTTGACCGTAGGCAGGGCGCAACATCATGCCACCAGCGCATGAAGATTTATATTAATTATTTATAAGCCTGTGCTGAACGATGCATAAAAAAATTCCCCCTCCATCAGCGGCACAATGTTGTTGCGGTGGGCTGATCGTGGAAAGAAAGTTATCCATCGCCATTGTTCATGGCGCACATGCAAGCAGGCAGGCCACACTCGAAAGCCACACTTTGTACCGTTGGTTTCTCATTAAATATGTAAGATTTACTGAACGATTTTATTTATGGCCATCAAAACAATACAGACGCGGAAAGCTTTTTCGGTAACAGCAATAGTGTGCTGTTTTGCGAGGTGAATAAATTAAATTTGTCCCGATGTACTTTTTAGTGGGAAACCATTCGTCAAAAAGCTTGAAACAAAACAAAAACTGTAAACTTTTCAAAAATGGAAACCAACCGATGGATGCGCAGTAAAATGTCACTGGGCCACAGCTGTTGAACGCCACTTTCTTCTCTTCCCTTTTGCAGATCAAGCGTGAACCGTGTCAGGTGTCGGAAGTCACCACATCGAACAGTTTCGAAGCGTCCAGCAACGCGACGGCCCTGAATGCCATCATAAAGCTCGAAGCATCCTCCCCGAAGGCACTAACGGCGGCTGGCGGTAGTAGTAGTAGTAGTAGTGGCAGTAGTGCCAGCAGCAACCCGGCACCGGTTGCCCGGGCCCACCACCATCATCTCAGCCACAGTGCCAGCGCAATCATTAGCAACGTTACCGTGGGTGGCAGCACTGGTACCTCCGGTAGCGCGACACTCGGCACCGGTGGAGGTGCCAACGCCAGCTCGAGCGCCGTCGCCGCCACGATGGAACAACTCGGGCTAGCGTCGGGCACCACCAGCAACACGCAGCAGCATTCAACTACCCAACCACCCGGCACGACCACCAGCACCACCGCCTCATCCGTCGCCTCCATTCCGGTGGGCATCGCGGTCGCCCGCCAACGGCTCCAGGAAAGTGCGACCACCCCGGCGTCCCAGCTGCACCCCACGAAAGAGCTGAATCGGTACAGCGTAGGGCTGGCGGCGGCCGCTGCCGCTGCGGCTACCAATGGTGGCTCGCTGAACGGCACTGTCGGTACAACGGCCGATCTGGGTAAGTGTGCCAAGTGACGGATGGAGAGGGCAAACACGGTCCGTTAAAATTGTTTTTTTTTTGCATTAGTTTTGAATCCAGAACTGTTTCGCAAACAATATCCTTCAACCAAAGCGAACAGCGTCTTTTTCTCATTTTTTTGCCATTTAACGCCATGACTCAAAAAGCCCCCAAAACACCAAAGCAAAACAACATATATCGCCCCAAAACGAGCGGCGCACACACATGTTCTTTAGCCCTACTCCGCCCGAAACCATAATCCTCATTACCGATCAATCATTCATCGAATTGTTTTGTTTTCTCTTCCACACCTCTCCGCTCGGTGCGCCTCCACCCCTCGCTCTATGCTTCTGCCGGCCGCCGGACCGACCTGACGACGATGATGCATTGGCGCGCGCGCGCTCGCTCTTGTTCCATTCATATGCACCGCCGCACGGCAACGATTCATCAACTTCTTCTCCTCCCCGTACGCAACTGAACGGGCGGCATCCCTTCACCTTCCGTTCCGGTCCGATAATCTCACGCTTGCACCGCGTGTGCACCATGCTCTGCCCTGCCCCAACTGCATCCCCACCATCACCGCCACCACTCCGGCACACCGACGCAATGTGTGACACGCGATCAACGCGTTTGGCTCGCTCTCTGCGCTGCGCTTTACAGGCTGCGCAACGCCCGGACTGAGCCAAAACATGTTTTTCACCGGCACCAACTCCACCATGATCCCCCTCGCGCCGGACACGGTCGCGATGGGCGTGACCAATGCGGCGGTGCAGAACGCCGTCCGCACACCACCCGCCCTCTGGCAGTATCCTGGTAAGTAGATGCACATGCACTCATTTTATTTTTTCATCTTTTTTTCCTGCATCGCTCGTACTCGTCCGCGAAGATTTCGCCTTCTTGCATCCTTCGTGGCGGAAATGGCTCTAATCGAAGGGGGGGGACGTTTTTTTGCGTGCCGAGTTGGGGCAGTCATTGCTCCTCCCATCGTTGCGAGCGCCAATCAGCGATCGCGCACGATCGAGTGAACGACCAAGCGTCTCCACCTATTTTCACACTTGATAACGAACGCGGGCCACGTTTCGCAAGCATTGCAGCGATGATTAATTAGTCTATCATTTTAATTGCAACGGATACATTGTTTAAAAAGTCACCGCTCAATGGAAATCAAACGATAGCAAGCTATGTCAATGCCGAAAGTCAAGAGTTCGCCAAGCCCGATTTTCAACTATTATCGTGTTTACTGAAACATCGGCGACATAGCGAATGCATACATCACTGCCAAAAGTGTGCTATTGCATCATTCGTAAAGCATTTCACGCGTAACCAAAAAGTGCTAAAGCAAATCTTTGCGTTTTTTTTTTTTTTGCTTGCTCATCGTACGGAAACGAATTATTCACACCTTGTGCTTTGTGTTCCCTATTTGCATCTCAACAATCTGCTCTTGTGTGCTTTTTTGTGGCTGTGGGTATGTGTTTGCATGCATGCGTTTGGTCACGCGATTAGCAACTGAGTGCAATAAAAATGCAGCCCAGCGTGCGGACAATAAAATTGTAATTAAATTCTCGATTCCCGACCGCATGCACTTAAGAGCAGCTTGTGCAGCGGAAAGCGGCCTGTTTCATGAATATGTATGACCGAGCATTTGATGGACAGTTTGGTGTGGGAGGGGGGTAGGTACTCTCTGAATGTAGTTAATAGATCTCATCGCATTAACTCTTCGTACGCTAACCCAAGATTGCATTACCATGCTAAATGCACCGTCCGGTGTGTGTGTGTGTGTGTGTGTGTGTGTACCTGCGAGTGGTAGTTGCAGTAATCTCACTCGATTATTCCATTAGCATGTTTGTTTGGCGGGATTCGGTTTTATTTTTACCCCGGTGTACGTGAAAGAACGTTAGAGCGATCGCAAAAAAAAGCCGGCCAAAACCGTTCGACGTCCCATTTGAGTTTCCATCGTGCAGAAATTTATTGCACTCTACCCCGCAACAAACATCGCCACAAAACTACTCCCCCTTGGCTAGATTCTGGTTGATCATCGGCAGCAGCACGATCTTTCGGCACAAGTTTCCAGTTTCGCCGCTGCCAATCTACATGACATTAACATATATTTAACACAACATTTAATCTCAAGGCGGGCTATTAATTACATCATCGAGCTGACTGGCCCCGACTCCCCCACTTTCTTCTTTTTTTGCTATCCCGCACTCGCGGCCACTTTAACTCGTCACTCGTGGGATGATGCGCGGGATCAGCAAACCCCCCCGAAACGCGGACGCGACGCAGCATCGGACCCGTTGATCGTCGGGTGAATGAATCCAATGACGCCACCATTCCACATTCGTCAACTCGGAAGTCGATCGTGACGGAATGCGAAACCGCCACATCAAAGGCGAAGAGAGCAAATGGGAAAAAAACAGAAGAAAAAAACAACAGCTGCCGTATGGGAAACATACAGATAACATTTACACGGCACTAACGTGTCAGCTTCAGCACAGAAACACAGAAACCTGCCGGTATCATTATTTCATTAGGAAAAATTATCAACAAACCCCCTCCCATCCCTCTCGCCCTCGTCAGCTTTCCGGTTCGTGCTGGGGCGTAGTTTGTCGAGAGCCCTGTTTTCGACCATTTGGGAGGGGGGAACCAGCATAAGGTTTTTTGTTGTTATTCACCTCACGCTGAAGCACGCCGTTCAAAATGATGGGTGGAACACGGGGCGTTGAGCTAATCTAACGTTAATTAAAAAGCCACTCACAAGATGAAGGGAACACATTTGCTTGATTTAAAATATGATATTAAAATTAACGAAAGCAATAAATGGCTAGCAGTTTGTAGCAGTTTGGACTCTAACATTCGCTTCAACAGAAACGTTTCTTCCGGGATGCGGGGTTTTTCTGTACCCAAAACGCAAGACAGCCTCTCAAAAGGCTTCCGCAAACGCTACAAAAGCATCACACTCGCACAACGGATCGCTTACATTTTGCAATCGAGAGCACCGACAGTGGAAAAGGAAAGAAGCCTTGCCGGCGGTTCCATTATCCGACGTTTCAATTTGCTGAAATTGGAATTATGTGCCGTGTCCCGTTCGTTATGGATACAACATCGCCCGGCTGCTATTCTCAACGGGCGCTGTAATTACGAGAAGCCCTACACCCGACGAGTGACAAACTAAATGCTCTCCCAAAACGTGTGTGTGTGTTATTTGTTTGGACACAAGGGGAACTTATAATTGGAATGTCTCAAAACTCTCCACGCTGGTTGAGAAAAGAACAATTGTAACCACAGCACGCGGGGAGATGCAGCAGCAACTGGCGGCTCTCACACACCGAACCCAACTCAACCGAAAGACGGCAGTGACACGCGGCGTGCACCGCTCGTTATTTACCACTGGCGCGGACACGGTAGCACCAAGGACCCTGTCTGGAAACCGCAGAATGATTATCCTTTCGACGCGACGGAGGGGTCTCGTGTATCGATTGACGCTGATAAGATTTCACTTGCCTCGGCGTGTCCCGTCCGTCCAATTTTGCGGTCCCCTCCGTCGGTTCGCACACACACACTCTTCAAGAACGAATGAAAAGAAACGTGTGCGGCCATGCACACACCACCACCGGGTTGAGCTCAAAAGAAACCAGGGAGCAAAACAGGAGAGGAAAGAAGCAACAACACACAAAAAAAAAACAATATGCATCCATCGATCCGGTGCAAAGCTGTCAGTCAGCCGAGATATGTTTCATTAATTTTCACCCATTTACCGTGTACACACTCGGTCGTGTGCGCGTGCAAGCACACACACACACACACACAAGCGCGCGCGCCGAAAAGCCCCTTTTTATGTTCGATTAAAGAAGCCGGCTAAAGGCTGGCGCGCGAGATATGCTCGTTTCACCAAATCACTGTCCAACACGGGGACGACAATCTGTGCATCCGAGGGACTTGTACCCTGTGTGTGTGTGTGTTTTTGATTCAATTTTCTCCGCTCTCGAGCCGAATCGCGAGGGTTGTCTGACACTCGCCTCTGAAGGTTTACTGGCGAGTGGGGAGAGAAGGGTGAGCAGAAACAAAACCCAAAAAAAAACCCTTTGCAATCGCCCTCACGCCGCCAGCGTGTAATGCCACCACGATTGCTTACGCAAAAAGGGGACACGGGAGTTGCGCGGTTTCGTTTCCACAAGCATATCGAATGCTGTTTGATGGCATGAATGGGTGCGAGTCGTCGGCCCCGGGGACCGGCCGACAGACACGACAGCCGGTTTCAGTTCCAGCCGTGGGGGGGGGGATTGCATGTGAAGCGTAAACTGGCGATGGGAAGAGCCCGCGTGCGTATCAAAGACAATTATCCACATCATAAATGTCACATTGATTTGTCTCGATGCTGTATCGCGGGTCGCGGGTCGCGGGGAGAGGGTGTGGCGTTACGCTCAACAGTGCGTTCGGGGCTGACCGTGGCCCGTGCAAAAATGGAAGTGATTGAGCGAAAACTGCACCACAGTTGGCATTACTTCATTAATCGTGAGTCGTGAGCTCTGGACACCTGTAATGCCACGTCAATGTGTTTAACGACACCTTTCGACGATAGTTTATGTCGGCATACGATTCAACCCCCCCGAGCTCGATCGATCGGCCTGACATTCTGTGTGTGTGTGCTGTGAACTTTCTTATGCGCTGCAGCGTTCGCGCAAGACATCAATTTGTGTGGGCTGCACTGTACGCGAGCGATAAATACCAGTCAAATAATGGGGGTCGAAGAAGAATGTGTCGAATTGAAGAAACAAAAATCCACCACCTCCTCCCAGAGCCATAATTCACTGAAATATAATCCTTTTTAATTGTGCTGGCCAGGTTATAAATTTTTGCTTCTTCATTAATCCCTGTGAAGTGTAATTGTAGCGCGGCGCAGCTCTCGACGAATACATTGTTGATGTACGGCTCTTCTTCGGTTCGATACCACCTTGCTCTATGCTCAAGCGTGGTCCATGCTCAGTGATGTATAACGAAAAAGGAATTCTCAATAACAAAAAAGAAACAGCACCAGAAATACCTTCGTGCATGTGGTTTTGTAATTTTTCCACGTCCCTTTCTGCCCTCAAACGAGTTCCGAGCAAATTTACCATCTATCATAATATTCGCATCGTTCCCCCCTACCCAGGGGGCGGCACGAAATAAAGTTTCATCAATATGCCATAAAACATTGATTAGTGAATCTGCGTGCTTTGGGCAGCATGGTGTTGTTTGGTGAGTTTGTTTTTAAATTAGATTGTTCCTCGCCACTGGACGCAATTCCACCGTGGACAAGGGCAAACACACACTTTCCCTGTGCGGCGTATCACCAATTGCGTGTTTTTAATGTAATGTTTCATTGTGCATAGTAAAAAAAATACTCACAGCGGTGGTGAATAGCCAAAAGACCTTTTGGAGCCGCCCGGGCGACGGTTCATTTAGTTGACGACGGTAAAGCGAATGAGACGCGCCCGTCGACAAGTTTCGAAACGATGGCAAATTAATCCTTTATTGGATTGGATCGGTCTGGGGCCGTCCGGGAGAGTTTGTCATCCGACCGGCTGGGACGAGACGTCAGCACGTGGACAACAGTGAGATGGCCGCAGGAAGACTGTATTAAAAACCGTCCCGCCTTACGCCAGGAGTTTGGGTTTTGTGGTGTAATCGGCACTGGGTATTCCGTTTTTTGTGTTATTCTCGAGACGAAACAGGCAGGAAAAAAATGAATCCTCTGTGAAACTCTAGAAGCTACTGCGCACAGTGTTGGCGGGAAAGGGCACACCGGGGCTGGCTTCACTGGCCTTTACTGTCACGTCTTCTAGCAGCGAAAGTCTGTCACTTCAAAGCTTCCGAAGCAATGTCGCTATGAGGGACGAACAAAAAAAAACCGAGCGAGCTGCCGAAATATTGTTGTCAATGGTTTTGCCAATTAAAACGATGGCGTGTACTCGGTGCTCTGTTTTTCGCCTTCCGCTACGAAACACACAGTAAGAGCAATTTTGAAAGAGCACGTTCTTGTGTATGAAGCACGGCGTTGAAGAAGGTTTACCACCAGTGTTTTGGACTCTTTGCTTTTATTACATTTTCTATATTACGAAATTCTGAACATCAACGGTGGGATGACACTACAGTGGATGTCATTTTTATTGCAAAATTAATAGTTACCAACAGATACAAACGCGACCATAGACCGACGAAGAAATGTGTTTTCCAAATCGAAACAGAAATCCAATTTCCTAGTTCCGTAATAAAAATACTTCATCTCAAGTTATTGCAGAATACACATTGATCCATCTAGCCTTAAAGTGATGAACTATAAAAAAAACTTTCACCAATTCAAATACAGTTCGTGCAATGTATCACCATTTAAAAAAAAGCACACACACACACGCAATCATATCCATCCAGTTAACGTCCTGCAAATGGCCCATCCGCCAGGCAATAAAAAGATACTTCCCAAGTGCACACCGGAGCTCTTTCTCACGTGCACAGGTGCACACTTTTACAGCGGGTGTGTGAGGTAAATTGACGCGTGTTAAGCAGCAATGCGAACGGGCGGCTTGTGCAATAAAGTGGGCTCCCCCCACTGCACAACACACCTATCAGTGCACGTGCCCCCGTGCTGTGTACCGGTGAGATCCGGCCGGCGATAACCAATCCATCGGTAAAAAGCAGGAAGCTGTGCCTGCCGGCCTGCCTGCCTGCCTGCCATCGGAAAGAACATCAAACAATCGTCCGCCGCCGTCTTTAATCGGGGCGCGGATTTCTGATGCTGCCGTGTGGCCGTGATGCAGATTCTGTACGGCACACGCAACGGCACGCGTGTGTGTGCGGGAGGAGGCTGGCTGGCTGGCTGGCTCGGCGTAGAATAACCAATTAAGTGTAATTGGAGGCAGTTACACACTGGCCAGCGTATATAGGGCTGGCGCTTACGAACGCCTTCCAGCAAGCCTAGCGCGGTTTAATTGCAATCCCTCGTATGGGCCGAGAGTACATGTGCTTTTTGATTATGCTCTCTCTTTCTCTCTCTTTTTCTCCATTTGGTGGATCAGCACAAGGATTGCAAACCCTACTTGGATGTACACGCGTATGCTTTCACGCGGTTCAATACTGAACGCCGTGGTGTTTGTGTGCGTGCATCTTTTTTTATCCAGCATGCAAATTATTTGCCAGCGCCGTTTGCTCGAAAGCAAAGTGCGCTTCTTTGGGAAATTAAAACCCGTTCCTCTGCAGCTTGACGATGCAATTTTACACATCGCCAAAAGTGGGCACTCAGCTCGCGACTCCTTTTTTTTGCTGGCATATGAACATCAACCCACACACACACTCGCGAGCGCGTTGCATCCAAGTCTGACTTTCCCTTCGACGGGACGGCTTCATAAAATGGATGATGGACCGTTGCGTGATTAAAAGATAAAACAGAATTGTCTTGGCACAAAAAAAAGTGCCGGATGAGGGTGTAAGTGAATGCCGAAAATAGTTACATCATCGGCTGGTGCCGAACAAAGAAAAGTGCCCGGATGACATTTATTGGGATTGTAGTACACCACGCGATAAAGGAAAAGAATCGAGCCTGCAACGGACAGAGAGCAATGGTGCCAGAGCCTGCCCGTGTGCCTGCCAGCGCAGCAAATGGCTTGAAGCCTATTTCCGTGAAGTGTGACGCTTCTGCCGGCGCATCAGGGCGGCCCGTCTCCTACCCGGGGTCCTAGCAGTTTTGCTAATGCTCTCTCTGTTCCTGCCTGTTCCCTTTTCGTTACTGCGCGCTGTGGGTCGGAAAAATTGGAACCATTCCAAGTGCACCCCGATCATAAATGTCGATCGATTCTCGCCCCACCGTAGGGCGGGAGGTTCGTTCGAATGGCTAATGATTGTCGTAGCAGAGCGAAAGGACAAGCCCATCAGGGCGAGCGCGCCCAACTGTGTACCGGCGACCGACCGAGCCTCTTTGCTTGGCTCTTCTTTTCCAATTTTCTCCTCCTTCCTTCCGAGCAGCACTAACTTTATCTGATTCGGGTGCACAATTGTCTGGAAAAGTTATAGCTCCTCTCCACCACAGTGTCCTCCCTCCCCTCTCGAAGTCGTTCTAAAATCATCGCGTCCTCATTCTATTTGTATGCCCGCGCGTTCGGCCGTTAAACGATAGTTTTGAACGAGAGCGCATAAAAGCGCACTTTGCCCAGGCCGCACCACCACCATCACCACCACCAGCACCGTGTACTTCGAAGGCCTCTTTTGAAGACGAGTGCTGCCACTAATTTTTATGATGCTATCTCGTCCGTTTCGATTTCGTTCGAAACCGGCAAAGGCCACTCTCTGACCGCGACCGTGTGAGTGTGCAGGCTTTTTTTTCATTTCTGAAGTCGGTTGGCTTTTGAAAGTGGAAGGTTGGAAGCGCTTTTTTTCCTTCAGATTTTTACGACGCGATTGCATTATACCTTTTCATACATCGCCGCTTTTTGGAAGCATTTTGTCACGATGCCAGAAAGCAATTATTTTCCCCTTGACCACATTAGGATTTATAGTAATTAAAGTTTTCCAGTTTTAAAGCGGCACTTGGTCCGTGGTACTGATTGAGCGATACCAGCCGGCTCTCTTGGGGCTCTCGTTGGGACGCTCTCGGTACACTCTGTTGCATTCGGTGTCCACCACCTCCTCCGGCTAGCTCTGGTGTATGTGGGCTTAATCCATATGGCTATAAATACGGAGGCGATATCAACTGCAATCCGGCAGTAATGGGTTCCCATTTCATTACTCTCGATGTGTGTGACTAGTTTACAGCTCTAATGTGCAACCTTCAGTTACACGCTGGAAGAAGTGGATCCTGTACTAGATACCACATACAGCCAGACAGTCAGTCACAGCAGTCAGCATAAATTAGTGATTTATCCAATGAAATATTCATATTAGACTTTGTTGGAAAAATCTCCGACTCCCTCCCCGGGCACGTGGTGCTAAATGCAAAACTTTGTCCTAAGCGGCAACGTTGAGTGTGTGGCTCTGGATGCTGATTCCTCTAGCTTGAGCGCTCCCCCATGTTCCGCGTGTGTGCTATGCTATTTCGGTAAGGTAATTTGCTCCTCACACACAACACACACCTTGTGGTGAGATAGGTTTTTATACATTGCGGTACTTTAGAGGTTAATTTTTTGTCCTCCCTCGGTTTTTGGGCTCTGTTCACCGTGTGAAGTGTGGAGTGAAGCGAGCCCAACCCCAACTTGTGTGGGTTCTAAGCTCCGATTAAAAATCCCATTAGATTCGGTTTCCTTGCCTTTTTCCGCGCGCGGCTAGACCGACAAACACACACACACACACCGCGAAACGGAAGGCAACTGACTGGCGTCTCTGCATCGGTTAAGAAGGGACCTCCGTGCCGGGGCAAGCCAGTGAAGGACATTTGCTACTGCAAAGATAAAGCGACCGGCTTTCGGTGCCGGGATCAACCGTCCGACTTAACGTCGGGTCGTGTGCGTGACACCCGTCGTCGTCGTCGTCGTCGTCGTCGTGAAAGGGCCACCAGCGCCGCGATAAGGTTTTAAATTTATGAATTGAATTCTAATGAATCCACAAGCCGTTCATTTGTGCCGTGCTGTACAGAATAGGCAAACGAACCGAACGAACGAACGAACGAACGAACAGTAGGAAGAAAAAAAAAACCATCCGCCTCTCATTCGCACGCTCACAGGTGTTTTATGGTAGGGAACCTTTGATATTGTCATAAATTGGCACGCCATCGTGTGTGTGTGTGTGTGTGTTTTTTTTTATTTCTTGCATCGTGCTAAAGATAAGAGGCAAAAAACGTAGCAAAAGACAAGAGCAAAAATCGTAAAATTCCACGCATACTAATTTTATTGCACGGTATAACGCAACAAACAAAACCAAAAAACGCAACGCACGCCGCCCCCACGATACATGCACTTTAGCTGAATAGCTTCTTATTAGCCATGGAATCGGGCGCTGCTTTGGTGTGAGATGTGCACGTGTTGGGAAAAAAAGCTCAAAAGCCCAAGCGTGTGCAAGCGATTGCAGTGTCGAACCCAAAAAAAACCACCACTATCGACACTAGTCGTGCGTTGAAAATGATGCAACTGATAAAAAAAACAACATACGATAAAAAAGTATAGTTCATTCATCCGTCGCACGGTCGGAAGGTACAGAAATTGGTCATTTTTGTATAGCCTATTGCAATCGAAAGGCCCGTGAAACGTGAATGTGAATCAATCAAATGCATTCAACAGACAGATTCAATTATCCATGCATCATGCATGGAGTGCACTATCATGTTCGTGGCGATATGCCTTTTTTGTTTTGTATTTTGCCTCCTTTTTGTAGGAATTTGTCGAAGCGTATTACTTACTTTAAAATTCAATCGACTATGAATATTCCGTGATGGTTTTTTATTGGGCACTAACGCTGCTTGCTTGTTTTGCAGTTAAATGTACAGTTATGAAAAAACGGTATTTTTGGTACATAAACTCAAATTAAATTAAATTGAAATGTTTAATTTGAATGATTACTGTGCTTTGTACGTTATTGCAAAAATTTCAACCCTACATAGACAAATCATTCGTCGGAACGGGCCAAGAGAGCACATTCAAATTGTATATATATATATATATACGTGTAGATAATATATTTGGCAGGGCACACGCAACATTATGGAACATTGTTATGGCAACATTTGAGGCATATTTGCCCAAAAACTATACAAGAACGTCTGTTCAATGCGTTGTATCACGATAAATATGAACTGCCTTTTTTTTCTTTTATCGCTCTGTAAATAATTTATTCCAAAGCGTCCCGTGCGCCTTCCCCACCCGTCCCAATCGCTCCTCTGGTTGTGCAACAAGCGCTATACAACAGCGCAGGGCCTTAAAATGCATTCACAAATTGAATGAAAAAAGAACGAAACCAAATTTTAAAAGAAAAGCAAGAAACGAGAAACCTTTTCCTCCAGCACAAACAATCATGTGTGGATGTGTGTGAATGGTTTTTTCATATGTTTCCGAGATCGGGTTTATTTTATTTTGTTTGGTTTTTTTTTTTTGCAACATACGGATTGCATCAGCTTTTTTTACCTAGTGACTATAGATTTATGACCTAATTGTAGGTGCGTGTGTGTGTGTGTTTTTGCGTTAAAAAATTACAAAGCCGTCGTCTAGCCTCTATTACTGCACCGCCGTCTTCTTGTCAGGCCTGTAACTCGCTAAGTATAGTACACATGAATAGGCTCGGCTTTTTTTTCTTTTTCTCACATAAAAAAGAAGATCACATTTACTGATTATGATTGAAGCAGAATTGAAACATCGCTAGAAAGCATCTACAGATACACCATCCCGCCTTATTATGTTGAAATGATGGCCGTTTAAAGTGACGTTTATTGTGACGATGCACCTGAAACAGCTTGTTTTGCTTCACCGGAGAAGTGTTTGTGCATAGAGCAAAAAAAAAGACAACTTTGTGTAGCAAAGCAACCTGTAATAGACTTAGTTTTGCAAAGCAGCTTAAAAGATCGCCCAGCACAAGGCTCGGAGGAAGCGATACAATCGAAAGCGGCACAAAAACATGGCATAAAAGCGAACAAGGACGAGATAGTAGTGGGTTGTTGTTATTTTTCTCTCTTTATTTTATCTGCTACTACCAGCGAACATTATTATGCACGCACACCTATATACTGGAATGCATCATCATCACCATCACCATCATCTGCAACAGAAGCAGAAACAACACAAACACCGGTCAGTTGACGATCGGGCTGGCTGGGGCGGCACGTGGAGTGGCCCCGTATAGGCGGCTAGTTTTTCTTCATCTCACCAAACCGGGACCGGTGGACCGACCGGCCCCGGAGAAGGGTGCTGCCTTCGCGATAGCTAATGAATATGCTAATTTTCGCGGCATAAAAGTAGTACCTTCAGTGGTGGGATCGAATTTGCACAGCCTTTCCCTTTTTTTGTTGTGTCCCACTCTCGGTTCCACTGCGAACGCTGAACGCTGTGGCCAGGGTTGATAGGCGGTTTAGCAACACACACACACATGCACGTGCATCTCGCACGATAGCCACCCGATTACTGGGTGTGTGTGTGGATATGGGGAACCACTTGCTGCTGCTGCTGCTGCTGCTGCTACTGCATCGCCCAAGGGGGAGTGGACGGTGTTGCATAGTACATTGCACGAGAGCGCGTACACAGAGAACACACGATGCCCCACACACTCCGATGCCACTCTACACACAGAAAGACAGACGACTCATTAACACGTCCAAGTCGCCCGTTCTCCGGATACTGAAACGACTGCAGGAAAAAGGGGAGCAAATCAGCAACAGCAAAAAAGCACGCACACACACACACACGTAGGGCTTAACTAGGGGGTGGTGATGTGGTGGACCCCCTATTAGAGCCGGCGGTCGGTGGCGGGCACTGGTCGAACGACGGGCGCGCTAATTAAAAATCGGTTGCTGCGGTTAGTAGCTCGCACTTCTTCTCCAGAGTCCGATTTGCTGCTGCCCCACGGGCTCGAGCGATTGGGACGGCGGCCCCAAAACGCCCCGCAATGAATACGCGAGCGTAAAAGTGCATAACGTACGCCACACCGCGGAGTGCATATGTGCGCGCGCGGTCTGCGTGTGTGTGTGTGTGATTGAGTATGTAATTATGGAGGCACTCCTCCCTAATCATGTTTCGTTTCGGCAAAACATATTCAGAAGCCATGGTGTGTGGTGTCCGTGGTAGAAGCTAATTTTGCATAAAACGCCAATATTCACGCAAACCACGCAAACGGCAAGGAAGGAACGGAGAGAGAGAGAGAAGCGGGGAAGAGTTAGTTTCTATTCCGGGGTTTTTTTTTTCTGCATTTGCATTAGCTGTTCGCATCAGTAGGTATTGAGGGGTTCGTTTCATAATAATGAGGCAAGCATTTTTTTTCTCTCTCTTCCTGTGTGTGTTTTGGGACTAGCTGTTCCGGCAGTGCGTGCCTTCATTCTATTTTTCGCCTCAAAACAGCTCCTAATCAAACAACGGCAGCGCATACACGCACACTTTCCGCTTAAAATCATTCGTTAGTTAAAAGGGTTTTTTGTTTGCAGAAAGACTCTGAACTCGGCTTAGAAAGTGCAACACGCGACGAACACTGCACTTTACCAAACCAAAACCCCGGTGTGTGCAACGAAAATCTTGCAATACACGAAAACCAATAATTTTCCCTACTCACAAGCGTGTGCAGTGTGCGCATCTCGCCGTGCTGCTGCTGCTGCTGCTGCTGCAGGTGTCGTTTGTGTTCGCCAGCCCGAGCAGGCGCGTTTTAGCTCCGCCCTTAGATGCGCCGTCGACCAATCGGAGAGCGTGCGTGCACTGCCGAAGCTCGGTTCGTCCAATCCGGTCGGCCGGCTTTCGGTTCGGTTTCGGCCACTTGTAATCCAAGCGCCATGCAACACCTCTGTCCACGTTTGTAGCAGCCGACTGCGGCTTGACTCTCGCTTTTGGATGGTGTTGTTGTTTATTTATTTTTATAGATGTTGGTTAGGTTCACTAGACTGCACTGCTTTAAAATATTTTTCTCGTGCATTCTCGATTAAATTACCGATAGTCCAATATTTTGATCGATTTTGTTTGTTTCTATTGCACAAAAATCTGTGCATAGATTCGATTTAAAGCGATTTATTCCGTTGAAGTGCGAGTGTGTGTGTGTTTTAGTTTGCATTTTAAAACACGCATAATATAAAATATTTAAACTAGCTCTAAATTATGCCAGCAAACGATTGTACAGCACAAAGAAACCAACCAAATAAAGCTGTAAACGCTTCGAATGCTTTCGACTTTGAAATTCCTTTCTTGTTAGCGGGCCATGAAATGTTCAGACAAGTGCCATCATCCATCTCGTACAATAAACCTTCCAATGTGTCCTCGAGCGATTGTCCAGCGAAACGGAGCACCAAAAATTATATTACACCAGCAACTCGGAACACCCGCTGGTGCGGTGCAGAATTTATGGCACTCATTTTTATTACAACTTACACCGGGGGGTGGTGGGGAGGGGTGAGGACCGTGTCTCCTGCCTCCCTCTCCCCCGGTTCGTGCCCTACCCTTCGGTGCTGTCCGAAGATGAGGATTATGAGGAATTATTTTAAAATTCAACCGATGGGACGCGAACGCCCCGCGTATCACCGCACACACACGTCTTGTGATGTGATGATGGTGGAAGAATATTTATGACATTATTGGTCAATAATTTCGACCCGTTTTCTCAATCTTTTCAGCTCCCGTCCCCATGGAATCGATGCTGCCCTTGCCGCCGATACCGCCCGTCGGCTTGCAGCTGGTGCGGGATCCCAGCACCGGCCAGATTCTGTTCCTTCCCGCTGCAGCGACAATCGGTAAGCTTGTCTTTGTTCGATAGTATATAGCCTAACCATTTTTTTTTTCGGGGTATGTTAAAGTGACAGCGTTAGTTGGGTGTAGAAATAAGGCCGAGTATAGCTAGAAAACGTTATAATTTGAGTTATTTGTTGCTAGAACTATTTCAACATATTTTAAAGCAAAACATGCAGTACAGTACAGTACAATTTTTTTTTCTACGTGAGCTTTTGGGTCTTGGAATAGCAGGCAGCACTCTAAACGCCATAGCATCTGTGGGATAGCACACTAGAGTTACACATGTTTGGTTACAGTCACATTAATCTAGTTGGTGTAGTACGGTTGAGCAGCTCAACACAGAATTGGTTTTTTGTGTTTTTTTTTTTATTCATACTTTATCATTTAATTCTCTCTGCTTAGTATCGCTTCTACTTACCAGTATTGTATTTTTTCTCTCTTTTTTCTTTCTTTATTTCTTTTCTACCTTCATTTCGACGAAATTTACGTTCGTTCGCTGACCCGAATAACCAATTGAAACGCACACAAACACACACACACATACACACAAAACGTCGATCGATTTCCAATGCCAAACATAATACGAAAATGCCATCTTCACAGCCAATCCGTCAAACTTTCTAGATAAAATCTATATTTCTTGTATAGAACCATTCCAACAAGCGGTCGTGTGGCCCTCGTACCCGCAATCGACCGCCTCGCAGCATCTGCTCCTGCCGCAGCTTCCGCCGCCGCCGCAGCCGCAGCTCCAGCCACCACCGTTGGCTCCGCTGCAGATGCTAAGCTCGGACTACATGAGCACGGCCAGCACAACGCTCCACCAGGTATGTCACGTGTCCACGTCCTCCGGCTTTGACGCCTTTATCGATTTCCCTCGATTTGGGTTTAGCAGCAGCAGCAGCAGCGCTCTAATGTCCCTTTTACCCGTTTGTTTCTTCCTTCCACCACCACTACAGCAGCACACACAATCGCACCACAGCACCCGGTACCTTGCGCTGACGTCCGCTGAATCGAGTGGCAAGCGAACGTCCTCCAATGCCGGCGGCAAGCAATCGCAAACGACGGGCAGCGCGGCCGGATCGAGTGCCGGATCGGGCAGCACCTGCGGCCAGCCCACGATTCCCCTGCCCATACCGGCACCGCACGCATTTATCAAGCTCGAAGACTGCTCCACCAGTGCCGGTATCGCGGGTACGATCGGTGGCGCTACGTCTGCTGCGTCCACGTCCCATCTGGCCACCTCCCTTTTCGGCACGCTGAGCGAGCTGGACAAATCGAGCACGTCGGCCGGTTCGACGGCAGCGAGTGCGCTCACGAACGGGGCAGCCTCCCATTCGCACCTTGCCCTGACGGCGACCAGCGATCTGACGTCACAGCTGCTGTTTCAACCGGGCAGCTTAATACACATCGCGCCGCACCATCCCTCCAAGCCGCCCGCACTGCTGGAAGCA
This sequence comes from Anopheles arabiensis, assembly GCF_016920715.1. Classification (NCBI taxonomy): domain Eukaryota; kingdom Metazoa; phylum Arthropoda; class Insecta; order Diptera; family Culicidae; genus Anopheles; species Anopheles arabiensis. Next base: position 42,519,352 of record NC_053517.1, on the reverse strand, counting down.
GCGCCGGCGGCCGGCGGGACGCTCAGTGCGGGCATCACCAACCACACGCCGCCGCCTTCCGCTCTGTCCACGACGCTGCTGGCCGGCTTTAGCCACTCGGCGCACCATATTGCCACTAGCAGCCATCCTCCGCCGTTGGTGCTGTCCGAGGTGCCGGCTACCACCACCTGTCTGACGCCTCCGCCCGACACCACCACCACGACCAATGCCACCGGCACGCTGCACGCGCAAACCAACGCGACGGACGGTGGAGCGGCGGAGGTAACGGAAGCGCCCGAAGTGCAGGACGCCAACATACAGACGGACACGCCGATCATGAGCGAGGACGAGACGACGCAACCGCCAACCGGTGGTGCTGGTGCTGGTGGTGCCGAGTCGGAAACGACGGGCGGCCCCGAGACGGCCACCATCATGTCGACGGATGCGACCCTGGCGGCCGCTTACCACGCGCTTGCCAGCGAACAATCCCTGTGCCATAGCACGCTCATCAACAGCAGTGGCGATTCGGCGATCGAGCCGGACCTGTCCACGTCGGGCCTGTTGAACGCCACGTGCACCTCCAACTGTGATCAGGTCGAGATGGAGCTGGAGCCGGTTGGTCGGACGGGTGTAGCAGCACCGTCGGCGACGCCCCTTCCGCAGCCGCTGGCACCCATCCAGCACGAGCCGGAAAACCTTTCCGTCGCTCCAGCGGCCAGCGTCGCCGGCGGCCCGCAGCGAAGACTGACGAAGCTGGAGCTCCACTCGCCGACCGGGCCCGCGCCAGCGAGAAGTGAAAAGGAGCTAGCAGGCCGGTCGACTGGAGGAGGAGGAGGAGCGCCCCACACGCAGCAGGACCATCCAGTGGATCTGAGCGGGCTGGAGCTTCTGTCCCACAGTATCGAGGTGTTCCAGAAGAAGTCTTCACTCATCAAGAAGGAACCGATCTCACCGCAGCTGCCACCAGAGCCGGCTTCCTCCCACCCAGTGCCATCGTTACCCGCCGCCGCCCCAGCCCCGCCGGAGCTAGGGCAAGCGGCACCAGCCTCCTGCCAGCTGACGACGCCACCGGTCGCTGCGGCGCCACCAGCCGTGCCGGAAGCGTTCCTGCGCACGGACGAGCCCATGGGAGGGCTGAACCTGCTCTGTGCCCTCGCCGAGCAGCGCTTCCAGGAGGAGGGAATGTTCAAGAAAGACTCACCCGCCACATCCAGCAGCTCGGGCAGCAGCAGCAGCGGCAGCAGCTACAGCAGCAACATATCGCCAAGCAGCTCCAGCAGCAGTACTGCGTCCCCGCCAGCATCTCCGCCGAATGCGTCAGGCGGTGCTAAACAAGTAGTGGGAAGCCAGCAGCAGCACCAGCAGCAGGAGTACCCGGACATCGGAGCCGCACCGGCGCACCACGCCCTGGCCCTGCTGGCCGCGTCGGCCGGCGGCGTCGAGCATGGCTCGCGCAAGCGCAAACACCACAAACATTCCAAGGACGGCAGTGGGAAGAAATCGAGCAAAAAATCGAAACACGAGAAGGAGCTGCGGCGGGCGGAGAAGCGCCGCAAGCACAGCTCGGACGGCACGTCGCCCGACGCCGACGGTGCTGACCTGGACGCGGAGCTGAAGGAAAGCCTCACGCGCATCAAGGCGAAGATGAACCGGTGCAGCTGCAAGGACGCGGACGAGAAGGACCATCGCTGCTGCCGGTCCCAGTGGCCGACCGCGAACGAGCTGTTCAGCGTGATCGAGTCGGACATGAAGGAGCGGCTGGAGCGGATCACGCGCCAGTGCGAGGAGAAGAAGCGCGAGCTCGAGCAGATGAGCACGGCGGCGGTGGCGAAGGTGAAGCCGCTGGCCAACAGCGGCATGGTGCGCATCCCCGACATGGGCAAGGCGTACTTTGGCGGGTTCGGCGCAATGGCGGCGGCCGGCGGCGCCATGCTGAACACGTTCGGGTCGGGCAGCACGTCGTCGGGTGCGGGCGGCGGCGTGCCCGGGTCCGTGCTCGGTCACGGGCTGGGCGGGCCTAAGTTCAGCACCATCCCAGCACTGTCGCCCAACTTTTCCTCCTCGTCCAACTCGACCACGTTCGTGGAGCTGCCGAAGCTCAGCTCGGACACGGACTCGAGCGGCAAGCGGGAGGACGACGACGCCTGCTCGATGGAGCGGCTGTCCTACTCGAAGCGCAAGGGCGGCATCCCGAAGAAGCACGACGAGCTGACGCTGACCGAGACGATCGTGGCGAAGAAACCGAAGAGCCTGGTGGGCTACATCCTCGCGTCGAAGAACACGCGCGATAGTGGCGTGAAGGATGCGGCGGCGGCGGCGGCGGCGACACATCAAAAGCCGGAGAAGCAGCATCACAACCACTGGAGCCACGTGTTGCATCACAGTGGCCCGAACGGGGGAACCATTGGGCTGGGACACGCGAAACAGCAGCAGCAGACCAACCCCCCTCACCACCATCACATCAGCGAGTCCAAGTTCAAAAAGTCGCCCATCCACTCGTCCAAGTTCGAGAGCGCCACGACCAGCGACGACACCAGCAACCTGTCGGACAGCTCGCTGAAGCCGCAGGTGAAGATCCGCTCGCCCGCCGGCGGTGTGTTTGCGTTCGAGGACGAAAACAGCAAACCGTCCGATGCGGCGTTCTCCATCTTCGGCGGCAAGCCGTCCATCTTCGACAAGGTGAAGACGGGCGCGGCCGGCGGCACGGTCAGTGCGCAGGTCAACCCGCTCGTCGGCCTGAAGGTCTCCCCGGTGAAGGCGGCCGTCGTGACGCCGCTAATGAAACCGCAGCCGCATCTGATTGCTGCCAACGGCGCCACCAACGGCACGCTGGTCGGTGGGCCACCACCGATCGTGAAGCGCAAAAAGTCGCGCAGCAAGGACCGCAAACGGCGCAGTTCGGAGAAGAAGCGCATCGATCAGCGCTGCCTGCTGACGAGCGAGCACCTGGGCAAGGACAAAACGCGCGTGCTGACCGCGATGGGAGGGCTGTTCTATGCCGGGTGTTTGAGTGCGGTGCAGCCGCCCGACATTTACGCAGTGACGCTGGACGGCGAGCGTGGCAATCGGCCGCACATCATGTCCCGGGAGGAGGTGCTGCGTGATGCGGTAAGTACAGGAATGGTGACATCGCTTCTGGACGGCGGAAGCTCTGCAGCAGCTAATCCGGCCTTTCCTTGCAGATCCTGGAAGTAGCGCCCAAGTCGGTGGACGACATCATTCCCGGAACGCGGCTCTGCGCCTACTGGAGCCAGCAGTATCGCTGCCTGTACCCGGGCGTGGCAGCCGAACCGGCCTCGCCCGATCCGGAGAAACGCTTCGTGAACGTCGAGTTCGACGACGGGGACAATGGCAAGATCGCCCTCGAGGACATTCGCTTCCTGATGAGCGACTACCCGATAGTCGGTAAGTGTTGATAGCCCTTTGCGTTGTCGTGTTGCTGCCCCCGTGTTCCTCCACGTCCTACGAGAGATGGTCCTCCTCCCAGTAGCATGATCCGCTTGATCCTCCTACCCCCTCTGTACGGTAGAGCTTTCCTTTCCCTGTGAGTGATAGTGCGACTCCCTGTAACAACCTTAATCTGTTTTCATCTGTATGAGTGTACGCGTGCGTGAGTGTGAGTGTGTGACAAGTTAGTCCTAAGTTTGTGCCGATTCTTATCGCCGCTCTACGGTCTTCTGGAGACTGTACTTCTGTGGTTGCCAAAGGGAAGGTTCTAGTGGTGGGAGCTCGGAATCGGACTTACCCGATTCCGATTCCGTGCTCGGAATCAACTCCGGAACTGATTCCGATGGTGGAATCGATTCCGATTCCGGAGCCGATTGCAGAGTTGACTCCGGAGCTAATTCTGGAGTTGACTCCGGAGCTTACTCTGGAGTTGACTCCAGAGTTGATTCTGGAGTTGGTTCCGGAAGCGGCTCCAAAATCCAAAATCGACCTGATAATCGTAGTTTTCTCCGGAAACGGAATCAGAATTGACTCCAGAATTGGAATTAGCTTCGGAATGAGAATCAGTTCTTGAATTGAAATAATAAGTTTCAGATGCGAAATCAGTCCGGGAATCTCCATGAGGGAATCTCGTTTACAAGTAAGTTTGGATTCTTTGCAACAACCAATACGTAGTATCATTGGACCAAAACGCCTATTCTTATGGAGATGTCGAAACCGACTCCGATCTTGAAGCCAATTCTGATTTCGGAGCCAATTCCGATTCCGGAACCAATTCTGATTCCGAAGCTGATTCCGGTTCCGATTCTGATTCCGATTCCGGAGCCGATTCCAGAGCTGATTCCGGTTTCGATTCCGTATTCGATTTCAGAAACTGATCCGGACCTACCGATCCGGAATCGATTCCAGAAAACTTCGGAGCTAGCTGGAATCGATTCTGACGAAAACTTAATTTTTCCCATCACTAGAAGGTTCTACTGCCCGGCCTACCACTACTACTACTACTCCTCTGAGACTCGTGGTGTGTGATGTGAGATCGGACGTTGTATTTCGTTTCCTTAAAAAAAGGAGAACATTCTTCAGTTTGAAGCTGCACAACCCCTGCAGTCCTCTCCATCACTCTCTTGTGTCATCTCACCGTGTCTCTCTGTTTCTCTCTCTCTCTCTCTATTTCTTTCTCTTCCTGCTTCCCCTACCCACATTCCCAATTTCCCCCTTGCGCGCCCTCCCCCCGTTTAAAGACCGTTTCTATGTTGCGGAGTGTTGAGCGGAGAAATATGCGTTTGGTTATGTTTTTAAGTTTTATGTTTTACATTGTTTCCTTTTTTCTTTTTCTCGGGTTTTTTGCGTTTTCAACCAACCAACCAACCAAACAACCTGCAACCACCTCTGCGTGCCATACCACCACCACCACCACCACCTCCTCGACAACTACTACCACCACCGCCATGACAAATCGTGTTTGTGTGTGCGTGTGTCCCCGTTGTGCCCGTTTGTTGCGTGCGTGTGTGTTTGTGTATGTGTGAACCAACAACCCAACAATAACGCGACAACATCGACGCCCACAACAACAACAACAACAACGTATTTTCCCCCACCTCGTTTTTTGTTGCATAAAAATCGCCAACACACACACAACAAAAAATCAAAAACCAAAAACCAAAAAACGAACCGATCAATACGAACAACACTCCAGAATACGATCCCAATCCTCTTTTATCGCTAGGCAAGCGTAAGCGCCAACCGAGCCATTCCGAACCGTGCCCCCAGCTCGGAACGCTCGGGCCAGCCTCGATGGTGCCGCAACAGCAACAGCAACAACAGCAGCAGCAACAGCAACAGCAGCAACAGCAGCACCAGCCACAGCAACAGACCATCATCGGTCATCCACCAGTGCCACATATCCAGCCGTCGTCCGGCACGCCGCTGACGGCCACCGTTACACCGATGATCTCCTCACCGCTCGGTACCGGCGGCTCGTCCATCAACAGCTTCGCGCTGACGACGGAGCGGGCCGAAAAGCGGCTGCACGGTGAGGCTTACCGGGAAGAGCGCCGCCGGCTGAAGAAGATACGCAAAGACAAGCTGCGCCGTCTGGCGGCGAACAATGCGGAACTGGCGGCGGCCGGTGGAACCACCACCACCACCACCACCACCACCGTGCACAAGCACAAAAAGTCCAAATCGAAGTGCTACGACGAGTTCTGCAAGCATCGGAAGCACAAAAAGCGACGAAAGCACAAGAAGCACCACCGGGACGCGGTGCTGGTGGCGCCGTCCTCGCCCGAGGAGGGTGCCACCGTCGAGGCCGGTTCCGGCTCGATGGACGACGACATCTCGCAGGGCGACAGTGCGTCCCAGACGGCCGGCCAGTTTAGCCCGCGGCCGGCAGTGCAGCGGGCCGAGGGCGGTGTCGTCGCCCGCACGCCGGCGGCGGAGAAGGACGGCACGCTGACGGAGGAGGAGGTCAGCTCGTCCGTCACCGAAAGCTCCGGATCGTATTATGTAGGTTTGGGGATTTAGATTCGTTTGTGCCGACACACTTGCCGACACCTGCAACTCATCCGTTCCTTTTTGTGTGTCCTGTCCTTCCTCTCCACCTCCCCACAGCAACCGCAGCAGAAGAAAGGCTCGGCGACGGAGCGGAAACCGTGCACCGAACAAAATGGCAGCAAAATCGCGGCCTTCCTGCCCGCCCGCCAGCTGTGGGCCTGGTGCGGCAAGGGCTACCGGCGGTCGACCGGTCGCGTCAAGAAGCAGTTCTACAAATCCATCCAGCGGGGCAAGGAAACGATTTCGGTAAGCCGTCCCCATGCTTCTGCCTTTGTTGTGGAGTTGGGCACTGACCGCCTTTTCGCCGTTCTCTTCCAGGTGGGCGACTCGGCCGTATTCCTCTCGACGGGGCGGCCCGACCGGCCCTACATCGGGCACATCGAATCGATGTGGGAAACGTCCACCAACAACATGGTGGTGCGCGTCAAGTGGTTCTACCATCCCGAGGAGACGCAGGACTGCCCCAACCTGAAGTACCCGGTAAGTCCCCGCGTTGCCGCAGCAAAACTGTTCCGCAGCGTCTCTAACATTTGATGTTCGTTCCTCTCTTTTGCGCGACCGCTCCGTGACAGGGCGCTCTGTTTCAGTCGCCACACGAGGACGAAAACGACGTGCAGACGATCTCGCACAAGTGTGAGGTGCTGGGCCTGCGGGAGTACACCGCCAAGTTCGGGGCCGATCCGAAGCAGTACACCGCGATCTACGACAACAACGACACGTACTATCTGGCCGGCTATTACGATCCGACGGTGAGGACGATCAAAATGCAGCCCGAAATCGAAGTGTTGCCGCCAAACGAAAGGTGGGTAACGACGACAACGGCGACGGCGGCGGCTGCTTCCATGACGCCGGCCGCATCAACTGCAGGGCTAGCAACATCCAAGTCACCGCCTAACAACAACGGCAGCAGCAACGGCAACAACACCAAAGCAAGCAATCACGTTGGCCACAGTGTTGTTTCTGCTTGAACAGAGCTCATCCCCGCGCACATCCGGCGTTGTGTAAATCAGTGTGCTAACACACTGAGAGAAAGAGAGTGAGAGGGAGTGAAAGAGAGCAAAAGAGAGAGTGAAAACATGTACATTAATGCTCTACAAGAGCAGGCAGCAACAGAGAAAATGCAAAACTGTTACGGAAATGCAACAAACGCTAAACCATACAAATCAATCCTAGAGCCAGTCACTTTACAAAAGTGTCCATAAGTCCGCGTGTAGCTTAAGAGGTGTTAGAGGTTAGAGGTAGAGTTAGATCATCGCACCAACTCGTGGCATATCGCTCCAAGAAGCGTGCACCCTGTATATCGATGTATGTACAATATTTCGCGTAGTGTTAAGCCATATGGGCTAAGTAAGTCTAGGCCATAGGGCATTAGGTTGGGCCGCGGGATGCGATGACGGACTGGGGAGGAGGACTCGGTCGTCGTTGGCCGCGTATTTTTGTGGCAATTATTTATTCATTAACAAAACTTCCTGTCCGGCGTGCCACCACGTCCGGTGTGCTTGTGTTGTGATCGTTAGAAGGATGTAAATAGAGTTAACACGGAGAGAGAGACAGCATACATCCCACTCTGGGAGATCTTCTTTACAGCATACACACACACACATATATATCAATGAAGGTAGCGTTTGAGTGTCTATTTAGTAATCGTCCCCAACAAACGGGTTAACCGGTGCAGAAGCGATACGATGGCAACGACTGAATCACTTGACGCAGTAACCGTTGGAAATAGAAATTAAAAAAAAAAACTAAAACCCACACACCCACACACACATATGCATACACAATCGGGGCGCATTAGGTCGCGATTGAAGGTGGACTACAGTGGAGAAGAGGTAGAGTGAGAGAGAGAGTGTGTGTCCAGCAAAGATGGGTATATTTTTCTACACAGTGCAAGCAGCATATTTATACACAGCTTAACATTTTACGGTGACACGGCGCCTCTCTCGTGATGGGAGATTTATCGGGTGATATGTACGTTTTGTGTTTTGTGTGATGCGGCGGAAGAAGGGCGGAAGAATGGGGAAGCAACGGATGTGATTTTGTGTTCTTCGTGTCCGGACATACCACACACACACACACACACAGACACACCTTTTCGGCTTCGACGTATTTTTGGATGAAAGACAAATAAAGGAAAAAGATAAAATTATCATGAAATTAAAAAAAAAAGTAACACAAAGTTTTCGGAAGAGCTTTTTTGGAGAAATTGACAATTACCTCTGCTATACAAGTTTATACCAAAAAAAAAGAAACAAAAAGTTAAGAAAAAAGACATGACAAACTTTTAGAAGAGAAACAACAACAACAAAAAGAACAAACAATAACCTTAAAGAATGTTTAAAACTCGTTGAACAGATTAATATAAACGACAGAAAAAAAAGAAAGTAACAAGCAAAATTGATACCACCAAAAACCCGTTCGGAAGCAGCAGTATAGAGTGAAGAGATGAATTAAATTTGTTTTGCCGCACCATGGCTGTTGTTTGCTAAATGCAAAGTGCAATAAAAGTAAGGAGAAGCCCGTGTGTAGCAATGGAATCGAGATGAAGAAGTATACCAATCAGTCAAAAAATGACATCGTTAACAAGCCTAATAAAGATGAGAAATCGTCAACCGTTACAAATTGGACAAGAAAAAAAAACAAAAAAAGCGAAACCACAGTACGAAGCACCATTTTCATTTTCCCTCCCGAGAGATCACGCGTGTGACGCCCCATAGCATAAAATAGACACAGCAAATAATTCCACCATTCTCTACAATAGTTTAGCGACGCTCTATCATTAATCACAACTATAGATAACAAGCAAGCAAACAGAATAAGAAGAAGAAGAAGAAGAAGAAGAAAACACTCAAGCAAATCCTTATTCGTAACAAATCGGTTCCTAAAAAGGCAGACACTGTCTCTGTAAGGAGTTTCCGCAGGAGATGTACGTAAGCATTGTTCAACGGCACGAGCCAAGAAGCGTGACGCTGTTGAATATGTTGAATTTGTATATAAGTTTCTGTACATTAGCCACTGTTTTTTTTTTCTAAACCTTTCTTACCTTTCGCTACTCTGTGCATTAGCTAGTAAGTGTAAATATTTCACCAACCCGAACGTCACGCCCACAAGGGAGGGCATCGGGACTAATTCCCTACGAAGATGCACAGTTGCAGCCATCTGTGTCATGTGTAAACACCCCCACTGATGCCCAAACAGGTGCACAGTGCATATCGTTTAAAACACCGATCACGAGCTTTCCTTTCGAGTATAAGAAGTTGATTCAAAATGTGGCTCTATTCAGTATGCGCCAAACCGGCAGCAGCTCCCTGTTTAGTGCAACCACCACCACCACCACCATCACCACTGGGGAGTAAGGTGATAGGGGTGGTCTTCTGTTTTCTGTAACATATTAGTTGTGAAGAACAAGCAAGCAAACAAACAAACAAACGAGCAAAAGCAACAGTTAGTTGGGAAGCTAGCTACCGTGAGAGGAAAAGCAACAAGGCGACCACGTGTCGTGTCGTGTCTGATCAACGTTCGATTAGATGTAACGTCTTTCGCGAAACATGCAATAAGATTTTTTATTCTACAAAAATGAATGGAATGGCTGTGTGTGTGTGTGTGTGTGACTGCTTTTGGCTTGAGTATCCGAAAACCTGCAACGAACGATTTTAGTTCCATTTGCTCTCTTTTAGAGATATACATATATCGATGCTTCTTTATTTGTTCCCCACAGTGTTGTATTCCCGCCTCAATACGCCACCCATATTGTACAGTAAGTTTAAAACGAATGCTTTAGATACATCGTGAACCGATCGGGCCACCGCCACCTCAATACAACGTTCTCGGATGGGCTGTGCCGAACAGATGCTTCCACGAGCTGGGCCATCGGAAGTCGGTCCGCTCGGACGCCAGCAAACGCTCGCCGCTGATCGCATTCAACATGCGGGCCAGCATCAATCCTTCCGCCGTGTTATCACCCTCGGAAACGTACATGAAGAAAACGACAGCCGGCACCTGGCGCGCGGTAAGCCCGTCCAGCAGCTTCGAGGCGAAGCCTCCCCCGTGGATGACGCCGCCGCTATGCTTTGTCCAGCGGTCGTCCTTCAGGTGGGCCGCATCCGGCGACTGCGCTTCGTACTGCTCGTTCGCAACGTACCGGAACGGTCCGGTGCGGATGTCGAACTTTTCGTGCGAGAAGCAGCTGGACAGCAGGATGGCGTGCGAGAATTTCCGATCGCGCACGAAATCGCCCAGCTCATCCAGGAAGGTTTGTCGGAGCGGACCGACCAGCGGCGCCCGGAGCTGCAGCACCAGCAGTTTCTTCTCCTGCGAAACGTACAGCTCAGCCGTGGTGGTTATCGCATCGCTACCGCCCGTGTGCTCAAACGCTGGCGCACCGACGATCGGGACCAGGGCCGGGGACCAAAGCAGGCCGATCGGTTCTAGCTGGAGCGTCTCGATCACGGCATCGGCTGCGAGCTGCGGCACGTTGCCCACGCTGACCGAGGGCACAATAAAGCTGTAGCCGGTGAAGTCGATCTCTCGCTTGAAGGAAAACATGACGCTGGTTTGGTTGTGGAAAACGGGGGAAAAACCGCACACTAACTTCACTTTCGCCCCGGGACAATTTGAATAAGACAAGGCAATGAGTCGACTGTTTTGTTTTGCTATTGCTTTCTGCACCGGCTGGGGAACACACAAACTGACAGCTAAACGCTTCACAGAGGAAAACAAAAAAACGAAGCGCTTTTTCGATCCAACCATCAAGTGAAGCTGGCTTGAGTTTTGTACTTGCCATAAACTGTCCATACATTTGTTTGGATTCAGTTCAACGACAACGTGAAATGAATTAAAGTTGAAACCTTGAACTAGAGGCTATATACACATTTTTATGGCACAAAGCAGATTTATTTACATTTTTGTTTTCGTCCGACAGCTTGCGAGTTTTCTGTTTGCAGACGAAAGTTTTGCTCGTATTCCGTGTAATAAAACACGCCACAGTCCTGCAAAGAACGTATTTCTAATCACTAACCATGGTGGACGTCAAAAAGTTCAGCGATATCGACATCTACGGCCTGCTGGAGGTGGACATCGCGGCAACAGAGCAAGAGGTACCGAAAGCGCGCAAACCGCCGTGATACCGGCATCACTCCATTCTACTAATCGCACCATAATCGTTCTTTTTCGCAAACAGATCCGCAAAGCGTACCGCAAAAAAGCCCTACAATGCCATCCGGACAAAAATCCCGACAACCCGAAGGCGGCCCAGCTCTTCCAGGAGCTTTCGAAGGCGCTGGAAATACTGATGGACGTTTCGGCCCGTGCGGCGTACGATCGGTTGCTAAACGCCAAGAAGGCCGCACAGCTGCGGACAAAGCAGCTGGACAGCAAGAGACAGAAGCTGAAAGCGGATCTCGAAGAGCGCGAAAGGCAAGCAAAGGAAGCGGCCTCCGGGGGCTACAAAACCGCTAGCAGCAAAACCCCCGAGGAGCTGTTCCAGGAGGAATTCGAGCGACTGCGCAAGGAGGGCTCCAAGCTGATCCAGGAAGAGCAGGAGCTGATGCGCCGCCAGCTGCAGGAGGAGCTGCGCATGATGCAAACGGCGACCGCACCGAGCTGGGACCCAGCGCAGCATAGGATAAAAATACGCTGGAAGGCGGACCGGGGCGATGCAGCGAATGGAGGCTACACGGAGGACGTTCTGCGCAAGTTTCTTAGCAAATATGGCGATTTGAATGCGCTCGTTATGAGCCCGCGCAAGAACGGCAGCGCGCTGGTAGAGTTCCGAGCGAAAGACGCCGCCGAAATGGCGGTAACGTTTGAGAAGGGCCGGCTGGACAATCCGTGCACGCTCGAATGGGTTGGAGAGGCGCCGACGAAGGGAAAAGCTAAAGCGACGGCACCCGGTGGCAGTACCATCACGGAGCGGGATTACGAAAGTCTGGTGCTAAGGCAGCTGCGGCAAGCCGAAGAACGGAAGCGACTGATCGAACAGATGATGAAGGAAGAGGCCGAAGCGGAAGGCGAAACAACGGCACAGTAGCGGATTTTGTTGTTTATATATTGCGTGGTGGTTGTTTTATTCATTTGACTATGAGCCGGAACATTTTTGACGACCCAACGATGCACTCTCTTTGGGTAACGGGTGGCTAGGAAAGGAGTGTGTCGAAATAGCGGAAGGACATATCAAGGCAACTACGGCTGCGTCTGCTCGATGGCAAATGGCCGTCCCTTAATGGCGTCCTCCACCAGCTGGACCAGTTGGGGCAGTTTGTCCACGTTCTGGCGGCCGATCTGTGCCTTGTCTTCCACATACCGAGCAAAGTGCATCACGTCTGCCTGCAGTTGCAGACGAATTTTGTCATCATCCGAGGGTGCCGTGCGATCCGTGCTGGGCGCAACCGCTGCCGACGATGCGCTCGTTCCCGAACGGTCGCGAAGATTTTTCAACCGTCGCAACGATTCCTCCGTCTTTTGGACGGATGTTAACACTTCGTCGATTACTTGGTAGAATCTTTGGGGAAGAAAAAAAAAAAACATGTTCATAAATAGTCCCGCCTAATGCGTTTCCGCCGTCCCATCGGCACTTACTGCACTGTCACGTGGTTGAAGACGCCGATTTGAAAATCACGCATCGCTTCGACCCCTATCATCGAGTTGTAGCCCTTGCGAAACGAATCCACCGGTGCAAGCAGCTGCTCCACGTACGCACAGCAACGGCTCGGCACGTCACGATTCGTCTTCCGGTACAGGCGCGGTATGTCGCTTACCTGCCGCAGCTGCGGTATGCTGGCGCCGATCAATTCTCGCACAATCAGCTGCTGCAACTGCGAGCGCCTCTCGCCGAATGCAGTCCCGCTCTCGCCCACTGTCGCTTCCAGCTCGCCGCGAGACACCCCAGACGGTGGGCTTTTCTCCACGATCAGGTTCACTATTGACGGAATTTTCAGCTCGATATTTCGCAGATCAGAGTACAGCGCCACCAGAAAGCGGATGCGCTCCGTCTGGCCCTCCGGAGCGCCGTGCGCCATCTCTTGGCTTGCCCCGTCCGGTCGGAAGGCTTCTCCACACCACACGCTAAGCCGCGCGAGAATCTGCAGCGTGAGCTTAAGGAACCGATGGAACAGCTGGGGCAGAAACACACCATCCTGCCAGCAGCGGGAAATGGCCGTCAGGGCGGCGGAAAATTGCGCTACATTAAACTGGGATGCGGATATGCTGGAGGCCACCTGGCGTGAAGCGGATTCGCTGCAGCACGCCTCCAGCTCGGCACCGATCTCCTGGAATCGGATCTGAAAGTACACCGGCAGGTTCCAGCGCAGCTGAAAGCTGCGGTACTGCGCGTGCGCCTTGAACTGCGCCACGTCGTCCGCATCGTCGATGATCAGCTCGATGCGCTCCAGGAACTCGAGCGTACACTTGTACTTCTGATAGAAGGCATCCGGATTGCCGGGCGCAAAGATCGACGACATGTTCGTCTCCATGCGTCGCTCGACCTCGGCCCAGAAGCTGTTCACGATAAAGTTGTAGCCCTTCACTTTGCCGTTGCGCTTCGTCAGCTGGCACAGCTGCTTCATGCGCATCGAGACAAAGTCCAGAATCTGATTGTAGATGCCGGTCAGCCCCTGGGGCGAGTTTTGCAGACTGCTTTCCGAGATGGCGCGGTTCATGAACGGGGCGACAATTTCGCCCCGAAACACTTCCTCCGCCGTGCGGCACTCGTCCAGCGTGCAGTAGATGCGCAGACACCGTTCCAGCTCCTTCGGTTCCGGCTCGCCCAGCGCACGCAGAAAGTAACCCTTCAGCCGGGCCAGCAGCTCGCTCCAGAGGTCCTGCGCGAGACGCTGCTTGCCGTCGTCCAGAAAGTCGCGACAGAACTTGATGTTAAACTGTAGCTGAATCGATTCCAGTGCCGCTCGCTCCAGCAGGGTGGCATCGATCTGGTCCTTCCTGTCGCCGAGCAGCATGTCCTCGAGCTTGTGCAGCGAAGCTTGCGCTCTGGCCAAGCTCTGGAGCGATTTTTTGTACGAACGCAGCAGCTTCTTCTGCTCGAGACAGCTGGCAATTTCGCTCATGCTCGCTTCGAGGGCACCTTTCACCTGGTCGACTTCGGTGCGCAGCTTCTGCAGCGGCCCCTCGATGGCGTCGATCTGCTGGTCCAGCCCGATAAGATTCGCGGACAGGTCTACGAAATCGGCGTAATCCTGATTGATCAGCTCAATCATCGCCGACCGTAGTACCTTCAGGTAGAGACCCAGGTCATCGCGAATGATCTCCAGACTGCCGGCATTTCGGTTCTCGTGCAGGAACTCATCGACGGAGAATGTTTTCTAGGGAAGGTATCAAACGTAGTTGAGCTACGGTCAGGAACACAGACTGGGGGGGGGGGAGGAAACCTTGGCAGGCGCAGCAGATACCTTCATGAATTCGTTCTTGTCGAAACACAAAGATGCCGGACCAGCCGGCAAGCTGAACAGCTCGCCACCACTGCCGGCCGGTGGAGCTGGCTTTCCATCCATCGCTAGCAACAGCTTTCAGCCCAGGATGGAAAGGTATGAAACATCTAGGACGAAACAACGACCGAAGGACGCAGAAAGTCCAACACAAAACAGAACAATAACACTCGCCAGTTTATGCCATAATTTTGTTAATTTCTTTCCTGCCTTTGACACATCATCAACAAGAACCGCACACCGGGAGAGCGCTATCGCAGTTCAAGCCGAATTTTTAATGTTTTTGTGTCATATTATTATCACAAATTTATGTTCCATGTTATTTATCACGATTGTTAACAACAACAAATATGGAGAACAGCAATGCAAAGGTTAAGAAAATTGCCAGATATTTTTTTTATACGAACATCATAAAATGTCGGTTCGATCAGCATGAGCCATTCCCACTGTGCGTCTTTTCCAGTTCGATTTCGCAGCCCAGCTGACATTTTATCTTCGGGCCGCGCTCTGGCAGTCATCGTCGTCGTCAATATCAAAATTAATAAGGTGGTTAAATTGATCTCAATGAACCGTTGTCTCAATGATCAAATTTACACCCACATCACTACGACCGTTATACCCCGTTATCCCATTCATTGTGTATGGGAACTTATACTTTTAAGTTTAAAACTTAAATAACTTTCAAATTTCAAATTTGGTACAAAAGTACGAACATGAGTTTTATTTACTTTAGTAAAGAAATAATAATTGTTAAGTCTTGCTTATTTTTTTTAAGTACGAAAACTCGCTTATTCGATAAAGTTTTTAGTGCTGTTTTATGCAAAATATATTGATAGTACTTTGATGTTTTGACATTTTTTTATTGTTTCATCAAAGTGAAAATCATCAAAAAATATATTTTTGGAACATACATTATTATACATCATTATTAATTTCATGAAAAAAGTTACAGCTAGGTAGTTATACCACACTTCTCTCTGTTCGTAATATTTCTTATATTTTAAATATGATTGTAGCGCTGGATAAGTATGTAAGTAATAATCTACACTACATACTACACTTTGCATACTTACGTGCACAAAAAGTCTCCATTAGCGGGAGTATTTTCTCAATGCGAAATAATCGGCGTACCGATAAAAAGTGATATACGAATAATATTCCGTGCATTCAATAATTGCTTTAGAAAAAAAGTCATATTTTTGTTGTAGAACTTACAGTATCTAAAGATTTTTTTCAGTTTTTATGTAGCTACATTATTTAAGGTATAGAGTTGCGTGAAACTTAACACCATCAACTGTGGACAGACCATGCCTTCTGTTCAATAGTGCCACTTTTTGTCTGAAACAATACCCAGTCTATACGCATCTGTCATAGTGTAATGGATTGATGTGATCGTACAACTCCTGTGCTTCTATCCGTTATACAAAATGGACCTGCGCTATTCCCTTTCACCCTAACCAGTGATGATTATGACCCTACATGCTGTGTCATGCAGTTATACCGATAGGTTAGAATGACCCTATGCTGACGCATTGTGTCTCCCGTCACATTCGACAGTAATGCGGTTCGATGAATGTTACTCAATAAACCAGAGGAATGCGCATTTAGGGGGCTGTGCAAAGTTCAAAACGCAAGTTCAGTGCACGGTAATTGCGTTCATCGCGATGTAGCTCAATCAGTGTTTAACCTTAATACGATGTCTGCATGTCTTCATGCATGTGGCAAAAAATCAATCGTGGCACATAATCGCATCGTGCATCGAAAGACTAATCTACCGGCTAGTGTTCTTCTGTAGGGTGTAAAGCGGCAAACGAATGGCTCACAACTTGCGAAATCATGACACATTGCATTGCATCTTGGGTTCATCTTTTTTTAAACGGGATTGGTGCGAAGGCAAGGTAGGCAAATTGAATCACCTTTACATTACTACCGTTAGGACAGATTCTTAAAATTTCATCCACGATCGTTTACATTACGGAACAAACCAAAAACAAGCACGTTATAGCACACGAAGCAGACGCGAAAACCATGACAACATGAATGTTCGTGCCTGTCAACAAGCAGCAAATCAGTTATTGATCGTACTTATTCTTGATCTATCCTTGCTTATAAGCTATTTAGTATGGGCGTCCGTCCGACTTTCCATTCCGCTGACAGGACTGCGCCATTTGGAAAGTATGCCATTGAGGAGCAAAATTTCAACGACAGTCACTTACTGGCTAGTAAATTTAATATTTAGCTTTTAATCATCGCCTGTTAGCTCTTTTTGTCGCCATTTAAAAAAAAAGTCATCATCACTTACTTTGCCTCTTACGTCACCTTTTCGTCTATCGTGGGCTCATAGCAGCCTCAAGTAGTAGATTTCCAGTTGGATATTTCCAATAAGATTTTCTTTACAAACATCGCCACATTATCGTGTAGAAAAATAGCCAATAAGAAAGGACCGTTGCCGAGTGTGCAAAACATTAATCTGGAAATGTATGGGTGCAGACAGCTTTCCCTGCTTAGTCCACCTCCTCGCCGTCATCGCATTCGATAACGGATGGGTGTGCTGTGGCGGCATTGGCCGTGTCAATCGGAATCGCAGCCAAACCACCGGCGGTTGCCAGCGTCAGTTAGCTGGAATGATTGCCGGCGGTCGCAATTTCCGTACACTTGTTGGCCGCCAGCTGCTGCAGCAGGCTAATACTGTTCTCCTGCGCTGTCTTGGTCGCGTTCGTAGTTTTACTCAGGTCCCCGGTGTCATGGTCGTCCTGCTCGTCTTCCAGCAGTGCCGTTTTGGCACTGTTCTGTGCCGAAGCGAAGAGAATGTCCTGCTTTCCGGCAGCCGTTGCCTTTGGCGAATGCTGTTGCCGGTTGTACTCGTTATTGAGCGCGGTGTGGATCGGTTTGAAAGTGTTCTCGTTCGCACCTCCATTGCCGCTCAGATGGTCCGGCGACGACGAGGTGGACGAAGAGGATCGCACGTTCTGCAGAGCCGCCCGTAGCGAGTTCTCGAGCAGCGAATCAATGTTGGCGCTCGTTTGTGGCACGAATGTGGTCCACTCGTTCGTCGCAGCGTCAAGATATTCGACCGTGCTGAGGAACGTCTTACCCGAGAAGCCACCGATCGCGTACAGACGGTTCTGAACCACCGCTACCGAAACGTTCGAGCGGGGCGATGTAAGGTTCGGTCCGGCAATCCAACATTTGCTTTCCTCATCGTAACACTCGGTCGTGTTCAGTGAGTGTGAGCCATCACTACCTCCAACGGCGTACAGCTTCCCGTTGTACTCGGCCAGGCCACAACCGCGCCTGGAATACGGCAATTGTGGGAGCGAAAGAGAGAGAGAGAGAGAGAGAGAGAGAGAAAGAGAGAGAGAGAGAATAGAAAAATGTAAAGATTAGTAATGCAAGTTCAGAGCACATCAAAACATTCCACTTGTCATACCTCGGCGTCAAGAGCGATGGTCCAAGAGTCCACTGGTTTGCTTCCACATCGTACACCTCCACCGAGCCGATACAGTTCCACGCATCGCTTCCGCCAACGACCCACAGCTTGCCGCCGTATGCCGTCACACCAGCCTGATAGCGGCCGGTGTTGAGTGGCGCAATCGAGAACCAGCGATTCTCTTCCGGCTTCAGCACGTCACACTGTTTGATGCCGCTCTGTCCATTCCATCCACCGATGCAGTAGATCTTGCCATTCAACGCACACACGCCTGCATTGCTTCGAGCGAGAGGTAGTTTGCACATCTTCTTCCACTTTCGATCCGCCTTGGAGAGATACTCGACGGAATCCAGCTCGGTCGTGCCATTACAGCCACCGACGGCGTAAACCGTTCCCTCGATAACCGCTATCTGGACGCGTCCGCGTGCCTCACCCATATTCGACTGCTGTGTCCAGCTGTTCGTCTCGGGACAGTAGGATTCTACCGATCGGAGACACTCGGCCCGATCGTAGCCGCCGCAGACGAGCAGCTTGCCCTCAAGCTCGGCTACACCGAGACCGCACTTGGCGCCGGACATGGTAGCGACCTCGCAAAACAGTTCCGGCTGCTGGCATTCGTCCAGATCTTCATCCCTGCTGACACTGGTGCTCATCACATCCGGCGTGTTGATCGGGGACGGTGTCGTAGGTATGTTCAGGCGCAGCTGAATGGATAAACGCGCCAGGTTGCCGTTCAGCGTAACAAGCGCAACATACGAATGGTCTGCAGTGAATGGATAAAAAAAGACAACAGCATTCAGTACAACTACAATGTGTCTTTGATATGAACCACATCTATGGTGCACACGATACGGGAAAGCCAAGCTTACCGGAAAGCTTGCTGCAGCCAACCAAACTCCAATCCATCTCCGTGGCGGCAGCATCCGCGGCATCACTACGGTCACCGATGTCACGGCTGTACAGTATCATGCGAGGCCTGCCAGGTGTTTTCAACGCTTTGCGATGCTTCTTATTGCTCGGGCATTTCAGCACTAGCCGCTTATAGTCCTGCACCAAATCGCTCTCCGATTCTTGTCCCGGTGGCAGATCTGCACAGTCTTGCAGTGAATTATCCAGTGCCAAGTAGAGCATGTGCGAGCGTTCTAGCAGCGAGGAAACCTGTAAGGAGAGCAGCATACATACAAACATGCTATACATCCCTGTACCACACGTCCTCCCTTAGCCGGTAGCTTCCGGTCCTTACTCACCGATACATCCTCGTTGGTCATCTGTCGCCGAATCCAGTCGATAACGAGCCGGCCCAAAGAGCATTCCGCCACCAGCGACATCTCTTGGCGCGTTTGATACAGCACCTCGATCAGCACGCATGGCAGCTGCAGAAACCCGGCCGTCTCCGAGACGAGATGGAAGTTTTTCGCGATGTACGCGTCCACCTCCTGCACGAAGCGTCGGTTCCGCTCGATACCGGGCAGCGAACGCGTCTCGATGCAAATGTCCGGCTCCAGCTCGCTCACAAGATGGCGGGCGCACTCCTTCACCACACTATCGATCTTCAGCTGCCAGGCAGCGAGATAGACATCGCGGATCTAGAAAATGTTTTGTCGTAACAGTGCCATGTGTCTTTCACGGGTTTTCGCCTTCCTAGCAGGCTCTATCGTGCGCCCCACGCGGCACGCGTCTGTGTGCGTGTATGTTTTTGAGGACCGCCGAAGGAAGGCGGGAAAATTGGGATGGGAAGAGTATGTGTGTGTGTGTGTGTGCACGTGCCGTTGTTTCCGTTTGCCGTCTCTCCAAGCCCGACCAGAGAAGCCGCGGGCGTGTGGAGCAATGGCGAGTCGTCGAGCTGTGCAGTGTCACCACCATCGGCTCATTCTACCCGTTGCGGCTATTTCAGTTCCAGCGGGCACAACGCGAACCTGCCGATGGTGGCCACTATCAGTGACAGATTCCCATTGAACGGCAAACTATTCTAGGCTTTGGTGCTACATAGCCATAACCACACAACAAAACACGCATAGAAGGGCGTGTGCTTTTTACTGCTCTGTTCGTACTTCGGTACGGTATATGCTTTACTAAATCGAGCTCTAGCCGCTTGGGGACGGAAACAATCTGCGGGCCTGTCTTAGATGCGAACGCATACTAGCACTCACCATCTCATCGGGCACTTCCAATGATCCGGTGTAGGCATACTCGACCAGATACATCAGGCCGTGCTTCGTGATCTGCCCGTTCAGCCGATAGCAGGGCAGCTTAGCGTCACTGGCTGCGGTAGGCCCACCGTTCAGTGTGCCCTGCGGAAAAGACGAACGGATAACCAATTAGTTCATGATGTGCGTACTTCTTCAGCCGAGTCGCCGAGGGCATTACCGCATCCGTGCTGAACAGGTCCATCAGCTGCGGCGAAACACAAGCAAGCACATTCCGATGCGCATGGATTTCCGTATTTTCCACCTGAAATGACGACCGAAATGAGTGGCATTATCACTTTAGCTTATCCGAAAACAATCCGAAGCTTGGCCCGAGTTATAGATCTATGGATCGGTTGAGGAGTAATACTCCTATCGTTTTTGTCCGCTATAAATCATAGCATGTACAAAAGAGTAATTACCAGTAATACCACGTCGCAGAAGAGCCGGTTTTTCCGCATCGTACTGAGACTCTGCAGGAAGCTTGACTTCATGTTGTCGTCCGTGAACTTCAGATAGCCGCAGCTCTCCATGGCATCGTCTGGAAATGGAAAATAGAAGTCGAATGTTTCAGTGCCGAGTTTCTTGACATTGGAAAAGTATGACACAGGTGAAAGCTTAAATGCGTTTACATCAATTCTACATTAATTCCTTCTTGTTGCATTCACAATGGCGAACACTTGTTGACTCACGCTTACGCAATATCCTTCAACAACATATCCCAGTGTTAAATCTTGGCAAGATACAGCAGCTGTGGACTTTGGAGACAGGTCCAGCCTTTAAAATCCCTCATATGTAAATCCACGCTTAACACAGACCAGGAAGACCTAAGACAGTCTATTCCCCGCTATCTCCGTTAACACTGTTTGTTGTTTCGTTATCATTGCGGATAATTTAGCACGCCGACGGGGCGATACCACAACACTGAACAAAAACACCCAGTGCCGGTCAAATAGAAACGTACGTCAGTGAAAAGATAACGTGCTTTTATCTGTTACATGAGTAATGTGGTTGGTCCCTCGCCCGTACACACCCAAACAGACGCACAATAACCACGCGGCAAGCAGCCTTAAGATTTATACGAATCACGCGATGCACATATCATAGGGGATTTTTTGTTATTGCTTCTTTAAACCATGCACTGGTCAAATGCACCTCCCTGTTTCGCGAACATGTGTGTGCATCGGTTGATGACTCGTGCAATTACACATGCTTACTTTTGCTTTACTGTCCCGCGGTGACGGTAGACACCACACTTAAGTCCACATGGACGAGCACGTGGCAAAGCCAAACAGTAGTACTGGCACGTGTTTACAATTATAATGCTTTTTAATTATTTTATCTAAACAAACCCGTTTTACGATTTATTTTTTCTATGGGTTTCATTCAACTATTCAATTTCGCCAAATATCTGGTGGCTAATTGGTAGCAAAAGTTAAATAGTTGTAGAGGACTATTACGCAGAAGACGCAAATACTACTCTGGCCTGGCGACAACAGTGGCTGTCACGCGGCATGACAGTTGACCTCGAATATCGGTGTTTTTACCATCATCGACAAAATCATGAATTGTCATGAAGCAACAGCAACGGTGGGCGGATAGGAACGGGTTAAAAGACCGGCAACTCGACGTCAGCAAAATGTACAAGCATCAGCACGGTAAATTTGTGTGCCAAAACAAAAATCTGTAGTACCGGAGGAGGCAAAGGCGAGTAGAGTTCCAAGGTAAAACCAAACGCACGGAACTCGTATTAAAAAAAACAACAACAACCTTACATTGTTTGTTTACAGTCCGTAGTTTTTGCAACGAAGCAAACGAACGGCGACGACAGGGGTTTCGGAGGAACAACCGGTAACATAAACAGAGTGGTAACTAAGACGACAGGTGAGTTAAGGCTGAAAATCGTTGATGCTACTACCATCTGCACAAAACAACTGCGTAGTACGTACGTTTAGATTCAACTGGATACGGGGCATTGTGCAGCTTGAACAAGTTTAGTCTTTACCATCATTTTTGAAGTCATTGAAAACTTAGGCCAATTAGGCCGACATTATGATGATTAAGTTTGCATTTTTGTTTACACAGTGATGTGGTGACAAGTGCACTGGAAGCTTACCGTCAGTATCTGAGATATTGCAGTGGCCCTGAACGGAAGTTTATTTTGGTCCAAAAACCTCGATTAGATAACTTCTTCGCTCCCAGGTTGTTGATCAGGCGATCGAGAACGCTGATGAAGAGGAAGGGCGTGAGGTATAAAATTGGAAGGCTATTGATAAAAAGCACACCACGGCCCTTGTTTACGAAGGGCCTGTGTGTGTTGCAACAGGAAACCTCGCCGAGGGAAGCCTATCGATTAAACAGTATTTTAACCGGAGGAAACCGGCTGCAGTGCCCCAAAGGGGAGGAAATTGGCAACAAAAACAACAACAAAACAAAAGTTGCGAATCTTCCAGGCGTACTTTTTGCGCATCAAACAATTTCCGTACCGTTGCACGGGATTTTCACTGTACAAACGACATTAAGTAGATTGTACTTTGATACACGCCCCGGTACCCGGTGGTCGCGTGATAACGGTGCATATAATTAAAAAAAACCTTGTTGGATATGCCTATTGACAACGTATTTTACGTAAAGATGTCACTTTCTTTCCGACTTCAACGTCCCACATTTCATTACCCAATTGCATTACGCTAATTTCATTACGATTTTATTATTTTTCATTTATGCTAAAATCAATAAACGTTTACTAAGCGAATTTGAAATGGAAGCCAAACCAAAAGTGAGAATGCCAAACATAGATCACGAAACTAATCAATATAAGTTCTCGGTATAAAAAATCGCTTTGCAATGTCTCCATCGTAAACCTGCAATCAATTTTGTTGTATAATAAAATTGCCGTCACCATTATTCATAATCTTAACGATCGCATAATCAGCATCGAACAATAGAAATTAGCCATACATATTTAAGCAGTTTATTAGAACGCTGGGTGTTTAAGATGACAATTGAAAGATACCAGACACTATCAGGAAGCTTTTGCCAAACGTCATCGTAATACAACACCTCTCTCCTTCCCATCCAACAAACACCCTGATACAGAGCAATAAGAGATAGCGCCAATTATTGGGATCGCAGCGACGGCAAGAGCCACAAGAAAGTCACGTTCCCACTTTGTCGCTGATCATTGCTGATTGAAAAGAAGGTCAGCGTAATTTGACGCAATTAGACAGTGAGCAGCCTATTTCATTGTCCATAACCATCATCAAACAGTGGTGTGATTCGCGAAAGCAATAAATACATGTTATACTACATCGTTAAATGCTTATCAAAAAGCTGTAGTATCCTCGGCCTGCTCCTTCTACCATCACTACTCTACGCGTCCTATCAGCTAAATTTGATATGATAGCAATTTAGAACATTGTTTACGCCAAGGGGGTTGTGCCTCGCACGCTCCATTTACAGACAGCCTTGTTGGCCGGTTGGCAAATAAAACACTTCCGCAATTCCACGCCAAAAAACCAAACCGTCGGATGGCGACGGCTATTACTTTCACTTCATCCTGGTGAGGCACTGCACAGTTAACGATGCTAAAATTAACTCTGCTCAACATGCTAGGTGACGTCGCGTGCCACTAATATCACCGAGAGTCTGATGCCAAATGCAGCAGATCCAATTCTTCAGCAATTCAGCAACTGCGTTAATTACAAGACATTTCTTTTCCTTGCATTCGGCAACCGTGAAATGAGATTTGCATTTGGTAATCTCTTTCGATTTTTTTTCCTCGATTTTACGTTGGCACACGTGTTTACACACGGTCGTTGACCCGCATGTGGCGATCTGCGATCTGAATCAGCGGGTCGTGCGGTAAAATGACTGCGAGAAACTGCATGCCGCTGCATGCCACCAACTGCATCAATCGAGCCGGAAAACATGCACCCCGCGGCAGCTGCTGTCGGGTGCAAAAAAACGGACACTGAATAGTGGTAGTGACGCTTGTGCCAACGGTACAAAGTCTGTCGGGTGTTTCCCGCTGCAGAGATGTATGATATTTTTATTTAATATTCATTCGCGTTTTGACATGCTTTTTCTCGGCTCTTTGCATCCAAATCGTGTCAAAAAAACATTGGTATGTGTCCATATGATCTCCGATCGAGCATTTGGAAGATTGCCTAATGACATAAGATTCACGTCGGCGTTTTGTATGCCTGCGGTTGCTTGCGTATGATGTGTTTTTCCTTTCCTTTAATTATGTGCAAAGAAGGTCCCACACTTAAATTTCAAATCAACGCTGTGTCCCCAGTTGAAGCGATGTTGGCCCATTTGCACAGCATGAATATTTTTTGGCCGTTACGCTTTTCATTAATATTGTTATAGTATCCCAGTGCATGGATCTGAATGATAAGTTGTATTGTATTATTTTCGGTTCATTTTCGGTTCCTGCCCCACAGAAAACTCAAAACTTTACATTATCAATACGAAAACATTTAGGAAACATGCCAGATTGTTTGTGCAATTCCGTACAAATGCAACCTCATTTAGGAAACAAATTGCCAGCTGCCTCTTTGTGCAGTTACAGTAAAAAGTATTACAAATAGTTGCGCGGTCACGTGGTGCAATCATCAACGCGCTCGACTTAACAACATTCCCGTTGTGGGTTCAAGCCTCGCATAGACCGTTTTGTTTAGCAAGGAGTGGCCAGTTGCGCAGATAACTTGGCATTACACAGCTAAATATCTATAGTTTGCTGATAAGTGTGCAACCTGAAATCGTTTTAATCAACTAGTCTAATAATAAATAAAAAGTTTGATTGTTGTACTAGTTAAATAAACAAGCACTAAATTATTAGAGAAACTTACTATTTAACCGGTCTTTTGGTACAGTCGGCAACTCGTACGACTTCACAGCATGCCCGTCATGCGTTCTAGCCCCGAATCGACTGTGCCCCCATACATGGAACTGACTATCCCGCTATGGGTAATCAATATGTCACTGAAAGCTAAGCCCACCAGTGCCAAGCCAGTGGTTCAGGCTGGCAGAACCTTAGAAAAAGGGGTTCTGAATGTTCTGATTCCAGAAACAATGCTAAAATCTTTTTTAATTAAGAGAAATAAACATTCAAATAGAAATACTCAATATACTCATACATATACTCACAACAAATAGCACTCGATATATAATTATATAAATATATTACACAGCACTCAAGAACACAGCAGTTCCGCCATATCGCACACAATTCACATCAAATTTAGAACATTCTAAACAAGCTGATTTGCCGATTGCCGAGAAATGCATAATTAAATAGCAAAATAGAGCAAAAATAGGGAAAGGGATAGTAGTCTCATTAAAAAAGAACTACAATTAAACAGCAACAAGGGAAATGGAAATTATCATTATTAACATTATTTAGCAAATAAGAGACGAATGTATACCACTAAGCACATTTTTAATAGCTTTTTTACGTACAATGAATATTTAAAAAATCACCTCAACTGAAAAATCAAACGATAAAACACTTCAAACATAACAATATGGTTAATACAAAATTGAATCAACGGATGTGGTTCAATAAAATATTCTGCCACAGGCAAACAAAACAGTCCACCTCAGTCAGCACTTATATGGAATGTAATTAAACCGTTCGGTGTGGTCGATTGTTTGTATACGATAGCAGAACGATGATAGTAAACTAAAAATAAAATCCGATACGTTAATTATAAACATTGGCTTCTTTGGCACGTGGCTGTGTTTAGCGAAATGAGACTTCGTTCATGCCCGATACATGATCAACGGTCTCAAGACAGAGACCGAAAAAGGGGGATCAGAAAAATAAACAAAACACGCTACAGCACACGGATCAAAATGGGATATTTCATTTCATCCGTGTGGCAAAAGCGATGACAAACCATTGTGCAATGCATTAGCCAAGATAGGAGTGCAGTTTTTCGCTTTGCTTTCTCAGCAATCATCTTTCACCTGCTATTAGTTATAAACGGCCGTTCCCCAGGGTGGCCATTAGTGGTCGTAAAAAATGCATATATGTGTACAGAAACTCCCGCCTCCTGCTCCTAATAAGAATTGCTTGTCTTACGAATGCGACGTAATCAGTGCAGGCAGTCATAAATATGCACAATTACCAGTCACTTCGCGCAAACACTTGTCCGTAAGATCCAATAAGGAAAGGAAAAGGCGTTTTGGTGCCAACGCGTCTTACATGCGACCGCGGGGCGATCCGGGATAATGAAATAATAATACCTATTGTCGCTTGTTGAGCGTACACGCGTCGCTGAAAAAATGTCATTTACAAATATGAGAAATTAGAGTTTGAAGTTGGAAGTTCATACGAATTGCACGTTTTGCTGAACTTGCTGCTAATGAGCTGACAGAAAACAACGCAATTTCCCTATCATCTGACGGCAAAGATGGTCTGGATTTTTGGAACGGTTTCTTTTGCCCCTCTCAGCACTGCTGCGGGCGCCGAAGATCTTGAAATTGTTTACAAATAAACCCACCATGGTTGGCTGAAATTCTTCCAATTTTGAGCTGGCCCTCGAGCAAGAATTTGCATCTTGGCTCGGACTGAAACGATCATGTGTGTTAGTGTTGTTGGGGTATTTGCATTTTATTTTGAACGTGTTGAAAATATTCTCTTCAACTAGTTCTCTATAGACGATCTCCCATAGGTCGTCGATGTGTCCTGACGTCAATCGGTAGACTAGACGAATGGTAAGTAATTCCAGAATGGAAAAAAATAATACACACATACCATCGTCCCTTAATGCAATTAGGGCTAATTGTTCGTCCTTCGTGATGAAGATAGTTTCTCTCGCCCTTCAGTTATTTTAATAGCCCTCTTCGCACGTCACTCAAAATACTATCTGATGCAAGATCACTGACAAAAGTGTTACTTGGACTAGAGTTCGCAGCCAAAGAGTCATACACAAAGACTGATTGACTTCTCGCGACTCATTCTTACAACTAACCACACAAATACAAATTACTTGCTTGCCCTACAGCATGTAGCCTCTCATAAAACATTGGTTACTTACCACTGTCGTATGAAAACTTTATAATATTTTTTCTCGTCATTTTCGTTAGCACCGCAATATCGTTTCGACGAGACAAAGGTTGAGGAACTTATTTTTAATTGCTGTGTTCGTCAGGTCACGCTCTGCACACGTCAGCCGGTTTTACCGGGTTCGGGATAGTCGTGATGGTCGCCGAGTGGAGACAAGGACGGAAGTAAACACTAATATCACACATACACTCACTCACTAGGTACCAAACGGTTCGATGGTTTACCCAGGGCAATCTTTTCCAGTCCCCGTTTTGCACTATCACAGATCACAGATAAGGCACGGCCTTTTTTATTTTAAAGCACACATTTACAAGGCGCGGTGCAGCATCCACTTTACGACCGCGTATCCAGCCAATACGGATCCACGTTGGGCTACCCCGGTTTGCTCGGCAATCGGCCAAACGGAAGCTCACCGTGTAATTGGAGCTAGCATATTCATGGCAGCCGGCGACTGCGGCTACAACTTTTTCGCGAAAAATGGTTTAGTACCGTTTGCGATGCAGCTATTCGCAGGCAAAGAACGAACATCCATCACCGCTCCTGCTGATGGCCGTGTGCCGAATTTCAGCACTACGTTCCACTTTCAGGATCACCGACGACGTAGACTACCGTCAAGCAGAATGGCCGTTTTAGCAAATTCGAACCGAATGGTACATCTTTTTAAACACCGGTCTGCTTCGTTCATGTGCACCGGAAAGCTGGTGAAAACAGTGACACCAAATCAGTACGAATGTTGTCTTCTTTTTGTACACTTTTCGATCGCTTTCGTGTGTAAGTCTGTCTGTCAGGCTCACCTATTTTTGACACAGTTTCGCAATGGAAAAATATTCACTGGCGCAGACACATCACACACCACGGCAGCACACTCAAAATATACCTTTGCGAGCTCTGCAAGAAGCTTCCGGAAGTTTCGAACCAAAGATAACTGTCCACCGCCCAGTATCGTTACTACGGCTTCTAGCCGCTCGTGCACACACCAGGCCGGAGCCAGGTGGTGGTGCTCTTTGCAAACCTCCCTAAGGACCTCCAATGCCAACGAAGGCGAAGAACTGGGCAGCTTGGCTTAGAGGACCTACTAGTCTCGCACAGACCGAACCAACGTGAGAGACAAGTGCTGTCCCGCCGACTACTACCAATCGACTGACAACAACACTCTTCTGGTTCAGGTTTCGATCGTTGTGGAGGCCACCTTGCACTGACGCAGCGGGAAACCTGTCCATCGACCTATGCGCAAGGGACGGACCAACGTCTCTGGTACTGGTTATCTTGCAAAAATGAAAAAAAAACTCCCCCACACTCACAACGAGCGCGCGGCTGTCTGTGTTGTCTGTTGCATGTATTTACTGCCATTTTGGAGGGCACGTGCTGCCGCTTTCCCTCTCCTGAGCGCCATCGATAGCGTGTCGATACGGTGGTATTGGGGTAGTAGTCCGCTCACTGCTATCTGTTGTATGTGTGTTTATCATCCTTTTGCACTACCTACACCCACACAACAGCTGTTGCTTACATGCCGTTTACAAATGGCGTATTCGGGCCGGTGAAATGTCTTCCGTCACGACCAAATAGACGGCTACGTACGTAGTACACTTTTCCGAGTGTAGTGCACACCCTTCCCGTAAGCGAAAGCAATTCTAGTGACCGGGTACGCGGACACTATCGACAATGCTTGTCCTCCCACATAGCACCAGTGGCATTGTCCCTAATCCCACCCACACTTGCCGTGAGTGCTTGAGGGAGGTCAAGAACATGCGAACGTCAACTAGACCTACAAATAGCATCAACAGCGCCCCGCCGCTTCAGCTCCAAGGTTTCCAACATCCTTAGAACCGAAGGAAAGGCTGTCAAGCTGTTAACCTCTAAAGTTTGTTGAATTGCGTCGTGATGTTGATACTAGTAGTTCCTAAAAGAGTTTCTCTTCTGTTCCCTCCAGAAATGTATGCAATCGAGCGCGGCTGGCGGTTTAGTTAAATGCAACCACGTTACTGTGTTGCATATCCATCATCATCAACGTCATCATTGATCATTCATCAATATACTGCAATATGTTGTTCAAGCTTGTTATTAAACTAACCAAATAGCTTTTGCAACCTCATTAAGGTATATGGGCATTAGCGTTTCCTTGTTCAAGTTGTTCATCAATGATGTTCGTGTTATAATTATTAAACGCTTTTCCAAACACAACTTTCCATGCACTGAGCTGTGTTCAGCGTGGTTTAAAACACCGGTTAGAGTCATGTGAATACTGCAATCGGATTTCGTTAACCACTGAAACTGTTTAAGACTAACTTAATTAAGGCAAACTCAACAGTAGCTAAACAGACTGGTATATGGATCAGCGTCGCAAGCTTTCATATCATGTAACACGCAATTTACATTATTTAGTTAGATTGCGAGAAAAGAAAAAATATTAAATATAACATTTGAAGTTTTCATGACATCCTATACCATGAATCAAACAATGCATAAAAATGAACCACCTATTTGCTTGAAGGAAGTACAAAAGCCATAACTGTGCCTTGGGATCTTAGGAAGAACACGCCTTATCTGTGTGATACCTATGGCAGATATCGTATTTAGCATGCCTGCCTCAAAAGCATCACACATTTGGGAACACGCAGTGAATTAATACAATTTACGAGTTTACGCAAATCAGCACTCACCGTTTGTTTATTGAACGTTGCGTGTGGCTTTGATTCGCACTACACATCGCATAACCCAATGTGGAATAAACTGGATAAAACTGTATTGTGAATCAGGTATGTCGAACGCTTTTGTTTGCTAGTTTATATGTTTATAAGAATATATGTCGAAAAATTATACCGATGTCTACCTAAAATTCGCTTTCCCCATATAATGAAAATAAAATTTCAATTGCAATGAAAAACATTCTACACCAGAGTGTCGCGCAATACGACAGAAATAAACGTAAAACTAGCGTCACAAATTTCAATGCTAAAAGTGTGTAATAAAAATAAACCAAATGAACATTCATTTTAAAAGTTTCAACCTACCCCCACCCCGACATTTCCTTAGTAAGTCGCGCTTTACTTACACACAGATCAGACATTCAACACTTCGCGATTCCCCTTCCTTATACTATCTTCTAACAGCCATTTTCTTGACATCCATCACCTAATGCGAAACTGTCCTGTTATAGCCGTCAACAAGCCGAGGGCGACGCTGCTGATTGCTGTAATCATGACGCAAATTACGCGGCCCTCACGCAAAAATGTTATTGTGAATGCATAGAAAGATTGGGATGCAATGAATTGGGATTGGGAAACAATCGTCCAAGACTTCAAAAAGATGCTTCCGTCTGGAAGATATGATTTGCTTGCAAAGTAAACCAAACCCACTGTTACACCTACACCACAATGCAGTTCGTTAATATACTTTTTCCCATATAATGTAGCTACAAATTATCGAACTAATCAAACCCATTGACCTGAAACGTTAATAACAATTATTATATCATTCGAAACTAGTGAAGGCCAAATTATGTTTATTTCTTTCCTGAGGACTATAAATATAACGTGAAATGGGGAGAATGATTGACCTTCATTTTCATCACAAGAAACATAAGCTATGGAAATAGATAGCAAAAATACGAATTCCATGAATAATAAATAGGTCACAGAGCATTGCAGACTAATCATAGAGATGTTACGGGTTTCTGATACTGAAAATACCGATAATATGCATGCCTGACAAATCAGAGTTTCATTCAAACCAGAAAGAAAATATGAAGAAAATAACTATATTAGTCTTTTTTTCTGTCCACATAAAGCTGAGCACAGCTGAGCAGCCATATTAGAGTGCTGTAGTACACGTGGTACAGTGATGATGAGTCACCGGTAGAAGGTAAAAATCACCTGATAACGTTACGATGCCTCCAGGCAAGCAGTAGTAATTGGATTGCAATCCTTCGAAATCCCTTCCCGGTTTCATAATGAATGCAGAGTCGATCGCAATTTCACGACGGACGAAAGCTACACGCACCCATTGCTCATGGTAACAGGGGGTGTGGTGTCCCTCTCGTCCCAAATCACGTTGTCACTAGTGTGTAGGCAGGGAAGTCACATGCGGCTTGAGCGAGAAATTTGCACGCTTCATCGCTTGTTGATGATCATGCGACACGCAACCAGAGGAAACATTGGCTGGCTTGAAGGGGAAAATCGCAGAACTCTCTACGTACCGGGAGAGCCACGTGGTGGCCCCGACATCACTTACGCCACACGATCGACCATTCTAGATCATCGGCAAAGTATTTTCCTTAGGTCAGCTGTGTCGTTTTCTTCCATTGCCTAGTTTCCTCTGTGAAATTCTTTTAACGTAAACGTGTTAAATCGTGCGCGTAATGGTGAGACGGTTGTCACCCCATTGTTGACCGTTGGCGTTAAGTCCCCCGCCCTCGAAACACATCGCAATCTAGAGTGCCTCAGCAGAATGCTTAATTTGTTTAACTTTTATTGCTTTTCCTGTCACTTATTTTTTCTCTTCTTCTCTCGCAGCACGAAAAAAGGAGAGGAAAAAACCAAATGATGAATGGACGAGCAATTGGTAGACTCTGTGCGACGGCAACGATCGTTCATCTTTGCTACTAAGCACGCTGTAAGAAGATCGTGTAAATTCTACCGAAAAAACCGACTCAGCATCCGTGCATGGTAACTGTGTCATATTGATAAAACTGGCAACGATTGCTAGGTTGCCGTCGCGCGGAGGGTAAATGATATTAAGCAATGTTTTATATCATGATCATTGCTACAATCCCCGACAAAAAATGCTCTTCTCAACTACTTGACCTTTGTCAATGACGATCTGACTCTGCCAAATGATCGGCTTAAAATTACTAAGGATAAAATATAACAACATCTTGCACACCCGTTTTTAAAAGTTAAGATGTGATCAAAACCATTGTTATCGATGATCGTTTTATTGCAACCTTGAAAATCGATCAACATACGGTTTTGTTGTAGAAGGCCATTTTTCCAAACAATCTTGCTTTTTATAATGGAAATATTCACGCATCTACAAAACATCCACTCGACGCATACTATCGATCCACAAAGACAATTGGAACTGTAAATAAACATCTCCAAACTGCTTGATTGACCGACCAAGGACAGCGACACCGCTCCTCGCATCGCTTCTACACTACCTGGCCCTTGCTGACTACGACGAAATTACGAATGCGAAGAAGTTTCATGCTTCTTTTTCAGCTTTACCCGACCTATTCAATGACTTGTATGTCATTCTTTTGTGGCACATAGAAAAAAAAAATAGCGAACGCAAAATGATGCACAAGAAAGGTACTACCCGTATGGCGGTGCTACCAAAAATATACTACAACGATTGTTACCACCAAGAAAGGGAACAGGGACTTGTGGTGTTGCTAAAAATACCACAATACTATTGCTCGTTAAGTCACGTTCGACGCGTGGTTTTCGAGACAATACACCTTTCTAAATTTACTATTTTACTCCGCATTGTAATTCGTTCCGACGTCCGAAGAACGTACGATCAGACGATCAACTGTAGCTGCTAGCGAGCGTGTGCGTGGCGTTCTGTCCGACGGGTGGCCGTTCGATGGATGCAAGTGCTTCAAATAGAACACCAGGAAGGCACGAGGCAGGAGGCAGTGGCGATTTGTTCCGAGATTTCACGCGAGGAATGGTTTTACGTTCTTCCGAAGCGGTTGTAATACACTAGAGCACCGCTGACGAAACAAGAGCGAAAACTGCTCAGCATAAGTTTATTCAGCTTCGGTCAGTATAGGGAAGTGGTACCCCAGGAACACATTACGTCAGAGATTGTTACGATCTTGACACACCTCCAAAAGAAACTTGTACTTTCATTGATGGGTTGCTACAGTTATTACAATGTCATTTTTTGCAACACATTGATTAAATCAGTATTACGTGATGCGTTCTATTCTTAGGTAAACGATCCATACATAGAATGGGTTTTTGGTTCCGATTCATTCAAGCAATGGAAACGGAAGTTTCCAAACTTTTAGAAGGTTGTTTGTATTCAACTTAATCTGCAAGATCAAGATGAAAGGAATCATCACCACAGATTTTGAGAAATGTATAGATATCCCACACAGATACGGTACAACGGAGAAATATAACTTGAAATAACTTACCGCCGATGGAATTTTCAATGCGTGGCCTCATCCTTCGGGAAATTGGTGATACTCCGTTTATTGACGTTGGTTTGCTCGAATGTACCGCACCGGACGATGGAACAGATGGCGTCAGCAGGTTGTAGTGCTCGAAAGCGCTAAAAGCTTGACCCCTGGAAGAGCACATTGGAAGAGCGAAAGAAAAAATAGGACAAATAAATCAAATGATATTCATAACACATACGAGTGCGGGAGGGAACGAGGAAGTCTATAATGTATAACGAACTGTTTAGCGAGACAGCGCTTGGTAAGTTGTTTTTTTTCAACTCGTTTCGATTCCTGTACGAAGCGAAACGTACCTGGGTAGCTATAGATCATCTGATTCGATTGAAACGATTTCGTATTGTATAATACTCCACTCGGTGTTAATGACGTGGCTACCGTCAAACAACGTTAGGTACGACGCAGTTTCTTTTGCAAATCACAAATAAAATGTCCTACAGGAAATATAAATTAGAAAGATTTTTTGCACTCCCCCACATGTATTCCCCAGTTTGTCAGTTTCGTCTGAATGAAACACAGGGTCACGTAAACTTGTACAAAGAACTGCAATAAAAAGTAATTTATTTTTAAAACCGCATTTACTTCTATTATTATTCCCTTCCGTGTTGGAAAAGGGCAAACATGCCATTCGTCATTCCGAAAAGTACATTACAGACTTTTTCTAAAAATATATACATCATTTCCATTGAATATAACACTAAAACAACTCGAAGTTGTTGCTTTTCTCTGGAAAAACGCATTTCCGTTACAATGCAAATGTAAGGCTTGCGTTGTTTCTTTTCAAGCGAAGGACAAAAATATGGGTCACCATCATTACGGGAAAACGTCTTGAACATGAGTGTGGTAACTGCAGAGGCCACACAAACGCAACTCAAGTAATAGAAGAAAACAACAGTGAAAATACTTTTCTATAGCAAAAGATGCAAATTTCAATTATTTTTACTACACAAATTTTATTCAAGTCCTCGCGTAGTAAACATCGCGTTTTTAAGGTTTTTTGTTGTTGTTTTAGTGCATTTAGTTCAGTTTTTTGTTATTCATTTTTTTAAATTATTTTCTTAATTATCTTACAGTATTACAACTTTGGCCGTATTTTCTACTTTCCACTCGGCAAAATCTCTCTAAAAATAGATCAGAGCATCATCATTTGGTGCACAATAGACATATCAATTCCATCCGATGTGCAGTGTTTCAACGATTCGACACAAAAAGGGAAATACCAGGTCAGACAGTGCTCGCCATTGTTCGGAATCGGTATCGATGTAAGTTTCTTCTATGCAGAATACCGTTCTGCAGTACGGGTTTACGTTCGATCACATTCACGCACAAATACACATTATAGCGATTTAGTAAGACGTTATACTATGGCTTGCCTTGGATCCATGGTGCACAGTTTAAAGATGATGGATGAATGTAGAATCTGCTGAATAGGATTGTTTCTCGGCCGTGCAATGCATTCAGCAGCAAATAGGATAAACACTGTACAACGCCACTAACCGCAAAGAACTTGTTCGATTTTGTTCAGTTTCATGAAGTAAAGAGAAAGAAATCCAACACTCCACACCTCCTCAGGAAGGCAATTCCAGTGATATTGAAAGTCTCGCAAAGCGCTCTTGCTCATCACCATCAGCAGCAGTGGCGAGTGAGTGGTGTAGTAGTAGTGTTTACTGTTTGAATTAGCTCACTGTTTAGCACGGTACGAGGGGGTGTTTTCCATCGCCACACAAACCATCGACGCACTCGGCACAATGGAGTACAATTTTCTGAATCATGGCGTACGGAGGCTCGACTCTCCTTGGGTCCTATGTTTTGTTTCTCACTTGTGCTACGTGCGCTTTGTGTTCATTCATGCGCCGCCATCACTATTTGCACGTCGCAGCAGGCCGAAAACTACCAGGCGACTCCACCATACAAGCACACCCGCCGCGATGTACCTTCCCTTATTTTCACTTCTTTTGGCGTCAATCGATAGTGACGAACAACAATCACTCTGTACAGGGTAGCGAGAGTGGCTTTGACGTTGCACACAGTTGTACAGAACTGACTATCGCCAAAAGTGGATATACATACGGGGAGGTCGAAATTGAACGTCTTCACTCGCGATGCAATCAACTTTATTCGAAAAAAAAACCGGAGGCAACAGCACCGGAAGATGCAGAAAAATTATGTGACTCAAAGAAGGAAAAATACCCCCGTCGTACCTTGCGAGAGTAACTTTTCTGCTCTATGGCGGTGTCGAAAGAGCAGTAGAGAGTTTTTCCTAAGCTGTGTTCGCCTCATCCGTCTCAATGTTTATCGTTTGCTTTCATTCTCGCTGCTGTTTTGCGCTTGATCGGACTTTCTCTTTCTAATCTGCAATCGTGCTCTCATGTGGACGGTCAACTCAAAACCGAGCGAAGAGTGTTGTGTAACTGAAGTCGACGATAGAGCAGCCGAGCAAATTTGAACATTTCTAACGGTGGTGGGTATTTATTTAACGAACATTTTATTATTTACTGAATTTACTGCAAACGTGAAAAATACAATACAAATCGAAATACTAAGCCAGATAATCGATAATTCGATATAAGTTTACAAAAATTGACTAAATAATATATCCAGGCTTTGTTTGAGAAACATTACACATTTATCCTTTAAAATATGCAATGAAAAGGCATTAATAAAATAATATTGCTCAGCTTTAATAATAACGCTCTTAATTTAGTTCCATAACAGCAGATTTGAAAACAAACACACAATTTGCAATTGCATCTAATTGTAATAGATTATTCCGATTGAACACAAAATAACTATTTCCCTCACTGTTATTGTATTCAATCGATTTGTCAGCCGCTTCATCCAGACCAAACAAAGAGCCAGCCTCAACGAGATGAATGAATAAAAAACATTGCCGTTGCAATGAGAGTCGTATGCGAGAAATGATTCTCATGAACGTGGTTCTCCCAATCCTAGTCTCGCAACCCACACTATGAACAAACTCGATTGAGCATACATTTTATAGATAACAAATAAAATCTCCACCCACACTACTATTGAGTGAAAATCGGCGTTTGTTTTTTATGCACCTTATTGGTACCAAATAAAAAAGAATATTTTTTGACGAATTTTAGTCGCTTACATTGCGTAGGCGAGGAAAATAGAGAGTATGAGCTCAGGGCCAAATTCAGCACGAGAGAGTTTTATATTGCTGTGTTGTTAGTTCTGTGAAGAGTGATATATTTTTTCATCATAATTGACAGGCTGTGAATGACATCCGTTACGCTGGAGCATCTTCTGATGAGGACCCTTCAACGCGTCAACAGGTGATTATTACAGCGGCATTTTATCAAAATTTAATGGTAACGAAGCACTGATTACCAATAATGGTGTTATGATGGCAAATTTAAAAGCTACTCAAAATAACGTTTTATGCCTTTTTTTCTTAGCGAAATGACGCGTATCACATTGCGTCTACTACCGATGGTTTTTGGTGCTAAAACTAGCTATTTAAAAGTGAAAGTTTTACTATCATTGATAGTATAATTATCAGAATATCCATTTTTGTTTTGTTTCGAAAAAGTTATTAAGGGGGTAATTATATACGGAGATTTTTCTTATTTGTCATAAATAATGGATGAAAAATGTTACATAATAGATTATTATACATCGAAACAAATATCTGTTTGTATAGAGCAGGAGTCTCCAAACTACGGCCCGCGGGCCGCATGCGGCCTTCGAGAGCCTATAATGCGGCCCGCGGTGATATTGCAAAGGATAATGTAAATATCATATAAGTTTGACAATTTTCATCAAATTTTTAATTTTTACTAAACCAAGACCAAAATCAAGTTACCATAAAAGAAAAATGCAGAATTTTAAAATATTCTTTAAGTATTTTCATATGAAAACGAGATTTAAACGTTCTCATTACCAAAAGAAACGTCAAAATGGCCCTCAACAACATTATTTACGAAGCAATGCGGCCCGCGAATTGAAAAGTTTGGAGACCCCTGGTATAGAGTATCTAAGAAATCAGAAGATATGTGGAAATACAGAAATAACAGGAAGTGTGTGTGTGTGAAATTTTAAAATAATATTCGGAATCCTTCATATCCAGAACTAGATTTGTAAAAATTAAGAACCGATCAAAGAATATGACCAAGCACACTTGTATTAGGTCATTGAACGCGACCGTCTGGCCCGCAGAGGGGGAATGTGTGGACAAATCACGACAGACGGCGACGGACCGGACGTACCGGACGGACCAGGTTGACAGAAAGGTCAGCCGCTGACATACTTCCCGGCACACTTTGGCTTGCCAGCGGAAACGCATTTTCTCATGGTAAGAAGCTTCAGAGGGTTTTAAAACTTGGCACAAGCTTGACTGATGACAGGTTGACAGATTGCTAGCAATGAGCACGGAGATTGTTAAAATTAATTACTTATCAAATCGCTCATCGACTTTAAAATAGTGAGAGAAATAATAGATCCTCTTCGACGTATTTTTGAAGAATCTGCAAAATTGCATTCATGTGCATTGCAGAACCTCTAAGTGCCCATATTTGCACGGTATCAAGGTACCAACGCGGTTTGCCAGCTGCCGATGTCAGCGATATGTTAGCTCCGATGTGGCACCAAAATAGACGGACAATTTTCAAGTCCTCTATATCTCTATCTGTATCACGCTAGCAATAAAGTGAAAGTTGTGAGAGTTGATCCATCCAACCAACCGCACAATGCGAGCAGTTAGACAACTCTTCTTCTTTCATTCGGATGATGAACCTTCTCGACCAATGAATGATCAGGCGGGTGTATAGAAACGATATAGACCTTTGTCCGTGTTCTTCCCAGGGAAAGGGTAGGTTCAGTTTCATCTGCTTTGGTGTGTGATTCGCCTCCATTATTTCTTGTTGCAACTTGTCCGGCCTCGTATGGTCGCGGAAGTTTCTTTCACTGTGCGCGTGTTAAATACAGCCGGTTCCAGCTAGGTTGACGAATTACCTTCAGCTCTACATCACATTCACACACACACACACATACAATCAGCTTTGTTAGATATATGATGTAGTGTCCATGCCCGTTCACAACGCGAACAACAACGAGCATTGACTGATTGGCTGAAAAAATGTGCAAAACGCGATGCGTGTTTGATACGCGCTGCGTGCACTACGTTGGATGGTTGAATATCTTTGCCCACTCACACATACACGCTTCATATTCCAGCACGAACACACATGCAGCCACCACTTATACGGAAACGGTAAATTGACATGCAAGCAAACCGCCTCCTCTCGCGAACGGCCTCCAACGACCTCGAGCACCGTCCAGAAAGATGTAGAAGAAATGGCTGAATCGCAATAATGACACGCATGTGCTTCATCTTGCGCGTTGCCTCGTCAGCCTATCAAAAACCACTTCGTGGTCATTACCACTTCCTGCGTACAGAGTGCATCGGTACAATCAAGCCGGTACTTAACCTACCTGTTGGTTGCCAAAGATGATAAGATACGGACGTTTCTAATCCTCTGCGGCACCTTATAATCCGGCCAAACGCATGGAAGGATGATGGGTTCTAGCGACGTCACAAAATGAGCACCATTCTGTTGCAAAAAAATGCTCCAATTTGCGGTGTCAGTAAGACCGCCAGCCACAGGAACTCGCGAAACACGGTGCCGGTGATTTTGCAACTACGTACTACACTTGCACAATTCTGCTGTACAGGAAAATTGCACAGCCTCCACAGAAACTCAACTCGAAATGGTGCACTTCACAATTTACAAACCAAACTGCAGCGAGGTACTGTGCAACGATATGCAAATTCCCTCAAGACTTCCCTGCTCGAGCCCTCCTGCAATGATGAGCACTGGTAATGATTTTGTTAGACCAGGCCTATGCTCGGACGTTCTTTCCAGCTTGCACGTACACACGGTATGTGTTCGAGTTGTTTTACGAGAGCATACATGCGGCTACGTGCCAGACAGAAGTAGGCCCTCCGTGCTAGACAATACGTACAGAAAAGGGAGAAAGCATATCGTACGTTTCACACTACTGCCAATGGTCGTCGTCACGATTGGTTCACCGTTTACACGGGGAATTTTAAAGACGCAGTGAAAATAATGGATAAAATGTGTGTTTTTTCGAATGCATTTTTCGATGTCAATTAAATTGAACCAAGTCATTAAAATTTTCAAAGAATTTTAAAACTAATTTATTGTGGGACCCGGAAGATCTCCTGGGTCATTCAAACCAGTAGCAATAGCAAAACACGTTTGAAGTTCTACGTGTACACGCTTCTGTATTACGAACCATCGTGTAAACGTCGATATGAGATTTTCTATTTCATCGCTTGGTTATGATATACAGTCTGTTCCCGAGATACGTGGATCTCAATTTACACTGATTCGTAAATACGCGGTTTTCTTAATTTTACAGTTCATGTGTCTTATAAGCAAAATTTGCTGCAAGAATTGTCACATGCTAAACTGCGTTTTCCAAATTTTCAAACCACCAAAAAGCCAGAAATTTCTCAATTTACTGCACGAATCGCATTAAACAAGTGGTTAAATGTGAAAAAATACTAAATTAAACAAAAAAAAATCAACTTTATTAGCTGTATTTTGGCTAGCAAACGTGATATTTATCTTACGCGGATTTTCGAGATGCGCAAAGATGCCTCGGGAACGCATAAACCGCGAATCTCGTGTACGGACTGTACGATGTTTTATCTTTGCGATGTTTTACAATGTTTGAAGGAACAGCTGAAATAGGAACGTTTAGTAATGAGGGTAAAAACATGTGTTTAAATTCAAACCATGCCGATAATTCACGTTTTATAGAACCTCGATCATTTAACTACAACTGACTCAAAATTATCATCTCGATAACATAGAACAACTCACTTAGGGAAGAGTTTTAAAACGATTCCACCGTTAACCACAGTTGTATCACCTTTTCGAGCTAGACCTTCAAAACTAAATCGCCATCCAATTGTAATCATCTTTGTTCCTAAGCCGCAATTGTTGCACCTGCAGCATGTTGGAAACGTGTTACAAATATTCCTGTGGCCCAATAAGGTTATTGGTTCGAGGCAAAAACTCTATTTTTATTCTTTAGCACAACAACCGTTGTCGGTCAAGGCCTGCCTGTACCACTTAGTGGGTTTGGCTTTCAGTGACTTACTACTGATTACACATAGCAGGATAGTCAGTCCTACGTATGGAGGTACGGTTCATTAGGGGTTTGAACACATGACGGGCATGTTGTTAAGTCCTACGAGTTGACGACTGTACCGGGAATAAAATTAAGCTATTCAAAAAAGAAACAATTTCTCGAACAACCTCTACGCGATTATTGTAACGAATTCGGAAATACGGTAGCATCCAATCATTGCACGTGAGTATTTTCTTTGGAATTGGTAAACTTTGTAGTTTGTAGCCTGTTTTATTCATGTCAATAAGTGCAAGCAACTGGAACGCAAAACGCTTCAGAGTTTAAAAACACAGCTCTTGCAGCTGGCCCAAAATTGCCTCTAACCCATTAAACCCGGGCACGAATTTGCCACTAGGGTCACTTATCCTGCTGGTTCTATGCATAAACTCTACGGTCTATTCACTATGTTAACCTCAACCTTAAACCTTCAAGAAATACCACCCCAGAAATGCAATCACTCGCGTAGAGCCGAATCACCCGAATAAGAAACTATCGGAACGTGCTGTCAAAGCCGCCCAATGGTGGTGAAGTAGAACATTCGAATCGTAATTCTATAAAGAATAAATTTTAATCACAAAACGAAACTTATATAACACTTAAATAGTATCGTATCTCACGCCAATTTCCCAATTTTGCAGCAGTTACAATTCGATTTGCTTACGACATACTTCTTCCAAACAGTTTGGCTTTCTTTCCGAAGTTTCGTACACTAAGTGCATACGTGAATTCCAGATGTCAAAGGTAAGGAAGTCTGAACTATGGTATATACTAGGGTGTAATTTGCTTTTTTTCTGTTTCGCCTAACACCAGCACACCAAGTGCTATAATGGTGTATTGCGCGTGTAAACTAGAATAGTCTATATGAATCACTAATTGCTTTTTGAATGATTTAATCTTCTTTGCTTCAACCGATTTCTTCCTAGTTTTGGCTTCACAACTATATGCACAATCAAACTTCGCCATGTCGAGTCCTTTCCCACTATTTTCGGTGTTTGGCTCGATGCTTTGCTACGGTTTATAACCTTTAACATTCTCCAACATTAGGACATAAACCCAGAACAGAACGAACGAAACTGAACCATGGATGTAATAAGAACCTGGTGAGCAATAGCAATAAGCCAGCAGAACTTAAAATTGCGTACCTATAGTACTGATACGTAGCCTTACAAAAACCATGCTAATGTTAAGGCTTTCTTTTATACTTAATCATCCGTCTCCAAAAAATCGTCCGATAACATAAACCGTTGCTTAAATAAATATAAATATCGAAACAAATCCTTGCTGCTTACGTAAGCACCGAGCGTATCTTTAACCCACCCATATTTAAAAGTAAACAGGCTAATATACCAATCTTGGAAACACAGCGGGCAGTAACGAACAAATGAATAAAATGGAATTCTTATTCGACACAAACACACACCATGAATATTCTGCTTCCACCAGGTCTAATATAAACGAAAATCGGAACGAATTATAAAACGGAAAAATAATGCGCATCTGTTGTTAGTTCCACCTTCCCTCGCAGTACGACATACACGCACATGTTCTTCATCGTAGCGATGGAAAGCGAAAACGACGCAGCCTGTCTCATTTCACACTTTCTCCTTCGCCAGCTGCATATCCGTCACCAAGGCCGTTAAGCACTAACGGCACTACCGAGCCGTCACCTTCATCAGTGCCGATATCACCGTCAACTACTGCGCCGTTCCGTCCACGGCCTCCGCTGCTGCCCGCCTTTCTGCCGGTTAGCTTTTTCATGTACTTCATCTTAAGCTTCCGTCGACCGAAAGGCATTCCCCCGGTAATCTTCTCCGTTACAGAATCCGACTGTGCGTCTGAGGCACCACTGTCGGCATAGCGGTGGTGTCCCTTGCGGGATGATGATGTATGCGGCTGATACATTTTGGCACTGGAAGTTGTCGAGGCTAACGAACTGCTGCCAGTTTTACTGTCGTTGTCATCCTCAAGCAATTCGTTGGTTGACTCGTGCATGTTTGCAACGCTAGGAGTAGAACTCGACGAATCGTTTGCGATCGGTTGTGGCAACGGTGCGAGCACCATGGTCACATCCTGCATGGTCATTTTGTTTGGAGTGCCCGACATTGCAGACGTTTCCACCGATTGCCCAACGAACGCGGGAACTGAAGATGAGCTCGCAACGGTTCGTCCATTTATGCCGGTAGCGGAACTCGTGGCTGTATTAAAGGATAAGGATTCTGCACGCGGAAGCGTCGAACTGGCGTTCCCGAAGCTATCGCTTCCATTAGAATGATCAATAGAAGAGGTTTGATATGTTCCTAAAACAAATAAAATGGATTGTTGTATATGTTGCCTCGTAACGAACGGAACATGAAAATGCTTTTCTTACCTTCGGGGCCAAAGAAACCATATGCTTTCATGAGGCTTGCCTTAAACCGTCGATCCTTTTTGGTGCCTATTTCCAAATGCTCGACCCCTTGTGCGGCGGCGGTAACCGCTACCGATGCTGCATTGCCTACACAATCTCCCCCATTCATAGCAACTGGAGGCGTTGCTTCATGCTGATGGTGATGTTTGCTACTTGTTACGTGTTGCTTGCGTTTCGTTGTTGCCGGACCAGTGTCAGAACCACCAGCTGTTTTTCCACCCGATTCATTACGTCG
The DNA here is from genome assembly GCF_016920715.1 of Anopheles arabiensis. Classification (NCBI taxonomy): domain Eukaryota; kingdom Metazoa; phylum Arthropoda; class Insecta; order Diptera; family Culicidae; genus Anopheles; species Anopheles arabiensis. The sequence continues at coordinate 42,476,224 of NC_053517.1, read as the reverse complement.
AGATGATGATGATCCCATGCCGGACTTAGGTTGTGATTTTCGCTTACTCGCTCCAGCAGATGAAACGAATATTTGCTGCTTTGTGGAACTGGGTACATCATCCTCCGGCAGTTCGTCACCACTACTGTCTTCATCGTGGTAGGCATCTTTATCCTCAAACGAAACACTTTTCTGTGGCCGCGCATTTGTCGTTCCAACGCTGGGCAAGGAGACATTCATGTTGCCGGCGCTCGACGAAGCAGGGTGATGTTGCTGTTGTGGTGTCGGCAACGGTTCAGTTATGGTTACCTCGATTGCAGAATCTTGGTCCGTTTGCTTAGCGTTGGTCATCGATCCTTCGTCCGAAACATCCATGGATTCAGTAGACCGCTCCTAGAAGTAGGGAAATTACACGTTAATACATAATTTCTCAAAAAAAAAAACTTCTGTATGACTTGTACCTTGTGTTGTTGCTGTTGTGAATGATGCTGTTGCTGCTGTTGATGCGGTTTTGCTGGATGTTCCTCCTGCGATTGATGCATTTTCGTTACAGCAGCTGGTGGTGGAACAGGATTACCCTGTAAAACAATTTCAGGACCACCGCCGTATATGCCGTGGAAAAAGTGCCACAGGTTCGCGTTGATCTGTGCATAGTCAGAGAACGGGCGTACATTTCGAAGTGGCACGCTGGTGTCACCCTGTATGGCGATTGATTTGTTTTGGATTGGTCCCGGGTCGTCAGTTGTAAGCCCGCGAGCGAACAGCTGCCACTGTCTGAACCAGGCCATCGAGATCGCATAAATTGTGGTTGGTGTATCGTTGAACTGTTAAGGAAACAAAACAAGATTAACAAAAGCCCCAACTGGCAGTCCTACAACGGTTTCTTCTGGTGCTCACTGTACCTGAAAATCATCATTGAACGCGGTAAACGTTTCCAGCTCGTAGTGCTGCCGCCGAGACAGCGTTTCGGCAGCCTTTTTGCAAATATTACACGTTGACAGGTGGTTGCACACCGGCCCACCGCCGAATTTTTTGTACAAAAAGTCCCACAGGGCCTGTGGAAATGGCACGACCAACTTGGAGAAGTGGGACGCCTTATTTGGTGGGAATGCACCGTGCGGGCAGAGCAACGTCCAGTTGTCGATGGGTCCCGGTTCGGCAAATGTGTTGAAGCTGTAAAACATTCCAAAACGAAACTCGGTTAAGTCGTTCGTATGCGCAAACAGTTCGCTTTGCTCAGCTGTATGGCACATACCGATGAAGCCAATTACGTGACACGTAAAAGCGAATGTCAGACGCGTGTTCCTGCATCGCTAGCAGATTGCTTGCCTGCGCTCGTACCGTGGCCATCTTTGCGTTGTTTTTTCGGTAGAATAGAACGTACGCCTCGCAGCTTTGGACGTGTTCTGGCGTAACCTGCGTGACCAACTGATCATCGAACTCGAACCACTTGCCGGTTGGGTCGTGCTTTGCAAAAGACGTGTAGTGCCCACCGCCAACCGTACCGTGATGGCAAATGACAGCGCACAGATCGTAAGAAGTTACTTCCGATCTACAGTCCTTGTGCAGGTACGGCCTCATGTCCAGCCCGTACAGCGGGAAATGGACTGGGCTGGAAATTTTGGAACTGTACGAAAGGTCGTGACGAAAACGCTTCAAATGTACACACAGCATCTCCGGCAAGGCAAGCACGCGCGAATATTTCACACCATTGCGCAGCTTGTTGCACCGCTCACAGCTGTACATGTTGTCACCTTTCAGCTCGTCTGCGCTGAAGAAAGCCGCCATACAGTCGTGCAGTGTCACGGCCGGGCCCCAGAACCACGACCGTACCCAGCTCCAAAACGGTAAGTTCCAGAACCACCACAGCCAGCTGTCACCGTTTACTGGATATACAGCGTCCGAGCAGGTAATGCCACTGCTTGCACTACCACTGGATCCACCGCTCGAGCTCGCTCCCAGACCGCTACCGCTCGACGTGCCACCACTTCCACTTCCAACCGTACCCGTAGAAAGGCTGGATACTGACCCCGACGAACCCATGCCCTGTGTTTGATGCAGCACGGCTAGATGATCCTTGCCGGGGATGGGCAACGAAAGATCCTGGAACGTTTCCTCGCGCGTTGACACTCGATCGCACGTGAGACACTGAACTGACGAGAGCAGCTTGCCATCGAAAATATCACTTATTATCGAGCGCTGAGGCAGCTTTTCTTTTGCGGTGGCACCGTCGGACGGATCACCAGCACCTCCACCTCCTCCACCGCCACCACCACTAGTTCCTGGACTGCTTGAAGCGGCCATGTTCACACTGGCGGACGAAGCGATACTGGCGTTCGATCGGTTGCTTCCCACGGGTGAATGCTGCCGGATGGAACAGGTGCGTGTTCGTGTCGTTGGTAGTATTCTTTGGTTTGCAATGCTGTCTCCACCGGAACCGGGTGGGCTCGGCGAACGGGATGATAATGTGCGGAAACGCTTGCTTGCCAACAGCTTGGTCGGAGACAGCTGGTCATCGGACAGGCTGGAACGTTCCGACACCCCGCTGTCACACGTTTCGTACTCTCCCTCCGACTGCGATGGCGACGGTGATGAACAGGGTGAAGGATGCCCGTCGGAATGATCATCAAGCTCATCGATCGCATCCCTCGAGAGTACATCTGGCGGAGGAGGGGCGGTTACTTCTTTCAGCTCCTCGTGCAACTGGTCCATGAAGCATCGCAAGAACTCCTGCGTGTCGTGCTGCTGATATCCGCGAAACATAGGATGTACGATGCGGATTCCACACAATATGCCACTGGGTACGACGTACCGGCGGTTCTTACACCACATCTCTCGAATCAGCTTGTAGTAGTGCTTCGACAGACCCGGCTTGGTAACCGCCGGGTTTGTACCGCCCAACAGATCGGTCTCGAGTATGGCTCCACAGTCCAGAAAATACCCGGTAAGTGGCGGGCTGTTGCTTAGTGCTTGCAGGGCCGCGTTCATGTAGCACGTGTTGGCCAGGTTCTGCAATCCGACCAAACCGTTCCATTTGCCATGTCGCTCGAAATCTTCCTCTTCGCCGCTGCTATCACAAGAATCGCCTGTCGTTGTGCCACCGTAACCAGATGCCGTGGATGCACTCGTCACCAGTTTGTCCGCATGTACAATCAGCTTGTCGTTGTTCATCGACGAGTAGCGGCTGTTATCGCTCGAATCATTGCTCACAACCGACGACCGCCGGTTATGGTAATGATGATGATGGTGTTGCTGCTGCTGGTGCTGGTGCGAATTCGGTTGTTTTGTAAGGAATAATTCGGATTCGCACAGATAACACCAAACACGTTGTGAGGATAGATTCATGTGGATGCAATGCGTTCGATTCGTTTGGAAATGAATGGTGCTGTGATCCTTGTACTGCTCCGAACACCCAATATGAAGACAATTCTTTTGCAGACATATCCACAGATTCGGCCCATTGGTTTCGCAATCCGTACATGATTCATCCTGAAAATCACAAAAAAGAAAAAAAAATCAGAAAAAAATAGTTTTTAAAGGAACTACTATTAACAAGTGTAAAACGTAAGCCATTTTGTAAGGCAGCCGCGAGGAACTAAAATTGCAAACAAATAAATATATTGGGTAGTAACATGTTATATTTATACAAAGAAACCGGAAAACTGCGAAACATTTGCCTCACAAACTGTAGAACACAAACAAGTAAAAAATATAACACATCAGACAACTGTGACAAGCACAAATAAGATACAACCACCACCACCACCAGCGTAAGGTAAGACAGTGAGTCGTCAAATTAGTAATGCACAAAACAGCACAAGAATCGAAGCTGTTTTACATATTTTTTGCGCTAATGGCTATATCTAAGAGTGAAGCTCCTCAACATGACCCTTCAACGCCAATTGAGCTTATCCTGCGCATCAGGCGTGACACCGATTTCAGCCGATTATGGGAATAAACCATTCACTTCCCCCGGTGGTTTGCTTCATAACCTATCTGATAGTAGAGTTTTTTCTCTAATTACTCAATAAATTCTTATTCTAGTCAACAACATCTGTCCATGTAGACCTTTGTTTATATCTCCGACAAAGAAATCCCTCTCCGCCCAGCGCAAGTGAACAAGTGCATAAGAGTGGGGGCTAAACATACCTTTTTCAGCTTGCACAACTCTACCAGCGAGAGCTGCACGACGTTGTGCAGGTGAGCGCATTTCATCGCAGCAGTTACGGGGCCACGCTGGTGGGCCCTTCCCGAGCTATTGCAGTACCGAAGGAGCAGAACTACCGCACCGTCCCGTCCGTCTCGAAGGCCTCAGCACACTCACACCATACGCATACAGACGTAGCAGGCGAAGGTAGATGAATGATTCTTTCCCTCAATCAGAGTGGAGTAACAGTTCAGTGCTGCTGCAACGACTAATGAATATACCGTCACGTTGGTCACTTCTACTGAGTCCTCTGGACGATTCAGCTTAGTCGCTTGCGAACGGCTATGTCAGCGTGCTCCAACCGACTCGGTTCAGCGAATGGCTTATGTAATGCACGGCTATTACTTTCTTCAGCTCCGTTTGACCCGTACGGGCGCTACAATCGGCTTATGCGATGTTGAACGCTGCAGAGCGGGAGTTACGGAGCATACATAACACGGCCTGACGATACTCTAGCCCAGATGATAGTAGAACGTTTATTCACGCAGCACACACAGCAGCAGCACGAGTTGCACTTGATGGCATTCTGTCTCTTGTCGCTCGCTAATCCCACCGACACGTGTAACACTATTAGAATAACTTTGCAAACATCCTATGTTATCCGATCGATCACATCTAATTTGACCGACTTTTATCTCTATGTCTAGGTAGATTTATCGGTCGGATTCGGATTGGTTGCGAGATTAAGGATATTGCACGATTATGTCAACTGCGTTGAAGAGACATCCAATCCAGAAACAATTTTCGAATCATTTACACACTGGGCATTACAAATTCATAAAAGCAGCGGAAGTTTTTGTTTTCGAAGCAACCGTGTGCCTCTTCTTTTGCCAAAGATGTTTGCTTCGGAATGTGACGTATACGGTCAGTGGACCAGCTCGCGGCGATGTTTACGTTGTCGACAATACACGATCGTCTGTCGCCCCCGTGTAAGTACAACGTTTGATCCGCTGTAATCGGTACAAACCACGAACAAAATCTAAGCAATCCGAACGAGCACTTGCTGCCAAGTCCTAACGACATGCACCATCATCGATCGAACATCGATGAGGGGGCTGCATGCACTTTTTGCAGCAAAATGCTTGAAATTTATTGCGCAAACATACTCTGCTGGTGCTGCTAATCTTCCTGGAATTGGCCTGAGTGGTTGCAGCACCCGGACCCTTTTTACCACTTTTACAATACGAATTTGTGCAGAAACGAACAGAACACTAGAACACTCACAATTACCGCACAGACAGAAGCATCCCGCAAGCTGACCGTGCGAAATTGGTTAAATTATGATGAGATACGAATTTTCATCGCTGCTTTCTGCACCATTTTTTCCTTGACAAGGTTTGCCAATTGACAGCTCCTCAGAACGGCCCGCCGAGCAAAAGTGACAGTTGGAGGATGTATTTTGTGTAAAGCATCTGTCACCATAACACAATCGACCGATTAACCCTGTCACTGGCAGCCAAAAAAACATCATATTCCAGGCAATCGGGCCAACTCATACAAAGCTCTTAGGCCGGAAATAAAGTGGAGCGCCGTTTATCTAAGTACCTTTTATCCGGTTGTCCGTTTATCCATGCTGTTGGAAAATGACAGTTCAATACAAAGATGACATTGCGTGCTGAAGAGGATATTTGAAAAAAAGGTTACCAGAGATGTTAACAATATTATCATCGGAAAAACATGGATTTTATAAAAACTGGCAAGGTTTTACCAAAACATAAACAACATTTGAATAAATTTCAAAAACAAAACAGGAATTTGTGATAAAATAAATACTTTGACTCATTATCCGTGTTTTTCGACTATCCGTGCGAGGTTGAGTCCCGAAGAGCCCGAATAATCAGCGCTTGACTGTGCACGGACCGGAATTTCGCGAGCACGGAATTCCGCCGGCTGTCAAACCCATAAACAAACTGTCAACGGCAACTTTTTGGAACTGTCATATCCATACATTTTTCAGCAGGCGGAATTCCGCGGCCATAAAATTCCGGTCCGTGTACAGTCTGTTCCCGAGTTACGCGGTTCTCGACATACGCGGATTCGGAGATACGCGGTTTTCTAAATTTGACAGATTAAATGTCAAATCAGTACAATTTGCGTCAAGTTTGGTATAAATTGTATTTATGCTAACAAATTGAAACCGCTTAAAAGCCAGAAATATTATAATTTTCTGGACGAATCATATCAAATAAATGATAAAGTGTATAAAAGTACTAAATTAAATCAAAAACTCCGAGTAATCAATACTATTTTGTCAAAAACGTGAAATTCGACATACACGGATATTCGACTTACGCGGATTCGTCGGGAACGCAGAAACCGTGTAACTCGGGAACAGCCCGTAATGGCTAGCTTCGATTATTTCGCCGCGAAACGCGAGCATTGCCTTTCTGTGAAAAACTCACAAACCCGCGACAATCACGGTTGCTCTTGGTTTTGTTCTAAAACTGAGACGTTTGTTCAGAACAAAGAGCTCGCAGAAAATTTGTCGCGGTTCAAAAGTTGGTCGTCTACAAGCAGGGTTAGGCTGCAAATACACGCCGCGAGTTTCCGCGGGCGCGTTTGAACGCATATCCAGCATAAATATCTCTACGTTTCCGCGGTAGCGCGTTCAAATGACATTTCATTTCCATGCCTGGATTGTTACACTGCTTCTAGACGACCAGCTTTTGTACCGCAATACAGTACAACGTCGATTTTCCGGGGACGGATTAACCGGCGGGCGGCTTAACCGTGCGCATGAATTTGACAGTTGGTGAACATTTTCTGCGATGAACCGGTAAGCAAAAACATTTTTTGTGCAGCAATCTAGTGTCTAGTGATACTTTTTAACTTCATTTTTTATAAAAGACAATTATTGTTGAAAATATATTTTCATTGATTCAAAAAATATTCTACTAGTGATTAATCGATTATTTTGATGTGAATTTCTAGTAAAACCGGTGAATTTTAAAGCATTTATATGAATTTGACATTTCTTGGACCATTATCCGTGGAAATCGATTAACCGGCATCCGCCCGGTCCCGAGCTGCCCGGATAATCGAAGTTCTACTGTACATTTTATGCGAGCTCTATATTCTACCGCAGCCGTGCATTGTCGCGGGTTTGTGAGTTTTTCACAGAAAAGCAACGCTCACATTCGTGCTAACACAAGGACGGTTTGATAGATAGAAAGTGTCGCCAAAAATTGTCGCGGAAGATTTTTTGGGTCGTCTAGAAGTAGTGTTACACTGCTTCTAGACGACCAACTTTACACCTCACATTACACTCACAACAACTCACATTACACCAATCGATTAATCGCCAGTAGAATAATATTTGAATCAACGAACAACAATGAACAACAATGGATTTAACAATTGTCTTTTATCACAAATGAAGTAAAAAAATATCACTAGCCACTAGATAGCTGCACTGCAAATGTTTTTGCTAACCCGATCATGGCCGAAAATGTTCGCCACGTAGACCAAATGTCAAATTCATGCACACGGTTAAGCCACCCGCCGGTTAATCCATTCCCGTATTATCGACTGTATTTGAACGGTAATGCTGGTACCCCTGTACTTGCGCAAATTATACGGCAATATGCATCCTAAATGTCATCGACTATTTTTCTCATTGCTTGTCAAACCGTCCAACATCATCCGACCCGTGCAGACACCTTGTTTGAGTGTAGCATTAAAAACAAAGAAAACTGCGTAAAAGAGTTACGAAGTGTGAAAAAATTCGTTTTGCTGTGTTTTCTTCGTGCCAGTCGTTAACAAAAGAGTGTTTGCTTCAACTTTAACCCGTAGTTTGCATTAAAAACAGTACACGCGCACGATGCTCGATCTCGAAGTTACTCCAGAGCGTTCGCTCGGTTCGACCACCGAGAATTGGGAATTTGTTCTCGGTAAGCTTTGCAAAGCAACAGAACCTCCCTTCAGCATTCACGAATGATGAAACATCGAGTGTGTGTATGTGTGCATCTAGAGAGTTGGATTCGCTTTGCTGATTGCCACCAAACGATGCTTGCGTTATTTGTTCAGCCGTTTTTGACCAATGGATGATTAATTTAATTTTACCCCGTCCCGGGATCTTGCCACTTTGCAGCGCTAGATAGAATCTCGTTCAATATAGTATGAAAAATGAAAATGACGAAAATCATGCACAGCTTTTGTTGACACCAAAAGCGTATTCTAGGCATTTTGCAATCCACTCTCGATCCAAACGGGGGAGTGACCTTGGAAAAGGAAAGGTATCAGCAAAACCAAAATGCAACCCAAAACGACCTACTAGTACATTCGCGAATGGGACATTTGCTTCACCGTATGCAGTATCCGTATGCGTTTGATCGTGCAAATTCGATTCCTTTTGTTGTTTGTCGTTTCTTCTTTCCCTTGCCAGCAGTTGGACAAGGGCTGCTGTTGGGTTGGTACGTTTTGTATGTGTTTATAAGCAGCCTGTGTGTGTGTTTGTGTGAGTACGAGTGAATGATGAAAAAAGCTCCCTCCTACACGGTGTAAAAGCGCGTCATACGCATACACCAGATGGGACCGTGCCTGTGTAGTGGTAAAATGTGTATGCTGGATAGCTCGCTTCACACTAATACTATGGTGTGGAATCAGCTGACAGCCTGTTTGAGATTGCGTGATGCACACATGAAGGAAAATAAACAACACAGTTTAACGATACGTTTTTCTGGCCTCGGCTACAGTGCATTTTGTTTCTATAAGAGTTCGAGGTTAAAAATTCTGTATTATCTGCTTTTTAAAGTGATTCTAAAATTCTACGCCCCCAGTGCATTTACCTCGTGAAAGTCTAACCTGCCTTTTACCTACTTTTAGGAATGCATTTTTCTCAAGCCGTTGCCATCATACAGTCGCAAGTAGGAATTATTAAGGGGGTGCAGGTGCTTTATTCTGACACGGTAAGCACATAATCAACCATCCGCAGCGTCGTCGCTTACTACGTTTGTTTAACACTTTTCAGGATCCGCTTAACGTAGACATTATTATAAATATGCCCCAGGACGGTATCCGTCTCATATTCGACCCGATTCAGCAGCGGCTAAAGACGATCGAGGTGTTCAACATGAAGCTAGTCAAGCTAAAGTACTGCTCTATGCCGTTCAACTCGCCCGAGGTTGTGCCATCGATCGAGGAAATCGAACATTCGTTCGGTGCGACCCATCCGGGCGTGTACGATGCGGCCAAGCAGCTATTTACGCTACATTTCCGAGGGTTAAGCTTCTACTTCCCGGTGGACAGTAAGCTGCAGCCCGGTTACGCACATGGGCTCGGCTCGTTGCACTTTCCCAGTGGTGCTTCCCCGGTCGTCTCGAAAATGGTTATCTACACGGGCGTGAACGTGCTTGACAGCCGACCACCTCCGCTGCCACTTTCCTGTTACCAGCAGCAGCTGTATCTAGGGGCAGCCACCGTGTTGCGCAGCGCGCATGGTACACGGGGGCTGCGGTTGCAGCTGTATAGTGAAGGGTCGATCCGGTCCCTAGAACCGAGGAAGCAGTGCCTAACGCGAGAAATTATATTTGGCGATAGCTGTCAGGATGTAGCCACCAATCTTGGTGCACCGTCCAGGTACGCATCGGACAAGAATATTCGCTTAGGAATTGATATGCCTTCTACACTTGCTGACGTTGGCTGTTTATTACTTGTAGGGTATTTTTTAAAAGTGAAGATAAGATGAAAATTCATTCCCCGAGCGCCCACCGACGTGTTCAGACTAAGCGGAGTGACTTCTTCTACAACTACTTTACCCTCGGCATCGACGTACTGTTCGATGCGCGCACGCACAAAACGAAGAAGATCATAATGCACACAAACTACCCTGGCCATTACAACTTTAACACGTATCATCGGTGTGAGTTTCACCTAGAATTAGCAGCGGATAAGTAAGTGGAAACTCTTTTTTTATACAGAAACAGATGAAAAATAACAGCACCTTAAAGTGATAGTTAACAACTGAGCTATTCCGTTTTTTATTGTAGAGTCATCGAAGACGTACCACTTGATGCACCGGTTATGATAACGGCCTACTCCAAATGGGACGAGGTGGCGACTCGGTTGACCCCGTCAGAACGACCCGTGGTGCTTCATAGAGCCGGTTCGACCAACACGGCAAATGTATTTGGGTCTACGTTCTGCTACGGGTATCAGGATATCATCTTCGAGGTGATGCCGAACAACTATATTGCCTCAATAACACTCTACCAATCAGCGACACCATTTCACGTGGCCGATTGGAACGCAACCACTGGTAAAAGTAGCACCGGTAGCTCTAGTAGCACTGCCAGTACGGCGCCGAGCAGTAGCAGCGATCTAAAAGCAGCGCTGCAAGACGCAAAACCATCGCAGTCCAAGATTCGAGTCACTGCATGACGCACGACTACTGCCGGTCGGAGCAGAGAAACGACCGGCGACAATAAGCGAAATTCCTTGTTGTAGGGAATGAGCCTCGAAACAACATCAACCTGTTGCTGTAAGTTGTACATCGTTGTTCATGCATCCGCTCCGCTCCATGCTAAGCATCACCGCCAATTAGTAAATCATCTTAAAACATCATCCCTACGGTAAAACTTAAAAAAGGCGAATTCAATCGAAATCAACAACAAGGGCATATTATTAAAAACTTGTATTTAAATCCCTTTAAATTGCATTGCACATTACGCAAGCCATGCTCCTCTTCCTTTGGGGTTGTTTTTCGTTGCCCTCGGGTGAAGCAAGGTAGTGTCGAACTGTTTCAATTGTTTTGCTATGTTTATTTTTCGATAGTTATTGGTTACATCTCTCTCTTTTATTTTCTTACAAAAACCGATAGACATATATATATATGATGGTTAGGATAATAGCAATCTAATTATAAGTTTCGAATGGTTAATGTTAAGCCGACTGCAACTTTGACATTTTTCGTTGCTGCTATTCTTTGGGATGTATAGTCGCGATATATGCGTTTGTGGCATTGACAAGAACACTTACGATAGGCAAGCGGATCTAGTTGATTACTAATTCCAATTTATCGAATAGCTTTAAGACGCGTTGCTGCTTAACACAACAACAACTTTGGAACTACAAAAAAAACGGAAAGCATATAAGGTAAGGGTGATAAAACGAAAGAAATAACGCAAAAAAAAAGAATAAGAATGAACACAGATCATTAACTAAGCTACCAAAAACTGTACGTAAGCAATGTAAAATATGTTTCTAGTGCAGACTTACATAATGGCGTAGATGGACACCGTTTGTGGGAAACTCTGAAGTTCACCAGAGCTGGCTTGTGAATAGCTTCTCATAAATCCCATCGGCAACGTAGACTGTGGTCAACCCACACTCGCACTGTCCACCACCTTATGGCAGTACGGACTTTAGAAACGAAAAAAAACGCGGAACCGCAAAAGAGCGACCATTGTGATTTAAAATATCTTTTTATGTTCTGTAAAAAGGTACCATAAAAATACGAAAAAGAAAGAAAATAAAAAACAGGAATATTGTAAGTTAAGACTCTTAAACGCAGTGGTTTTATTTGGCTGTGATATTTGAAGGAAAAACACAATTCTAGCAAATAGCTCCCTGGGGATCATGAATCATGCGGTCTACACTAGCAGTAGTACTATCTTTTTTTATTATATACAGAACCTCGACATACCCTGTCTACTTTTGGTTTAACCGGCGGGATTACTTGTCAGCGACCTCAAACGATTTACTAATCGATATTTGCTTCTGCATAAGATCGTCCTCGTTTACTCGCATTGTCATGGGAGGAATCAGGGCTGCGGCAACGACCCGATTTTCCGCATTTAAAAAATTAAACGTCGAACAAGCTTGCTCCGTTCCGAGCACTTCCACGTTGATCTTGTAGCGCTTCATAAAGTCAATAATCTTTTTGGAGAAGGCAGGCGTTATGGTGTGGTCGCCGATTCCCACCACGAGCACATCAATTTTCGGCTCAATAGCGCAGAACAAGCTCAACGACTCGTCGTTGATGTCCTCGTGGCTTTCGACGTTCCACGACAGCACGGTGCGGGAGAAGATGGCCATCGGTCCGATGACGACCATATCGTTATTGAGCCGGAATCCAAACTGGCTGTACGAGTTGATCATCAATCCAGCATCGGCCTCCTTGTTCAGAATCGTGACTGAAGTTTTACCATCACTTTCGTAGGTGGAGGACCGGCGAACCAGCGATGAGCTATCGGAAAGATACATTGCAACAAGAGAGATTGGTCATTACATAAAACATTATGTTCTACCAAATACTCAGAATTTACCAGAGGTTTCGACGCAGCGATTGATGCGCGATACGGCTCAGACCCTGGAGAACGTTCATGGCGAGGGACGAATAAACTGCAGGCCAATTTCTGAACGCAAAGCGGACACGATTGCGTGGACTTGGGAAATGTTTACAAATAACTTTCAGCTGTCAAACCAAAAGCCCACAGAAGATTTTGTTCCCCGTTCGACGTCTATTTTCCAAATTCCAAATGAGGATGATCTTATTCATGCATCGGAGAATCGGGGTAAAAATAACACAAAATCTAAATTTACTGTTATATTATTTTAGTTAAACAAATATTCAATGAAACACATAATTTCGAAGGAAATTATAATGTTGGTTATCGCTCCATTTGAATTTGGACAGTTCTGCTTGACAGGTCTTCCGTCATCGCAAGCGCTGCATGCGCATGTATTTGTGCAACGAGCATAGGCCGAGCGTAAGTTTTTTTCTGTTGCTCCGACAACTTTCTTGGCAAATACCGCTCCTTCCGCCAGGTATCGCCCTTGCTGGCCCGTGATCCAAAAAGAAAAAGCATCCGTGTTAGTGAAACTAAGCATTGTAGTTCGTCTAGTGAGTTTGCTGCCGTCGTCGTAGACCGACCAAAAATGTCGAATCGATTGCTAGCGCGTGTGCTAGAATAGATTAACACGAATCTGCATACCACAAACGGGTCTAAGTTATTTCCTGCACTGCACTCTAGTGCGGATTACTAGAATCAGGATACTGTTCTTCACTTTGCCGATTGGAAACCCGTCCTGTACAGGCATTGAAAAACAGGTGCACTTCATCGTGAAAAGTTCAATAAACATTGATTGCGTTGCACAATTGTCGGGTCGAAAGCAGTGAAAGGATGTGAACATCGTCGGAGAAAAGGGCACAGTGAGATGACTGTGTGAGGTGTCGTGGTATCTGGAAGACTGCTGCTCCAAAAACCCCCCAAACGGTGTTTTCCGATGGTGCCGAGTTTCCCGTTCTCGGCCGGAACCCCTCCCCATGCGCTGGAAGATGGTTAATGAATGTGGGACGCTTCCGGGCTCTCGGCAAGAGGAGAAGTGGGTCAGATGAGTTGTAAATGTAGGAACCGAAGCAAAGAGAAGAACGAACGCACTCAGTGGCAAACTAGTGGGAAACGTGGACCGGACGTGGTGCGCTTGGCTATTGCTGGAGGTTTGTTGTAAAAAAGATGACAGGTGCATGAGCTGGAAACACAATACAGTGGCAATACAGAGCAACACGGTCGACAAAACACGAAAAAAAGGTTGACCAACAACACATTCGACGCTCAGCAAAGGCAAGATAAGAGCCCTTGTTTTGCTAGTGTTTACGATTGGTGAGAGTGATTTGCTTGATAGTGGAAGCTGGTAGTTTCGTTAGCTCCGTGGCCAACGTCAGCGTTGACGACGCCTACTACTAATATCAGCGCTGCTAGGGGCACGCGTCCTGTTCTCCTCACAACGAACGAAGTAGCACAGCGTTGTATTAATTAACTTCTCAAACAAGCCCTGCTCGTTGGATGAAATTAATCGGTACAAACCCGCTCCTCGGCTAATTGCTCAACGACGACCTTTTGAAGTCAGCCTTTCACTATCTCCGATGAATGGAGCGAACGGTGGGGTAGTGCTAGAGAAACTTTTATCATCTTTCAACGTAAATCAGCTGGGGAAAGGAAATATTGAAAGATGTGTGCATAATAGTGAATCATTTGATACAGTTTATTGCAGCAAACAGTGATAGGGCAAAATAGCAGCAACAAACCGTAAGCAGTGGATAGAAAAAACGTTGAATTCATGTTCACATGTGCATATGCCGAATGTGATGTTGTGTCCCGCTGGTCAAAATGTTAAGTGGCACAATCATACGCGTTTGTCGAGTGTGAGCAGCAATAGCTACAGCGTCAGTGAACAGTGATTAAACAAAAGCGTCGACTATGCTTTCCTTTTACGTCGAATCTAAGGAGGCGTCTGCGGAAGCCGTTCGGAACGACGTCCGGGAGGAAACAGCGCACGGCGCATAATAAAATACTGAACGGAAATTATCGTTTGAATCAACTCTGGCGTACACCCCGTTGATGCTGGCCATTGATCGAACGTGATTGCTCGGCAATGTGCAAATGATGGCAACATCATTTTGCGATATTAAAAACATCACCAAATATAGAAAACAGCAGTGAGCAAAGCGCGAGCGGTCAAGATTGCTGGTCAGTGGAAAAGGGATTCTGTTTTCTACGGATACGCTAAAAAAACGCATCGTTTCGGTATTTGAAGGTAGACAAAACACTATCGCGTTTTCTCAAGCAAGCAACGCACAGTAGCAAAAGATGGACGAAGAGGCACTGATAGCACGAGCAAAGGAGGAACGGGAAAAAATATTCCAGCGCTACGACAAGGGCCGGGAACCGGGAGCCGAGATCGATCCGTGGGAGGATCCACAATTTGAAGTGTACCACCAGACGGATAGGTAAATTAAACATTAATTTTGCCATGGATCATGGAAATGATCAAAATCAGTAACACTAATTTTAGTTAGTTTGAATAATTAATGAATGCAATAACACAGTTGCCACAACATATGATTGGCTAGTTTCGAAAGACATTCCTCCCATGCAAAACCATCTAAAGCACATGGAGGCGTTTACGTTTTTTTGCTAGGCCTGTATTTGGAAGCTGTATTCCACATGCATACATGACTCCCACGGGTGGATACAAAAGTGCGTGGTAGAGCGCACTTTGCGTGGGCAGTTCCTATAGCACTGACTGCACCGTAAATAGCCGAATGGAGGAGGGCTATAGGTGTGCTTTATGTTGTGTTGTGCCCGCAACTGATTTGTTTCCTAATTTTAGTTTATTTCTAAAATCTATAATGTTTTTTTTTTGTATAATCAAATGGCTTATTAGTAATTATAAATTATAAATAATGTGCACTTTACGAAGGAAAATAATAATACATGTAAATTATTATACTGTCCGAAATGTACGTAGGCAACAAGCTTATTATTCTAGTAGTGGAGCCGGAAATATCCGCCTTCTTGGGCGGCTAACTTGTGTATTTGCAATTTCAAGCGTTTATTTAATTGGTATGCTTGGTAGGTTCATCGAGCATACAAAATGGTACCTGAAGCATATCTATAGAAAGATAGTCAGAGAGATACGTTTATAAAGATATCGAACGGGTTAAACTGTTACATGTGTAAAAGACTCATTCAACATCACTGATATCATATGCTTTTTCATTCCAGGTATGGATTCATACACGATCAAAGGTTACCGCGTAAACGCGAACCGCACGAAGCCAAAGCATTGGAAATCGAAATGGGACGGGTGAAGAAATGGCTCAAACTGCTCGGACATTCTTCGCAGCCAGCAAAGCGACCATGGGAAGATAAAGTAGTTCAGGCGAAGGTACGCAAACGCGTCTTCAAAGGAATACCGGAGAAGATTCGTGGACAGGTCTGGTGTAAGCTGCTCAATCTCGAGCAGGTGATGAAGGCCGAAGAGGGCAAGTACAAAAAGATGCTGGAGCTGGCTCGCAACTGGAGCACGGAAGCGCGTCAGATCGATAAGGACGTGAATCGACAGTTTCGGGATCACATTTTCTACCGCGAGCGTTACAGTGACATGCAGAAGAGTTTGTTTAATGTACTGGTAGCATACAGTATGTACAATTCTGAGGTACGTGGCGCATCATATCATTTGTCTAAAGGGCCATCTTTACCCGATTGCTAAGTATCTTTGTCTCCGCCGCTAGGTTGGCTACTGCCAGGGAATGTCCGGACTAGCAGGAGTGCTGCTGATGTACTTGAAAGAAGAGGAGGCATTCTGGGCACTAAGCGTCCTGCTGGCGGATGCAAAGTTCGCAATGCACGGTCTATTCATCGAAGGTAAATCGTGTGACAACCGTTGTCGATCTTGAACATAGTCGGTGGCGGGTTCTGCGAGGTTTTATTCTGTGTGTTTTTTTGAACTTTGCACGACATCCTTCTTTGCAGGCTTCCCGAAGCTGACCCGTTTTCTAGCACATCACGACAAAATCATAACCAAATTCATACCAAAGCTTAAGAAACACTTTGATCAGTGCAATCTCGACTCGATCCTGTACTCGTTAAAATGGTTCTTTGTTGTGTTTATCGAAAGGGTACGTTTTCTGTTCTTTGTTATGTGGATGCAGATTATCTTCCCATGTGCTTCAACATCTAACCATTATTATGTTTTTTGTCTGTTTTCTGCTTTTCTGGCGGTGGGTTGCTCAATGCTGTGATACACGCACAACATCGCTCGCAAACAAACACTATCACGATGGATGGTTTATTTTGTACCCATATACACGATAACAATACAATGCGTTTGTCCATATGTTTGTCTCTGTGTATGTGTGTGTGTGTGTTTTATGCATGCGTGTTTTGTCCCTTTGCTGTTCACAAACGACGTGCAGATTCCGTTCAGTTTGTGTTTGCGCGTTTGGGACATTTATCTGCTCGATGGAGAAAAGGTGGTTACAGCAATGGCTTATAACATACTGCGTATGCACAAGCAATATATACTGAAGCTACGGGATATGGATCAAATTGTGCAGTATATACAGGTAAACTATAGTTTCGATAATGCATTGCTGATATTTTTTGTTATTCATCCCGATCGTTACTACCGCATGGCATTCTGACATCTTTATTTGTTTCTACAGACACGGCTATGTGAAGACTTTGGCTACGACGACGATACGGTAATTAAGAATCTAGAGCAATGCATGGAAGAACTGCGTAAGGCAGGTTTAGAGCTGCCACCGCCACCGAGTGAAATCGAACTTCCGAAAAAAGAATTCGGTGTATTCGTGGAGCCCACTGCGGCCGCACAGGTAACAACAGCGTTCGATCCCGGAATAAAAAAACTTTCTTCTCCCTGTGTCATTTCTTTCATAAACTACTGCTTCCTGTTTCAGATTGGACGACGAAAGCAGGAATTTAGCGAAACAGAAAAAGAAGTCACAGAAACAGTAAAGCTCAAGTAAGTGTTCTTATCTTTACGAATGCTACAAAAAATGAATGTATGATGATTATGGTTATAATCTTGTCCCTTTCCTTTAGGCGTGAAATAACCGAACAGGAAATTGCGAATCTCAATCGAATCGCTACCGCTCCAGGAGGTTCAACACAACAGCTAAATACAGGTAAGCCCCTTTGTGTCTTATTAAGCAACAGCAAAAAGTTTGAAAAACGAAACGAAATAACGCCGTTCATGATGCTACTCACGAATACCGGGTGATGTTTAGTGCATCAGTAAATGTTCTCATTCGTTCTCACATTTTCATATGTTTTCTTCTAACACGCAGTATTGCCCCGGGTTTGCATTTGAGGCGTATATTTCTATTTCTGCTTGTGTTTCTTGATCCACCCTAATGCTTGTCGGTGACATTGTAAAGAGGCAAGGTGTGTAGTTATGATGTTGTTCGACTCAGTTGTCTGTAAAATTCTTATGTAATATCTGCTTACTGGATAAAGCACTGTACAACCGCTCTGCACAAAGCCAAAACAAAAATTATAACGAACTCTTTCTATTCGTTTGCACTACGAGCTGCTTAACGAGGCCATCGTTTACCGGACTATGCACATTTTGAAACACAAACAGCAAATATCCCGTGCTTAGCCAATGTAGCAAATTAAACCCATGTTCATGTGTTTCTTTTTTTAATTGCAGTACACATTCCGGAGTCGGAAGATGGTGGATCGCTTCTAGGAAGCTCACGTAAATCGCTGGCCGATACCTCCGTTACATCCACCGCAGATTTGAGCGTGCTCTCCGGTGGGCAAAGCCAGCGGTCACACCAAGCTTTCGATTTCTGCGTCGACGAACAGAATATCATACCAAGTGAGGACGAGGGCGATGGAGAAAGCAGTCCAGTGTAAGTAGTTCTTTTCTATTTGCAATCAGTTGGATGTGCAATTATTTGTGTGTTTAGTGGTAAAAAAAACAAGAAAACATGAAATTCATGCTTTAGACTAAATGCTACGAAAACCCTATATCTTCCCTATGTTTGGAGGATACCTTCTCTATGTTTAAGGATACCTTCCCTCATAACCCTATGTAATCATCATATGTTTGGAACATACCATCCCTCATATGCTGCGCATTGCTGACTCCAGTTCCATCAATGCTAAATCAGGATTGTTATCACATCGTGTAGAATGTTAGACATTATTCATTCCTTAGACGATTATGATTTTCTGTTTCCACATCATCGTAGTGTGTACGTGTATGTGTCTGTGCGCGCTTGTCATGCTGGTGCATTTTTATTGTGTATATCAGCATTTGATTGCTGCAATGTTAGCCGTTATTGTAGAATAGCGTATCATAGTTGGCTAGAGCGCATTTGGCAGCCTTCCGCGCCGAAACAAAAGGTCGCCTAAGGAGTGTAATAATATGCGTATTCTTTGTACCGTTTTTCCTCTTCCTAAGACGTGGTTTTGTTTCAGATCAAGGCGAAAACAATCGTCGGTGCCATCGGCGTCGCATGGTACCAGTAGTGGTGCCGCGAACGCCACCGCCTCCACCTCCACGACGAGGACGGTCAGGCTTAGAAGTGCAACGTAAGTCCAGTGTGTTGCTAGTATGCGCAAGCGTGCCGCTGTGCATGTGAGCTAATTGTTCTCTAGACGCACTAGGTGGAGAGTATAGACTGAGTTACTTGCCAAGGTTCGGAGTGTGACTATCCTTCAAATGATGGATAATGTTCCTGCCATGTATAAAGCGCTTAATAACCTCTGTTTTTTTCTATTGCAAAATTACTTTTGTTTTGTATACATTCTAAATGGTGTACATATTTATTTATTGTTGATTGTTCCTGTTTATTTCTATTAAGTAGCACGTTTGTTTTACATGTTAAGATACTACGTTTTGCTAATTTTGGTCTGTTTGGGTTTTGGTTGGATTAAGCTAGTTGGATGTAATTACGAGATTGTTGGTTTCCATACTCCTTCTCCAGCATTTATCAGTCAGCATTTGTTAGGCAGGAGAATGAATGAAAATCAAGTTCGGTCGTTCAATGAACCGTTCAATGAAACTATTAAACCATTCAATGATCTTCCATAATCCATATGTAAGATAGCTAAAATGAAAATGCTCTACGTCTTTTATCACGATGTTTAGGGGCGGATTAAGCACTACGCAAATTAATCGGCTGTGTGAAACCCCGAGGTGATGAATAAACGAAGGGTGTCTCGTATATATTGTAATGTTATTGTACATTAGAAAAATAATGATCACATTCGATTTATTTAAGAGCTCGAGATTGTGATCAATTGACACTGTATGTATTATGGTTTTACTATGCACGTACGTAATTGTTAATAGTAAATAAGAGTTTACACTTCGTAAAAACTTCTTGTAATGGAAGTGGTTTTCAATGACATTAAAGTGCACCGTTATAGCACACGCTAACCTGCAAGATGCATTCTATTCATTATGTTTATTACTTATATGTTTTCCTTGTTCTATTTCAAAGATCCGCCATCGGTGCAACGAGTGTGGTAGAGCGTAGTCCTTCAGCCCTCCAGCTAATGACTCCTCGAGCAATGTCTCCACACGATGTAGTGCGCATTTACGTTCCACCAGCACCGCCAGAAGAGCTACATCACGGGGCATTAGGCTTTGAGACGTCCTCCAGCGTCAAAAATCACGATCGGCCAACGGTATCCAGCGCAAATGGGACGGAACTGCGCCGTAATCGTTCTTCGCGTGCCAGTTACAACGACGAGGACGAAGACGAAGAATCAAAAACGCGTCGTAACAGTGAGATTGATCTGTATCTACAGCAATCGATTAGTTCAAAAATGCCCGGAGCCACAACGGCCAACGGTAATGTAACGGCCGGTTATGGAAGTGGCAGATTTTCGAACTACGCTAGTGGCGATTTTCAGGGTCAGCAGCAACCGTCTGCATACCCTGCTGCACCATTGTCTCCGTCCGCGTCCCAGAATTACGCTTCGAATGGACGTTCCACGTCGTCGTCCCGGCGTGGCAGTATGTCAAGGAAATCTCCAGCACCGACGCTGGACAGTGAATTCATCATCGAGTGTAGCCACCTGAAAAACCGCAAATATGTGCCACCGGATCATCACAGCAGCCACAACAGCCTGGTGCTGAGCGTTGGCGGTGGTTTACCAATGTACGGTAGCCGCAACGGTTCAGAATCTAACATACATCGCATGACATCGTTCGAGGAGCTGGCTAAGGCGAAACTACAGCAGCACCTATCCGGCAGCAGTGGTAGTGGGGCAATCGCGGGCAGTAGCAGTAGCTTGTTGAAAACTACCACGGAAGACGCCTATGTTGTGCGACAAACGGTATCGGTAACGAAGACGTCCGGATCTATCAACCGAATGGCGAGAAGCGAAATCTATGAGTCGATTGAAAGCAGAGAAGAATCGCACTATGACAGTCCTCGCCGCCAACGGCAACCAGATAATACGCCGTCTGATTTGTACGAAGGCGCCGGTAGTCCGATGCATAGTCAAAAAACTTCCCGAGGGCACAAAAGCGATTACAACATTCAGTATCGAAATCTTTCACCGCAGGGCGCCAGTGCTGGCGCACCAATGTCACCGATGAGTGACGGTGGAGGCGATTGGGTGGAATATCGACAAATGAAAGCATCCTCCCGGCAAAACAGTGGCAATGATAGTTCGCCGTTTGATTACGATCCATTACCCACGGACGGTGCAGCGATTGTCGCCAAGAAACGCTACAATCGGTTCTTCAACAACGACGAGGAGGAGGATGAGTGTGAAGAAGATGAGACGACGAATGGCGGAACCACAGTGGCCACTCACCGACATCGGGAAGATGAAGACAAGTTACTGACTAAATCGTCCGATGATTTATCCACCAGCCCTCCTCCAGTTAGTCGCCCTTCACAGTTGCCCCACTATCAGCGATCAAGTGCTGGGTCCGGTGCGGGTAGTCACCAACGTCAGCGACCTCGCCAAAGACAACCACCAATCGTGTCGCACTCCCAGCCTCAGAATGGTACGACGCCAACAAATGAAACGGTACCGCTTTTACCCGTGTCTCCAACGAGCAGCAGCAATTTAACTGGCAAAAAGGCATCACACTTCATTCCGCTGGTACGTTCTGACGGTACTGCCAGCCCTCTCCCATCATCGGCCATTCCCGTCAGTAGTATTAAGCGTAAGATTTCGTCCGAATCCTCATATTGTCCGGCGAGTTCGTCGACCACCAGCACACCAACCGGCACGCGACGTCGCGACTCGAACGCTTCAGCCAACGGAATCCAGTCTCCACCGGCCGGTAGCCACTCGCGTATTCCCGTTGGGTTGAAATCACCCACATCGCCAACGGGATCGCTACAAGGCTCTTTTCGCTCCGGCATACCGACACAAAAATCCTCCAGATTGCCCACTTCCAAACCAACCGATGTTGGCGAACGTTTGCCTCAGTATCAGTACGGTACGGCTTCAGGGCCGGCATCGTTAGCTCTCTCACCACCGGCATCGTCACTTCAAAGAGCAGGAAGCGGCCAAGGAGACGAATATTCTACCACCAGACTAGGATCGTCCCGTTCGGCTCATCAGATCCAATCAGACTCGAATAAGATTCGGATTCAGATTAATCCTTCACAGTCGTACAGCAACAGCAGCACGACGGGAGGATAAATTTGAGCTTACTGCCCGTAACAACCAGCATTATTTACGTTTCCTTTTTAGAACTCTAGAGCAATAGAGATGGTAATGAGTAGAGGTTTATCGAGTATTTAAACCACGAGTCCAAATGGTGTGTATAAGACCAGTTGAAAAAGAAGTTTGTTGATCTGATGGGATTCTCAATAGATGCTACTTACACAAACAACAGAGATAAGAAATGTAGCCCATACCAATTCCTTGGTTAGAATTTTAGTATATATTTTTTTAATATTATTCGCTATCGAATGTGGATGCTAAGCTAAGATGTCTAGCTTCGCTCGAATCTGCTTTCTCTGCCCCTCAAATGCATTCCATTTTCTATATCGCATAATGCAACCCAAATATATGATGTAACTTCGTTACTCAATTTGTTTTCTTAACCTGCAGAAGGAGCTCTCTAGCTGATTATTTACATTTCGATATTATTAAAGTTACAAATTCGAAACATTAGAAATCCTTTGCTCGTTTGCTTGTTTCCGTTTTCCGAGCGGTACGGACTGCATTCCTGAACCAATCTGTAAAAATGCTACTAGCAAGCAAAAAGAATTTCCTTCCCGTCCGGTCATACCCTAAGGTAAGCGAAAGAGAGTAGTACTGTTCAGTGGATATTACATTTCTCTTCCTGCAAAGCAATAACAAAAGTGACTGATATTTGTCTATAGGTTTTAATCCGCTAGCTTCAAAAGAAAAGTATTTTATAAACCGCACGTTTTGTTCGCATGGGTCCGCGGTTTTCTTTCAAAACATTTTGTGGTCGTCAATATGAACTCTAAATGTTTTTTTATGAGCGAAGAAACTTAACTTCGATCCACATTTACCGTGCGACAATGGTACAATAACACTGTCGACAATATCGAATATCGTCTGCATTAACGTGACAGTTCGGCGTAACCCGTAGCCCGAAGAGGGAAGTTAGGAAAACAGAATGTAAATTATCGATACTTTGCAAAGCCTTTGCCTGTTCCACAATGTTTGATTAAGTTTGTCCTTGCTTATATATATACGATTCGAATCGAACATGACCATGTACGTATAGCGCAAGAAACTGTTAATTCTAGGGGCATAAATCAAACCGTTCCAAACTACTCGTATGATATTAGCATCGAATGAAATTCGAAGCAGATAAAATGCATTTCATCTTGTTACACTCGAAAAGTTTCGTTATCAATCTGCCCCTACTCGTAGCGAGATTATAAAATCGACGTGATGCAGTGCATGTGTGTGTGCGTGTATAACATAAGTTTCGATGGCAAACAGCCACCGATGGTTCCGTGTCCTGCTTTTTGCCTTAGGCGGGGTGGAGAAAACAATGCGCTAAAAAGAAGACAGATGCTATTCTATATATGAATATATTTTCCACAGAGCTATGCAAAGGACAGAAGCATAGATGCGTCTTAAAACAGTATGTAGTACCCTGCATTGGTTTGTTTGATAGCTACAACTCAATCCAGTTTGTAGGACCGAAATAACGCCAAAACATTATTCCATTAACCGTTAAATTACAGACCCATCTACTATAAAATGTTGCACTAAGCGTAGGAATGTGCAATTCCAATAGCAACAATGGTACTAAACAAATGTAAATTGCCAACCGTATGAATACGAAGACAGAAGAGAATACGTGGGAACGCGGTTCAAGTTTCATGGTTTTTCACAAGTTTGGAAAAGTTAGTAATTGATTTAAAGAAAGATATTTATTTTACCCCTGATCATCACTCATACACACATACACTAACAGAAACGGGTTTAATTTTTCTTTTCTCACTTCACCAAAAACAAAAACCGCATCCCCGAACGATGCAAAACAATTCAAAGACTTTCCACTGAATGTGTGTACTAGTGTTTACGCTGAAGCGCATTTTTTAAAAATAAAAAAAAAAACAAAATACAAAACAAGTTACTGCATTGACGAAGACCGCATATAAGATATATAGGCTGTATATAAACCGAAAACTCACTTCTTCTCAAAGAATTACGTACAAAGAATTGTGACCCCAAATCAGAGTAAATTTTATTATTAATAATGTTTATTACGTTTTGTTTGTTTGTTTGTTTGTTTGTTTGTTCGTTCTTTCTTATGTTATTTTGCTTTTCTTTCTCTTCCTGTGCATAGTTCAAAGTAGTAGCCGTAGAGTAACGGCAATATAATGCCTGTAGCCCGTGCTCGCCACCATGTGTGTTTCAAACTATCGCCGGCAGCTCCAACAAGACGCAATTGGTGCTAGTTTTTGTTGTTTGTTTTTATCTGATGTGTTTCCTCTCTTTTTCCAATTCGATCACTTTTCCACCAGAAGCGTTGCCTATGTCCTGTGGCTGTTTGACATGCAATACAACATACATATAGGTACACGTAAGGGTCTACACTACCTTGAACGTGTTTCCTTTTTTGTATATACACCAGCGATACACACGTTTGGCGCTGTGTGTTGCTTGCTTGCTTGCTGGTAAACTTGCATGGTAGTCATTTGTAGTACCATATTATGTATTAGTCATGAACAATTCATACGAATCGCTACTCTTCGGGAGTTTCCTAATTGTTTCAACTTGTTTTAATGTTTTCCTTTTTCCCCCTACTAAGTAGGGATAGTTTAGTGTGGTTCTTTTTTTTTTTATTTTCAGTATATTATCCTTTCACCTTATCCCACTTTTCTGACATTTCAATTTGCTCTGAAATTATATGCCATAGAACAAATGGGATTACGTCAGCACATGATACTGCAAGATAATAAACTTTTGGTTATTTCTCGTTCTCTTGTTTGCCCTTTCCATGTGCTTTCTTTTCAATTTGTTTTCAAGCTTGCCTAGCATCCCCAGCTATATGTGTATCTTGTGCTCTCCCACTCCCATCAACATCTCTCCTCATCAATTTACACGCCAATGCCCTGCTTAAAGAAGCATCATACATCTTCAATCTTCGTTTCCCCAATACTTCGTACTTTGCGATAATCATCAACTTCCATAAACTACCGGAACAATTCTCAATTGTAGTCTGCCGCGACAGTTCGTTTCATGTTAACGTGTAGCTTGTGCAGCAAATTACGCACCGATGGTAGTGTGTTTGCATTCTCCTACTTGCGGCGAGTGCACGTATTGCATAAAGTTCACCAACAAGGACTTGCTACATCAGTATCATGTATCGTGTTTTCATTCCTAGCAGCCTTGGGCAACCGATTCAAATGGGACAATGTCAAATTGTGTTCGTTTGTTTGTTTTATTAGCGTCATTTTAATATGCTTCTTTATCATTTTAAATTATTTATTTTTTATTCAACACACTTGTGCTCGTTCAGGGGTGTGAATTTTATTATCGGGATCTGGCTAACGTACAGCACCTCCAATGTAAGGAATTTGTTTTTCCTGGATCGTGATTTCGAAATTGAAATAACATAAATAATTATTATAATATTCAAGCCTGGTTGGTTATACATGGAGTGAAAAGAAACAAGTTATTAAAAAAAGTTCATTTTCTTATACAAATATCTCTTTAACTACTTTGTTACTATCATGTTATGTGTGGCTACGTTTGATTTGTTTATCTCTTCACCTGTCCTAGATAATGCGTTCCGCTAGTCGTATAGTCTTACAAACGAAGGAACCATTATGCTAGTTCTTACGATGCTGTTTGTGTTGTGTACGCAACTACAAATTGTATGTCCTTCCCCACGGTTACATTGTGTTCAATCCTACAAAATCCCAATCGGATAACTTCTACGGTATACTGCGAACTCACTATGCACACGACACACATGTACATGTACACACTTGCAATCATGCACCCATACACATTCTTTTCCTTTTGCAATCCTAAAGGACTATAGTAGTCGTGCCGTGTATCGTGGTGTGTCCTTTTCCTTGTTTTCGATCGAGAGCGCGTACGAAACTAACCAAGTTTTACCATTTGTTTTTAACGATAAAGCTCACGTCACGATACAAATAGACAAAACGCACAAATACACAGAAAAAGAAAACACGTACGTGTGTATGTGTCCGTATTAATCTAGAAAGTTTTTTTTTTCATTTCCCTTATCGTTTCGTTACACTTATATATTTCTTTTTGCTTCAGTTCAAAATGTTTCAATTTAGTGGCGGGAGGATAAGAGACTGTTACAGTTAGAGATTGGTGTACGTGTGGATGTGTAAAAGTGTTTGTTGTTTTGTAATATTCGTGGCATTTGGGATGATTTATTATTTGTATTGCCTCCTAAGCACAAGACTCATGATGATTAACAACCGTCCGAACACGTTAACCACTGAGACGGTGTGCAGCAATGAATGGAACCTGCGCTCGCTCAGGTATATCCTTAATACATCTTTCCTTTTTTTGTCGCTTTATTTTTTGTTTAACTTAAGTAAAAAAAAAGTATTGTTGGAATATAATTACAGTTTCTTGCTGCACCAAATGTAATCCCAAAATTTGTTTTTGTTCGGTTCGTCGTATAATTTAGTTATCTACCTTCCACATAGAAGCGCTTCTTGGATCAGTGGGATTCTTATTATACTACCGCCAAACGGTGCAAAACTCATGCAGCTATTCCCAATGCTCCCCCTTCTGTTATTACGGTCTCTAAGAAGTACTCCCAAATCAAAAGATGGTACCGAGTGATACCTTTTCTACCGTAAAGCACAATCGAAACCATAAATAGTGCATACCACCGTCGTGTTCTACACGGTGATGAAATATATAGATTTGTAGTATACGGCATCAGTGGCATATACTGGTTTACTATAAGACTTGTGGTTCAGGGATAATCACGCATGTGTTACTTGTGTGTATACTGACATTTTTCTTCTAGCAATGAGAGTTCAAAATACACGCCAGGACACATTTTTGCCATCGTTCGTCAACAAAATATACTTGAATGTTGAATGCCCGTAACACGACTACGAGTTGTTGAGCTTGGCTACGCGGCACTGCTTGCTCACCCCATTTAAAATCATACTTCATCATATCTGTTAGAGCATCGGGAGGGGGAGGTTGTCACAATGTCCTCAGTAGTTTCAGTCCTTTTGCATCATCGTGGCAATGCTATGTGTGTGACGCGTTTCCTCGACCTTTTCTTGTTTGTGCCTTGCCACAGCTCTTGTCATCATTCCTAATTCTCATTATTATGCTGGGTGTTTCATTGCTTCCCAGCGTTGCTTGTTTCTTTGACTGAGACACACAAACACACAGCTTAGCTTATATAATTTAAGTTACAACTTAACAGTATTTAAAGAATATACGTTGACAGAGCAGTGTTTTACTTGTTCTCTTCTTACGGTATGTATTCATACGGGTTTGCTTGTAACGTTGTTATATTTCGTATCTTGTTTGTTTTCTTTCTTTTCTTCCGTTTTGTTTATGTGTTCTCTTTCCGTTTAATTGAGTTTAGTTTGTTATACGTTACAATTTCCTACAGTTTAAAAACATACTTCATCGATAAAACATATTGTTTGTAAGAACTTTTTGAACTACAACCGCTCCCTTCGTCTGTACACGTTTTCTTCAAGTGCTGTTTGTTTGTGGATACTTAATCAGGCGGTTTAAGACAACATTGATAACAATTTACTTTCCTTTGCACTATAGTACTGTTCTTTTATCTTGTTTAGACTGCAATGTACCTAGTTTTTATGTGGGGTAAGGGAGAATGAAGAGTAGACAGTCTTGTGGATTTGAGGGCGCGGGATTTTGAGTAGGACATGGCTAGCGTAATTTAAGATGCACAAGAGATAATGCCATGCAGATTATCCAATTGTATTTCCTGCTATCCTTGTTATTTTTCTACACTATTGTTACATCTGCCTCAAAGTCGTATCATTCTAGTACATCAACGAAATACGTTGGCATCTCTTAAGCACTTTTGGATAAATATTCCGAGCATAGCCAAGTCGCGGTTGTGTTTCTGTTACCTGTTAGCTTCTGTTACCCTTCATACTCACATTTATCTTCGTTTTAATATGGGTTATCATCTGTATCTGTACCGATATCCTCCATTCATGAACCATCAGATTAATAAGAAAAGGAACCATCGGTCTGTCTGAAGGATGCGTTCCGCATCTTCAGCCTGCAGTTGAGTTTTTCTCCTACCACCATGGCAGTAGTGATAAGTCCTTCGTGTATTCGGATAGTTTAATCAGTTATTCGTCAGTTGCCTAATTTGGATTTCTGAAGATGTTAGAGCCGCTGCCGTTACTACCAGATCCTCCACGATTGTTGCCAGGACCCATCATCCGATCGTTCCGATCCTAGAAGCATTTCAAAATTTGTCAATATAAACCGTTACAATAAGCTATAAAAAGTTTACAAAGCACTGCATAACTTAATTCCACTCACCCGGAAGTGGTCTCGAGAAGAGCCTCGGTCACGATCACCGCGATCACCGCGATCGCCGCGATCTCCGCGATCTCCACGATCTCCACGATCTCCGCGATCTCCGCGATCACCACGTTCACCACGATCTCCGCGATCGCCGCGGTCTCCACGGTCTCCGCTTCGGTAGATACCTCCACCATCACTGTCTCGCCCGTTATCGAAGTCGCTGCCTCGAGCTCGACCGTAGTCATTCGGTCCTCGGCGCTCATCGCGATAATAATCTCGTGAGCGATTGTTATAACCACCGCGCGAATTATATCCACCTCCACCACCTCCGCCTGGTGCGGCAGCATCATGTTGATCATCGCCATTGTTGTTGCTTCCGCCACTGTTGCCATTATTATTACGCCGGTCAAAGCTCGGATAACCACGTCCCGGATCGTCACGATTGTTGTAGCTGTTACGATTGTTATAACCTCCTGAAAAGCGAACGCATCACACTTAGTTAGCACCAAAGGATACTTCCCAAAGATGAGGCAATTGAAGCGTTTAGAAAAAAAAACTATCCCTCCTTACCGTAACCACCGCTGCTTCCGCCTTTGTTGTATCCTCCATGATAGCCACCACCACCACCTCGACTGCCGTATCCACCATCATAGCCGTCATCTCCACCACGGTCATTGTATTTGTTGTTATAGCCGCCGCCGCCACCACCACCACCGTGATACTTGCCAGGGCCGTCATAGTAGTTTCCACCGCCCTGATTCTCGCGCCGGTCTCGCTGGTTGTGGTACGAATGGTTCGATGGCGGAGGTGCTTCGTGCTTACGCGTGTCCTCCTCCATCTGGCGTTTTTCGTAGTGCTGAAAATCATCGAATATCGACGACTGGTGCTCGAAACTGTGAATGATCTGCAGCACCTGAATGCCCTTCGCATTTGGCACTTCCTGTGTGTCGCGCGAGTTTGTCATCGATTTGTTTTCGTTGTTCTCCAGCCGAATGTGGCGCAGGTGCGAGTTCGGTACGTCCTTCACGTAGATCCAACGCACCTTGAACGTACCCTTCCATTTATCCTGCGACCAGACACTCGAGTTGGAGTTGTAATCGACAGCGGTCATCATTTGCGCCACGCCGCAGAAATGGCCCGAACCGTTCACGGAGAAGAACAGATACACCGTGCCGCCCTTTTCCTCACGCTCTCGGAATGCTTGGTCCAGGCGCTGGTTGCCATGCTCGGTCGAGCACCATATCTCGTACTTAATACTACGATGAATATCGTCTTCCGAATACGATTTGATCACGAAGAATCTAAAACATAAACATGAAACAATAGTAAGTCAATATTCCACACAACGGAAGATGCACTGCGCAACGTTTACCTTGCTAAATCGACTGTTTTCAGTAGATCCAACGAGGCAGGGTTATAATTGTTTTTGGTTTTCAATTGGTCAAGAATTTTTTGTGATTCGGCGAGTTTCAGAGCCATTTCACTCTCTGAAATGGTAGGTGATGGCGATCGTGCCTTTACTGCTGCTGGGGCGGTCGTAACTGGCGGCACAGTCGAGCTGCTGTTATGCGACACAGCGTCAGAACTACTGTTCGATCCATAATGGCCACGATCAGCAGGCTGGTAGCTGCTACCGCCCGATCCACGATCGCCGTGATGATTCGATGGACGCTGCTGATGATGGAATGGAGCCCTTTCCGTCTGTTGATGGTGGTGCATGCTGTTATGCTGCTGTGGCCCACTTCGGCCATCGTGTG
This sequence comes from Anopheles arabiensis, assembly GCF_016920715.1. Taxonomy (NCBI): domain Eukaryota; kingdom Metazoa; phylum Arthropoda; class Insecta; order Diptera; family Culicidae; genus Anopheles; species Anopheles arabiensis. The sequence continues at coordinate 42,446,024 of NC_053517.1, read as the reverse complement.
GCGGGCGGTAGTTGTCGCCACCCGAACCTCCGCTATTCTGACGATCTGCCATCGCAGATGATGGTCCAGTTGCAGCCAAACCGCCCGGTCCTGACGGAGAGTAGGCAGCGTTCTGGTTGCGAGACTGGTTGTAGCTGTTTCCGTGCTGCGAACCACCCTGCTGATGCTGGTGGTGCGGTGCTCGATCGTAATTCGATCCTGGCCGATCCGCATGGTGAGGCTGCTGCTGTTGCGGCGGCTGATACGGCGACGAGTGGTTGCGCGTATGCGAACCCTGCTGATGCTGGTGGTGCTGGTTGTGATGCTGTGATCCGGACGGCATGGAACCGCCAGATGCAGCATTGCTTCCGCTGCCTCCCGAACCGGAATTGGCTCCTGCGGAGGGACCATTGTTCCTGTCGCTGCTCGTCGGCGGACCGCTCGGCTGTTGCTGCTGAATCTGCGCCTGGCCCGGTGTGGGCCATCTGGAGCTTTGAATGCCCGCTGGTCCCATACCCTGACTGTTGCTACCATGGTGTTGCGATGAAGCACCACCAACAGATTCGCGACCCCCGCCCGACTTGGACGGCACGGGATCGGCCAGCGGTGACGGTTCGATAACCGGCGGTGGAATAATCGGCGGCGGAGTGGGTACGATGACGCTAGGTCCGTTCTTGGACGGCGAATCCCAGGTACCGATGTCCATGTTATGCTTGCCAGGAATCATCGGTGGTGGCGGCATGCCCGGACCCTTCTTCTTCACCGTCGTACTGGTGGTGTTCACTTGCGGTTTCGCCGGCTGCGAAGCGATCGTGGCCCAGGTCATCTTTTTGGGAGCTTCCTTTTGCTGCTGCTGTTGCTGATAGTATTTCGATACGCCAGAGTTGCCATCGCTGTTACCGCTGCGCGACGCGGATCCAAGCCCAAGTCCTTGCATACCTCTTTCGACATTCTATAATAAACAACGAACATGAAAGTATTATTTCATTTTTGTCTTCGAACGCAAAAAAAGCAAATTTCTTACCCTGACACTATCATGACTCTGGTAAGCTCCATGATTACGGTAGTAGCCATCATCCGATTTTTTCTGATGTCCTACACCACCTGGGCCGTGATTCACTTGCGCACTCCAAGAATTATAATCGCCATTTCCTGTCGAGTGAAAATAATCACGGTGCGTTAAATATGTTAGTAATATCGAATAAAGATTAGTAAGATCCTCTTAGAGGGTTTTCCAGCAGTTCTCATAGCAGTGAGACACTTTATTGACTCTTTCTTAGGTGAAATGAACTTAATATAATGGGAATTGGACTCTTGTTGGACACATCCAATAGGAATTTCGAAGGTGCCTGTCCAAAAGGATGCCATAGAATCCAATTTCAATCATATGAAGTTCACTTCCCATAAGAAAAAGTCAAGGAAGTGTCCCACAACTATGAAAACACTTGGAAACCCCTTGTATGGCTCAAACAAAAAAGGCGTTGATGCATTGCTAATTCGTCTAAAAGCTCTAACTTGCATGCCTGTCCAACAAAAAAACAAAAAAAACAACTGTCTAAGTCTAAAAAACAAGTAGACAACAAAATCCCCCACGTCGTTGTTGCTTGATAAACATAAAATTAACATTGTTATATTTTGCCGGGACATACATAAATTAGTAGGACCTTGCATTACTATACTAGTGGTAACATAACATTAATTAATCATCGTATGGTATTATTTATCATCGTATTATTTTTACTGAAATTTATACTACCATATAAAATTATTGAACTTCGATCCAGAAGTTGAAAATGTAAAAATAGTCCTACTCAAACCCCATTGCATTGTATTAAATCTCGTATACCGAACAAAAATCAAGCGAGCGTCACATTCACTCTATGCCAAGGTCTCAAAGAACTGGTTCACACATCCAAGTTCATTGTACTTTTTCATTTTCCCTGCCATTATTCCATGATTCCCTTCGCGCCCGCCCACCCGGCATCGCTCGCTCTGCTGATCAGACGCTGCAGCATCGTTCAGGCGCACCACATCGCTTAAGCGCACCGACTACTGCCGCACCTCCCCGCAAGCTGCGTGCGCCTCTCTACACATAAACAACCAATCGACGCATCACGCTACCAATACATACACACCACATATCCGGGGGGTGTGTATAAACTATTGCGGTGCTCTTACACTGGAGCGCGTGCAAAGGAAAGGAGGGTTGATGATGATTTGGGAAGATGACGTGACGACATTCATCCAGCAGGAGAACGCCGAGATCGGAGAGTAAGCTGGTTACTTTGGCGCATAGATTCACGCCCGCACACACACATATACAAACCAGATAGACGTTCCTTCCCTCAGATCAAATGGATCATCCCTTACAGCGGGTTTCCATTAGTTTCACTCATCGTCGTCTCACCGTTTGTCCACTGGTCTTGGATAAGCAATTCTTATAGTTTTCGTTAGTTTAGTTCGTTTTTTTTATTCGTTAAGTGTAGGGTAGTTCTTGTTTTATGATTTTGGACATTCGATTTTATGCTTGGTACTGAACTAAAACCCAAACAAACAAGCACACTCTATAGTGCTGCCAATTCAACAGAATATGTACGATGCAAAAGAAGATCGTATACCCCATTCCCCACTGTCAATAATGTGGTCCATTCCATCTCTTCGTTGTCTCGTACCGGTAGACTAGGGGTGGGGGGACGAACTCACCCCCTTGCAATCGTAACCCACACTTCCTTCAGCACTTGCCAACGCAATTCGCTGGTTTATTCGTCGGTCTACCAATAACAAACGACACACTACGTTATATTAAGCAACACAAAGCGAAATCGATCTACAAACAACGCAGACCGATGGCTCGCGCAAAATAGATAGAACAGAACGGGAGAGTGAAAGAGAGACAACTACGAAGAATGAGAGAGATAAGAAAACGAGATAGCTATTCGCGGTAAGCCAACCAAACAAATAGAGCTGCTGCAATGAAACCCTCACATTCCGTCCCTTCTGCTTCAGCCCATCTTCCCCTATGAGGCATCGCGCGACTCGAAAAAGGGTTTCGCTCTACGTCCGTCTGCTATGGCCATCGTTACGGAATGGTACACCTTGTCTAGGGACTCAAACATTGGATACTATCGCACTACCCGGTGGTGTATGTTGATCAGATTCCCTACGCCCAAAGTTCAATTAACCGGAGTCGAACCTGCTGCGTAGTCCATAGAGAATGTGAAATCATCCATACACTGCCAGTATACGAACAACAACAAAGACAGTGAAATATGGCGCTAGCGCCCGCATCGACGCCGTATTTTCTTTATACATAGCGCGTCATTTGCTTATGCCGTCCCCCCACGGCATATCTATCAGACTGGCTGGGCTTGAGATAACGTTTCACAAAACACAACACGTTCTGTGGCCTTCAATAAGCAGAACCCGCGCATGCAGCTTTCTGCAAGAGCAAGAGTAGCAACAGCCAGGACCAATTGTTATCGTTCCATGCCGGTTTTTGGGTCACTGACGAATTGCGCTTCTGCGCTGTATTCGAACTGTGTCAACTGTTGCAAAGAGATTACACTTTTATTCCGCACTCCCCAGTACTAATTTCGACTAACAAACTACAAGCCAGGGATGTGATATTAGGCAGCCCTTGGAAACGTCTTCTCAGAAAGACTGCATCCATTCAGTACATCCTTGTTGTGATGCCATGCAAGTATGATGGGAGAATATGCTAAGATTTACCATGATTTCCTTGTCCTTTCATCCGCTGTAACGATTATAAAAAAAATTAAAACATTCATTAGATAAGATCGGGCTGGCAAACTTGTTTGCTTCCTCAACAACGGCCTACCTGATCTGACACGGTTGACATTGGTGGTTGTTGTTACTGCTGCGCTGCTGTTGCTGAAAGTTCCAATAAGCTGTATACCGACGACAAAGCAGTTGTTGCAAATGCACTGCGCGCACTTGGTCCGCTTGCTAGTCCTCCTCCGCAAAACGCACGCACACACACGCCCGCACGCTCTCACACACGCGTGTACACTAGGCACACAACACTAGGCGCGTCAAGCCGCACTCTTTCGCTGCTTCGCGTCTGCTCCCTCACGACGCGCACTCTTCCCGAACCGGTATGGGTTTATCCCACGGCAAGGAAATGCTGGCAGACGCAGAAGATAGCTTTATTCGCGATACCGGGCTATAGATAGGTAAGGTAAGGCGTTGACAAAGCGTGTGTGGGGGCAAAACTTACTCCCAAAGCAGGAGGGAAGGAAATGTTCCGTCGGTTCGGAGACCGGACCACACAGCTTTAAGGTTCCGCTAACACACTTTTTCACCTACAGTTGGGCGGATGGCTTTTTACTTTTAATGCGAATTTTCCGACACCCTCGCACTAGCAGGGAATGGTCACTAGAACAGAAAATTTTGTAAAGAACAAACTAAACCGGAAACGGACGGGATCTGTGTTCGAGAACAGAACGCGAAAAACCGCGACGGTAAGCAAATGATACAAATTACTTCCGCAAAGCGTAGGTGTGTGTGTGTGTGTGTGTATGTATGAGTATGAGAATTTTGTGTGGGTGTGTAGGTGTGTAATAATGGTGGTAGATGACAATTTTTCGATTCTGCACTGTACGAACACTTTAAACTCCCTCTGCACCTTTCGCCTATCCAGTAAAAGCCTCACAGACCGTCTCCTTACACGGTACAAGGGGGGTGCGGGCGAATTTCCGATGCACTGCCAACACAACTGCAAAGTCTGCCGCTGCACTTCTACACTTTCCCCCGGTTTTTTTTCCCAAACTCCGCACACTAGACACACGAGAGAAATTGGGCACGGGGAACTAGAATTGGAACCACGAAAGTGAGGGCGGCAGAGAAAACACTTTTCACGTACGCACACAAGAAGAGGCACCAGCTAGGTATTCACTTTCACCCCGTTCTCTTCCCGATCGGGCTTCAAACAAGCGGGGATCTTTAAGCGTCCAGAAATAGTGATTGGGGCAGTGTCTTTTTGCAAACGCGCAATGATTCGCTGAAAATGATCTCTTTCTTCACGGCACTGCCACTGTCCGATGCGTTTCTTTTTTCCGGCGACGACGTTTCACAATATGGCGGCTGATTGGTAGCCGATGCGAGAGATAGCTAGCTTTCAAAATCTGCGAGAGAAAGAGCCAACCGGACATGGCAAAATTCGAGCTAAACGTGTGGAGTTGAAAGTCGATCAGCTTATGCTGCACAGATGGTTTTATTTTACTTTTTTTTTCACAACATCCTCTCGAAGGATATGTGTTTGCCAGTTTGGAAAATATTTGTTTTTAATTACATTTATTTCACAATCTCTCTCAATATTCAGAACAGTTTTTAATGGCAATTAATTAAATATTTTTGTAATATGCATTTTGCTGCATGGGCACACAATTTTGACAGTTAATTCGAGCAGTTTAATATCTAAAATTTGAATTAAAATCCACACAAATTGAGTCAAATTTTGTTTAAATTTGTTCGTATCGTATTTAAAATATTTTTTACAAAATTGTTCCTAAATTAGTTGAACAAAAATTGATCAGTTGTAAAATTATTTCAATGCTACCATTGTGCGGTTCAACATCCCAGGCATTTGGCAACAAGGGGGTTCTGTCAAAAGTTCTTTTCGCTGTAGCATTCGTTCAGGTAGGACGTGTGGCCAGAGAACGCTCATTTCCACGTGTCGGAAAACAGGAGATATTAAAGTTATTGTTCCTCATTCTAGGTTCTAGATCCGTCTAACGTTGTTAACTGTGCAAAATGGTGACCGCCAAGAAGCAGGTATGTGTGAATTACTGAGAATCGCCATTGTAAAACTAGGTTGTCCTATTGACACTCTCCATAACCCTACTTTTTCCATCCATGTTACAGAAAAAGGCTTTGGAGAGCATCAACTCTCGCCTGGCGCTGGTGATGAAATCTGGCAAGTCCTGCCTGGGCTACAAGCAGACTCTGCGTACCCTCCGCCAGGGAAAGGCCAAGCTGGTCATCATTGCCAACAACACGCCGCACCTCCGGTAAGTAGCATGTCCGCGCGCGGGCGACCGATTACCGAGAAGTAGAGTTTTCCTTTAGTGGATGCTACGTTTTGTGGAATCATATGGAGTCGATTGTGACTGAGAAGTATGTTTTCCCGAGCTGACTCACTCAGCTGCCCGAATGTGGTGACCCATTGGAAAACCTATGGAGTGATCATTGTGGGGGAGGTGCTCACTCGGAAGTACGTACCGTGTACACGTCCAGTGAATCCACATGGTTCAACGAAATGGAACGGCCCAACAGGGGTAAACTCTCGGTCTCGCAGGTAAGACGTGGAAGGTATTAACAATTGCTCTTTCGTTACTGTAGTAAATCGGAGATCGAGTACTATGCTATGCTGGCCAAGACCGGTGTGCACCATTACAACGGCAACAACATTGAGCTGGGTACGGCCTGCGGTAAATACTTCCGCGTGTGCACCCTCTCGATCACCGACGCCGGAGACTCCGATATCATTCGCAGCCTGCCGGAAGCACAGGCCGGTGGACAGTAAATGGTGACGTGCTGTATATATTCCGCCTGTCGGGCTTTTCCATTGTATGGGAAATGCCGGCGAGGCAGTTATTAAAATAAAAAAAAGCGGTGTCTGTAGGCACACAGAACCCGACGAAACAATCGTCTACTAATTAACATAACGTTCATTCATGATGACTAAAACAAAACGTCCGTTTGTATGGGATTCAGCCTCCTGGCAAGTCTGATTACGTTTCTATTCGTTTTGACTTTTCTTTGATTACTGCAAATAGGAAAATCACGGAACAAAGACTGAGTATTTTAGGAACGAAACGGATAGCTTTAAGTAAATCGAGACTACCCGGTATAAGGTGACTGCAAGCCACAAATGGCTTGCAAAGAAGAATGTTAGATTTTACATATATAATTAGTCGACCGATTGAAAGAGGCCAATGAGGCCAATTGCCTCAAAGTCTCTATAAAAATAAAGAAAAAAAACATGCAAAGAAATTGAGAAAATCCCATTATTTCAATATTCCTTAAAATACAAAATAGACCCGATTGGAAAAAATCGCTACGGCCCTATCCGCATTACGAGGGAATATCAATGGGTTCACTGCAGTTCATCCGATAAATTCATCCCTTCATGAAACGTAAACACAGCGATAAGAAACATCATATGGGTATTGCACTGCCGTCTGGGTATGCGCACATAACGGGAGTTCTGTCGTGTACTTGCTAACTTGCTGTCCGGACAGTTGGACCTGCGTTACCTACGAAAAAGCAGCTACGCTTACTTGCTTAAACAATTTACCGACCCAGCCGAGCAATGGCACAGGAAAAGAAGGAAAACCAATCCGTCCTAGTTAAAGGATACCTTGCACTGTACAATACGGCTCAATTTGCAGGGTAAGTTATCTATTGTACCGGTGGAATGTCTTGTTGAGGCCAAGAGATTAGCCCCCTCTCGCATTCGTCAAACGCTAATCTACTTTTTTTTGGTTGGATTTCGCCCTTTGCCCTCACCCGTAGCTGGACGTACATTTTCGTGCAATTTATTCAGCACTTCGCCGTACACGGCCAATCCCTGGACACACTGTGGAGCCGCGTGGGGCAAGCGACATTCTTCTTTCAAATGCTAGCAATACTTGAGGTGGTCCATGCCATGGTGGGTATCGTCCCAAGCAACGTAGCGATGACGTTCCTGCAGGTGTTCGGACGCTGCATGATCGTTGCGGGGGCTATCGAAGGCACACCGACCGGCCAGAAATCCCCAGGGCTTCCACTAGCGCTGTTCTGCTGGAGTTTGACCGAAATCATTCGGTACAGCTACTATGTGGCTCACTTGCTGCTTCCAGCCGTACCGTCGCTGCTCGTTTGGCTGCGGTACACGATCTTCATCCCGATGTATCCGTGTGGCTTTCTGGGAGAGCTGCTGTGCAGTTACTGGGCCCAAAGCTACATCCGCGATACGGGCAAATGGAGTGTGGAATTGCCGAATCGGTTCAATTTTAGCTTCTCCTTTTACTACTTCATCTGGATTATGGCCGTCTGCTATATGCCCCTCTTTCCGCAGATGTACCTGCACATGTTTGCCCAGCGGCGCAAGGTTTTCGGGCGAGGAACGCAGACCCGGCAGAAGCTGACAAAAGCAAACTAATCCATGACGATCGCGTTCTCGATTAAACATAGTCATTTGAGTAGCATTTCCTTTAAAACATTTTAGTTTTATTTTTGTTCGTTCAACCCGACCCGCGCCCAACATTGCACACCCACTTAAAGTCGATTAAGCTATCACCACGATGGAATGAATGTGTAAAACTAAACCTTAAACAATAAACGAATGCACCGTTTAAATCAAACTAACTTTAACTTATCAGTCTGAAATCCCTGCTCATACGGCGACAAAGAACCTTAGGAAGTCCAACCCATTATTTGCTTTTTGAAAAAAAGAAAAGAAATACATAAAAAAATGGAGAGCAATACAAAAATTTAACTGTAGCATGCATTTGGGAAGGCTTTTCTCTTAGGAGCTTGGGTACGGTCAAGCCGGAAAGCCAAACGCTTGCAGTCAATTGTGCTTCTGCTTGGTCGCGCCACTGCTCGAGCCGGAGCCTAGAATCTTCTTGCGCTGAGCAAACATGTGCAGGTACAGATGAGGGAACAGTGGAATGTAGAGCAGCATCACCGCCCACAGGAAGTACAGGTACGAGAAGGTAAAGTTGTACGTATTGGGCATTTCGATGCTCCACTGTTTCGTGTTGGCCACGTGCGACTGGGCCCAGTAGAAGCACAGCAGCTCACCGGTCACGCCGGTCGGGTACAGCACTATGAAGGTGGTGTAGCGCAGAAAGATGAGCAGCTGCGGGACGGCGTCGATCAGGTTGAGGGCGTAGTACGCGTATCGAATGATCTCCGTCACCGACCAGGCCAGTATGGCAAGCGGAAGACCTGGTGAAACTTTGCCAGTCGGTGTAGCCATCACAACACCGCAGACGACCATCACCCGGGACAGTACCTGGAACGTGGTGATGACCGGATTGCTCGGCACGATCCGCGTGAAAGCGTGTACAATCTGTAATGGTTCCGCAAGGCAGGTGTGAGTTGGAAGTATGTGTCACGAAACAGACCAGTGCAATGTTGTAGATTTCTTACCTCGAGTAGGGCTGCATTTTGGAACAGGATGACGGTGAATCCAAGATAGTCCCAGAGCGTTTTTTCCGTGCCCTTGTCGATGGTGTAGTAAGCTATCAGCTGATATAGCATGTAACACCAGCTGTGCGAGGCAAGGCAAAGGTGCGATTAGAAAAGAGAAAGCTGTGGTGCGCTGGCAACTCATTAGCGGTACTTACCCGACGACTTGGGCTGCGTTGTACAGAATCAGGTAGGATTTGACGATCGGGGACGGTTCCTTGGCAGCCATAGTTTCCGACGTGCTTACGTAACCAGCGTTTGTGCAGTTAATGTTAAGCAGCTGCGTCTCTGCGCTGATCGACAAAAAGTGGCGACACGAAACGGCGATCCTCGTCCAAAGTGTAAAGGTAAATAATATATTCCCCCACCCTACGCATTCCAATTCGATTCACCTTTGACAGTGGCGCTGGTAGCTCCCAAGGTGTCTAAGGGAAAAGGTGCGTGACTTGAACAAACGTAAACATTTGAACCTTTGGCCATCTTTCTTTTTTCGGGCCGTTTGCATTTATTACCGAATTGCAGTCACAAAACTTATCGTCTAAACACATCCCATTGGCTTATTCGAACTTGATCGAATTTAAAAAATCCTTAACCGTACCCTCCTCCCCAGGTGCAACCTCCACGTCCGTAGTTTCTATTTCAATTATGTTTAAGGGGTCGTCCTCCTCCTCCTCGCCTTCGCCGATTTCGTTTATCTTTATCTCCCGCCCGGCCAGTATATCCCTGCAGCGACTCATCAGCGTCGTACGACTGTCCTCCAGCAAACGGTTCACGATGGCGGTCTGTTCCTTTTCCTTCCGTTTGTACAGCTTGAACTCGTAATCGTTGAGATCGTTCCACTTTTTGGCGAACTCTTCACAGTTATCGTTTTGCGCTTTGGCAAGTTTCGTCACAATCTGGCTGCGGATCGTTTTGATCTGAGTGTTGCTTCGCTTCTTTACCGGAGCTGCAAGAATGGATAGGATCGAGAACAGAATTAGACACACGAACTATCACGGTTAGCCAAACAGTTTGTTGTGAGTCACTCTTACCTGGTTCACCCTCCACCGGTTCAGCTGGTGGATCTGCAAGGATAAGTAACAAGTAACATCAACATGGTTCGGTTCGCACAGGCTGGGGCGTACACAGCACCGTTGCTTACCTGGCTCGCGGCGCTTCATGGCGCACGGTTTCTCCAGTATATCGGCCAGCTCTTCGGCGAACTCACAGATGGCACGCCCCTTGTTTAACTTTTTCGACTGATAGAATGCTCGCTTCAGGTTTTTCCACTTGTGATAAATCTGTCCTGCGTCTTTGCCACCGAAGCCATTCTTCTGCATTTCTTCCTCTATCAATCGGTACACATGGTAATCCTTCTGGCCACGGCTGACGGATGCGAACATCTGCATAAAGTTATGCTCCTTGATAATCTCGAGCAGCTCCATCGTCTCCTCACCGCTCCACACATTACGCCGAGCCATTTTTCGTCCGTATTCGTCGGCACCAACCTTGCTTGTTTATGGTACAATCCCGACGCCATTCGCCGCTGGATTGTTGTGGTTTGTTGTGTTTTGTTTTTTTCTGCTGGCGGCTGTCAAAAAGTTGTCCTTCATATTCACCACTCGTTGAGCATAACTAGAAACCTTGAGCAGTTAGGATTTTGTGCAAAATTTACTTCCTATTAATTTGTTTTATATTAGCACATGTTGCTAAGTGGGAGATTTGGTAAGATTATCTATATTCATTCGATTATATTTAAGCCACTATAAAACTAAAACATTGCAACCGCATTGCAAAAATTCTGCAAATTCGTAGCCAGTGGTGAGTTTGATCGGGTTGTGACGTCTCCGCGCAGTCACCCGCTAGGCAAAACCCGGGTTTCATAAGCTCGCCAACGCTCCAAATCGGTGCGATTTTCCCTCGCTGACGAGCGATTTTGAAGTCACATTGGAAATTTGGAAAAATGATATGGTCTTCACCAATGTAGATTCTGTCACGAAGGAGAATTCTCCACTGTCAAGGTGTAAAACGGTTTTTTTTAAGAAAGACTGAAAGCAGATCTGAAAGTGTTATCGTCAAACAACTCCTTCAGCATTTTTTTTTAATTCACGTTATTATGGCTTCGGATGTATTTTAATATTATTTTAAATACAGGCGGTCCCCGAGATACACGGTACCTCTCATACGCGGATTCGGAGATACGCGGTTTTCTAAATTTGACAATTCTTTGAGCAAATTGTACTGATTTGACACATCAATTGCAAATTGCCAAATAATTTTTGTTTTGATCGAATGTTAAAAACTATTTCAAAAGGTTTAAAACAGTTATATTCAGTCAGAATCATATTAAATAATTCATAAAGTGACTAAAACCACCCCCTACTTGCAAAACTACACGAAAATTTGTAATATTTTAGCTGAAAATCACGAGATTCGACTTACGCGGAAATTCGAGATACGCGGTATTTTGCGGGCGTTTTCGGTCCCCATTAACCGTGTATCTCGGGGACCGCCTGTACAAATATATATTTTGCATAAAATACCGTTCCGTAATTCCGAATGTGTTATTACATTAGCGAAGCGGATTTTTCTGTCAAATGGAGTCATCAACAGATAAATTCTGGAAAAATTAAATAAAGAATAAATTATTCCTGTAATTTATTAGGCTCTTAACAGATATCGCGTATCTCGGGAACCACCTACACTTTCACTACAAATTTGTCATTTAATACAATTTTATCGGATCTGTGCAGAATTTAACGTTTTTAGTTACACTGCCGAAACCGGGTACAGTTACCCTAGAGAGAATGAGCGAGATGCAGCGATTTTTGAACGTCAAAAACCCGCACCATGTTGTACGGGCCGCTTCGCCAGAAGTTAAGAACCCTGCTTGAAGTGCGCGTCCCTTTCGCGGAACAGCGCGAAGCAAAATTGGCTCTCGTTTATACGCGGTAATTTTGGCTTGGAAAACTATGGACAATGCTCATAAACGCCAAGTGGTGGAGAACCTCTTCCTAACGTTCGCGACCAAGCAGGCGGAACTGTTCAAGCAGTACGATGCGAACCGCAAAAAACGGTCGAAAATTTTCCTCCAGCGACTGCGCTACCAGCTGAAGCGAAACGGGGAAAACCATCGCAAGGAATGGAGCTCCAAACTGGAGGCCGAGCTGCTGGAAAGCATTCCGACCCGCAAGATCTGGAAGCTGAGCCGCAACGACAAGTGGTTCCGGGAGCTGTTCGAGCAGGAGGACAACGAGGATGATCTGCTGCGCTACTTCCGGATGGGTCGGGCCATGTACGACACGCTGGTGGCGATGCTGCGGCAGGATCTCGCCCCTCATCCGCTGCTGGCGGCCCAGTCCTGCAGCGCGGAGAAGAAGGTCGGCATCGGGCTGTACAAGCTAACGACCGGGGCCGACTACACCACGATCGGCAATATGTTTGGCGTGCACAAGGCGACGGTCAAGAACTGTGTGCATCAGTTTTGTAAATCGATGGTGAAAAACTACATGGATTCGGAGATCTATCTGCCTGACCAGGAGGAAATGGCGGAGATAAGCAAGAGCTTCGAGGACAAGAGCGACATTCCGCTGGTGATTGGGGCGATGGGTCGTTTGCACGTTCCTATCACACCGTCGTTGGCTGATTCGAAAAATTACATCAACGGGAGAAAATGGCCCTCGTTGATCCTGCAGGCTGTGGTCGACAACAATCATTGGTAATTATTGTGCGGAACGGTGTGATGTACAAACTGAATATGCCATTGGTTTGCTCTTCCCCTATCGCTAGTTTCAGACACATCACGTGCGGACACGTCGGTGCAACCGAGGACAGTGTGGTGCTGGGTGATTCTGGATTGTACCAACATTTCGACGGCGCAGACTTGGTAAGAGCTGCTCGAGAGCGCGCCGAACGCACCTTCCATCATACTAACGTGGCTCGTGTCTCTTCTCCCGACAGCCTTCCCAGAACATCAACGGAAACACGGTGAAATCCTTTATCGTGTCGGATACGGTTTACCCGCTGCTGCCCTGGCTACAGCACGGTTACATGACCCCGACCACGACGGAGGAGGAAACCTTTAACGAGCATCTGAACAAGGCACGCGTCGCCGTTGACGAAGCGTTTGATCGGTTGCGCGCGCGATTCCGAATACTGCAGCGGAAGATCGATATAGACATTAACTTCGTGCCGCAGATCCTGCTGACGTGCTGCATTCTGCACAATTTTCTCGAGAAGAACAAGACCCCGTTCCTGGAGGCGTGGTCGGAGGCGCTGCAAGAATCGAACCAAAGGTATCCGCAGCCGGACGGATCGGCCAGTTTGAACTACACGACCACGGTCGAAGGCGAAACCATTCGGGACGTACTCAAGGAGCATCTACACTCGAAGTATGTGCTGTTCCGGACGATCGAATACAATCAGGTGTATTTTATCGGCGAGGGAAATAACTGAATGAAACTAAAGGAACAATCCAAAAACATATTATGCAATTTGTTAAGCTATGATTATTGAGACGAATAAACTAAATATGATTACAATTTACTTAGCATAATTGAATTTTCGTTTTTAATATTTATCAATCAGCATGTGTGTGCCGGGGAAACGGTGAAAGTCAGCATCCCCCCCCACTTTAGAATGGTTCCTCCTCTCGCCACGTTTGGTAAAACTCCTTCACAATTTCCTTCTTCACAACCGGGTGCGCCAGCTGGTCGCTGGATTGCAGCTCGAGTTCCTCCGTACTATCTTCCATGGTGGGCGTTTCATCGATGATCCGTATCACCACCCCTTCCTGCAATAAAATTTGCTGCGCTTTCACGCAGAAATCGTTCATGTTGCGGTTCAGCATTTGCGACACCTTCGTCGTGTACTGGCGCTCGTCATGCGTGAACAGGTCAAACTCGTAGTCTACTAGGTCTTTCTGTTTTTTGAAAAACTCTTCGTTATTTTCCCGATCCACCTTGGCCAGCTTGGTTAGCAGCACGTCAAAGTTTTCCAGCACCGCTCTCGGTCGCTTCGGTTGGCTGGCCGATTCTGGAAGCGGAAAAGGGAGGTAGAGGAGATCTCGTTAGGACTGCAGGTACACTCTCCTTCTTGCTGCACAATTTCATCATACCATTGCCTTTGGAGCTCGACGGTGCCGGCGGCTTCATGGCCATCAGCTCGTCCAGTTCCTCGAAATATTCGCACGACTCTGCCAGGTAGTTTTCGCGCTTTGTTTTGTAGTACGAACGCTTTAGATTTTTCCACTTGTGTTCGATCTGAAAAGCGTCCTTGTCGAAGTACCCGCGTTGTTTCATCTCGTTCTCCGTGATTTGGTACAGCTTGGTGTTGCGCTCCTCGCCGAACAGCTTCATCAAATCCAGCTCCTTGATGATCGTCAGCAGTTCCCGGGTTTCCTCCGGCGTCCACACATTCCGGCGGGCCATTTCAAGCGGGTCTGAACAAAAATGCACCAAAACAAGCGCTACGCGTCGAGCCTTTCCGTTTGTTTACATGCAAGGCGCGTCAATTATTGGCCGTCGTCGTCGTCGTTGTGTTGTTGTTGGTTATTTTGCATGTTGTTCTTGGTTGCTATTCGTTCGAGCAGTTATCGTCCAAGGTGTACATAGAAGTGGTGTGGACAATTCGAGCAGAGAAATGAGAAACGAATTAAAATGAAACGAACCAAAATTAACCCCCTGTACAGCAGATCGATTGAAAAAGTTATTAAGGTGTTTCAAAAACTTTGCACGTTTCATGATTGATAATAAGACACATTTTGAACCCACCGTACATCGGCCATCGGGTGGTCGTTCGAGTACGCCGCTGCATTCCATCACTTTCATTCCTGCAGCTTGATTCAGTCTTCACACAAACGTCAAAATGGGCGCAAGCACAAGAACGGGAAAGTTTGCGGTCGGATTTACGGCGTTCGCCTTTTTGTTTATTCTGATCGCTTTCTGCTCTCCCTACTGGCTACAAACCGATGGCGAACTGGAGCATCCAAAGTTTACCAATTTAGGTACGTACGGGAGCCTTGCGCCGTGCGTCCGCGAACGGAACGTAACCCAAGACGTGCAGTTGGGGTGTGTCATCAATCGCAACGCTTGTTCATTGATGATTGAGTTCGAAGGACGCTGCTGGGTGTGTGGGGGCGGGGGGCGAGGAACGTGGTTTAGTGCCAAAGCCAAATGGGGGACTGTGTAAACAAACATTGGCACAGCAGCTGTCGTGGTGTTGTTTGGGAAAGGCAGTTGTGATGCGAACGAACTAAATGAGTAAGTGTTTCCTTCTTTCTCCCCTTTTGCCCCATTTTGCAGGACTTTGGGAGCTGTGCTTGCGCAACTTCCAGGACATTCACCGATGGTACGACTATCCGTTCAATGGCTGCATGTGGATATTCGAGGAGGAGTACTACATCATCCACGACTACATACTGCCCGGGTTCTTCATCGCCGTGCAGTTCTTTTTCACGCTCTGCTTCACGCTGCTCCTGATGGGCGTGATCATGACGCTGATGTTTTTGAGCTGCTCCCGGGACAACGATCGCTACATTATGCTGCTGCTGACGAACGGGACGGTGCTGCTGCTCGCTGCCCTGTGCGGTCTGATAGCGGTGGCCACGTTCGGCTGCTACGGCGATAGCCGCGACTGGATGCCGAACTGGGAGCACAACGATATGGGCTGGTCGTTCGCGCTGGGCGTCGTCGGCACGTTCGCCCTGTTCCCGGCAGGCGTCCTGTTCATTGTCGAAGCGCGCCGGGCCACGTACCGGAGGCTGAACAACATTGCCAACACGGAGATGGCCGCTGCGTACACGATGGACGAGCGGAAGTATCGCGGTGGACATACCGATATTTAGGGCGTTCGCAACCAGGCCAAACATTCCACGTTCCACGGACGGTCGGAGAGAGTCCTCTGTTCAAGAAGATGCTCTTTTCCCCTGTGAGCGTATAACAATGCCTTGCTAGAGTAGATTTAAGAATGTTTTTTTACACCCACAACAATTGACAGTCGTTTTCTTTGCCATTCTGGAGGAAAACGAACCGTTTTAATGGCATATGGAAGTGCGCGTAAATCGTGCTGAATTGTAGGTTAGAGCAGTAATCTCGTGAAGAAAAAGAATCCGTCCAACAGTAGGAATAAAATGCAATACACGTTTGCAGCCCAAATCGTGCTTGGCTCATTAAATGTTCATTAGTGTGTCGCGCTAGAGTGGAAAACGTCTGGTAATTGACGTCTGGTCAATTTTTTCGCCGCTCAAAGGCTAACATCATAAATAGAAGCTTCTTTTAAATTGTAACCATGCAACGTTTTAATAAAAAAATGTATAATAATAAACTTGTTAAGCTGTACAACTTCTTTTTTTATGATTTTCCGTCAACACTGAGTCATATGAACCACATAGACCACTGCCTTACGTGGCGTGGTGTATTTCTCTGGCAAAGACAGCGTTTCTCAACCATTAGTTTAATCCGTAGCTTTACAAAGCCATGGATTAGCTTATAAACGATTAAAGTTTATAATCTTAATTGTAATAAAATCTGAATTTAGTGTTCTAAAGATGAAATTGTCTGTGTTTGAGTGAAGTTAGAAGAAAAATCTTCCGTATTCCTTTCCCTCCGCGTAGCCTCATAACGAATGTTGATTCAAAACAGAACCTTCCGTGGTAGTGGTAGTGTGTTTTCTTTCCCACTTGTCAAGTCGTGTAGCACCACCACCACTTCGTTGCGACTAAATTCACCACGAAGAAGGTGGAACAAAGCGAACGGCCATGGTTGTGTGTGGCAACGTTGCAACATAACTTAACAACCCTCATCCCTTGCCTTCCCACCCTCACTGGTCCGACAGGGCGCGTTCGGGTGTTTCTGTTGGCCGCTTTTCAGCCCCCTTCACACTGTTCGTTTTACAGACGCACGCATACACGTACGGTCATTACGTGCGGGGTACGGGCGCGGACAGGTTTTACTCGCCAAGCAGTTAGGCAGCCAGTCAGTTTCATCTCACAACGACGCGCGTATTCGTCTCACGTTTTGGACAACGACGACGACGACGACGGCCAAGACGGCAACTTCTTCTCATTCTCACGCGCAGTGTGGCGAAGTAATGCAACAAAATTCGGAGCTTCTATCTGGGCGTGCCAAGACCACCACAACAACAGTGTAAGTGTTCCGAAAGGTGTTTGATAAGAAACGCACATTGCAAGCCTCTGTGTTCCGGAACCTCGGTTTGGGTGGGGTGGGGTGTGTGTGTGTGTGTGGGAGAGTTTGGTGCTGTTCCTAGGTGTGGTGCCCGTGTGTGGTGCCCAGCGTCGTGCGTGTTTCTGATTGTTCCTCGGTGCCTCCAACCATCGGTGCCATTAGATGCTGCCGTCGCTCGGAACCAACACCCCAACGACAGTGTACGGTGCACGGTGACGGTGACACGATATTGGTGCGGACGCGCACCTTACTGCAGTGGAAATCACAATCGAACGGTGTTGCTCTGTGTGTGGCTAGGTGACGACGAAGAGTAGGCGCTGTCCCGTTGAAGAGTGCTTTCGCGGTCCGCGGTGCATCGGGCTACATCATCGGCGTTAGTTTGCTGTGGGTTGTGTGAGTGCGGTTGGGATCTACTGTAGTAGCAGTGGGTTGTGTTACGACGCCTCTTATCCCTTGGGTGGAGATTTGTCGTGCGTGCTAAAACCAGTACATTTCTCAAGGAATTTGCCTACCCAGAGCAGTTTGTGTGCGTGTGTGTGTGCTTATGCATGCTGAAGTGCCTTTTAGTTGGCTTCCTCCGTCGCCCGTGTGTGACTCATTGCGAGTTAATTAGGAAGAACTCTACCCCGTTCTGTGTCATCGAGAGTCGCGATCACAAATTGTCTCTGCTCCGTGAATAACAACGATCGTGATGAACAAACAGTTTTACGATATCAAACACTACGTCCATTCAAGGCAATGGTCGACGGTGGCATTTAACAGAGACAAACGCCAAACTCACCATCGCGTAATGTGATCATCACCACCGCCGTCTAGGGAGGGGCTCGCGCTATTTCAAAAAGTTCCGTTCCCAACCGTACCGACGAAGATACCGCAAAGACGGGGTGAAGAAAAAAAACTTTGACAAGAGAATGCCGGTACTTCATAACACCCTTCCACGAACGGACAAATCCAATCGCGCCACTACTGGCGGAATTTCCTTTCAAATGTACTTTTAATACGCGGTTGCTTCGATTGATCGGTGTGTGAAAAATTATTGGCCCAATCGTCATTAGGGCGAAGCGCCGCCAGCGAACCCCTTGGTCCTGCCCGAAGCGCAACAGTTGGCAATCGCAGCAAACAACAACACAACCGCGTTCGGTGGTTGGCCGTCCGTTGATGATGATGAGCATGCTGAAGTGCTGTGCGATTGCCACCTGCAAGCATGCTTTCCCGTGCTCCAGCCTAAATGGGGCGGTTTATATTTGCCACAAGCAAATACTTGGGTCGTTCGAGCGATGATCCTCGAAACGAGCCGAAACCGTTCAACAACAATAAACGCTCATCGGCACACAGGCAGGTTTTTAAAGTGGGAAAAACCCCACGGCCCAAAACTGCGATGGAGGCTCGACCGTTCGAACCGCGTTGTTTGCACACTCCAGGAATGGTGGTGTAGCGGAAAAACAGAAGTTGTTGTTTGGCCATTCCCATCCCGGTGGCATGCAAATACAACACCACTCCTCAGGATGGCGCGGCGCACCATCGCTTCCAGGGGATAACGGAAAAGCAAGTGGGACATTACATCTTACTCCAGTGTTTGTGAGTGACTAATATGCCAAATTCGATCTGCAGCACGCGGAACGAAACATTGTTAAGCCGTCACACAGCCTAGAAGTGTGCCACACAGCTCACCGAGAGCGCCACAGCAAACAGTTGCTTCCGGTGGTTAAGCTGTGGACTGGTGATGTGCTCTATGGAGCGCACTCACGACTCCGATCCGACACGGGCAATTGTTAGCCCGTATGCGATTCCGGCAAAAGTCGAACCACTAAGTCGTCCAAAGTCGTCCGGAGTCGTTCGGAGTCGTTCGGAGTAGGAGTCCTCCAAAGTCATTAGGGGTCGGAGTCGTCCGGAGTCGGAGTCATTCGGAGTCGTCCAGAGTCGACCGGAGTCAACAGAAGTCGTCCGATGCAATGTGCTAGTGATCAGGCATTCCTTTTCGTTGTGTTTTTCGCGTTGTGTGCACTTCGTAATAGGCCTTTGTTTCGAACTCCGGCCGACTTCGGTTGACTCCGGATGACTCCCGCTCTCTACGATTCCGGCTGACTCCGGGTGACTCTGGACGACTCCGACTACTCTTGACGACTCCGGACGATTCCGAACGACTCCGGATAATGCTAGACGGACCTACCTTCCGGAGTCGATTCCGAAATTAGCGGAGTCGCATCGGAGTCGCCAACTTTCCCCATCACTACTGTGGACCACCACTTCCCATGATGTTTAATATGAAAGCTTTTTTGTTTTGCCTCCCCAATTGCGGGACCACAGTATGCCCACCTGTATGTGTTTGGCCACGAGAAAGATGTTTCGTTGTTAAAAGTACAACACAATCGTTGTAAAGAGCGCTTAAGCCCGCTGCTAAGCTAATTCTTTGCCGTTTTTTTAGCACTTTACTCGAACAGTTGCAGCTCGAAAGCATTTAACAAGCATTTTATTTAAGAGTAAATTAGCATACTTCCTTTTGAATCTACTTATAAAATACGCGCCCGTCCGGCAATCGGAGGTAGACAGCGAAGGGTTGTTACTGTTTGCTGAAGAGGTTGAATGTGACAGTGCAATGCATACGACTGGAATTGTTAAACGCTTTCCTTACCCACTTGCTATTTAAAATCTAACATTTTAAGATAAACATTGTCTGAATGTCGCGGGAAGGTAGTGTGTGTTACACGTTTTTTTTTTTTATCGCCATAGGAGCGGCAGTGGTGTGCATTTTCATTCCGCCAATGATCAGTTGATCATTCCCGCGATCAGTTCCCAGCGCATAAGAATGCAACGACGTGTGAAAATGCCACTTGCTTTGTGATTTTAAAATGCTTTGTATGCGTTTTTTTTCTCTCCATTTCATCTAAATTGTACAACCACATTGCTAGAAACGATAGAACTTGATAGAAATCTCGTCCTTTGATCGGAATCTTGAAAGCTTGTAGAGGGTTCCAGAATGGCTCAGTACTGTATGTGGCCTTGCCGTAGCTCACAGCGGCCGAAAAATACAGTCGCTAGCATTTGGTAATTTCCTACACCTACCTTTAGTGTAATATGTCCATAGTCTTCATACTATCCCACTCTCTTACTGGTGGTCGTTTTCATGTCGTTAAAATGTTAACCTACTTTTGTCGGCATGGCTCGTAACGCACGGCACAGAAAAAAGCCAAGCCACATCTCCCACCCACCAAAGTATTAGTCAAGCGAACGATATGGTGCTCCCGCCTCATTTGCCCAGCAAGGATGCGTGCGGTCGAAGTATTGGTCCGCGACGGCACTGCGCGCCTGCAAAGCGCAGCCGGCCGCCTCCAGGGCCACATTCACGCACACCGGCTCCGTGCGACCGGCGAGGGCGGCCACAATGAATCCGCTCGTGAAGCTATCGCCCGCACCGGAAACGTTCACGATGCGGGCTAGCTTCGGAGCGGGATAGAAACGCCCGGAACCGCCATCACCTTCCGGCACTGGAGCGTATTGGTGGGACGGGTTGAAAAAGGGCACCGTGGCCGCGGTGCGACGAAACACGGCAACACCATGATGGCCCAGTGTTACCAGCACGTGATCGATAGTTTCATTCACAAACAGGCCGAGCGGTTTAACGTCTGCCAGCAGCTCGTCGAGCGTCGCGTACTCGTCCATTAGCTTGCGCGGAACTGGACCGGCATAGTGTAGGGCCTGCGCAATTTCGGCCAGCTCGTGAATGTTGGGCGAGATGAACTTGACGGCACGTTTGGCGAGGGCCGCCAGTTTGGCATTCCGGGCGGCGAATGGTCTTGCCGCAATCCGCATGTCCGTGGGTTCGAAGAACACTGCAATGTAGAGGAAACGGAGAAGGGAAAGGCACGGTTAGTAAGGTGTATTATTTTACGCTTTAAAAAGGTGTTTTCGATCACACTAAACATAATACATTCGGGAGCGAGCTTTGCGTGCGTGACTCATGCGGTTTTCGCCCGTGTCACGGACGGTTGCAGTGAGCCCGAGGAACAATGGTGTGGTGACGCGAGCCGACCCGGGAGCGCAGGCGGTCAACAATTTGTGGTTGGGTATGTGCGGTACAATCTTTTGTCACACCGTCAGCACCGTTGCTGGCGCAGCCAAACAGAGACTGGGGAGAAACAATGCTATCGTTGTCATAAGCCGCGGGACAATTTGGCTCCTCGGCCCTCGGAGTGGGTCACACGTTCGCGCACCGATATGCACCGACCGTTAAACAGCGTATGTGTGTCTGTGTGTTCTATTGTCACGCTAATTGCCAGGTGTGATTAGAAGACAATGGGGAAGGTTTTTTTTTGGGTATTGCCGTTTTCTTCGTTTTGCCGTTTGCTCACAAGGACATCCTTGGCTTATCCATACGTTTGATCTCCTCCGATGTCTCCGCGTGTGTATCCCCCGGTGCATTACTCCAACTTCCTCTTCTCGTCCACACCAGGTGCCGCCCGCATGTAAGCAAGTAAGGGGCTGAGCTTGATTGACTGTTTCACCAAAGAAACGCATTCAGTCGTCCCAAGGATAGCGGTAGTAGTTGCCAGCGGAGCGCTAACTAATAGTGTGTGCGCTCGCCCGAATCGGAACACCCGGTGAAGGTGTAAAAAGACCTATTGACAAACGGACCACTATTTGCCGTCTCAAACCCGCCAGCTGTGAGTAGTGTCAGGTGCCACCCTGGCAAAGACAATTGTGCATTTCCCTGTTGCATTTCTTTACATTTCTACAAACAGTAGCAGAGGTCAAAATGCATGTCCCTCATACAAAAGCTTTTCATCCTCTCCCGCCCGTAGTATGCTTCCCGGCTTGCTTTTATAAACCTTAGCTTCCCCCTTCTTAGCTTCCCTGCGCATGTTTGCACCTAAAGCTTTCATCTACGATTTGCGCCACTTCAAAATAATGCCACAGCGTAATCACGCCTGTTATGAAGCTAATTTCCCTTTCCAAACGTATTACCCTGGGTAGATAATTGTGCTTATTTATCGTGCGACAAACACTGGCGAAACAGTGCTTAGCGACCAGTGTAGGGTTCGTTTTGCGTTTCCCTTGCGGGTTGCTTTTGCCACAACGTTCTAACTCAAAAGGAGCGGAAGTTACGTTACAACACCGCATCGATGTTCGTGACGAACGATCATTTTTTTACTGCTAATAATCATAATACGCGTTGAGGTAGTGGAGGAAAGGGACGTTTTTCTCGAAGGTGAAATTTTCAGCACTTGTCTTTGGAGAGGAAACTGAAGTTGTTTGTACATTTGCAACAAAGCGCAAAGCAAATCCTTCACACACCGACACTATGATCAACTAGTTAACTAGCAGCCAATATAATCGTAACGGCTATCGATAGTACAGTGAATCTTTTTACCTCCTGCACCACCATGTGTGTGTCACATTGTCAATCAAACAACTTTACCGACCTTAAAATGCATATACTTATAAATGCAAATAGTTTTAATGTGAAAACATACCAATCATGAAACAACCTGTGATGTTGTAGCGATCGGGCACAACTGTTCTATCACCCTGTCCGCACATCGGTTTCGTCTTTCAGATGGATTCGTATGATTACCATTAAACTGCATACCATTTGTTAGTACTGCTTGGCACTGCTCTCTTATCAACCCCTTACCTTCACCCTAGTGTAATGCAATTGTTGCAAAACTTTCACCTAATGTGCTCAACCCTCCGTCCATTGCTGGCGGAACGTTCGTGAGAACTCAGGGGCACAGCAAGAAGTTCTTTAGCGTGTCGTCGATCGGCAGGGCAACAGGTTGGATTACTGCTGCTGCCGCTGTACGGTAATGGTCGGGTAGTTTCGTTTAAGTTAGGGGTACGACCGTTCCCAACAATGACAGAAGGATAACATTTTTGCACGGAACACTCGGTTGGGAAAGCAGAGAGAAAGAACTCGTGTCTGAAGCACTTTAAATGCATGCTAATAGAAAGAGGGGCGTCTTATAGCGGGGTCTTTATTAAGAATGCACTTCCTCT
Source organism: Anopheles arabiensis (assembly GCF_016920715.1). Lineage (NCBI taxonomy): Eukaryota > Metazoa > Arthropoda > Insecta > Diptera > Culicidae > Anopheles > Anopheles arabiensis. Next base: position 42,422,691 of record NC_053517.1, on the reverse strand, counting down.
TCTGCGTTATGTACTTGTTTTTGCCGACACGGTTGACTGAGAAATGCGCAAGGGTGCAGCAACTACACCTGTGCACCTTACAGGGTTCAAATATTTAAAAATATCTCTCGCTTTGCTTCTGCAAAACCCACCCGTCGCCTAAAACTCTGCTTTTCATTCATTTTTATTGGCTCCATTTTTTCTTGTACGATTTTCCTACGATCGAAAAATTAATCGTCGTTTTTTGCTCTTCTTTTTCGTGACAATTCAGTGATTTAGCTACGATGAAGCGTCGTTCGCTGTCGGGCAACTGTGGCGTTGGCGTGTTCGTGATCGCGCTGGTTACGGTGCTGGTTGCGTTTGCCACGCCGAGCTGGCTGGTAAGTGACTATCGCATTACCGGCGCCAAGCTGGACCGGTTGGGCCTGTGGACGCACTGCTTCCGGTCGCTGCCAGACGTGAACGATGACTACCAGCGTCGCTTTTTCGTCGGCTGCCGTTGGGTGTACGATCCGTTCACGACCGGATACGACGAGATACGCGGCTTTCTTATTCCACGTAAGTATAGTTGTGTACTGACGGCAAGTAAGGTCACCATTTAACCACGAACAGGACAAGGAACACCCCGACCCGATAGACGTTTGCGGCAAGCGGAGATGCTTTAATTGAACTAATTAATAGTAGCGGTTCCGCGTGGATAGACCGATCAATTGTTGACATTGGCGGGCAGTCGATGCTCGGCAGAACTGTGCATCCAGTGAGTCATGTTGGAGCGATTTAACAATTCGCATTGCAGCGGGGCGGAGGGGTAATCACGTGCTATGGACCCACCGAGCCGAGCATCTATTCTTCTATGTGGCGAGGGTGTTAGAATGTAAAATTGAACAACTCCGGTCACGAAACTAATGCGCGCGTGTTACGAATTGGAGGTGGCGCTATGAATGGCAATGTTTGGTAGGGCGGCTCAAAGGTGGAAATTTCCGCTGAAAATGGTTAACCACAGAAAAATTGTTCTGTTATGGTTTTTTTGGTTAGCTGCCTTTTGTGAGAAGGTGGTTGGTCGTAACTGCATGCAACCGTTAGGTTTTCGTTTGAAACACGCGATGTCCTACGTTTAATAATTCAATTCACATTGATAAATGGTGTTTTTTTGTTTCATATTTCAATTATTTTTACAAATAATGAATTAACAATTAACTAGAAAAAAAATCTATTTTTTTTCAATTGACTTATTGCGTTTTCTTCAGGGATTCACTGTGCGTGTTTCTCGTCAATAAATTTTCAGCTAAAACAAGTTTTTTCATCCTTGATTTACAGCAAAAGATTTACTTGTCCAATTCATGCTAACACGAAAAACACACAAAATCTCAAAAGTAATGATGTATGATTTACTCTATTACAGCGTTCATGGTGGCCACCCAATTCTTCTACACGCTCTGCGCCATCGGTGTAATATTGGCGATGGTTTTGGTACTCCTGTACTTCCTGTGTGCCGGACCGGACCAAAAGTTCTTTGTCAAGCTTATCAAGGTACAGAAATGATTACGACTTGAGTGATTACTTCCCATGCTAATATATTGTTCGACTTTCCTTTACTTAACCAGGCAATCAGCTTCATTACACTGGCGGCATCGATCTGCGGGAGCATCGGGGTGATCGTGTTCGCCTGCTTCGGCAACAAGGACAAGTGGATGCCGGAACATGCGAACAATTGGTTCGGCTGGTCATTCATCCTGGCGTGCATCGGTGTGGTGGCGTGTGCCGTCGCATCCTCACTGTTCTTCACCGAGGCACACGTGCAGGCACGCAAGCGGCGACAGCTGAAGGAATCACAGACCCAGTTCCAGATGGACAGTGAATCGAAAGCATAAGTCGCCTTACACCCCACACATACACGCACACACATGCAAGCACGCACTAACCGCGTGTCCCCATCTCGCTACGACCGCAGCAAAACGTTCGACCAGCGCACAACACATTGTATGACGCACAAACTATGCGTACCAATCATAATCCCATAATCCCATCGATCGAGTTCGACTTCATCATCGCAAAGTACAACAGTTAACAACGGGGAAGCTCTGAATCGTGCCGAACTGCGGCCAGAGTCGTGACGAAGGGGCTAATGGCGTTTCAGCAGGTCCGCAGTGAGCGAAAAGGAGAAGCTATAGGGAAAAGCGGCGTACCTAGTTTATAGGAAAGATTAGTCTGTTGTGCAAGGCAATCTCAATCAGCGTACCGTCCAAGCTGAAGCTATTCAAGTGTCTTCTACTGTTTTTAAAAAGCTATATTTTTGTAGTGTATGTCTTAATTTTACGTTTCCACGGAACAGCATCCGTCCATTTTTAGTATTACTTGCACTTCCGTTTTAGCGGTTCGACTATTTCCATGCTCGAAAGTTGTTGCCAATACGAAACAGAATATGATTATGTAATGTATAAACGTACTAATCTACAACCGAAAGGCGTGTGCTTTAATTGCCTTTAGGTTTGTAGCGTAATTGCATTTGAAAGATTTTACTGTACCCCATATTCGTAGATAAAAAAGAACCGCATCACCATAAGCAATGCAGCAGCAGAAGTTGCTTGTAAAAGTTGCCTTAAATAAGATAAACAAGCAAATATTTTGATTGAAAGAAAACACACCACATTCCTACGTTCACACGTACAGGAAACTGTACGTAAAAGAAATTCAAGAGCTTAACACTGATCCTAACATTCCATTGCGAAACTTTGGAATCTCGATAAACGAATACAAATTTTGTAGAATAACAACGAATCACTCCAAAACGACGAGAATATTGGGTACGATGAGAAGAATGAGCAATATACAAAGCTTGGCAAATGTTTTTACAATCAAATATGATCGGTAGCGTGAGGAAAAGTAGCAAAAAATGTAATGTGTTCAAGGTAGAGAGAAAGGTTTTTAAGTAACAATCAAATTTACTGCGAATAAAATAATTCAAGACGGAATAATAAAATTTATAAGAAATACCAAATGCAGTTCTTTTCTGTCAATTGAAAGAACATTGAAAAATACAGCAAAATACATAAAATTATTTAACTAAAATGTTATTATGCTGAGCCGGAGTTTCATGAAACTATCCCGGGAGTTTTATGCAATTTAAAATGCACAAACTAGAAGCAAGTGTTTGCAAAAGATAGCTCTTTAGTGGTGGTCTCCAACCTGTGGTTCGTGACGTTAACAGAAGTGGTCCGCGAAAAAAAAGATTTTGCAAAAAGAAAAGCTTATTACGATACATATCGTGCATTTGTTTTTCCACAATCAATATTAAATTTTCAACAGGCAATATCATAACTAAACATAATTTTGAACATAAACATAATTTTCATTAAAGAAAAACTTAACTGAACTAAGCCTACAAAATGATTGCCCTCAATAGATGTGGGCCGCGGCAAATGTATTTTCAAAGCCAAGTGGTCCGCCATCCTAAAGAGGTTGGAGAGCACTGCTCTAGAGGACCACGCCTGTTTAACAACGTTGTATTTGAATTTAACACCCCCACCAGCCGTCAAGTTGGCAGCCATGGCAATTACTGTTGTGACATTTCATCCCCTGACAGTTGTCGGATCGATAGTGAGCAAATCTTCTCACGCAAAAAGGGAGGAGCTGCTCACTGTTGACTGCTGTACACTGCTTGGTCGCGGTTCCGTGGTGTTTGCATGGTGTTTTGTTGTGCAGTCTTTATTATAGTTAATTTTGCCACCTTTTTGCATCAAATTTCGTTTCACTATCATCCTAGTGCCTTCTACTGCGATGTCGTCGACGGTGGAAAAGAATGAATACCCGAAAGCATCTAGTAAGTGTGCTAATTTCATTGGCATTTCCTATGCAAAGGAATTCTAAGGGGGCCTCCGGGGCTCGCCCTTATTGCATCCGTGCACAGCCCCCGATGCTAGTGTAAACAAATGAAGTGCACCTGAAAAAACGTTACCAAACATTTTCAAAACATGTTGTTTATGAATTATTGGACAGCGCCTAATATTGAGCAATGTTCTCTGCTTCCCTACAGATGCTTTGGTGATTGGTGCGGTTTTGTCATACGTCGCGGCCGTATTTCTGTTGATGAGCTTTTGCTCCCCGTACTGGATCGTGTCGTATCCGGAATCTTTCAGCAGCTTCAAAAATATGGGCCTGTGGGAGTACTGTTTCCGTGATTTCACCTATCCGTACTACCAGTTTCCCAAACAGTTCAACGGGTGCCATCACATCTTCAGCGAGGTACGTGTAATGAGAACGATACAAGCGATCCAGCAGCAAGCTAATGACGCGTGTCTCGTCTCGCGCTGTTAATTAACAATCTGCTTATGCTCTCGTCGGTTCGTCTTTCGTCTAGGAGTACTACGTCATCAGGGAATACCTGCTGCCGGGATGGTTGATGGTGGTGCAGGGATTCGTTACGATTTCCTTTCTGTTTACGTTCGGTTCGCTCATCATTATGGCCTGCGAGATTGTCAGGTGGCCGCTTAAGTTTGTACTGCGCTACGAATGGTTGCTAAGCAGCATTTCATTTGCCGGAATAGCATCTTCCTGTAAGTGAGCTTCTACCTGGCTATGCATTCCGTACGTCAAAGGTTCGATGTAATGAGCATTTTCTTTTTCCCATTTGCAGCATTCTTTATGTTCTTAGCCGTGGCCATTTTCGGTGGAAACGCTTACCGGCGCGATTGGTTGATGTACCCCAAGTTTAATGTCCTGTCGTGGTCGTACGAACTGGCCGTAGTATCGTTTATGATTCTCGGGCTCGCTGCACTGCTACTGTACAAGGAATCACGCAAGTCATACGAAATGCGACGTGAGGCGAAGAATTTGGTCATGCAGATGCAGATGCACGAACCGGGATACCATCCATCGCACCACACTAGCCGAAGTCTGCACAGTGGTGGCTATATCTAAATGAGCTGAGGAAAGGTTCCTGCAGCTCGAACGCTACCCATCCCATTCATATCCAATATGTATGGTACCTCTCTGGTAACCGCACAGCAAAAGGGACTATACCCTTCACCGTCATATCAACGTTCGTACAGTGTATGTCTTTAAATGTGGAAGCGTACGCAGAGCAGAACGTGACACTTCCGTATGCACACATGTATTTTACCAATCGTATTCAACGTAGTAATCTCACCTCCCTTAACAAGTGCCCGAATAATTGGAATACTTCAAAGCATCATCGAACACGCGTGGCCTTATAATGATTGTCTTTTTTCGTAGCATAACTGAAAGGCGCTGCCATGGAACAAGTGCCTGGAGCAATGCAACGCGGAAGCAAAAAATGCGCACCCTCTTATAGCTGTAATCGTAACTATTTGTATGCTTTTATGCGTAGCTATTCGGTACATCCGTCCGTCCGCAGATCTATCTGTACGTAGCGTTTAGGAATTTTGAATTACTCTTAACTCGTTTATTAACATTTTCCGTCCCAAATCATAAAGACTCGTAAGTAAGATGTGTTTACCCCACGAGATGGGCACAACTCTAAGCGAATATGCCCTTGTATTTGTTATATTTTAACAAACACATCTTTGGTCCAGCGAAAGCAAACATTCTCAAGTATACATACTTTTTGACGTCCATGTTTAATTGATAATTCTGTTATTCTTTAAGATTAGCAAGACAAAAACAATTCGCCCACATTCCATCCTCAGTTGGCAGCGTATGAACATTTCTGCCACGTGATGTTTAGTTTGAGATTTTTGTTCGCACGTAGAGTGCACTAAATGCTCGGTGTAAAACTAAACAGCATATCAAAGGACCGGACCGGTAGAGCAGGGTAGTAGTGATTGTTGTAATCGAAATAAAACTTTGATAAATAAATGTAAACCAGTTGGTGGTTGTGCTTGTTTTGCGGTTAAGATATGAGAAAAAATGAAGCATTATCACACATTTCTACCTTTACTACCCATCACGCATTCGATTTATAAGTAGTACAAGATTGCTCATGAAATGTATTTCACTAATGGTTTTTAGAGGAGGGCTTGCTTTAAGGATTCTATTGTAATTGCTTTGTGCAACATGAAATATATTCAAATGTATTGTTTCTATCTTTTTGAAATGATTTACACAGGTAGAAAAAATATACTCACCAGGTTTGTTGAATCGTAGACATTCTTCGAAGATGGTTTCCATTGCAGATTCGCTAACATTAGCATCAATGACAGTCATTGGTGACTGTTGGATCAATTGGTTGTGTGATTTGATCTTGATTCGCCCAATCCAATAAGTATAAAAAGGAAAAAATAGCCAAATGAGACGAGGTAGAAGTTAGATGTGTTGTACACTAGTATATAATAATGTATTATTCTAATTTTTAGTAGAATTAGGTCCGGATATTCTATATAATAATCTAATTTCTAACTACCATTGAAAAGTACAGTAGAATTAATCTACGTCAGATTGTTTTTTTCTTCTCGTCTTAAACATAAGCTAAAGCTTTAGCATGCTGCTAAAAAACGCGAAAAAATCCAGTAAATATTGAAACGAGGTATTAATTCCTACATAACCTACATATTTTATGCATACGTCTGAGGGAGTTACAGTTCAGTGTCATCAGGCGTTTGGGGTTTGATGCACGAACCTGGCCTGCACACAAATGTGATGGATTTTTTTTTCTATATTATTGTTTCTTTCGTTGTATCTCTCACTGCTATGCAGTTATGTGTAAATCAATTTGATTGATTTACGAAATAGATTCGCTGGAAGTATGCATTAAACTGAAGAGGAAGCAATCGAGGTTGATTGATTAATGATGTTTTGCAATATAGGTCAACATTCTGCATAGATTAATTGACCTAAGATGATGATGAATGCAAAATTATGCATTTTTCTGCAAACAGTGATTTCCAGAAGGAATGAAGTGCATTTGTTGAAATTGTTGTTTTGACTGACTGGGTGACCCTGAAAAGTACTTACCCAGTCCGTTGTAATCGCTTGGTGTGCCTCCATATCGCCCACCACTAGTCGACAGTCTCCCTTCCGATCGAGCAGCACCGAAAAGCTGGCCGTTGGGCAGTTGCCAAGCGTGATAATCGATGATGCGCAATGTTCTGGCAGCAGCTTACGAATGTAGGTCCCATTCTGTGAAGTTGGAAAAGCAACGATTTCAAGACGACAGTCGAAGGAAAGTGGGGAAAACAAAACCCGTGACCCCTTGCGACGCCATTTCAGCACAGCCCGGGTGGCAGGAGCAATTAGTTTTATTATTTTAGCATGATGTCTTTGGATGACACGCTGTTGCCGGATGTGTGAAAGGATGCGTCGCTTAGCCAGTGGTTGCCTCCGCTCACACTACTCACTTGATCGTTGCCAACCGCCGAAATCAGATTAACGTTACCATAAATTTTGTAAATCCCTTCGGCGATGTTCCGAGCCACTCCTCCCGCCGATGTGTCCTGCTTGGCATGGTACGTGGCCCCATCGAGCTGGAAAGATAGGAAAAGCAAGCGTTGGTATACAGCATTTTGACGAACGAAACAATGGGAATGGTTGTATCATTTCCGTTGCTGGAGGGACACTACGGCCCGTCCGAGCGATACTGCTGCACATGAGTGGTGCATGTTAAGCACACAGAAGACACAAGCTGAATAGGGTATGAAGGAAGAAAACCGAGCCAGCAGTAATGCAGCACTGTGTGTGTTGTGTTGTATCTCTAGGTCACGGAAATAAATCGTATAAATAAATGTCTTAATAATTACAACTCTGTCATGGATTGCGGCCGTATCTGGCACGAGAGAAATGGAACAAGATGAATATGATGTGTGCTTGGATCCGAATTTTAGTATGTTGGTTGAATAAACTGTTCCTTTGTGCAAAAAGGAGGAGAAAAGTAGTTATGCTTCTAGTGATTTGTTATGTCGTATGAAATGTCTTATCTGCCAACTTCAGACTTCAGACAAAAAAGACTATCAACGTTCGGTATAGGATAAGTTTATTGGATTGGGACAGTTGGCTTGACCAGTTCAACTGATTATTGCTGTAGGTGTTGAAGGAATTTTTATTAAACTATTCAAAAGCGTTAAATCTTTACCCCGTTGCCATTTGACTTCATAATACTGAACTGATTTGAGTATCATGAGGTCCTGAGGACCTGCAAAATTATTTTTTTCTTATTATAGTACACCAACAGTACTAATCCACTATTTCTTGACCCGTTCGGAATGACAGGACAACGCAACAATCCAGTGGAATGGACAGACGCCCAGGAGGAGGCACCCATAATCACCAGAGCATGTATTGGGGACGATGTTAACGTATTTAGTGGGAGTTAGAAAAATGCCATTGACTGGTTACAACACTTACAGAATCCGGAAATGCGATTTGGATGTCTTATCTGCCAGCCATGTACCGAGTGATCTGCTGAAGTGATTGAAAATCTGATCTGACCTTGCTCAAAAACCATCGATTTCAATTCTATGCTATTTAATAATCTTTCCACCACTTCCATTAGTTTCGTGTAATGTAACTTTTAGCTTTATTTTTCAGATAAAACGGGTCGTACGCATGACTTCTACTGAATGTAAACCATTGTTTTCCATTAAGAAAAACTATTTCGCTACATGCATTGCAACAGTGCACTGTAGATCCGCTCAACAACGTACTACGACACAGCTGAAATCAATTCATAGTAGGCTTAGTGTCGACTGGCTGGGAACATTTCCATTTCAAAGTTCGAACCGTTCGGTCCAGCATTCGCGAAACCTATTCAAATCCAGAACACCGTCGGTCCATTAGCGTTTTTGCCTTCTTTTTTTGGTCCACAAAGTACACACACAAATCTTTTTATCAAATTTTTTACGTGAAACATGAAACAAAATTCCTCTAAGCCCACGACGACAGTTCCGCCATCGAAGGGTAAGTAAACCGATGAGTTAATTAATTTGAACCCGTAGGCATGCTCTTAGAATACTTTGCTATGGTGCAAACCAACTGCGATGTGATTTTGGGCGTCCCCCCCAAAAAGAAACATGACTGGGGCTAGTGTGTACGTTGATATCTGATCTTTATGTTCTTAGCGGGAAGCCGTGCTTCGATGCAACGTGGACACCATAATCAGCAGGGGCAGCAGCAGCAGCAGCAGCAGCAGCAGCAGCAGCAGCAGATGGCTTTTCACCAGCAGCAGATGCAACCGGCTGCAGTAACGTTCCAGCAGCAAGCCTCGTATCAGCAGGCACCACAACACCATCACCTTCCCCATATGCAGCAACAGCCGATGGGGTGCATAGTGTTGCCGTCAGGCACGATGCACCAACAACCGCAGCACACCACGTACATGGCCCAACAGCCCGGGCTGCAGCCAAACGCGGGTAATTCCGCCGGTCCCATGTATGTCGGTTCGGCTATGGTTCAGCAAACATCTCTCCAAGCCGGACCGGCCGGCTTTTCGACATCGGCCCAACCACCGGTAGGATATCTGCAAACCACCCAGCACCAGCCATCGATGGCACCACAACAGGTACAGCAACGACCTAACTACCAGCCAACCGTGGCAGACTTTGTGGCAGGTAATGCTGTCGCTGCTGGCTACTCTGGTACACATCAACCGTACAAACAGCAACATCAGCAGTCGCAGTCAATGCAATCCTTTCAAGAAGCTCCAACTTCCTCGTACCCGATCCATATGCCGTCGACACATCATCCGGAAGGCTCAACGTCGGAAGCTCATTATTTCTTCGGTAAGCGAAATTAAACTTTGTCCACTGGTTTCACCAACCACTCACCGACCCACGCGCCAATCACGTTACTGACCGTGATTTATTCGTTTCCATTTCTTCCCACACTCTACCACATACGGTTGTTTCTTGAACGCCGGAACCCAACTGTCCATTGCGCTGGATTACCAAAGATGCGAACTGCACGATGCCGGTCGTACAACAACAGCAAGGCCCGTCAACGGTGACCGGATGCAGAAACCCGAAGTGTACTGGCTGTAAATCCTTTCGACACAACTAACAGGCCGAGGTTGATCAAAAAGACCCCGCCACAACACAACAAGTGCCTGCTGACCGGTTGAGCAGGAAAATGGGCATCGAATAAATGTGTATATTCTTTTACTGAAAGCATATTAGCGTGCTGTAGTAGCGTCTGTGTCCTGGTTATGCTATTTTAAGCTGTGTATTTTTCGCAAGCTTCTACGCTGTGTTCAACACACTGCATACACACCATTGCTTGTTTAAGTTAGGCCGTTACACATGTAACATTGTCGGATGTTTCAAGAAATGGCACTAATGGGAGTTCAACGACCCGGAAGTGTCGATCCGATTTCATTCTTATGTAAATTTTAAAAGAACCGGAACAATGTCAACTGACCCCCGCGGTGAGTTGCATTTCACGATGAAGGGGTAAGTAAGGCTGTTGACGCTTGATTTCTGTCGGACGCTTTTGGTCGGCGTCTCGCTTATTCATGGCGTCTTCCATTGTCTCGTGCTAGGAAAGGGAACAACTTCAGACGAGTGGAAAAAGACAAGCTTTATGGTTCACCGTGTTTAGGGCCTACCACGGAATAATCAATCAACCCCTTATGGGGTCTTGGAAACCTAAGAGTGTTTGGGAGGGCATGGTTGACGTGTTGAAACATGTTGGAAAACAACCAATCGAATGTTTTTTACAGCTGACAAGAAGATGGCTAGTGGACAATGTTTTCGGAGGACACAGTGATTGATTTGAGTGCGCTACCGGGAACGACAGTGGGTGTTGCTTCCTTCGACTCAATAACAGGGCTGCTTTTTGAAGACGTTAATCGATGCGTCGTAGTTAAGTGGCTCAGATATATGCATTTAACATTATAGAAAAAAGCAAATTGTTCACATACATAACACAAAGAACAAATATATATGTATACAAACTAGAACCAAATTATATTAAGTTGCTCCAACAATTATTAGACATAAAACATGCGCATGGATGGGTCCTTAATAAACACAAATCGCAAATTTTACCCAAATTTCGATATTAAAAATTGGCAAAAAAAATCATATTGAACAACTTGCAGTAACCTAGTAATGATGAATGTGATATTCCGTTAAAGACAGCTATCAACTTTAAGATGATTCATAAAACAATGCAAAAAACAAGCTGCTTTTGATTCTGTCTTTTTAACCGTTCGTCGATCTACTCTGTTACAACCTAGCGCAATAGCATCAGTCCATCCATGCAAACATACATAATTAACGTGTTGAAAATATTCCAAAACTGAAAACTGCATATTCAAGCAGCTGAGTTTTATTGTGGTTCCTGCATAATGCTTCACACAAGCAAACCGATTGCTGGTTCGCATTCGTGCAGTTAAATTGGAAATCATGCTCTTTTGCCTTTGGCTAAAGTTTTTGCTTCACTTTCATGTGCAAGCAGTCCAGCGAACCGCATGCTTCAACTTAAAAAAAAAACAAACACATGCGATTGTCTGTCGTATGTTGAACTTTCAAATTGGGCAGCTAATCCTTTGAATGATGTGAAAAGCTTTTAAAAGTTAGGAATAATAAAAGCTGGATTACGTACATCCATTCAGTATCTTTTATTATTTCACATGGAAAAATGTTGTACTTTTTTGCAATTTTTTTCAAAGCAAAATGCCCTTAGAAACTGTTCAGTTGAAATGCTAGAATGAAATTTAAATGAATGAATGGATTATACTCCTTCACCACTTTTCCATTTGTTACGGATGATTTCATTGTGAAAATTCAAAGCTAGCGGAAAGTATTATTAAATTAGCAAAATTAATAACCAAACAAGAGGATACACAAACAAGAAACATAAAGAATGCCTTAAATGGATTTGTCCCGGGTGAGCACCAAGAGTGCACCGCAAAGAAAAAGGAAAGAATGTTGACGAAATGGGGTTTGTTTTAAGGCAATAGCAACAGCAGTGCGAACAGCCGTACTACGCGAGCGGACGAAAGGACGAAACAAAGGCTAAACAAAATGGTACACATAATGGACTGAAGGCAACAACCAGAGCCGGCGATGCCGAGGCAGAACGACCGTGTGACGAGTGTACGTTGGTGCTGCCCGAGCAAAACCGGTAAAAATGCTGTAAAGTGCAGCCGTAAGTCTGCCAGCACGCGAGAGAGCACATCCTCTCCAGTAAATTGTACATAAATACTTGTTTCCGGATGCTTTGTTTGTGTTTCGCGTTTTACCAACCTTCCTCCAAGTGCACAAGTGTGTAGGCTTTAATTGTTGTTTCTCTGCCCGGTGCCTGATGGAAGGGCTTAGTGTTCCGAGTTGGCAAATGCGGCGGGCATCTTGAAGATGTGGGCGCACTGTTACGAGGTTTTAATGAGTCTAATCGGATGCTGGGTACTAGCTCGGCTTCATCATTTGTGCTGTGCAATGCGCATCTATATTGACGCTGTCTATTGCGATGTGTGTAGTGTTTATGTTTCGGGAGCTGATATTATAATTAATTGCCAACCATCGTTGTGTTGTGGCTTATACAGATACGATTTTTGTTTGTTTTTGTTTTATATATGCTTGACAAAGCATTTTGAAATGAGTTAAGCTCATAAACGCATTATCAATAATTGTTGATAACTTGGTATAGATAATTCACCAGGTAATTATTATTATTACATCGATATGTATTGTACTGATTCCTATGTAAAGCCACGCACATTCGTATCTTTTTCTGCTTTCGCGAAACGACCTTCATTATCAAGCCGACCATTTTTCCGGCCGTTATAAATACTTCGCAACTGGCTAGTCAAAGCTTGCTGTGGGAGTACGGTCCGTATAGGAATCGAACTCGTACTCGAACCTTGTAGAAGCCGGCATGTATATGGCGTCATCCATCAATTACGTAACGTAAAAATTGTAAAGGAAGTCGATTGCTTCAAATCGCGAGCCATTATTATCAAATGGGTGCCTTTACAGTTAAATGCGTACTCCTGCGGTCGCGTTATTGCGACTCTCCTTTGGTAAGTTTTTCCGTCCGTTCGTCCGGGGTAACCAAATTCCGTCGTGGGTTCAATCCTCGAATCAATCCCTCCCCCCTAGCAATGACGGACTCTTCGGCAGCGTCGTATATAAAAAGTAGCGAAATCATTTTCAGACCGTCATAATCGTGAAGGTTATGAAGTCAAGAAGAAGAATCATCGTTTATTACTCATTTGTTATTAAAAAAAAAACATTCAAACATTTTATTTTGTATTCCATAACAAAAGTTCAACTCTCCCTCTTCCCCGTGTAACATATCGTAACGTTTGATACCCCCTCGCTACCACTATCAGCGTTACGTAATTGATGGATGACGCCTATTGAATAGACCATTTGCTTGCTCCATTTAAAGTTTATAAGAAGAGTTTATATATTCCCTACACGTTAAACGTCAAAAGTTTTATAAAAAAACGTCATCGAAAAATATTGTGAAATCCTAAAACACGATTCAGCTCGATTGCACATAACATATTAGTCAAATCATCCAATAGACACATAAAATATATATTGCTTGTCTGTGGTGCTTTAGAAAACATATCTCCAGGCAAAGCACTCGCAAACAAAAGGAAATCCTATCCACAATGCACCAACGCGACTTTTGCTAGTCGTAGGGGTATGTTGAACGCAATGTTCTGGTTGCCAGGTGATGAGTTGCTATGAAAACCTGAGCAGGTTCGCGCACAACATACATGCTACGTGTATTCCTTTTTTTTTCGCACGACTTGGTACGAGGCAACTATGAAAGCATCCCGGGACAGTGGGCGCATAGGGTTGTATGTTTTGTTAGTGAGATGTTAATGTACTAACTGAGAGTAGATGTATATGTGGGTTTATTTTTAATTCAATATTATTTCCGTGGAATTGTTTATTCGTCAGTATTTCGTGTATTATACAATATTTCACACAAAGAATTTGAATGTTATGAGATTGTTAAAAAATTGGTTTATTTTATATTTGAGAGATTTCAAGGACACGATGATTCTGGTAATGATTTTTCTTAAACATTGCTCATTTCAGACGTTACGTCAAAAAACCTTACCGGTTGACCTCGTGGATCACATTTAAATTTCGTACACGAGCAATCAAACAACATATCCCAAGCCAGAGAATTGAAAAATATGTAGCTACTAGCTACCATGTGTGAATTTAAGCACGGTATCTTTACACGACGCTTTTTACGAACATTAATAACGCCGATTACGGTACTGTATGAAGTTTTCACAGTTGAACCACGCGAACGGGGATGGATATTATGCATAAATTAAAGTTCAGTACTTACTCATCGTCTAAATCCATACGCTAAAGAGTTTGAAAAAGAATAGAAAAAGGGAGAGAGAGTGAAGGACAACAAAAAAAAGGTCACACATCATGCGCTACGACAAATTCCAGCAACAGCACGCTTTTAAAGCGTAGATCTTCGCGGTATGGTTGCAACACTGTTCGCGTTCATGATACACAGCGTTAACATTTAATAACACTTCCAGTGGAAAGCTTTGAAAATACTTTACCATTTTGATGGTTCGACAGCAAGTTTTTGGGGTTTTCTGTCTATGCCAGGCTTTTCTGTGGTGGTCCGTTTTTTTTTTAAATTTATCTTTGTTTCCTTTTCGGTCAACTTTTCTCGAGTACTTTGCACTCCTGAGAGCTTGTGAAGGGATTAGGATGATTAAATCAGGGCTTTGAAATGTGGAATCAGTTTGCATAGAATAATGTTTGATGTTTTGATAAGAATATATATTAAAGTATTATATAGATATATTTATAAGTGGCTAACTACATAATTACGTTTATCTAAAACAGCTGCACGATGAGCATTAAACACCATTTCAAATATTAGATACTTAATCAAATAAATCTTATATATACCAAGAATGGCTTCATATTTAACTAATCCGTCAAATGGATCAGCAGTTTTTATTTTAAACATAGTTCAATATTGCTGGAGAATAGACGCCGAGTTAGATGAACGATTGATCGTGTATTTTAATTGGAATCAAATAACAGGGACTCATAGCTAATGTAGAGCAAAGCGTCATCCACAATGATGAGCTGCGCTCGGGTCGTTGCCTACGTACCGGGATAAGCATTTCCTAAGGAGTCTCACCATTATCACTTTTAAAGTTTTCCTTCTTTTCTTCCCTTCCGTTTCACTGACACACTTGGTAAGATGAGAACATCATTTATAGCGCGTTTCGTTGCACCTATTTGCCAACACAGACGCAATGCTTCTTTCTATGCCCACTTTCTTGTATGGCGCGTGTAGTGCAAACGGATACGCTTCTCTGCAAACTGACTCAATACCCAATACCCACCGTCCAAAGAGTGCAAATTGTGCATCATTGTCATTATCTTCCACATCTCTTTATCCTCGTCCGACATCATTATCTTCGTTAACATCGATAGTGCTAATTTCAGTAATTGTAATTTGGAGCAGTTCTCTACGTTTCTGTCCAGTAAACGTTGGTGCGTCGGTAAAGTGTACCGTACCGTGTTTCCGAATTTGCCATACAAGTAGACAACGAAGGGAGTGATGAATGGAGAATGGTTAAGAAAAAAAAAACCAGATGCAACTGTACTGGATGGGCGTGCTTGAGCATGCAAAACTGTGCGCCAGAGCCACCCGTCGAAGGAAGCAAATCCATCCACTCGGCACTAAAGCACGCTCGGTAAAGGATGGAAACGATTTATAAGTATCACTTTCTTCATTTCCTTGCACAGTCGGCCGCTTGGAGGTGACGGTTTTTTTTTGCTCACGGTTCTTGGGAGCGTTTGGCGTTCTGATCAAGCCGTACGGCTGCACGTGTCCGCGCTCCTCGTACTTGGGTTGTTCGTGTCTAGGCTTTACACCGTGTGCCGCAGCATGGGAGGGAAATGGGCACTGAGGACATAAAAAGCATACGATGATGTATAAAACATACGTTGGCATTAATATTGATTACTATGGGAACCGTTTGTGCCGAACATAAAACTTGACTGTGAGTGTTTTGGAGGTGTGCACGGCGGGCGGCTCAAAACGGCTGCAACCTGGGAGATGAGATGAGAGAAAACCAATGAATCATCCATTCTTCAGTGTGTGCAGGAAGCTAAAAACTTTCGTTCAGTGAGACACCGGGGTGGAAGAAAAGCTCTCAGTGGAACAGATTTGGCTGCTGCTTGCGTGGTGTAAGATAAACGGAAATGTCGTACGGAGAAAACAGCACAACAAAAAACATGCCTGTGAAAATTGGATGGGTAGAGGAGCTGCAGAGGGAAACGAATCATCCTGGCTTCGTCCCAGGATGATGAAATGAAAAATTGATATTTTTTTATGTAATAGTTTTCCATTGGTGAAAGTTAGCTGGATGAAAGAAAACTCATCCCAGTAGTAGGAGGAAAATTGCACACATCCACTAGCTCGAAAGGGTCGAAGACGATAGAACACGATCGGAGGAAAAACTGCTAGCAACACTTGGGCAACAAACTAGACGGGTGAAAGAGGTACGGATAGCGGTAGTGAATATCGAACATTTATATGTGACCGCGGTACGTTATTTTTTGTTGGGTTCGTAGTCTGTTGTATAAGATTCGCCGTTCGCCTCAATACTCTAACGAGCTGGCAAACTGCTTTTAATGATGCAGACATGCATCGTGCTGTTTGGTTGGGATTTTAATATTATGTTTTTACGATCGTCCGTCATTCAGCTGCTGCAAAGACCAGCAGCCATTCTGGGGAACAAAGGGGGCAAGAGTATCGCAAAAAAAAAAACCGCTTTCCATTAACGTGAAGAGTCGAACATGCTCTACGATTTCTGGTTACAGCTTTTTGATGCAGGGCTTTTATTGCTTTTTGAACCTTTTTCTTGAGAAGCAGAAGAGATTTTAATTTTGTATTGGGGGAACGGGGAATTTGAGGGTTGGGGTTTCTTATTAAATATGCTTTGACTCAGCTGGTTCGTGTAAGGCGAGACTGTAAGTCTTTTAATATTGAAAGTATTGTTATGTTGTGTTTTTCGAGAAAACCTGCTGTTGTAAACTTCATAGAACCTGATGGGAAGGATTTAGAGCTTCCTATTTATCAATATGATCCGTTTCTTCAAAATATCAAATGTATATGTGTAACAAATCAATAAAAAAACAATGGAGAAAAGGCAATGCCACAAACTAAACTAGTATTATAACAAAGCAATTCAATGATAATTATATGATATAGTTAAAATCACGTTCTAAAATAGTCTTGTTTTTTTTAGTGGAATGTTATGCCTATTTCTTATCCAAATTGTTATCATATCGTTTTGAATTGGTTGTGGATCATGTCCTGCGTCATTGTTGATTGTTTTATTTTACAACAAGTTATGCCCGCTTGCATCATAAACTTAATGAAGCAATTATTTTATTTATACAATAAAATTTACTAATACACTTGATCGATATTTATTTGCTTGATCGATATTTGTTGAATGTCCATTTGCTAAAAATTCTGGACCATTTGGTTATAGCGCCTAGGAAAGCTTATTTGTTTATAGCGCACAGCAAAGTTGATGTACATAAACCAGCATCTGTATTTTACTGCAGATCGTTGGTAGTATCTCTGGTGTGCTTTCTTTTTTAATTGTAATCAGAACGAAATATTCGACACAATTTAACTCCATTTAAATGAGTATGGATTGTCGCTATCATATTTAAATTCCGAGTATTTTTGTTAACCTAGATAATTCTAAATGATCAAATTGTAGTGTAAGAGTTTCATTACTTAATCATGTTTTATCGTGAACGCTGAATCAAAAGATATACTAGTAACTATTTGCTAGCGATGTAAATGTACCGCGAAGAGCTTTTTGTTGAAACTCTCAATGGGCGAGAGCTTCCGAGTCACGAAACTTTTTACAATCCTAAAACAGCCTATCACAGAGCAACCTAAAGCAAGTGAACGAATCTCCCCTTCGGCCAGCCAAAGTGTCGACTGCTCGTTAACGGGTGGTCTATCGGGTGGAAATTAATCTAGGGAGCCGTTAAAAATAATTGCACAGTCACATCCTCCATCCATACCGGCCGGTTGGTGGATGATAGACGGCCTGTGCAAACTCATTCGCAAACTCATAAGGCAACAATAATGTCCAGTCCCGTGAGCTGACCGTCGACCATAGCGAGAAGGTTGAACTACGGCTCCACTCGGTGTTGTTGCTGTACACTTCGTCCGTTCCTTTTTGTACCGATGGGAAATCCTGGAAGGACCTGAAAAACTTTTGTGCACCCTAACGCGCTCGTCGGTTCGCTGCTCGGTTGTTTATATTTTAATGAAAGTGTGCGAAACTCGTTGTAGAAGTTTTCATAAACAAAAGGACATACGTCGCTCTGCTGGCACCAGTCCAAATCAGACCAATTGTCAAACTGTGGTCAATCTGCTGCTTACTAAATGTTAATGCTTCACATTTTCTCTCTTGAGTTCTGTGTATTGTCGTCTGCAAGCGTACTTAACTTTATCCTAAAATTTGGCTCATCCTGGTTAGAATAAATCATGCCAAACGCTCACTTCAACCGCATGCGGTACAAATTGTCCACAAGCGGAAGTAATTTATGCTGCAATTTGATCGGTTCCAGTTCTTACGCTCCTCCGGATGCGATATCCGGTCAGTATACAATTCGAAATGATAGGACTGATGTGGGAAAATTACGGATGATTTGATGTTGTTTCCGAGGCAAACTGTTGGAAAGGATATGAGAATAATATTTGTTCCGTTAAGCCTTCGCACGCAGTTTGCTCCGAGGAAAATGAAATGCAATGCAATAGTAAACGATCCTTAATATTTGGATATTGTTAATTATAGGTAATGAGATGTTGAGTGATATTACCGGGTTTTCCAAGTCACTTTCGTATTAAACATAGTTTTTCACCGCATGCAAAATGTTATTCCACATAACTCTGATATTTAATTTCCATCATGATATTTTTTAATTTTTTCAGTATGATTTTCACCACTTCAACGGTCTGTTGCCATCGTTTTTTTACCGGGGTTTAAAGCCGAATTTCATCACCGGTTGACCGTTGAAGAGTTGAGAATCATGGTGAAGAAATTAAAAATTATTATGATTAAATGAATGAAATGAATGATGAAATTGAAATGTCTGAGTGATATGGGATACAGGGTTTTTCAAGTTAGTTTTGAATGTAAATATCCGAGTCAATTTTCAATGTCAACAACATTGCTCATTGCTTGCGAGATGTTTTTCAACAGCTGTCAAATGTTGGATTTGCATCACAAACATTTTTCAGTTCTATCGTATTATTTTCAACACATTCACAAGCTGGATTGAGTTTGACAGTTCTTTGTGATGTATTGAAAATCATGTGGAAGAATTTAATTTTTATTGTGATGCAAATATAACGCATGACAGCTGTTGAAAAACATCTTGCAAGCGATGAATAACGTTGTGCACATAGGATAATGGTTTGGAAAACCCTGTAATCCACATCAATATGATATTTCTTTTCCATTTTAATTTCTTCACCATGATTTTCAACACGTCTCAAGCTGGATTGAGTTTGACAGTTCTTTGTGATGTGTTGAAAATCATGTGGAAGAATTGATTTTTTATTATGAAGCAAATACACCATTTGACAGTTGTTGAAAAATATCTTGGAGGCGGTGAACAATTATGTGCATATTCGATAGTGACTTGGAAAATTCCGTAAATTCTTGCACGGGGCGAAAAACAATGTTTACATTCGAAAATAACTTGGAAACCCCTGTATTGAAACAATAGAATAGAACAAAGATACTCCTTACTGCTCGAGTCCAATAGACAGAAAAAAGATGTTTGCTTTTCTTTGCTATAAAATAGCCATATAAAAAAAAGACTTGTTGCTTTATCACATGATACACCTCACTCAAGGTACGTAATCGGGCGTACTGTTATGCGAGGAAAGGTGTTTTCCCCCGATTGTTTCGGTGTCGTCGCCTGTACTCGGAAAGAAAGCTACTCGGATTGGTCATTTATCAAACTGTCAAACTATTACCGGGTTGTTTCGCAAATCGCATATCGGCCTGACCATGTGTACACATCCGTGAGACGTGAGACAGCGACCGGTTGCACAAAAAGAAGAGTTCATCTCCCGAGCTCACAGTATGGCTGGAGTATCTATTTGTTGTCTATTTTTTTCCGCTGTTTGTTGAGTCACCTTGCGCGGACCCGTTTTTGCTCTCTTTGCTCTCGTCACTGTCTGATGGCATCTATTTCGCTAATAATCCCCCGAGAGATGGACAGGTGTGTAGGCAGGCCCGCACAGCAAAGGCCGCAACATCGAAAGCGTACCGTACGTGCTGGGGGATAGGGTATAAAAATGAAGAAAAACAGTATCAATCACTATATAATACTCAACGACGAGACGAGATGCCGCAGCTACAGAAGCTTCGGGAGGGATGAATTTGCTCGAGCCAAGCGATGGACGGAAATCGCTGGCCCGGAAATTGGATCGAACTTTGTCAAGAATGTTGAACATTTCTGCGTGATCGTGGAACGTTTGCGTGACCAATGCAACGTCACTATTATTGTTATCCTGCGAATCGTTCACGTGAACCGAGGTAGGAACTTCCAAGACCCCGTGGTGCAAGTCGGTTTGGCACTGTGCCACAGCGAACCACAAAGTGTGGTACCTGCTTGAGTCCCGATATCGACGGTGACTTCAAAAACGGATCGATGCATGATGAGCAGCCACTGCGAGACATTTTTCCTTTCGATCCTGACTAGAGCTAGCACACACACCGTCCAATAGACACTGGCTGGTATTATCTAAGGTAGAGACAACGGGAGAAGGAAAGGATGGGCAAGGATTGAGGTATAATGTCAACGGGTTTTCCACGAGCCGTATAACGGACAAGGCTGGCGAGGTTGCGTCACAGGATGATCCTGTCGGAGGACACCATTTTTGTTTTTCCATGCTAGTTTTCCCATTGCATGTTGCAGTTCCCGTAAAATGAGTACCATTTTACGGACACAAACTCACACATATATACATGCACGAACACATTGACCCCATAAGCGGGAGGTTATGGGGTGGTGGTGTGGATGGTCGCTTCGAAATAGTCTGTAAAGTATTTTATGGTGAAATGCACGGACGAGAGATGTCGCTCCGATGCCGGACTGGAACGTGGATAACCGACCTTGGCCTGTTCGGTCCAGCGTGGTTGTGTGTATGTGGGTGTGTGTGTACATCGTAGATCGGTATATTTTACTAGTTTATGTTTCTGTGTTTTGTACCAATATGAGCACGTTCCAATGGGAGACAAGTTTTCTCATTAACGATAATAGATAATGCTAACAGGGAGATGCGTTTGGCCAGGCTGCTTTTGGACAAGTTTATTCGAGCGTGGTAGGTTCAGAGCGTTCGGAGGTGAATGAGTGCACGTGAATCATGGGGGAGCTTTACGTACGGTATGTTTAAATTAATCTTTTTAAATACAACGATAAAGTGTGTGACAGCTTGTAGGAACAGCGTACCAATTTATAGAGGGCTAAAGCTAATCGATGATAAGCCATAAGAATCAGTACAGGTAAATCATTCTTTTTAGTTGTGTTTGTATGTTTATAGGTATGTCCTAATAATAGTTAAGCACAGTATTAAGTTACATTTTTTGTAATGACGTGGAAGGAGCTTTGCAAGGATCATATAGCATATTAAAGGAATTGTAGGAAATGTTCCGTAGTATGACGTCGTTCTCTGCCAATGTCCTTTATACGTACAGTCTGTTCCCGAGTTACACGGTTCTCGACTTACGCGGATTCGGATATACGCGGTTTTCTAAATTTGACAGCTTAAATGTCAAATCAGTACAATTTGCTTCAAGTTCGGTATAAATTGCATTTTTACTAACAAATTGAAACCGCTTAAAAGCCAAAAATATTAGAATTTTCTGCACGAATCATATGAAATAAATGATGAAGTGTATAAAAGTATTAATTTAAATCAAAAACTGCGAGTAATAAATAGTATTTTAGTAAAAAAACGTGAAATTCGACTTACGCGGATATTCGAGTTACGCGGATTCGTCGGGAACGCAGAAACCGTGTAACTCGGGAACAGACTGTATATCATATTGAAGATGTGAACGTTACTTGAAACGGTCACCAATGTATTCGGGCATTGTTAAATCTATTTCATGACGGTTATTTCAACTGATTTAACGAATGTAAAGGAGGTATGGATCGTGTTATACATCGTGAAAATCCATTCAAGGTTTTATTTTTGTTCTATGTTGCACTCTTTTTACCTTAACCTGTTAACTACCTTACACATTAAACTTGTTTACTCATCTTTCCATTTGTATCGTATTTAAGTCCTTTCCAAAACCTTGCACCTTGCAGTCCTTGCAAAAACTAAACTATTTTTTTCTTTCACTGAAAGGGAAAGGTTTCACTGGAATGTTCAAACATTTTGACAATTCTACGATCGTAGAAGGCTTTCCGATACGTAACAAGCAGTTAAGATACGAAAGAAGCTTTTTTATACAAGTTATTTGTGAGTTACTACACGTGGTCTTCGCCGTTTTTCAAATCCATATGATAGTGCGAGAGAATGTGCAAACATTTACCCGCTTGCGCTTGGATATAGAAATTTTACAACATGAACAGATGAACAACATGACATTTTTGTAGACAACAGGATATGGATCTTCGCACATCAGGCTCGGTTTAAAATATGTATTGTTTTTCATTTGGACACATAGACACGTGACAGTTATTGTTCAATATTGAGGTGGAATTGATTTGTAATAGATTTCTGGTGTAATTGTAAATGTCAAAAGTCACTCACACACTACTTAAGATAGTTCGTCTGATTAGCAATATCCAGACATATTTTCAATAGTAATATACAGCATAAAGGAATATGAACTATAAAATTTCAAATCTTATGCTATATCGATCTCTGTTGCTGATTCTCTCAACAATTTATGATTCATATTGATTTCTCATAACTTTTGCACTCATTCCATCAGCACTACCACGACCACATATGAACTATTTGCCGGCATCAGAAAAAGGGGTTCACAAAATGTTCCAGCAAAATTAATTTGCATACTTTTATCGCTTTTACCATCGGTTACCGGTGCACCCCTCACGACGCAGAAATAAGTGCAGTGTGCACAAAAATATACATATAATTCCCTTCGCACCGACATACCGACATTGCCTCACAGTGGATCGCACTGGTTGCAAACGCAGTTGAGCAGTAGTTTCACTTCAGCTGTGCGCCCTACTGGCTAGAGCTAGCTCGTTTGGCTGGGGGCCAATATGGACCGCAACGCAAGTTCAAGGATGCAGCGCTTCTGCTGATTCAAGGATGGTGTGGCAGTCTCGCGGAGAAGTGACTACAGAAGCAACAGCAGCAACCGTACCATCAAACCAAAAGCTTCTACACTTCTATCAGTGTTTCTCAGTGCCAAACGTAATTGTTTTGCTTTGCACGAACACTTTGCACCCTCTGGGCAGAGATGTAAAAAGCAAAATCCAATTTAAATCCCTCTTCGTACTGTATGGATCTGCGCCATCGCCCATATCGTGCCTTATAATTATTGGAAAGCGAGATTTTAAGTGCACACATTTGTGCGGTAACGGGTGAAAATATGCAACTTCTAGATCAAAAGAACTTCGTTGCGGATACGATTTGCTAAAGGCATGTCGACAAATGCAACTACTTCCAATTAGTACAAATTAAAAAAATAATGAGGAAAAGACAGATAATTTACAAAAAAGGTATTAGTTTTTTTCCGTTGTACCGATCTGTCTATTCCACTGCTTACGTGTTGGTTTCTTGGTACACCATTGTTTATAACCCACAAGTGAACCATTCATTAAAAATTTAAATTGTTTTGTGTTACTATTTTAAAGCGAGCTGCTACAGCCAACAGGACACGATTCCCTTCCATGAAAAGCTCCCCTAAAATTCCGTGGAACTTTCTGGAGAAAAGGAAAGAAACATATTCTTCAGTACGAGTGCATGCTTTTATCCCCTCACTCGCGTTTTTCTCTTTCCGCTTCACAAATTACTAGCACAAACAGTACAAAACGTATTCATGGCCTGCAAGAACTGACCACAAAACAGGACAAATGAATCACGTAGAGGAAAAGTCCCTATTCCCATCCCACATTCTACAAATAGCATGATCGAAGAAAATTGACTCAAAGTAATCAATCCCCCATTACTGTATCAGGTTCAACGATATCCCTCATTTCCGTCCTTCTTCCTTGTTTTCGTTTTCTTATTCAATCCGAT
The DNA here is from genome assembly GCF_016920715.1 of Anopheles arabiensis. NCBI lineage: Eukaryota > Metazoa > Arthropoda > Insecta > Diptera > Culicidae > Anopheles > Anopheles arabiensis. The sequence goes on along the minus strand of NC_053517.1, from coordinate 42,398,517 downwards.
TATTTAATGGGTTTGAACATGGGTGTATCAGCGTGTGCGTATGTATGTGTGTACAATCGACTCGAGTCTCCAGTTCGCTAGGATAGGAAAGACGGGAAAGCAAGCTGCTCCTATAAATAAACCTCCCATTATTGTCCAGCTACGGGAGCAAGCGGGGTGGTTGGGACTGAAGTGGGCTCCAGTTCTCCAGCCGTGGGGCCAGAAGGATTAAATCCGATATTTCGTTCGAGCGCGCTCATGTGTATGTGTGACCGACTGCGTGGGAACGGGAATTTTTTGTTTGATTTGGTTTGGGAAGGAGGGGAGTGGGGGGGGGATGTGGGTAGCCAACCATTGCTGGGCTGGGAAAGCGAACGGTTCAAATCAGCTGAACGATGCGATGAATTAGTGCCATAAATAAAATAAGGACACGTCCTTCAAGAATACTCCGCCTCCTTACGGGTTCCACCACCGGCTAGGACAAAAAATGAGGTTGTGAATTATAGTCCTCTACGTTTCTACTGTTTTCCTCCAGTTGGTTCTCTCTTTCTCTCTTTGTTTTCTCCCGAGAAGGAAAAGTGGAAAGCGAATGAAAGAAAGTAGGAAAGCTTTCAGGGAATTTCTATCTCACATTTTCAATTCGGGCGACGGTCTATGCAATAACACGATAGCGATGGAAAGATTTCAGCTTTGGGGAACAATTATTTTCCACTTTCTGGCACTATTACAAACAAAAGGGTGAATAAAAATTACAAAACAGTCTCCCACCCAGTCGCTAATGGCAAACCGATTGGCTGGAACAAGTCCACAGCAACTAGTCCACAGCAACACCATGCCCACTGGGGTAAACATTCTGATTCGTTTCCTTCGCATATCTTTCCTCATCTTGTTGGGACGGGATAAAATTTCACTGGACTCGCGTTTCAATGTTCAAATTAGCATCTGACCTCACGCGGGTCCCGATCTTGGGCAGTATTCGGGGCACATCAAGGACTATTGGTCCACGCAAGCAGGAACCGCTTTGGGGGAAACAGTTTTATCCCGACTGCACACAACACATCCCCGTTGCGCGTTGTTGAATGGTCGACACCAAAGGGGCAGTTGGCAGGGAACAGGGCAGCTTTTATGGCTCATTAAAGTAATTGGATCAGCCTGCGTTTGACCTACATCACTTTTACGAGCCATATATTTGTACTCCCGTACCCCGAACATGGGAGCGGCAGTTGCTATGATTGAGTGGTGAATGCACCCGGAAAAGGGCTACAGCCACAAGCGAAATTCCCGGTTTAGCCAACGGTGACAGGTGCTATTGATGAGTTTGGCGATGTTTCGTTTAATGTCGATTTTCTGCCCCCTTCTTCGCCAACCGCTTGTGATGAATATGTGGGGTAACTTTGTTAGAATTTCAGTCTGCGCTGATGAGCCTAGCCGTTTTGCTACCGAATATGGTCAAACATTTTATTGGCCACTAACAGAGTGAAGTGAGAGTGAAGGCAAAGGGAAGGAGCAGTACATAAAACAATTTATTATTATGACCGGTTCCTGGCAAACAAGGGAGCAGTATAAGAATGTCATAAACAAATGATAATCATTCCGGCTGGTGTAATTGAATCTTTTTTTTTTGCCATTTGTGCATGAAAATGTGGATGAATTATGATTGCAATAGCTTTAAACGAATCATTTTGTTGGTAAGATGTGCGTTTACTACGAATTAGGATGGCAGCATCTCGTGCAACTTTCACTCACGAAACAGTGTGAAAAACCACTTGTTGCTTCAGTATTTGTAAGGTTACCTTATTTTCTTGTTTCTCCTGCAATGCCTCTGTGTTTGTGTTGGGTATTGGTGGACACTACACCCAAAATCGAATTTTCTCGAAAGCTGCACGCAAGACAATAGCAAAAGCGAGTTTTCATTCGATCTACCACGGTACGATACCGTCGCTAGCCCAATCAATAATAGCCACACGGGTGCCATCGCTTGCTAAGCCCTTGGCCATGAAATTCAAACTTTCCATCCATCATCAACGCTGTTTCCATGTATTGGTGAAGGAAGACGATTTGTGCTCTCTGCTTCTCTCCCTCTCTCGCTCTCTCTCTCTCTCTGTAGCTCGCTCTCTCTCTCTCTCCCTCTCTCCATCCACTTGTAAATGTGCGCTCATAAATATAACAAGTCGCTCTCAATGTGCTCTCAAGCCGTGATGGAAAGTGTCGTCGTGATTACTTCCCAATTTTACGTACGCGAGGGAAAAAAACTACCCGCAGAGATAATACGAAAAAGGAAAGAGACCGGTTTTAAGCTGAACAGCTGTTTTTGGGAAAAGCACTCTTATTACTCACGGTAGACTATGTTGCTGCAAATGGTTCCCTCTTTGATTCTCTAGCGTCATTCGCTAGCGGCGACATTCACGCAGCTTTTGCTCTCTCATGTTGCACGCAGCTCTCTCTATTTATTTGCAAATTTCAAGCAAAAAGTAAAACTGGTTTCGCAATCCATACCATAATTGCTTCTTGATATTGGTAATGTAACATTTGTTTTATGTTTGCATTATTAAAATAATAAGGTTTCACGTACATTAGGGTTGTATTGGGTTTTATAGTTAATGAAATTCAATATTAATAGGATCCCTCACAAGGTATATTCCATTAAGTTTATAATAAATGAAAAAAGCTTCAAAAGTATAGAGCAAGCAAAGGAAATGGAACGATAAGAAGAAGAAAAAAACTTGCATCAACTCAATCTGGTTTCAATTTCACGTTTCGTTGCATTCACGAAGGACTTATTTTTCTAGCAACGAATGATTCTTTTGCTCGTTCGTTAAAGTTTCTTCCCATCGCAACCAATAAAACAAAGTGCAGCAGAAACAGCACGAAAAGAAACATACAAACAAATACATAAACCAAAACACTTGTCATTTTATCAAGGTTTCGCTCTGCACCGGAAGCTCCGCAAGACCGGGTGCGGCGAGGTACCGAGTTACTGTCAAATCAAATCAAGAACAGCAATACGCGGCACCAGAACAGCGCGTCTGGCACACGCCACACAACGACGGCTCTTGGAGATGGGTCATTTTGTTACGTTGTTTTACACCCGCCTGCCTGCGTGTTTTCCGTCCTTTGGGAAGGGCTGGTTTGCCAGATTTGTTTCGTAAAGTAGATTTGGCTACGGTCAGGGTAAGATCGTGTCATACGGGGAAAGTGTACCCCAATTTCCCCCCCTCTCTCTCTCTAGCACGATATGACATGATAGCTGAACCACGTGTTTTTATGGACCGTCCATGTGGGAGAGGTAGAAGTGAAAAAAAATTGTTATTGAACCGTTCGAGTGTAAACGAACGCAAGCGAAGTGAAACCAAACGGTAGCAAGGGGCTCGAAAGCGTGGTCTTATGGCGAACGGAGGTGGTAGCTATTTTAATTCTATTTTGGTATATGAAGAAGTATTTTTTTCCCATACTTATTTTGATGCGATATCCAACTGTGACCTTTTTCAAATGTGGGGGTTACTGGAACGAACGTATGGTAAATTAACCTGTACACATGGAAGTTTATACTCCAGCAGTGTATGAAGTTTACCACTGTTTTTTTCAAATGTTTTACAGGTATAATTAATTTGAGAGAGGGTTTGAAAAGAAAATGATGTGGTTCGTTTGGATTATTTTTTTTACGTTTGTTTTTTTTACTGCTACATTTAATTGTTTTTATAGTTTTATATAGGCGTGTGCCTTTTGGTGTGTTTGATTCTTTATAGCCAAACACTACTACTACTTTTAATGATTTTTTCTGTTTTTTTTTAAAGTAATACTCGTTTTATTTGTTCCAGATAAGACGAAGATTTTTATTTATCAAAACGATTATAGAAGCATTATTGTCTCCATGGTTTTCAAAGCATCAAAGGCTCCAAATCGTGTATTAATTCATAAGTATTTTATTTTAAGTTTAAATGGTATTTTACCGTTCAAAATAATGTCGATAAAATTGCAACAAAGCTAGTCTTTCTACTACTGAGTGCTTGAATAAACGTTTACTCATTCAGCCCACCTCCAACCGTACCATAAATTACTTGCAAACCTGCTTGTAATGATTAAAAACAACTTCCGATGGATCGTAGCGATGTTAGTACAAAAACGCCCAAACGCATTACACAAACTACCAGCGTGTCCTAGAAAGTCAAACGGCGGCGTTCTCATTAGCACCGAATCGATAAACTTTACCACCGAAACCGATCGACAGTGGTTTGCCATTGGAACGGAAGGCAACCAAACCCTAAACAGTAGCCCAGGTGCAGCACGGTTCCCAAGCGAGCGCACATCCGCGGTCGGTAATTTTCGTTTCGCTTCGATTGATTTATTGACACGTACGCTGCGATGCGCATGCAAAGGCCCATCTGCGAGTGGTTCCCGCACGATTTTTCCTTGTTGCACAGAGCCGGAGCGTGTGTGAGTAACTGTGTATGTTTTTTTGCTATCCCAAAACCAGTAACAACAGAAACAAGTACGGCAGGCTGTTTGATGGCCATCATCGATTGACTCGCCTCGCTCTGTAGAGTAAATGATGGGAAAAGCGCAAGAAGAAGAAACAAAAAATCCAACTACAACATAAACACGCCACCAGGCGTCTCCACCTAGCCGATGGGAGCATGACAGCGATGGTAGGAAAACATTCATAAAAAACCTTTCCAACTTCATCTGACGAATCCAACATGCGATACAAAAATGCGGGCAGAGCGGAAAGGAGCGGAACAGTGAAACCAACCACTCCTCGTAACCAGAAGTGAATGATGCGGAAACGATCGACGGTGGAAAAGTTTGTCATGTCCAATTTTTCCTCCAGTCGCTGGGCAGAAAGTAGCAGGAAAACCGGCTTTTGGCAGGAGAACCGTTCATCAACGGCACGAGAAAGGTGCAGAGGAAAAAGGAAACAGCTGGACGCACGGAAGTGGTGCGGTTGGAGGATTGGGTGTGTTGAATTAATTTACAATTTGTTGTTATGACAGTATTAAAAAAACGAAACGGTGAGGTCTCAGCGTCCACGGCACGCGGCGTAATCAGCGTTTCAGGACCGTTTGCTAGAGCTGGTGCTGTCTCCAATTGGACAAAATGAAACGACGATGACACCCATTGAAACCGCACACAAATTAGCTCGCCACGTGGAAAGCGGAAAGCAGTGTGGACCGGTGTGGACAGTCGGTGGATGGGCGCGCTTGTGTACAGAAGAAATTAAACCAAACGGAAAGAAAATGAGAGCAAACGTTTTCCGAACGCAGCGTTCAGGTTGACCAACCGAAGTGTAAATTATTGGAAAAAGGGCGCCAGCGAACCGAGCGAACCGAACGGCGTCATTCGCCTCTTGCCGTTGTTGGCTGTCCGAAACGATCTTCGGTACACATTTCTTCGTCTCCCTTGATGGCCAAACCACGTCGTCGATGGGCAAATCGTTGGTATGGCAATACCTTCCCTGTATAACCTGCTTGGATAGAAGACACACAGCCACACACACTGGCACATCTTTCGTATGCAATCATGTAAAAAAACACTCTCCACTGTAGTGATGAAGATTGGTGAAGGTTCACCCACTCCTCAATCCTCTCTTTTCCCACCACGTGCTGTGTTTAGTTGTGTACCGCTTGTTCGCACGAGGTGCCCTGTATTGACGGCTCGTAACGGATCATCGTAACGGCGGTATCTGCAATCTGCCCAGCTGCACAGCGTGAGTTCTAAACCAACAAGGGAGAACGGGGCCGTACAAAGACTCGGCCATCAGCAGCTGTACGGCAGAGTGGCGGACGTTGGGACCGGGTGGGCCAAGGTGTGTGTACCAAGTCACGTAAAGAAAGAAACGTAAATCCAAAACGCAATCCCTCGGGAAAAGCCACTAAAATCTTGAACCGGTAAATATTTACACCAAGCTTAATTACGATCACAACGGGAGGGCATGCCTTTGCCATGTGGCTGCGTCGTGTGCGTGTGTGTATACGGGTTTCCCTTCAAATGCGTTTGGAAGTGTAAAAAAAAACAGGGGGTTAACTGGTGCGTGTCCCAGAGGGGCAGTGTGCAAACCAAGCGAACTGTTGCTTGCGGTTGAAATTGAAACTTAAATGAATCGTTTAGAGGTGGTGCCTTTGACGCGGTTTTTTGTTTTCGTTGGTTTAATGTTTCAATTAAGGTGCATCCTTTCAATTTCTATTTATTAACTGACTGGGGTAGACAATCACAATAATTAAAGTAATGATATGTATTATTATTTCATTGAACGATACATTAAATTATTCGCGTCTGTTATTGGCCAGTTCAAAAGGCAAGTTCATTTTGTTTGGCCAAATAAAACAATAATAATAAAATGTAATATACAAATCAGTATAAAGTAACGTGTATTTTGTCCACTCAGTGCTATAAAACGACAAATTTATGTACAAATTACATTTGATTTCAATTGCAATTTAATTTCTTAGATTTCAATCAATTATAATTCTGTTTTCCTAAGATTCGATTGCGCCTGAGTATAAAAATTACGTTTCCTAAAATATGTATTGTTATCTTCACAGCAAACAGCACAGTCACCAATAATCTGGTCACTTCACATACGCGTACCCTACCCCGTACCCTATATAAGTGGCTTGCCCTTATTATCATCGCGTCAGACTCATTCGCTCATTTACGAGTTCTTATTTATAACCTAAAATTTCGAAAGTCCCTTAATCCTGTCATTGCTAGCACAATGCTACCGATTAGGTGTGAGATTGCTCGAAGTGAGAAAACACAACCTCACTGATGAAACGGTACGGTAGTCGGATAGGGATTGGACTGGGTGGGAAATGCGTCAGTGAACCAACGCCGACCTACGATGGCTTCGTGACGGCGAATCAGACGATCGTCTGCTTTGTGTTTGACGGAGCTAACGATTTAATTAGCATCGTCGTGATTTTATTAATACTTGTTTTCGCCACCCTTACACGCCACCCGTCTAGCAGCATCACTACCAGGAATGCAGGTACATACATCGCAGTGCAGTTTTTTGGCTGCGTTAGCGTGAATCATGTGTTGACACTATGATTAATGATGGTACAAAATACGTCGAAAATACCCAATCCCTAACAATAATAGGTAACATAATGCAGATAGGAAAGAAATAATATGATGACAGATGACGCTGAAAACGACCAGCAAAAGGGTATTGTTTGACTACTGAATGACAACTGCTTTATGTGGTCATAGATTAAAATCTGGCCAGAAATGTGAACTTGAAATATAAATGGGTATGAACCCATTTTTTCTATGTATGGATAGATATATATTGTTAATTGTATATTGTAATGAAGAAAAAAGGAGATTAAGCTAGTTATAATAAAATAATTTGGTTGTTTTTTTTTCCTATTAATAATCAAATGGCCATTGGCGAATGTTTTTATTATATTTTTACAATATAATTTCTTGAAACAGTGAGCAAGAAGCGTTGTAAAAGTGGTAATCCATATTTAAAATACTACTCAAAGTTAACATTGCCGGGACGGGCATTATGCAACACACACTCGAAAAGGGCTGTAGCTCGATAGGCAACACACACGCACATTCACGCATGATAGTTGACTTTCAATTGATCACCGCTTTGAAAAGTCAGTTGATGGTCGATTGCTATCAATCGTTGCCGCTCCTCCCACGTAGGTACGTTGTTAGCGAAGGCATGGGAAATGTGATCGAGTTGCGTATGGTGAGTGCAAACTATGCTTGCATGAGTGCTCCGCACCGGCTGGCTGATTGGAAAATCAATACCGAAACGTCGATTCCACGACTCCCATTAGTCTATTGGACGGGATGCTATTTCACCGCCGAAGGCTCCGTCAGTACCAAGGGGATAGTTTTAACGAGCTGTAAAGTAAAACTGTGCACTACAATTTTTAATGGTTGTAACGTCCTGCTCTTTTAAGCCTTGCCGCGGCGTTTCACAAAAAATGGTCTAACGTTTTTTGTTTGGTTTTACTTTTCCATCACATAACCATAGGTTAACAATTCACAAGAAGAAGAAATCGAAGCATTTCACCTTCAATAGCAATGCTGCAAAACCTTTAAGATGCTTTCACAATTCAACTACAGCCAATCTCATCAGCAATGCAGTACAGTGAGTTAGTAACTGCCAATTTGTTCTTAATAACGCTTCAATAACAATATCGTTTCACTAACACAGGACCGCTAGAAACGAACGCCACCATTGAACGCCGGCAACTGGTTCGCTTTCCACGCGGAACGAGGCCATTGGCAATGAGTGCCAGGGCATCCTAACGAAAGGCAGAACAAACAGTACAACAGTACCGAGCACCTGGGCCTTGCACGGCACGACAACCGCACACCGCCCGGGCCGATGAATTTGTACTAAAATATTCATACACTGATTGATTTATGCTCATTGCAGTGCGCACCGACCGGTCGCATTCGGAGGTTTCCATTGCCAACCCATGTGCGTCTTTACCGTTGGCAACGTTTTGAGTGCCGGGAAGACGATTCCCGCTTGCAGACGGTTACTAGCCACCAGCTTTCACATTTATTCTTCGTAGCATCTTATGCTCACTCTGTTCGCTCCGCTCTTTCCCTGTCCGGGTCGCTTCTTTTGCACGGATGAAGCATTACTGTTTTGCTGTATGAGATGATATGGAACGGCGTGACGGTTCGAAGACGGTTGCATTCCCAGCCGGGGAAAACTTTTGTAATTCGTTACGTTCCAACGGCTAGCAATCAGATCGCAGTGCAGCCAGTATCGCCGGATAGTTTTCCTTTGGTGGGGTGAAAATGCTTCTCCTTCCTTCGACAATCAATCATCGATCAACGGTTCGAGCGGGAGACCGGTTCGGCCGTAACATCATATCAGATCGCATTACTGTGAATTATTAACACACCCCGACCGATGTGTCGATTGCTTGCAGCGAGCAGAAACGGGCAGAACCGGCGGCCGCCACTACCGAGATATTACTTTAAATTATTCAAACTGAAACTACACCTTTAAAGCAGCGCATCGTGTAACGTGCAGCTGGGATTTGGTCGAGTTCGTTCGATTCAATTATTGGCACTGCACCATTCGGGATGGACAAACGCTTCGGGTTTGATCTGGATCACTGGAATCATCGGGTGGGCCCATTTTCCATGTCGTCGTTTCGGGCGCATTGTTTTGTGCTGTTTCGTGCGTCCCAGTCGGTTGAAGTTCCGCGGGGCTTTACAATTTTCGTGCCCAGAGCTGGCTGGAATTGATGGGATTTTTAATCTCTTCACAAGCTTCGCTTCATTTGTCCGATGTGGCAAGGGTTGCACTTGCTCCAACATAACACAACCGGCTTAACGGTGGTGTTCTGTTGGTGGTTGTTGTTTATTGGAACGATACCGCTTTTTGGCGATTCCTGTGCGGTTACTTTACGGCACATGTTATGCACTACCAACAATGGGGCTGTGCAGTGTGTAGCACATTGTGGCCTGCCTCGTGTACTAGAGGCATTATGAGCTTTGGGTTTATCATTCGCTATTTTACTCTGTTTCATAGATAAATGTGTATTAAAGTAAGGTATGCAAACATATTTGTATAGGAATTTGTAACAGTGAATTTGCCATTTTTTGTATATGATTTTGTCACAAACATCACATTCTTCACATGCCAGCAAACACATTCAACGTTCCCCCGTCCAGCCGTCGTCGTGGATCATTGTACGACCGAGTGCGCATCCGGGCCGGTTTCGGTATTTTCTCCTCCGAGATGCGGAAACACTTCCACAGACAGTACCGAATCTCGAGCGAGTCAAAGAAGAGCCTACGCTCGTACCAGGACACGTGGTGCGGCGCGTATCGATAGCGCTCCCGCAGCGGCGGATTAAGACTCGGAGCGTGGTCGAAACGATTGTGTAGGACCTGCGTAATGTACGCGTTCATCGATCCCGACCGATGGATCCAATTGATCAGTGTCATCACCGCCATTATCGTGGTGTGAATTCGATTGTTGTGCTGTTGCTGCTGCTGATCAGCGAGCATCGACGAATCGGGATCGGTAGGATAGTTGAGAAACATTTTCTGAACCTTCAGCAGCAAACAGCTGACAGCGGACGCAGTGAATCCACTCGGTGCCTCGACGAGCAGCGTGCAGAGCAGCTGGTAGAACACCTCCACGTTCATCTTCCGTTGGCTGTGGCGCTCTATCGCCTGCAGCAGGGCTTGCTCCAGATGGACGCGTTGCTCGACGAGCAGCTCCTGCAGCGGGGCGAAATCGGTCGCCAGCACAATTTCGTAGTACGTGTCCATGTGAAAGATGGTGGGCGACTGGAACTGGTTCGGGTTGTGCTGTCCCCGTTCGAGCAGCTTCGTCAGCACCTTGCAGGCCAGAATGGAGCGTGTCGGGTCTTTGGAAGCGATGCATCGTAGCAGGTACTCCACGATGAACGTGCTCACCTGGGCCGTATGCATTCGATTGCGCGGGTCGTACACAGTCATTGTGGAGGCGGCATGCTCCACCGTGGAACCGAACTCGATCCGCGCCTCGTCCGACATGTCGGTGTCGAACACGAGCGGCAGCATCATGACGAAGAATGAGTACAGATCGCCAATGGAGAGGCGGGGTATGAGGTTCTTCAAACACTTCTCGAAACCACGCCGTAGCTCGTAGATCTGGTTGCGGCTGGTACCGATCATGACGCTGCTGTGGTAGAAGCGCACCAGCTTGGACAGCTCGGAGTATTCCATCAGATCCCAGCGCTGCGACACGATCACAATCTGCAGCACGGACAGCATGTGCCGTACCTGGCCGATGTCCGAGAGCGCCAGGAAGCGTTCGATCCGATCGATCAGCTTCGACAGCAGCGGGGCCGATGGCGAACGACACTCGAGCACGAACATCAATATCTCTACGCAGATAAACTCCACCTGCCAGAGGTTTTCCGTCTGCAGAAACTTCAGCGTCGTGTCGATCACCTCGTCCAGCATCTCCGGCACGAGCAGATCGATGGCTGCCTGGAAGAGCACCTTCGCGTCAGCAAATGGCTCCTGGCGGAACCGTTTCAACGGGCTCGGTCGTAACCGCAGATGGGCCACATAGTTCTGCACCAAAATGAGCGAGCACTCGAGAATGGCATCCCGTTCTGGTATGTACTGGACGATGTGGCGCTGAGACCGGGTGACGATTTGCCGTAGAATCTGCCGTTGGAGAAAGAGGTGCAAGAGGGTGCATGACGAAATAAAAAAGCGGTTGCTTTCTGGTCTTCTGTCGCCCTACCTTCAACGCTCTCGCTTCTTGGATGTTGGGCGAGCGAATAGTTGGGTCCAAAAATACTCCACAGGACGTTTTAAGCTGATCCACGAGTAGGCGCGTTTTGGCGGAGGTTAACTTTTTCCGCGAAAACAATGCCGAAAGTCTTCCCATCCTCGACCAACACCGATACCAGATGCATTTCGCACACGTGTGTACGCTGCAAAGTACGCGTGTGTTTCTGTGTTTGTTTGTCTGCCCGAGACAAGCATCTAAATATAGCCTACTTATCTGAGGGTTCAGCTTCCAAAACAACGAAGGTAACAAACCGTTCGCTAAGTGTGCTTTGGGGCAAAAATGTTTTCTTGAGCTTCTGAATTTAAAACGTTTGGCTCTGTAAGTGTCTGTGTGTGTGTTTTGTGTGTTGGCTCGTGTATTCTACCATACCTAAAAAACAATTTCGTCTGTTTGAGTTATTCTGCCGGAAAGAATGCCTGCCATTGTGCTTTAAACAAGTGCTGGTGCCCTTTCTTGTGCCGAGGTAAGGAGAGAAAAATTGCGCTACGTATCTGCGAAAGAGCGCAGACGGGTATAATGTGGGCGGGAGAGCGCGAGGGTACGCATGGACAATTTTCCTCCCAGCACTTTCCAAACAATTGTTTTGAAAGCAATCTGACAACGGCACTTAACCTCAAGTGGCCAACCCACTTCAGCGGGCGGAGAAACAAACGCGTGTAAAATTCGGCAGCAGTCCTTTAGAATCAACCGAGACGGGGACGTCGGTTGTGCGAAGGGGACAGCGTCTCAAGCTTCGTCCGTTTCTCAGCAGAGCGACAAGAATATAGGAGGTAGAAGAGGAAGGGGGATTTGAGGTGGTTAGAATAGAACTCTCATATTCACATACCAACTGTCTGTCCATCTGTTTGGATTTGGGTGTAGTTGTGAAATCTGTCCACGTCCGACCAAAGCAAATACCGGTATATCCTTGCGTTTCGAGCAGTTCCTTATGGTGTGTGATGAAACACTTTCGAGCAGTTCGTCGGAACGCAAGCAAGAGTACTGGTGAGCGCAGAAACGGTGAGCAGATCGATTATTCCCTCCCATGCTCTCAGCATCTCATACGGCACTGAACATTGGCATGCCTTTGCTGCGGTTCACACTATTTACTCTCGTGTGCACACACACACACACACGCCATCGTTTGCCAGAGTGTAAGCGCGGGAGAAACAAACGCCGCTCGGGAGCAAACGGCCCAATCGGTCCGAATTTCGCTCTGCAAACGAACTGGCGCCGCGCCGTACGGCGTGGCACGCGAACCAAACGCGTTTCGGGCGCATACCGTCTTCAGTTCGATTTCAGTGACGTTCAGCTGCGGTTCGTCGTCGAGCGGTCGAGCGGACGTGAAAAAGGACGAGATACTGACAAAAAGAAAATCTACACACGCACGCACACATGCAAACACAACACGGTGCATGCATAGGTTCATACATAACGTCGGCGGACAACTCTCGGACCGCGCGGCCAAGTGATTGAGGTGTAAACGTTGTAATTCTGGAAGCCTGTGTTTCGCAAAGCAAAAGAACGCAGTACAAGCGGAGAAAAGGTGTGAAGTGAATGCGAATGAAAACAGCCTGCGTGGGTATGTGATAAAGTGTTTGTGTGTAATGTGTGTGTGTGTTTGTGCGGGAGTGAAGTGTGTTGCTACCAGCTGATACGCTGATTGCACTGTCACACACATACGCACATTGAGATGAAACGAGGATCGATCGCGTTCACGCAAAAATGGCTGCATCCTTTAATTATGATAGTAAAGTGAAATACAGCGGATAATCCAAAACAAGTATCGCGCGCGTGTGTGTGTGTTTGAGTGTATTACGAAATAGAAAATTCCAGTGGAAAGGTCGTTGAGGTGTTTGTGAAACAATCCAGCGAGATCAACTGGGCGACGAAACGATAACAGGGGGTTGATTGGATGGTTGGTTTGGAATTTCCATTTACGTGCGCACGGTGAATCGGCAACACTGTGCGACGCCATGTGAGAGCTTATGTGAGTTTAGCACAGCAGTGTGTTGTTGCACGGCGTGCATAAAAATCGTGTATCGTGTTCGCTGTTCCGAGTGAAGATTACTCACTGCTGATCAACCGTTGATCTCTGTGCGGTAGAAGAGTTCGGAGAAGAGAAGAAATTGTTTCATTTGTGATGTTTCTCCAGCAGTGTAATTAGTGTAACGATCTGGTGCGGTGAAGGTAACTGGAGTGTGTGAACGACCTGCCACACCCTGTTACCCGCTGTAGAGTCCGGGCAGGGGCGCCATTGTGCGAAGGATAGTGTGAAGGTGAATAAAATAATCTAATCAAATATTCAACAATTATCGACCAAAAAAGGGCCGCCAGACCCGACTCCAAGACAACTGGCGAGTGCGTGTGTTTGAGTGCGTTTGTTTGTGGGTGTGTGTATCTGTGTGCTTCCGCTGTTTGTTGGCGATGTGCGTGCGTAAGAGATGAACGAGCTAAGGTTGTAAATGTAAAAAAAAGAAACACACAACGTACAAACAGTACACGACTGTGCAGCCGTTTATTTCTACAACACCGCAACGAAAAGGATTTTCCTCAACCTTCAAGCAGAGAAATAAAACAAAACAACAAGGTGATTTCCTTCGACCTCTTCTAACAAGGTACACCCAAAAACAACAGGATGGAGAAAAAAAACCCCCTAGACACATACATACACACACAGAAGCTTTGCGCACCTTTTACAGATTCCAGAAACGTGCATGACTCTATATTCGGAGTTTCCTACACTTTTCCCTTCTCGTCTCGTTCTTTCCCTGGATGGTGTAGATTGTGGCTCCTTCAAAATGGCAGGTATTTTTGCGCCGAGCGAAAAAGGGTCCAAAAACGAGATCGTGCCACACTCGTTGAAACGGAAATGGGATACTAATCGCATCCGTGCGAGAGATAACGGTGGCGGACTTTAAAAGGATATTTCATCTTCCCCTGCAACTGCCGCTGTGATCCTCTTCCACAGAGCGCTTGCCCCTCTGTCTCAGGAAAAGTAAAACCACAAACCCTTTTCACGTGCCCGCGTACACTGGCGCAGGCAATGTTGGTCGGGGTAGAATATCAAAGCACTGTGTGGCATCGTCTTAATGCCGGACGTCTTTATCTCACATCGGACGGTCGCCCGGATGCGACCGAGGGGGTGGAAAGCAAGGGTCGGAATCGAGACGAGGAAGCTTAAGTTTCGTGTAACAATTAGCAGACGGATCTGCAATCGGCGATGTGTTGCCGGATTGTTGGTGCGCTTTGCAATATTGAACAACTTTTCACATTTCCACATTTTCATGATCTTGCTAATGTTCGTAAGTGTCTTGTCGGTACGCAAAAGTGGGGTGGAAGTGATTTTGAGCCTTCATGAGCTGAGACTGCAGTGTGTGTCTGTTGGTTTGGTTTGGGGTCTGTTCTCTGTCAAAAGAAAAAAAAGCAACACAATTCAGAAGCGCGCTGAATCGAAAGGTATAACGCTTCATAACGCTTGGTTTGGTTTGAATATTGCCCACGCCACTTTCATTTCGACGCAAGTGTTCAAGAAGCAAACGAAACGCACATCTAAATCTAGCCATTTTCGTTCGTACCATCCCATCCGATTCATCGGGGCAAATACATTGCGCAAATAATCAGCTGATAGGAGCAAACGGTAGCAAAAAGCGCATCACAACGAGGACAAGTGAAAGCAAGTTCGACAGTAGCAAGATGCTGGAGGTTAAATCGGTTCGGTCATTATCTGCCACACAGCCGAAAGGGGTGTGGTTGGGTACCATTTCGGTTGCCGTCCGGGGGAAATGTTGTGGGATGGTTAACCAACGCCCCTCGAGCATGGTGCACCCCGATGGGGTCGAGCAGTGCCGCGCAAATGAAGCACTTTCCCCAGCGTTGGACGATAAAGACATTGATAATGAGAATGAGGACGGTTGTGCGCTTTCGCCTTTGCTGCCTTCTCCAGAAGGGGAGGGGGGGAAGAGTGGTATGGTAGGACTAGGATGGTTAAAACAAGGTCAAACTGGGGCCGCTGCCTCGGGACCCATTGTAACAAACTCGGTCTCGATGGTTTGTTGTAGTGATTTGGCCGGATCGTCTGGACAGTGCCTTTGTGTGCACTTTTGTGCTGTAATAAGGTGATTTGTATTTTTCGAGGCAAATCTCTACTCGTACACAGCGTGAATGTTAATGCACAGTGTGGCTCACAGACTAACAAATTTACGTTTGTTTTAGGTAATGGTTTTTCTCTATACATCTTGTTTTGTCTTATATTATAGATAATAGATTTCGAGTGTTTTAGCAGCGTTCTTTTCTACTGATTGTATCTTTCTATGCTTATTGTATGAAACAAGGCTTTTAAAAATAAAAATAAATCTGTTCCGAAAAGAAAACACACAACTCCTCCATTCCATGAAATGCATTTGAAGTGGATATAGTCAAGTATTTAAATTCAACAAACCTATTTCCATGCTGAAAATACAATTGAGTGCGATTAAAAAGGCTTTATCATAAAGTTTGATTCGATCAAGCGTGACACAAATCCAATGCTCATTTTGCCGTACACGCTATTACAGTGAATGTTGTGAGGGCGAAAGCTTTAATTTAATTAACCATCCATGGGAAGCGGGTCGTTAGAATGAAAGCTTTTTGTTACAGTTTTTATCAAAACCGTTTATCAGAAAGGTTCATCCATCGTTGGTCATAAAGCTTTCATTCGTGGGTGTAAATTGGCCCAACATCACAGATCGTAATTTAGATCGGCTGATGAAACGTTTAATTACTTCACAAAATGGGGCAGTTTTCAATTTTGTCCATCTATTCACGAACATGGCAAGCTATACAAAAGCCAATTTTCGCTGTTTGATAGTCGATTAAAATAATCGTATTATAGCGCAAGAGTGTTATTAGCTACACATGTGTTAACCAGGCAATATCATTACAAAAATCGTCTACTAGTAAGCCTTATATTTTACAATCAGCCTAAGAACTCTACAAAACTAACCAACTATCACCATGGTGCGCACTTCTTGTTGTTAAAGTTCATCTTCTTTTATTTCTGCGCAGCGGGTATGACCTATTCCTTCGTTCGTCCCTTGCCTATCATCTCCGTCAAACTTTTTCCTCGGAACTGACCTTCGCTAATGGTATTAATCTAAAGTTTATTGGATCCACTGTGGGGAAGATCATGACACCGAAAGAGTGAGGCACAAATAAAAAAAGATACAAAACAAAACGAAACTTTTGCCCTAACAACGATTGCGGCACAGCGCAAGAAGCAAACAGTTTCATTCTACTTTTTTACCGGTGCAAGCGCGTTGCACTTCAACTGTGGACTCTGTGAGGCTACTGCAATGTTTTACTTTCAAAGAATTTTCCCGTTGCACGGGAAAAAGTTATGCTCAGTGCTTGGACGAAGGGGAAACAATATGGGAAAAAGGCTCCGTGTGACTGGAGCAGATGGTTTGCTGCAATGTCACAAAGTTATTGATTAAGTGAATGAGATACTTTATGAGTGGCACAGCGGTGTGACCCTTAGTTAGTGTTAGTTAATACAGTTTCGGTTGAGAGTTAGTCTTATCACGCAATTTATTTCAATGGCAGGAGGATTAATTATGTTGAAAGTGTTGTGTTTGGATGATAACAAAACATCGAAGCTGCCAATGTAAAGATAATGCCTAGTCGAATAAAGATATTATTTTTATTTAAATTGACATTATTATGGCTTCGGCCGTCTTGTCGAATAAATATATAATATTAATAACGATATTGCCTTGTGGTGGAGACGCCTGGTGATGGAGACGCCTGGATATTAATCGCCTGGATATTAAAATAAATAAATAAATAAATAAATAAACAATATTTGTAGGTATATATGTCCATCAGTGAGGCATAATTTTCTAAATAATAATTAAATAAGTGTATGTATATACATGTATTGAATGAATGTATTCAGTATATCCTTCCAATGAGCTTCAGGAGGTTGTAGTTGTTGTCCTCCTGATACACAAAATATTACATAATCCAATGTCAAAGCTTCAACAAAACACATACCTCCCCATTATCATCCCATTTATAGTGACGTAATTAGAGCGAAAAAGGAAAAGAATCAGTCATAAGAAATATTGGAAAATTATGATAAACTATTCTCTCTATCAAAGACAAGGTAGACACGGAACGCACACGTTTACTGGCTAACTGAAGCTCGTTAGGTCACCATAAGAATACCTTATAAAAAAAAGACTCAACGTGAACTGGGAGCAAAAACTGACGACAGTAGTTTTTTCTTGTCAAACAAACGGCACTATCGCTTATCAGTTGATCGAACAGCTTTTTCCCCTTCGTTAAACAAGTCGTTTCGATGATGGGGCGAACGTAGCGACCACAGGTTATAAAAACTACGCGGTCTAGATTTAGTCAGGGCACAATTTGTAGAAGTGGAGAAGCAAAAGGCAAAACCAACACTGCTGTCTGGCAAAGATGTCGTGACCGGTGTGTCCCTGCCCGGTCCGGTAGTGGTCGTGTTAGTCCGAGACGCGAACATCTATCCATCGATGATTGCGAACGTCAAATTGAACAGGACACGGGACCAGTAGCTGGAAACGATTGACCGTTTTGTTAGTACGTTTGCACTGTGCCAGAGTGTTTTCGTGCCTGACCAAACCAAAAGCGAAAAACAAAACAAAGATACCAAGAAACGGTAGGCCATTAAGTGGCAGCAGGTTATGTTTATTACACAATATTTTTACGATGATGGATTATGACAATCTGCAGGACTGCGAGGCAAAGGGCAAACGCCGTGCATTGGCACTGACGCGAAGCGACTTGAACGAGCTGCGGGCCGCTTGCGTCCAATCTACACATGCCATTTGTTTAAAGCTCCAGTAGACGGTGGGGTGTGGTCATGATTGATTTATTGATTGTTTTGACAGAATGCTTTGAAATGGGCCTCAAAGTAGAAGTGCATTTTAAAATGTCAGTTTAAAATGAGAAATGTTATAGAACGCTTTCCAAATCAAGGCGTGTGACGTGTTTTTGCGTTTATATTTCCAAAACAAAAGTAATAATACTAAGTTAAATTTAATATTTTTAAACTGACGGAAATGATAGTTATAAGTATTTCCAGATACAACGTTTGATAGATTATTTTATCAATGGTATAATCTTGACTCAACATTATTGTAAGTTTGCGGGCCATATACATCTATACATGTATTACATCATAAGTTTTGCGTAAAAAACAGTTTATACAAAAGAAAAGAAAAGAAAGTATTTTCAGCCACTATCAGTTCAAACATTTTCAATTATTTTTAAAGTAATCGTCATTCAGAGTATAGCAGGATTAAAAAACTAGAGAGTTTTGATTTATAGCAAAACAATTCGCCCATTAACATTTAAAGATATTCTAACTCATCATGTTTGATCAGTGGCTTTAACTAATGCTAATACTTTCCGAACATGAATTGTACGATCGATCGAATGAGTCCAACGCTCGAATAGTAACTTACGCTCACGGGAGTTCCATTTGATTGCGAATACAAGTAATGACTTTTGGCACCCGGTCAATGATACTGAACACACATCTCCAGCTGCATCGAAAGGTGCATAAAAGTTTGCTGCAATCGTAAATATCATTACAGACGTTTATGGCGCAACTGCCGACAGAGATGGAAATATATTCGATTTGTCCGATGTGCAAGCTGTGTAAATGGTCGATCCATTGGCTGTGTACTAGAAGCGAACAATAATGACGATCATGATTACGATTATTACTATACCGTGCTGGTACTGGTCAGTTCAAAACGAGGTCAACGTAAACGTTCAAATCGCCACAGTAGTAAACATGTGCGGCTTGTGAAATCAACGAACGAATTACGAGCAAGTCATAATTGCAGTTCTATAATAATCTATGACGAATAATTATACCCAAACATTTCCCGGGATACAAATGAGATTGAATTACACCAATAAGGGCATTCGCTTCATTCATCATTGATCGATTGGAAAGCGTTCTGTCTATTTCTCTGTGGTTTCCACGAAAGCCTACAACATCCATCGGATATTCCAATTTACAGCTTTTCACAGAACAGGATACGTTTCCTGAGCGATGCTATGAAAGGTCGTTCACAACTATATCACCGTAACTGATTCTGGTCGTTCCGTAAACATAAAAAACCTTCTTTTTTTTTGTTTTATCTGTTTTCCTTCCCATCGTCCGATTGAATATCGTGCCCAAGGCAAATAGAAACATTTCCGTTTTGGCTTAAGGCTCTTACTAAGCTCTTGTGGATGAATAGTTCATAACACACCGTCTTTTGCCTTTGATACGTAACACTTTCTTCGGTGGGCCGAAAATCATTACGAAAATCTATTGGACCCACCCCCCACCCCCCATCGCCACCACTGTCATTCCTCAGCCGGTATGATGGGGACAATCTGAACGAGTTTGTCAACAACATCTTCGTTAGTTCACTTCCAGCGAGACTCTTCGGACCACGGCCCGTCCATCAGCACCTATGTCTCTGCGAAAATCCGCCCCGTCAAGGGTGTCATCGTTAGAGCGCTCGTCGGAAGTATATGGGATGGTCGCATTTGATTTTCGCTTTGCCCAATGCCCGCAAATCCATTCCGAGAAAACCACCCATCATTATTATGATAATCTGTGCTGTCCCTTGAAGAAACCCGGCAAACGGGAGGGCCCAATACTGGGATGGAACTGAAACAGCGACAAGAGCAAGATTCCGAAGCAAATTAGTTTGCTGTTAGGTTGAGGATCTTTTGTTTCCCAGGGGACAAAAAATCCATCAGAAAGCATTCACTAGTTTTGCTTCCCACTCGGTGCGGCTGAGGGGGACAGAGAATGAAGGGAGACGTTAAATGACACCAGGACGACCTTTTGCTTAGTGTTGTCCCTCATCAAAAGTCGGTTTTCCGTCGGCATTGGAACCGGTCGGTCTACGTTTTAGATCGAGAGGCTTTTTTTCCCTGTTGCCATCTGTCACTCTACTAGGGACGTCGGACAGAGAAGGGGACAATTTATCTTCATGTCAGAATGGGAGGGTTGATTTTCAAGATGTTTCATCATCTTCAAAAGAAATCCTTTTTACCGATTCCACTGAAAGCACCAGCCGATCATACAAATCCCACGTGTGATTAACTATTTTGCATCTTTACTCAATTTAATTTCGTCGAAATTTATTTTATTTTAATGTTGTATTTTTAGTGATAGCACCAACAGAACCGCTAGTTGATAATTTTTAATCCTTACCGTCTATAATTTACTGGTTAATCTTGTTCTTCTTTTTAGTGTAACGACCTTGGCGGTCCTTGCTACGAGGGGACGATCCATTCTAGACTTGAACTCACGACGGGCATGTTGTAAAGTCGTGTGAGTTACCATGGGACCATGGGAACTCTGTTAATATGTACTTTTTTGGTAAAAGGAAAGTAAATCACCGAGGTACGATAAATATTGTATAGAAAATAAACGTTCTTCTCCAACAAAGTCATTTGAATTCGGAAATGATATATTACATCATCCATTCACGGTACCAGTGCAAGCATAGTAACTACCCTTTTACCGCAAATTTAAACCAAGTCTCAAGCCAACGCGATTTCAGTATTTCGCATCTCAAACAGCAAGCACAACCATAAATAAAATAAAAAAATCGACACACCCAGTGATAAGTAAGTGTCGGAAAGTAGTGATATTAGCATATTTATCGCTTCGATCATCTCTACACCCTACGGGGTAGTGGTCGCCAGTGCCGCACAATGCCACAATGGTCCGCGCGGGTGGCATAAATCAATGAAAGTCAATGTCTTATCTTACCGAGGCATGGCAACGAAAGGACCAGCGGGATCCCATGCAAATGAGCGACAGCTTTTCCATGCGCGTGGTGCTTGAGCGGATTGAAGCGGATCTCCTGCTGGTAAAACAGGCACCACGAGCATCAAACATCATCCGCTCTTGTTATCCTTTTCCCTCCGTCACAATCCTCCACCGTCGTTTCCAATTCCTCAAATCTTGATAGCTCATCTTGACCGCAATCTGTAGTTGCGTCCCTAACGAAGCGATGGCACAAAGCGGGGATTGTGTGCGGTTCAGGCAAGTAGCGACAAAATCGTTGGTAATTTAACCTTCTGTGCCCTCAATTTGATGGTAGGGATAGGGCTTAAACGAGTGAACTTTGCGAGAAGAAGCTTAAAAGTGCTAAGCCAGCGAAAGGGATTCCCTCGCTAGGCTTAGTAATATAACAGATGGTTTCGTTATCGATCGAAATATCGATCGAACGTTCGCTACTAACATGCACGCGAGGTCAATGACGTGCATGCATTGTGTCATTTTACGGTTCGTGCCGACGAGGGATGCCGTGAAAGGTATTAGTATTCATTAATAAATGATCAAAATAGTAAAAAAAAACCTTATTACTGAACTATATTATTTCGATCGAGTATTTCACACACCGAAAGCAGTCTATTGTTTGGTGATGTTGTGAATGGACGGGAGATGTTATTGTCTTGGATTAGACCAAACAAATAGAAAGGTACAGAGCGCACACGGTACACCGAGCACGCGAACGCACTGCAGTACAGAAGAGAACTGCCTATAAAAAGATCAAACCCCCATTAGCCTTTATTTTTAGCACTAAATAAAACTCTTTCCATAGCCGCCTCTAGCCGCACCACTAGCATGCATGGGTGACTTTCCTGTACACCTTCCCCTCTCGATCCAACCTGCCACTTTCTTTCTGTCCGTCTCATTTCTCCCATCCCAAGTGTGTGTGTGTCGAGCCGTTGCGTGAAGCTGGTTAAAAATAATCCACTCATCAACTGATAGACCCGCGGTATTTTACGTCCGATGATACCGTTAGGAGGAAGTGGAGCTCCAGGCAATGGCGAACGGCTGGCGGTAGTTACGAAACGGTGGACAACGGGAAGGGTTTATACCATGCTACCGGTCGGGTTTCACCGATACCGGGAATGGCGCTGTCGGGTTGTCGTCCATTCGATCGTTTTCGAAGGGAAGAAATTCGGAAAATTCCACACCCCAAAGAAAAACAGGTGTACATACACAAAACCTCTGCCTGTGCTTGGTTCGCACCCCACCTTGTTTTCCTCGCCCTAGAACGTCCCTGCACACCTTTCTACGGTTGATGTGATCCGGGTGATGAAATGAGATTTTCGTCCCATCTTACTATGCACCTTCTTCTCGCAAATATGTATGTGTGGCCGTCTGGTGCACTGTGAGTATGTTGTCAAACTGAACCGGTGACAGGAAATTTGTGAACACGTGGTGTGTTGTGGCAGACGCGACACACGCGGCTTCTTGTCTATTTTTTGCAATCGATACAACAACCCCATTCCATGCCGATATCAATCTAGTTGCCGTGAACCGTTTGCATGGTTCACTTTACAGTTGAGTGAGGTAGTAAAAGAGAGAGCGGAGAGAAGGAGGAAGAGAGGGAGAGAGAGCGAGATAGAGAGAAAGAGAGATATATAGAGATATATAGATAGAAAGAAAGATAGAGGTAGAGAGAGCGAGACAGAGAAAGACAAATCCAACTGCCAAGTGGGTGAGCAGATAAGCAGAACTGTTACAGCCAACGAGAGTTACGGTTGTTGCAAGAGTATGGGGGATCATTTTGGAATTGAACTGTTTTGCAGGCCATTACAGGGTGGGGTGGGTTTGGTGGAGACAGTGGCCACCGTTGTGGGGTATTTTGCGCGACGGTAATTGCAGCGCGCGTAATAGATATTTCTCGTACGAAACACGAGCCGATGGGATGGGATGAAGATGCTGTAGGATATTTTTTAATAGCTACCTGGTGTTTCGGAGAGACATTGTTGGGAAATTGTTTTCGGATTTGAAACGGTACGGTGCGAGCAGGGATCGAATGGACGGGCGGATGGATCGGCAGTACCATGTACGTGGAAAATCCCTTAATGTCACGAGGATGAGCAGATAATCCCAGGAAAATGGATTTTTCGGACACAATGTTGTTGAGGGTGGTAAGAAAGAGATAGTGCGACCGTAGGGACGAGAGGTAGGGAAGTGCCTTAAAATTGCAATTCCCGAGTATTTGAAGAACCTGCCAGAAGCTTTGTTTGATTTATTGGGAAAGTTTTTGTTTGCCCTCTTTCTACCTGACCGAAATGAGCGATTTAATGAGCTGAAAGCTTAGTCGTAACATACTTTGAAGCATCGCAATAAGCAAGACCATCTGCTGTCTTTAAAGATGCTATACAGGATGCACTAAGCTAAACATTAGCATTTTGTTAGTCTTACTTTGGTAATTTACAGCCGATGTTTTGCATCCATTACATGTTTTATTTTGATCTGAAACGAATCTTTTGTTTTGGGTAGAGGACAATGAACGCGCACAGTTTGCTGACATGTTGTACGAGAACCAGGAGCATACATGTGTGCACCCAGTCGTGCAAGGGCTTACACGAGCGTAAGCCAAAACATATAACGCAGCAGTTTTGTTATGTTAGAAGATGGTTTCAACATTTTGATACAGACACATCCTAAATACGCGCCTTACGGCGAAAGAGCATCAGCCTCCGCTCTGCTGCACTTGTTGAAAGTTTACCAATAGCTATGAGAGAGTAAGACATATATTGAGCAACCGTATGCCGCACCAACTTCATATACAAAAGTTCACTGTGGTGCAGCAGCAAGGGTTCTGGGTAACCTTTCCATTATTAGAGGATTCGATACACAAAAGGGAAAGCTTGTGCGAAGTGATGCAAATCATGGGAAAAGTAGTTGCCAAATGAAAAGTAAAAATGAAGTAATGGAGGAGGTTTGCCTAAAGTTACCTTGAACTCGATAACAATAGATAGGAGCAATGTAGTATTTCGTTGCACAATATTTAGGAATCCGTTACCTTGTATAATGTAATTGTTTTCCTGTTGTACTTTTTCTCTTTACAAGTATGGTTTTGCATTAAGTTTTATTACGTTTGCTGTTGTGCAGGTTTATTGTACGTTTCTTTACTTTTATTAACGAATGGGAGTTACATCCAAAATATTCAAAAGTATGAACAAGCGGGGTAGACATAACTAAGTGCCAGTAAATGGACACAAACATATTTGACTGCTTTGAAAATAACATTTTGAACATCTTAAAGTCGTTCATTTCGAAGCGTACACTACGGTAGTTTCTACTACCGCTCTTCTCGAATCGTAGTAGCATCCAAACAACGCATTATACGCGAGCGCTAAATATAGTTTCCGTTCTTATATAATTACCGCATTCCAAGCGCTTTATGATTGCTAATTAAACATATTAAATAGACCCCATAAATAGTTGCATCCTACCGACTATACTTGCGCACGGCGGGACTACGGTATGGAAAAACAATCTCATCTCGCTGCCGTATGTCCTTGGCATAAATTGTTTTTGCTACAAACATCCCGGCTAGTTACGACCCGGACGATACGGTACGAATAAGAACAACTAACCAGCGAAACAGTCCTATCGAAATAAAGTAAACCGCTACTCCTCCTCCCCTCCTCATCATGCCGTCCCACTAACCGATCCAAATTTATGCCACGTTTTGTTACGAGACAACCGACCAACTGCCGTCCAATCCCGGCATGTCCCGCCATGGATGGATATTTTATTACCATTCCAATTACCGAGATGCCACCTTTCGGGAAGGCAGCAAAATCGTGATCCTTTTCTGCACAGTAGTTGTGTTTTTTTGTTTTGTTGCTGCTGCTTGCTTTCTTCCAATTTTGCTCAGCTAATGAGGTGGCACTTTTCCTTCCTTCTTCCGGGCGGAATGAGTGGCGTAACAAAAAAAAAGTGTAATAAAACTTCTGCTCAAGGGAGATACGCGAGAAAATTGTAACTGTTTTTCATGCCCAGCAACCGCACCATTCGCGCGGGGGAAGAATTGTGTTTGCGAAAAGTTATTTATTTATCAGCATGGGACAACATTGTTTAGTTTTCTGTTCCCTTGGTCCCTAATTTTTACTCACATTAGTGAGAAATACGTTCCAATGGGAATGACAGCACTGTTTTCATTTCTAAAATGTTGTGGACGTTGTTGGTGGTTATAGCCATGTTTGATTACTTTGAAACGGTTGTGATATTGTGTGTGTAAAAGTAAAAAAAAAAAAAAACAAAAAATACACGGCTTGGTGTAGTATTGTGAGGGGCATTTTGTCCATTTCACCAACGTCTTTATTAGAAGCAGATATCCAAGCTCACAACACTACACTACAACGTTTGGTATGAATAATACATACCGAAAGGCGAAGGTTGTCCGTGTGTAAAAGTCCAAAAAACACGAGCGGAGTAAACCAGACGTTCGAAATCGAAAATTCGCAACAAAGACACATTCGGTATCACTATGGAGTAGAATGTTCAATATCCCCACCAAGGCATTCGGGCGTTTGACAAAGAAACCGTTTGTCGGAAGATCAACGAACCTAGTCTGATTCAAATAGGGACCATTTTCATGTATTTGCTATTTTCCTAGTCCATTCCTTCGGATTATCCGGAAGGAGAAAGTACCTTCATTATTGATGTCGTTTTGCTTCCTGCAGTCAAACAGTACCGATGCAGTGGATGAATAGAATTTGAAGAAGCGGCCGTATCTGATCCGAAAAAGAAGCAAATGAAGCATTGATGCAAGGGCTATCGACCAGAAGGTCAGCCGGCCTTTCGCATGAAGGATTGAAAAAGAATGCGAAGCATAAAGACGAATACGACCATTTCTTCGATTGCCATAGGTTCGGTGTAGATTAGACACGGTTTTTGGAAAACCTTGTTCAAGAGCAAACCCACCAAGACTTTAAGGAGCTCTGCCCCCAATGTGCCTCTGTGCCGGTGGCAGTGAACGTAGAGCACTACGTAGAACATTGAATCAGAAAGTATGAGGCAAAGGGGACGAAGACACGTACAAAGGATTCTTCGGTTGGCAGGAGCTTGCTGGCCGGATCGATAGCTTCATCTCTCGACGTAACGAGGTTAGGTGCAGCAACTACATTGAAAAGGCTCGACAAAGGCAGCAGCAAAAGGTCAGAGCGCAAAGCGCTCGTTGCGAAAAGTTTGATGGCAATGAGAGTCCGAAGCAAGCAGGCACTAGAGTTGTCGGTTCGGATGGTACACGGATTACAGGAACGGTGGTGTCGTACGAGCCATCGGGAGGCGTTGAGCCGCATGGTAATGGTACGGAATCATCTCGAAGGATCGCTGAATATGCCTTTGTAACCGGCGGAAAGTATCTTCTCGGTTCGTTTTTATTTGTTTGATAAGAGGTTCTTGGGCAGAGGGAAGAATGTAGGGCGCCTATTTTTAGCTCAAACCTGGGTTTTGCGCGAGCTATGCCGCCATAGCACTGTGGGCTGGTTTTGGATGATGGGTGGGTTGAGTTGCCAAAACTGTTGGATCATGGCCAATTGGGATTAAAGAAAAAACGTTTGTGGTGAAAAACAAGTGTTGTATTTTTTCTATTAATTACTCTCGGAAAATATTGTGATCATGATCGTTTCGTTTCGTTTGTTAGATGGCGTTTAGTTGTAGTTGTTTACAATACAATTTTATTGATGTTGAAAAAATCTGATTGATCTGATTCAATTTCTCATTTCTATCTTTCCACGATTTAGAGAAATGTCTTCAATTTTCATTTAAATAATAACTAAAGAAAGATTCCAAGATTTCTTTACACAATGTCACAATACACTTTATGAAAACAGTAAGTTTTCAAAATATATTTTTGGGTTCCTCAATTTTTTCATCTACTTGGCGTAACTTCCAACGAGAACATGCCGGCTTATAAGGCTTTCGAGACTTATTCAGCACTCCGCTGCCGGATAGTCCGTTCTTGCTACAGGGGAACGATCCATATGAGACATGAACCTGTGACGGGCATGTTATAAAGTCGTTCTAGTTGACGACTGGACTACGGGACCACCCCAACTAGTCGTTCCGAATAACTAAGAATTTAATATTTGTTTATGAGAATGATTTCCTGTTGTTGTAGACTGTTCCACACCCACAGTGTACAGCTCTATCGGCTAATCGTAACCGTACATAGAGTCATAACGACGATACGAGATGAGGAAGAGATTAATTCACAAATGTTCTACTTTTTAGTTTTCCTGCATACAAAGATAAAAACAAATCTCAGAGAAATCAGAGCATGACTCACAATTAGTCATTAGTTTCAATTTTCCGCTGTCGCACAATGCACACATAATTTCATTACATACGTTTCACAAGGACCGAAACCCGAAAAAGATTAACTCTTTTTTTTCGTTGAGCTTAAGGCTCAATAATTGCGCATCTCCAGTGGCGTTACTTGATGTAGCAGTCGTGCTTACGTATGCATTTGCTTGTACGGCTACGGGGCTCGAAACTTATCCATCATTTGATGAAACTTGATCTCCGCGCCACCAGACGTCGGCTTCCTCGGGACCGACGGTTTGTGACATCATCATTATCGCAATCTTCATCACCGTCGTCAGCGTTATCCTCTTTCACAACGTTACCCGTCACTAATCCCACCCTCCTTTCCCATTCTCTTCCCTACCTTTTGCCTGACCCTCCGCACAACACGGCAGCATTCCTACGCTGCTAGACCGCCGGCGAAAGGATTATACAGGAGCGGTACAGGACTGACGCATTTGTATTTCGCTCGATCATCGTCACCATTGTCTGTCATCTGTGCCTTTTGTCTACTATACACGTTGTTTCGCTCAGTTCTCTGACTAGCTTCAGCACTTACCGCCTTCGTGCTCTCTCACTCGTGCTTTCACTTCTCTGTTGAACGGTGATGGTGTTGTGTTGATTTAATTTATGCTTCACATGTTTGACGTTTGCAGCCTCCACTGGGACTTTTGGGTAAACAATAGGAAAAACTGCTAACACTCGACGTATGAAATCGTGAATAGGTATTCGTTTTCTCCCTCTCTCTCCTTTCCCCCTGCGCTGTGGTGGCTATGAAGGGTGGATGGTAGCACAAATAGTGTTCTAGATAATCAAAGCCTTGCTTCTGATCCAGTGCTGGTGAAAAGTACATTCGAGAGAGCAAAAAAAAGCAGACCGAAAGTTGACATTGGATGTCACAGAACCGATGGTGTTTGGTGGAGTGTAATTTTCCCAATTGCTAGAGTAGAGTCAACAGAATGATGGGCAGATTTTGGTACAGGGCTTAGTCTGTCCATTTGGAATGAGCGATAAAGCTAAAAATAATTATTTTTATCTTATCACAAATACACAATCACGACATATGTCCTACATATTCAAGTGGCTCTGACACTATCCAGCACACGTTTTCTCCGTCATAAATCTAACATTAAAAAAATGACCATATTCCAAATCTTGCTGCTGATTTGCTCCCGTAAGTGACAGCGTTGAGAGTGATGTTTAGAAAAAAAGCATAACGAAAGGCAAACAGTATGATAAACACGACGATCGTTCTGATTGTTCACAATACATTGAACGTACGTACGTATCATGAAGTGGACACGGTACTATTTTCGTAGTTTCCGGTTTTTGTTGCGATTTGTTTTTGTCAAACAAAGTAAAAACTAGAGCAATAAAATATGCATCACAAAACAGGAAGAGAGAAAAACTGAAACAAACTCCAGCAATGTGCGAATGCATGTCAATGTTGCTGAATGTCACCTTTTTCCCTCGTTTGTCGCAATCGGTGAAGTGGCAGCGTCCCTTCCCAGGGGATGGTCGTTCGTGTGATTGTTTGCATTTGTATAACCTGTGTTTGTGTCATTTTTTGTTTGTGTATACATTTAATCGAATCGTATACAATCAACTCGATGTGCCACCGGTAAGTTAAGCTTGCGAATAAAGTTTATCCTCGCACGTAACGGGTGTGATGGGAATGAAGACAGGAAACGTATTGGAATGCAAATGGACAGGCTAAATCACATTTCAAAACACAGCGTGTCCCGCAATAGAATTGACAATATAAGAAGAAAAAAACAAGAAAAAAACAAAACACAATATTAAAAGTAAAAGTATTCAAACATTCACAGCTGATTGAATGACTACAAATAATACCGGACAGATGTTTCGGAACAAAGTTGATCAGATGAGCGAAAGCCGCAGCATTACGCTGTTTTTTCGTTGTCCTTCTTTTCCACGCTAAACTTTTCGCCCCACACCGCACCGGACGTCTAAACAAATTGAAACGATTTGTTTGTTTGTCCGATGTTTGATGAACAGTCAATCACGGACGAAATAAATGGCTCACGATGTTTGTGGTCAGGGGAGACACGCTCGGAGGTTGATCGCATTATTCTGACCGTCATCCCTCGAGGACAGCTGGTTTATCTTGATGGTGGTTGGTTGAAGGTGAATTATTTGACGTTGTACAATTTGAGATAATGAAATTTTGATCGTTTACGTAAAGTTCTTTCTAGTTCACCAGGATCATCATGAATGTAAAAGAGTTAAGTTAGTTTTATTCGTAAGGTAATAAAACTAACTTTTATTCGTAAACTTTTTTGTAGTTTAGTCAGTATTTTGGCTCATTAAAGCTGGATTAGACGCATCAGTTTTATTTGCGCAACCGTTTAATTATTTTATTAGTGTATATGGGTTGTGTTTTTTATGCGATTTTTTAATCTTTTTCAATTTGAATGGGGATGTTTTATATAGGAAAATGAGTAAAACAAGAAAACAATTATTTTAAACTCTTACGGAGCACTTCTACCATTGGTTCTATATACATATATTTTCGATCAGTTTGAGTATGGTCGCGTAGTGGAGATATGCTTGTTTCTATTAAATATTCTAATTCAACAAGCAACACAACAGTAGCTCGATTGTGTACCAAATCGACATTTTATAAATAAATATCGTGCACGTGCTGTACAGGTTGCTGGTACCAAACATGTTTACTCCGTTGGAAGGTACTAAAAGAGCAGTGCGATATAAAGGTGTCGCACAATACTCGTACAT
Organism: Anopheles arabiensis; assembly: GCF_016920715.1. Classification (NCBI taxonomy): domain Eukaryota; kingdom Metazoa; phylum Arthropoda; class Insecta; order Diptera; family Culicidae; genus Anopheles; species Anopheles arabiensis. The sequence goes on along the minus strand of NC_053517.1, from coordinate 42,368,353 downwards.
AAGAGTGGCATATTATTGCCAAAATAAATGTAAGATAAAAAAAACATCCCTAAATTACCCTACTAAACATGTATATGCAGCACGACATCACAGCATCAACGCCCAACCCATTCAAGATTCAATCGTAAAGCTTCATCACCCCCGAAAAAGCCACCCCCCCAAAAGTTAATAATAATACACCGACCCCATGTCGGGCACAACTTTCGCTATCATTTCTCGCGCATCATTCGCGATGATTCCCCGTGCTACCCCCTTGAACTTTCTTTGTCTTCTTGTGCACAACGGGTGCACTGGTGGATGAGTGGGTGGGTGGGTGGAAACGTAGAACCGTTCCCGCGTCTCAAACTTTTGATCAAAGCAAACGAAAGCAAACATGAAATTCGCTTGCTCGCTCGAATATTTAGCAAAGTGAAAAGAAACGGCTAGCGGACCGAAAGACAACAGTAGCAATCCGTAAAGTCACTCAATTTGGCACGTAATTTTACACCAGCAAAAAAACGGTGGGGCAAATAAAAAACAAACTAGCGATTTTCATTTCGCATCATACAGCAGAGCCGTTACGTTGTTTTGTGCACACAAATACCAGTGCCATTTGCAGGCGTACACTCGGACAGGGTGAGCGTGCGTCAAGGGCATCCGAACGTTCCCGTACACCTGAGCAGCTTTAAGTGGCCAGAGGAAGAAGGTGAAGGAGAGGGGAGATGAGGTGGAGGAGAGCACGAGTGAAAGTGTAAGCCCTAACAAGCCCCACTTTGTTGTGCGTGTGGAAGTTTGATTGTATGGTGGTTCTTGTTTAAACTTTTTTTCCTGCTACTGTGTTGGTCGGTTCGTTGACTGTCGCTTCTCGTTTAGTGATTCCAACGGTCGTAAGTTGATTGAGCAAAAGCGTGGCAACAGAGAGCGCCGCAACTGTACTATAGCAATATTCTACACACGTTGCTTACGCTTTTCAGCGCTTACATCCGACAGATCATACGAGCGAGATGCTAACAGCAAGCAGCAATCAGAAAGCGTCTTATCAATTTTTAAAATTTTGTGTTTCCTCTCCTTGTTTAGAGCAGGGCGAGGGTGAATGAAGACTTGCAAAAACAGACGAGCATATACCCCGACGGTGGCAAAAAGTTTCGCAATATCATGCATGTGGTTTTTTTTTGGTTTTTTTTGTTCAGAGAAATTATGTTATGGGTGTACGTTTGAATGTGTTGCTTACGATGTTGCACGCTAAGGGGAAAATCAATTTGCCTTCTCCACGTTTGCCCTTGTCTCGCTGCCCGGTTCTCAAGCAGCAGGGAAGTAAAGGAAGGGTAAGATTTTATCAGTGTTTTGATGTTCCGCAAACTAGTTTATGAAGCGCGCAACATTACAGCCACCCCCTCGGCTAACCCCTTTCGTAGATTCTTTTTTTTTCGTGCTTCACTCAGCCACCGTATGGTTTTGCAGATGTGCACGTAAGTACGTATGCCCTCTTTTTTTTTTACTACCGCACATTCAAAGCCACCGCGTAAAGTGGCAAACGCATTCTGTTTGCTCTACCGCCCCAGTTAGTGAAGTAAGAACGTTCAAACAACATCCGACCGGTACTAAATTATGAATAAAAGTTTGTACACCTGAACCGGCGGAGCAGCGAACGAGCGAAACGAAATGCCAAGAACGCCCGCGTGCCCTTTGAACTTGTCATGCACGCCTGAACACTCACAAACGCATATAGCACACCTTAAACATAAAAAAACACACACACACACAGAATGGCACACCATAAACCCAGGAAGGAAGCATTCAGGTGAGCTTTATCAAACGCGTAGGCGAGTTTGGTTGTGCTTCTTCTCAGCATTGTGTGTGTTTGTTTTTGTTGTTGTAGTCTTCATCTTCCTTTTGAAGTCAGAAAATGTTTTACCCACAGTACAACAAAAAAAAAAGCACAAACCAAGGGGGCTGCGTTTTGAAGTGTCCATACCGCTTATCTCCATGGTGTAGCGCGTTCAACAAATTCTGTGCGATTTTCGGCGAGTTTTGATGAGTTTTCGCACAGTGGCCACTCTCTATTACTAGTGCAAGACCGCACATACACACAAAGCTTGCTAACAGCACGAAAGTACTTTGCTGCTACACATACTACCACTGCGCGACGGTGGTAAAGTGGCCACGTGCGTATACACCGCCAGTACTGGTCGGTTGACTCTACGTTGTTTGGTTAGTTTTGAGGAATTTCACGCAGCATCAGATGACGGTACATAAGATGGAGAGAGGGAACTGGAATGCTTTTCCCGGAGAAATGCTTAAACTGGGGTGGTAAAAAAAGTAACATTCTGTCCTTCGTCAACTGTAACACGCTGGGTGTGACCGTCGGGTTGGTCCTAGAGCCCTAAAAAATGTAATGTACAGAGTAGCAAACAAAGGCAAAAATAGCTTCATCTGGTACTGAAAGCTGGTACCACACGTTTCGAAAGCAGACAGTAAGGAAGGTAATGTTATGAGCGTTAATATTCAACACTCACGCAAAAGCACATAAAGACGGTGACGGTGAGGAGGCACGATGTCTGCCCAGTACCGCGATGCCCTGTTTCCGTTCGTTTTCCGCCCGACGTTATCGGGCGTTTTGCTCATTGCCGTTTTTATGTCTATGTGTCCCGTGTCATCGAAATGATGATTTGCCGCTGCTGTTGATGCTGTGCTGCTGTTGATTGAGGGGTGGGAGGGAAGGAGGGGCGAGGGAAGAACCGTTTTCAGAAAGCAATGCAGAAGCGGAATACCCATCAATATCTTCCTTCCAGTCGGTTTCCGATCGTGGCCCGCATCATCCGTGCCGCGTTGGTTCATTCGGCCAAGAAATTGACAGACTGTTGAGATGGTTCACGTTCGACAACTTTGCGCTCGGAAACGGTTGGCTCTAGGTGTCGCGCTGTGGCCAACCGGCGAAGCGAACGTTGAGTTGTCGGAAGCATTGCAAGAATGGGACCCAAGCTTTACGTTTCACTTGGCCTCCAACATCCCGAAGTCGTCAATTTTTCGCCCGGCAGTTTTCATACCCTTGCACCACTGGCAGGGAGACGGGAAAGTGGAAGCTGGGGAGCAGTTGTAAAGAAAAAGGTGGGGCAAAAAAGTCGCCCGGCTCGCCGGACTTTTTGATGGCGAGTTTCTAAATGATGATTGAGATTAGATTTCATTCAGTTCAGTTCCGTGTTGGAGCGGCCGGCGAAAGATATTGTACTGGGTTTGGGTGAAAAAGGAGACAGTTTTGTGGCCAGCATTTTATTACCGCCCGCAGCCGAACAATGGGCTGTTGTATGGTCCTACCAGCAGGCCGAAGAAAATGTCCTCCCTACACGACTCAGGCGATTGAAAATCGGAAAAAGTTGAAGTGCAAGTTGAAACCGGAGAGCTGCTTTCCTCTCCTGCGTTCGGTGAAGAGCGCCGAAGTGCTGAATACATAATATCAAACACAATCGAATCGAGTTTTCCCGATTTTTTTTCTTCTTTACCTAATGAAGCCACATTTTGTGCTTCTTTACGTTGTGTGAGTTGATCAAAAATTATTTCTGCTTCGTGGCCAGTTTTTTTTCTTTTCTTTGAGCGCGATGTTGGATAGCACAATATCCCATCAATGTCATAATGTTTCAGAGTGAAAGTTACTTTTTGGCAGTCTATATCTTCTGGAAGTCTTGATGACACAATTACACACTGGGAGAACATTATCTGATAGATTGTGCAAAAGATTTAAATGGTTTGATGTGGGTTAGGTGTTTTGGTTCCTTAGTTGTGCTCGTCACCTTAGGGATATCGACATAATTTTTTACCATAATTCTTATATATTCTACTTTTATGTGATTTTAATAATCTTACTGTTAAAATCCAAGACAGGGTGAGGCATCAAAGTAAAACAAATTTATTTCCTAACGTTACCATACATTCAAAAGTCAAATGAAACTGCTATTTTTTATTGATACTCATGGCAATGAAATCGCCATTGAAATAGCATTTCCATCTCACCAACTCTACAAACCGACCTCAATCAAAATACAATGTCCATCCGAAAAAAAACCGGTAGCTGCGGGTAAATAAAAGCCGGGAATGTTCAGAAAATCAACAAAATGCCGATATGAGGTCGATCTCACGCCTCTATGCCCACGTCACCGAGCTGCAGGGCTGCTGGGCTGTGCACGGGTGTGCACGCGTTGGCATAGCGCCAGGGATAAATTTATTATGCTCCATGGAGACCGCGACTAAGATATTCATCGACCGTGCTGCTACCACCACCAGCAGATCGGGAAATTTTATTTGCGAAATAACAATACATTTATAGTTTTGCGCCGCACTCTGCAAAAACAGACACAGCGACGGCGGCTTGACTGGCGCGGGATGGAACAAGGAAGACAATATATCGGGAAGCCCTCTGCTTCTCACGGATGGGTGGCGATGAGTTAGAAAGGTTTTAGCAGTATTAGTAGCTGACAACATGGTTTTTATCGTTTGCACGTGGAACCTATAAACGAGAAACGTTCGTATGTGTGTGTATTTGTATATGTTCGTAAAACGTCTTTGGTTGTGTATTTCAAGATTTAGTTTAAGAAAATAACAGTATTCAACTTAACAATCCACACGAAATGAACTAGTTACTGAGAAAAACAAATAATACCAATGTGTGTTTGTAAAAAAAAAACTAGTTTTTATATAGGTATCAATATGCGCAGGTATGAAGGTGCCTACAAGTAAGCTACCGTTTTACTTGTATTTTTAAATCATTCTTTTGAAACATATTTCAATTCATATTTCTATTATTGTCAAATTGTAGAAATATTTAAAGATTTTGTTTAAAAAAACAAGTCAAATCCTAGATGTTTAACATTGAATAGTGCGTTCATACTAATTGAATCTCAAAAGTGCTGTGTGTATTGAAAATTTCCACAACATTAACCTTACAAAATGCGTTTCATCATGCGGCGCAATCTCCATTTAACCCTAATCAAAGAAAGCAAGCGTCCTACTTAACGCAGCACACGAAATATGGTAATATTTTTAGCTTCATTAAGTCGCATGATAAGACGCTGTTCTGATTGCGCCATACCCAGAACTGAGCTAATGAAGACAAATACGGCACCAGCAGTGCTGTGTGTGGCGCTCCATCGAACCATCGAGAACCGTCGAGCGTGCTGTTTCTGGTTCCTCCGGGACGCCTCACTAGGGCCGTAGCACGGGGTGATTATAAATTACTTCCAATCTCGGTTGACGATTAATTATTGTCTACTCAAAGCTCTCGCTCTCGCTCGCACCAGGTTACCTTTGCGCGTGGAAGATTTGGTGCTACCTTTGCCGTTCAGGAGCAACGAGCAAGCGACGGTAGTAACAGATGGCCGGTAGCAAATGCCTGTGGTCTAAACTGTTCCAGGGCATCCAACTTTGGCAGCAGTGCTCTGCTGGGAAATATCTTATCAATCACTTTTTGCTTTGAAGTATTTCGACACACGAAGCGAGGAACAGTTTTGCTGATACTTTGGCATCTCTTTGAAGTTTTATCAGCCGGTAGTTAGATAGAAGCTGTTAATTGTCTATGCGATTCAATTGGACCTCTTCAAAAAGAATTAAAAATCCTTAAATTGAAATACCACTTTAGTTTGTTTAATGCATGTTTAAAAATATGTGCTTTGAAAATGATGTTTCGTTAAGAAATAAAAAATAAATTTAGAATAACGATGAATTCAGATCCTTTTCTATTAACGGAACATATATTGACACACTGTATATAGTGAGGATGACGACATGCTGCATAAAGTACCGAATGTGAAAGCCGGAAGGATTCCCATTTTCATTCAATTTAATTTGTCGATTGAAATCAAACATTTTAGCATCGTGGAATGTCGAATTGTCAGCGTGAGTAATATATCGAGCATAACAATAAACAGCATAAATAACAATTCTGATCAGGGAAGATTAACACAAATCGTTTATCAGTCGAAATGCTCTGATAAACGACCATAGCTGGAATGATCTAAACAAACGGTATCCATCGATAAATAAGATTAAAAAAATAATCTAAACTGATTTATTCATCTGATATGCTGTGTGGGCTCAACATTTGTCTGCCAAGGTCTCAACAAGTATATAGCAAAGCCCTGAAAAATAAAATCTTTTTTGTGTTTATAAATTCAGCGAAAAGAAAAATTTCGAGAAACAAGGAACAAAACCCGTAGCCTAAAGTTCAAAACCAAATTTTCTACTCGAATGTCAAACCATTACACTGGAAAAGCAGTCTCTGTTGTGGACATCAACAAAAAAACTCTTCACATCCTTCACATAAATAAATAACAAAATCGAACAGAAAAACCGCCTGGGGAGCTTTTGCTAACAGAACCAAAGAAGAGAGCGACGGCGAGGAATAAAAAAAGAGAAAATCTTGTTTGATATTTGGTTACATCATTGTGTCGCAGTATGATTTGTTGAAGTACTGGCTCCACAGCAGGCTTACAGGCACCGCTCACTGCTGACTGTTTGTCGCCAAACACAAGTAGCGACACCAAAATGCGATGAGACTTATTTTACTTCTTTTTTTCTGAGTGCCTGTGTTACCAACATCCAGAAAGATCGAGTTGCCTATTTTACGATGACAGCTGGTCAGCAGGCAGCTTTTTGGGGAAAAATATGAATGAAAATAAAATAAAGGCTCTAATGGTAATGCGGTAAGTAAAGATTCCTGGCGGGAAGCACACAGACCCAAAAAAATATCCCAAAAAAGAAAGGAAACGCCGCCCGTTGTTTATTTGTATCGTACCAGCGATGGCCTACGTGTTTCCGATACGTGAGTGCGTTTACATTTTGGGGTGACACGTTTTCGTTTGATTTATTATATCGACTCCTTGGTGTGACACGTTTCATTAGCAGCCGTGTCTTGAAGGCGAAGCTGCCTTGGGGCATCTCAGACTTCAGCTCACCAGAAGCGTCACGCGGTGCCGAAACATACATCTTTGGTCTCGACCAGTGCTATTCAATGAGGCAGAAGATTTATGCCATAATCGAAATGCGCCGTTAGCATCACTTACGTGATCGGTTTTAATCGAAGTAAAAAATCTGTAACCTCTAGTGTACGGGTCAACCGCCTGTAGCAAAAGAAAAAAAAAACAACACATAGCAGTAAAATTCAACCACAAAGTGGGTAAAATAAAAAAAAATCCATACAAAAATAGTTTCACTCAAGAGTGCTTGTGCTCGAGTGCGGTTGCTGAAAAATTATGTCATCATTTAGCGGTAAAGATAAAAAAAACAAAATCACAAACACTTTAATACAATACGCTAGAGCGCCAAAAACGATTCTATCACTACGAACAATCAACGAGAGCGGAAATCATATTCAGAGCAGGCGTGATTGAAATGTTGTGGTAAAGTTACACACTACCAGGCGCCTCCACCAACTATCCGTTGGACACCAGGCGTCTCCATTGTTGAAGCGAGTTTGTACGATAGTGAAATATATGGGTAGGGAGGGAACGGAAAAGCGTGGTATGCGCGTACGGCACGGTAAAAAAATCCAATAGCACATAGAGAGCGGTACCGGAACCGTCAATATTGATGATGATGATGATGATGAAGCTGGCAGCGGTTTGAGAATAAGTTGACCGAACTTCCTGTTGGGTGTTGGTTTGTTGCGTCCAACTGTGAGCAACGGGTGTTGGGATAAGTACAATCTGCTGTAAGAGTTGTTGCAGGCGAGGGAAAATGTTGGTGGAAGTATATGACGTTGAATATGTTGGGAATGCATTTTGTAGCAGGAAAGTGAAACATTTTCCTCGTGGAGTTTGTATCCGGTTTTAGTTCAATTTAAAGGAATGAAAGTTTAGTTTGCAAAAACCGAGTGAAAATATATTTGAAATAAATTTATAAATAAGCACACCCAATCAAAAAATAAATAACAATAATTATAACATGTACCTTTTTATAAAAAAAATTGACTGGATGGTTTAAGTGAAAAATTCGATGAAAAACAAAACAAGTTTTATCGTAAAAATTCCTTAACAGGGCCTGATGTAATTAGGTCATTTCGCTTTACGGAAGTTGTAGAGTGTGGCCAGATCAATATTTATTTGCTCTTTAAAAAGTCCTTGTAAGTGCCTTTAGATTGTGGCCCTTCAAAGTTGTGAAGGATGCTGGAATATAATGATCCATTTTCATTTGGCATAATTTATAAAGCACTCAACTACACTCTGTTTACATTCGATGTTCATGCTTGTGCTGATGTTTATAATCAATTGCTGCTTAATATTTCAAACTAAAATAGGATTTTAAGGCACAAAGTTTTTTGTGTGCAGCCGGATACAAAACTTTCTAGAAAGCAGAATTTTAAAGTGATTAATTTTTAATACAATTTGGATTGCGTGGCAAATCTTACTATTTATGTTCGTTTGAAAAGGGTGTGTTTTTATAGATCATACAGAAGATGTGATTTTTTTAGCTTTTCATATGTTATCTTTTGAAATAAAATAAGCTCCTTTCGATTCCCTTTCATTACCTTGTCCATAATCCTGATGTCCATGTCCATGTCCTGATCGATCATCCTAGTGCTGCCAAATGAACAATAATTTTCTCCCATTTATCGGACAAACTAACCATCGAAAATCTACGTGCATACGCCTCAACACTTTTCAGATGTAGCAAATTGCAGAGCTTCCAATTCCATCAATAATCAAACTGATCTAAAATCGTGAAACGATGGTTGGTTTCATTCTTCGATGTCCTGCTGATGAAATAAGAAAATTATATGAGCCGATTCACTCAAACGGTAAACTAGCGCCGATTAACCGGAGGCCGGAGAAGCCAAGTTAACTGAAGCCAAAAGGCGAACGAGAAGCAAAATCAATACCAGAAGCAGCATCGTCCGTTGAGTTGACGGTGTGTGCTCGCTTGCGTCCTTGCCAGAACAGGCAGCAGTCACAAAACACGCGGTGCTGCTCGCTGGCCTAATGACGTTTGCGGCGCGGAATTAATTGAAATCGATTTTTCATTCCAGCAGCAGTCAAAAACGAGCGTGTGTCCGTTTCGATCGGCTTAAGGTTCTCGGTGCCCGTGTGCTTTGGCTAGTGGATTTACAGCGGAAAGAGAAAAATTGAAGTGTTTTCACGTTTTCCTTTCTCTTTTTTTTGACATTGATTCAACACGATCAAAGATTTCCGAGTGTGCGGTTCTATTTGGCTGAACGTCTTAAAAAGGGGCACACAGCATAGCTGATGAGAAGCTTTCGATAAAGCTCAATGGTTGGCGATTTAATGCTGGTTAGTTTGCGGCTTCTGGTCTCTTTAAATGAGCTGGCATTTAGATGAGCAATCTAGAGATTACAATTGGAGTTGTTTTGTTGAAAAATGACTTTGTCCTTAGTTGGTGGGTTTTAAAGCAAATTGGTTCATAAGTATTAGCAGAAGGATATTCGACTTGATTAGTATTTGGTATTTTTGTAGGAAAAATCAAAAGACGCACAATACGGTGAAATTACAAGACACGAAATTATTGAAGTGCAGTAGCAAAATATAATATGTCAGGATGTTGCATAAAGTATTTTGTGTTTTGAATATCAAACAAATATTAAGCATTAATTTGAAGTCACACTAATAACTTATATTTTTCGTTAGTTTTGCAAAATTTTAGAATTGAATGTGAAATTAGCTTGTAGGTAATAGGCAATAGTAGAAAAAACCAACGAACAACATGGCCAATCAAATCAATTTCGGTGCGTCCGGAGCCGTCCTACACATCTGACCCAGTGTGCCGCAGTGTGACCCTCGTTAGAGTTTATGCTTTGCCCATTTTCTTGCCCGTGTTCGTTTCCACATTCATTATTCACGAATCAAATTACCATCGACTCGAATGGTGTACACAAAAACGACGACCTTGTGACTCGGTGCTCCGTTCTCGGAGCCCCATTTGCCGCTTCCCTTTGAGCACTGCCCGTTCACTCCTTTACTGCTCTCGGTTGGCTTTTATCCCCGGTGCCTAGTATTTTTCCCTCTCGTGGGAACAACCTACATGACGACGTCCATGCTCTGCACAGCAAAGTAGCGACATTTTCTACCGAACAAAAGAAAACCCCGTCCGAACAGCGGGCGCACAACACGTGCGCATTTTGATTGAATATTTCTCAGAATGCAACACCATCGCAACGTGAGATAAATATCACGCCAAGCGGTGCTGTGTCGGCAGCAAGGAGCTCCTGCCAAAGCAGCATGACAAATCAACATTTCAGAGGAAGCGAGAGACAAGACACTCGGTACGAACGAGTTGAACAGTTCGGTCGATCGGGGGACAGTCCTACAAGCTAGATCTCGCTCATCATGCTCCTCAATTCAACCGCCCACAGATGCGCCTGCAAAAGGATTATTGAGCACAAAATAATGAACTGGCCGAATGAACCTAATTGATGCTGCCAGCTGGTTTCCAGTTACCGGAGTAAGGGGTTGGAAAATACGCTCTATCCGGGTTCCGCATTCTCGCCATGGGTTCGCTGGCTTGGCAACGACGAATCTTTTCATCTCGCGTCATGAGTCGAGCATAGTTTCGTAACGAAATGTTCGAGATGTGATTCACCGATTTACACCGGAATGAGGCAAAGCGAGCTATAAAGATTATAAGCTGTGCCATGCTTCTGCCGATGCTGTACTGAACGTATTTTTCCTTGAACTGATAAAAATGTAATTTTCCGCCCTGTCCGATGCCCCTCTGTCTTCCTTGGTTTAAATTTTCTGTCGGGTGCGATGTGTTGATTTGCAGCGAAAGCATATTGGCTTAATTTTTGGATGTTGTTTTTATGGTGGCGTAAGACGACTTGTGCAAGATTTAATCATCATTAAATTATTTCCTCCCTACGATACCTGTAACATTGTCGAATACGCTTTGGCGGCTGTATAGAGAAAAAATAAAACCAAACCAACATCCTTTCACGAAAGGACCATGAAGGGATTGGCGAAAAATTCATATTGAGATTCAGCAGCCGGAGGGTTTTCTTTCATAAAAGATGGTTCAAATATCTAACGTTGGGTCCGAGAATAATGTAAAATAAAAGCAAAAAAGAGACTATCACGAGCTATTTTTAGTTTGTTGTGCAAAATAGCAGTAGCTACGTTAGACGGCGCAAGTAATTTGATAACTGGTTAAACTGTTACGATTGACGTCAGACGAAATGTATAGCAAATGATGCTTCACGTTGATAAAAAGATATGTTATTTGAGTTCTTGCATGTGATAATTGTTCCGTGTATTGTAAAGAGCATATGTATTTGAATTTATATTTTGTGCAACCAATTTGTGCTGCATAACATAAAATTGCGCTCAGGTGTAGCCCTTTTTTTTGTAAATAAATTTCAAATATGGACGATAATTACTCTCTACCGAGTAATGCACTGTTGATTGGTTGGAAGCTTCATTAAAATCGCGTCAAATTTCAATCATATTTTCTGCCAATTTTTCACGTCTCTGTATCAAAGGTTTAACTTCCCCCCTCTCCCTATGATAAAAAACACAGGCATTATACTATTACATAAACAGGTTTCCTCCGTGCTGTACTCCTAGTAAATGAGTGTGGACGTAAAATAAAAACAGTGCACATTGTTTGACTGCAAATGACACCGGATCTCATACCAACGTGGTGGGCGTGTGTGGTTTTATATCTATTTTCTGATTTCAAAATTTCTAATCAATGTGAATAAGTGTACGCGGGTGAGAAAGAAGGTAAAATCAAAACAAAACACACACACACATCCACAGCAACACACATGGCTCATGTTTCGATTAGTGATTTTTCATCTCCGTCCGTCCGTAGTGGAATCAGGTTGTCGGTTCCATCGAAACCAGTCAATGTTACGGGCTGATGTGCATGTAAGCGAGAAATTGAATTTGAATACCATTCGGCAAATCTCCAGTAGCTTACGTCCCTCGCGCTGCAGTCGTGCCACCCTGCGCATACGGAAGTAGAAGCAAGTCATGCTTAGCGGGCAGGAAAGGGTGTCGTTTGGGAAGAAAGCATCCAGCTACCCGTAGGACAGGGACGGTCGTGACGCAAAAGCCGAGCCAACTTACAACGTTCACAATGGTGCTGCTTTCACATGGAAATGGCATGCAAACAATGAAAATGTGGTTGTGTCGCGTCATGAGTGAATTTTTTATCATATTTTTGAGTTCCGGTTTCGGTATGCCGGAAACTGGGAACATCCTGACAAAACAGGACGTACGGAAAAATCGATCAAAAATCTTGCCAAAGTTTATGTTTCTTTAATGAGTCTAATCGTGGTTCTTTTTCTTCTTTCTATTTATGTTTTCAGGTACCTTTATGCAATTGGATTGCATGCCAATTACATCATGTATGCAGCGTTGATTCGATAGGAAAAGTATTCGCACATATTTTTGGCAAAGGTTGAAGAAAAGCAATTAGGTTTATGTATTTTTAATTATTTTGTGCGGAATGGTTTGTATATAGCAGTTTCTTGTATGAGTGTGTGCGTCAAACATTGATTTGATAATGAATGTTTGCAAAGCATAATTATTTCCCTTGTTTTCTCTGCTTTGTATAGCTTTCCGTTGTCCAAACAACTAATGATCCGGAACAATTAAGCTTTCAGCGTCCAATTTAAAACCAATTTTGGTAATTTAATTTATCTACCTCTTGTTTAGTTCGTTAAAGACAACGAGATTGTTTGCAATACTTGGGTGATACGAACAAAGACACCACTCTTCACACAGGCACAACAATATAAGAAAGAAAATGTGCAATTACTCCACCAGGACAGATTCTAGAAACAATGCCATTGAATAGAGCCGCACACATACACCCACACATACAGCAAACAAATTGCTTTCAAAAGTAAACGAAAAATGGGTTTCCTTTTGCATTTCTTCCCACTTTGCTCCAAACAGTCCCCGCGCAAACTTTTGCCAATTTATACACAAAAGCGATGGTACGCCGCTTAGTGACGTTTACGAATGAAACGAATAAACAGCGCTACAACACCGTCCCAAGAGAATAGCAGAAAGGATATTCATACACACACACAGACACAAACACATAGCTATACAAGCGCCGTGTTATTCTTGCAGTTTTCCTTTTGGCTAAAACTGACTTTTGACTTAATTTTCGTCTTTCGTATTTTTCCCTTTACGGCAAAATGTGTTCCAATTGGGCGTTAGAACCATGCGGAGAAGGAAAAAACTCCTAGTTGGGCTCGAAGCTTTCGATGGAACAAAAAGCACACACAAACACACATACACATAAACCAAAAAGGGCGGTACAGAGATCCTTGCCTGTGCTACCATCTACCAGAAAAAGAAACAATTTTCTTTAGGACTGTCACATTCGGACACATTCATCTTTTGGATCACCGGGGGAAGGTTTTTGTTTTCGGCTTACGTAGGACGCACGGTCTCTCCGTGAGTACAATGCTCCATGGCCACCGACAACGAGACTTTCGCCTTTTCACTCACGTCCGTTAGGCAAATGATGCGCTGACCAGGGCGCGTCTGGGTGATGGAAGATCGCTAGCCAAGCGCCACAATAATGGACATAATGTTCACGCAGTCCTTTCGGCGGCATGGGCAAAGACAAAAAAAAACAAAGGCCAAAACCCCGATAGGCATAAAATGAAAAGCCAGCTTTTACGCGTGAATACTGATGAGAAAATTAGCTGCGGGAAGGGAGATGACGACGGCCGTACCCAAATGTTCACGGGCTCTCGGGAGCGGCTGTTCTTTGACGTGGAGATATTTTAACCATTCTCACCCCAACCCCAAGGACAGTGCAAAAAAAAATGCGTTGAAAAACCAAAACGTTACGGCTCCACGGTGGCAACATGACCGTTCTCGGTATGGGTAGACAGGGTGGAGTTTCTAACCGTCGACGGTTGGAAGTAATAAATTAGTCGGAAATGATAATTGAAATTCGACCATCGACAAATTTCGAGGAATGTCCCCTTGACAAGCGGAGAAATAGAAAGAATGAGGCGAACAGATAAGGGAGCAATACAGCGAAAAGTAAGTTGAGTGTAGATTAAACAAGGCAAAAACCATCCCGTGTTTAGCCATTTCTGTTCTGTTTTTTTTCTTCTTCTGTGTTGATGTTAAGAAATTTGTCTCGTTTTCGGTGGGTTGTTGTGGGTCTTCTCACATTTCGGCTTCAAATGATGCTTCATGTCGTTTGTTTTCACCCCAATTCTATTGCAATCTGCCAAAATGACACATTGTCAGCGGATGTTGCGGAAATGCCTGTGTGCGTAGAACGTTGATAGCTCGTTTATCACTTTTCCACCCCGGTGGTAACATCCGCGTGGAAGTCAAAAGCCTCTAACCACGTTTCCTCGTCCATCATGCTGAACGCGTGATGACTAGCCCCTGACGGTTGCAATGACAAAACCGATAAAATTACGTTCGAGCACGTTCGGCCAACAGTTGGAGTAATGTTTCTTGATTAAAACTTAATTGCAATATCCTTTCTCGTGTCTTGCCGTATTTGTACAGACGGTGTAAGGATTGTCTACGGTTAGTGTCGACCGGTAGCGAAGGTACTGGTAGTGAAGAAAGGTAGAGAGTAAAAATGAATATCAATGTGCCATCGTCGTGGTCAGAGGCAAACCCGCAGCTGCTGTTCGTGGGAGGCATAATTTGCTTAAGTGGTCAAACAGACTTTGATTCGCTGCTTTTTTGCGTCCTTCATCCTTAAACAACGTGATACCTATCTGGACGGCGATGCGATTACGGAGAAGGAAGAAATTCGTTGCAGTGAATAAATTTAGCCAGGTAATTGAAACTGATGACACTCGTTTTCGTTTGCAAAAGCAAAAGCGGAGTGGCTATTGAACAAAAGTTGTGCAATTAGTAACGTGAGGCAGGTGCAGTTAATGTAGCATGGGCATGTTGATAATGCAAGGTTTTGATTGCGAAAGGATTAAAAGCATCAACTCATTTCAAGGCTTCAAGTCTTGATTATCAGCTTGTGGTCATCTTGAAGACATGCAATACAGCGGTATAGTGGTGCGTTCAAATTATACCTTAAACAAATGAATATATCTCACCTGAAGAACCGGACAAAGTTTTAGTTCAACAACCATCTAGTGAGTATAATTAATGTAGATCTAGCAAACGCGTGTAATTGACAACATGTAAAGACAGATCACAGTAATAGCATGAAGCAATAGTCAGTTGTAATAAAACGAACAGCTAGTATGAATCTCTTTAATAATTATCCGAGTATTACCGGCATAAGACACAGGGAGGAAATGCACCGAGAACAAAAATCTGTCAGCAAAGATCCGACGAAACTGAATTAATTTAATTTCGCCCGCAGCCAGAACTGACTATCATCTGGTTACTATCTGAACATGGTCGGCATGACCGCGAAGTTCGTTACGCAAAAAAAGTTTAAATTAGAAAACGATTTAAAATACAAAAACGAAAAAGCAAAAATGAGATCATTGTTATGCTCTTACAATAGATTGCAATGTAAATTAAGGAAGAAAACTCAACAAAATATAATCTCCTTGTACATGTACGACATTGTTTACCGAGCACATTTTTGAAACATATTAGCTATCTATTTCGAGAGCCACACCTCGGATTGCCCAATTAATTAAGCTCATTTTTATGCCGCACTCAAAAATTATAAATATATACATTCATCCACAAAAAGTAAACCACCACCGGAACGTTCCTCACTGTCGGAAATCTAATCTGATCGTAAAGTGGAAGTCATCAAGTTAGCTAACGTGATATATTGCCTCCATTTGCTGACCTGCCTCACGCGCGTGGCTAGCTGAACCGGGTGTGGACGAAAACTAAATATTGATTAATGACCCTCGGCTACGACCTTCACCCTGGATTGGGTTTCTGGAGAAAAAATTACTAGCACCAGCAATCTCGCACCAATAATAGCTCGTGTGGCAAAGTGTGGTAGAAAAAAACTGGTCTATTTCAATGGTTCATTAAGCTTAAAAGTGAACCATGACAACAGGAGGGAGGGACAAGCGTGCAATAGTTGTTTTGCTGAGAATCTGTCAACATGATTATTTGATCCAACAAAAAAAGCATCGAATTGCTTTGAGGGACGCATTGAAGGTTAATTAAACAAAGTGTGAGGTGACATTTTGGGATGCAATTTTCACACCTGTACATCAAACTCATACTTTTTACATTTGTTGTGAGATCATTTTAAGTATTCTTACTTTCCCATTCTAAATAACTACTGGTAAAAGGAGAATTCTATTCCAAAAAATGTCAACGTGTTAAACACGATGATATACATGCCTTGTTCTACACTTTTCCAGGGCCACGGTTAAACAGCAACGCGCTTGGCTGACGGCAACAGATAGATTTATGCTAAGCTGACAAATTACATCGTCACGGTTGTGGTAAAATTACTAAGACGCTCTATTTCTATGCAAGACACACACACACACATGTTCACGATGATATTCTCGACCTACCATTCTGTCCGGATAGGCAGTATTGATTCCGAGAAGGGAAAACTAAACCAACACCTCGTAAAGCGTCCAACGAGAACTCCAAAAGTCGCTCCCCCTGTCCCCCACTCTCCAAGATTCGGTTCCAAATAGTTTCCCTAGGCCCTGCCCGGACAAGCGGCTTGGAATCGGATACATCCGGTCCGGATATCGACGTGGACGAACGACCGCAGGGCCCGGGACGGAAAATGCTGGCGTAAAATTAATTCTCTGTCTTGCTGATTTATGATCGTAAGCTATGGCTTCCGTGGGCTAGGGGCATTCGTTTGGTCTCTCAGGCAGGCTGCTATTACGATGCCCACCGGCGCAGCACGACACTCTCGTGCGTTGGAGTGACTGGTGGACACTTTCGTTTGAATTCAGCACTTCAGCCCACACCAGCCCAAGCTTTCTGCTCTTCCTGCCAGGTTTGAAACCGTTTGAGGTTAGCGCTAGTGCTGCTGGCTTCACTTAATGGAGACATTTTTAGCATAGCTTGAGTGCGTCCACCGTCCCAACCGTTATGGAATGGTTTTCTTCTACGGGAGGCATAAAATGATTACTAGGAGTATTTTTTTTCTCGCACACACTTCTGGAACTATCTGAGGAACAATTTAATTAAAAGCTTTTGCACGTTTTCCATGATAATGGCAGAAAAGAAATGGCCAAGCCAATTTCAGCGAACTGGAATGCAAAGCGTTGCTACTCACGTGTGACATGTAATCTTTGCGTGCATGACTGGTGTGCAGCTTACCTGGAAAGATAAATGGAGGACATTTCTAGAGTTAGTTCTTTGCTTCTAAACTGTTAAAAATCCATAACTGAATTCAAATTTCAATGACATGTGAAATAATTTACTACAGTACTAAACTATGTAACATATCGTAATTGAAACTGTTAAAACGTACATCATTTTATAATAGTGATATTTTTTAATCATTTAAGTATTGCTAACATCGTTCATCGTGTTGAATGTTTTTTAAAATAACGACGACTTATACCGTGTGAATAAAACGCTTTTTCGTTTCAAAAAGATTTCGATGTTAGTGTGACGTATCATCATTTGTATGTCACGATGTAAAAATACATAGATATATGAGATACATATTTATATGTTCATAGCACAGGTAACAACATAAATGATGAATCGAAAAGCTGCGCTGGCGTTGGCGCAAACTGTTTGCTCCAAATTAGATTTTCTGTTGATGGCACGATACGAGTGGCACGTGTGCCAAATCACACGCCAACTCATGACTTCATTGACCGATGCTTTAATTTTCCAAAAAATCTGTCTATAAGCTTTCGTCGAAAACATCAGAGTAAACTAGTAGAAGGTATAAGCTGCGTAAGCCAAACACAGGTATGGCGTTAATAGCAGATTTACCTACCTATCGCTATTAAGAGTAAGATGAGCGGAGGATTGAACATGGTTTAGAGGCCGAAAACTTTGGAGAAGTGTGAAAGAAGGCTAATGGGAAATGATGTTGCCGCGTAGCGAGAGTTATATCCCTCCTGAATAGCAACAACAACAACATCAGCAAAAATGTAATAATAAAAAAAAAACAGAAACAGTTTCGACGGCTGTCCATTACGGGATACGCTCGCCATGTAGCTCATTTTGTTCGCCAGTTTATCGCAGTTTTTTCACTCCACGTGGTGGTGGGTTTCAAAAATTGAATGAAATAAATTTGCTAAATCTAATTAAAACTTTCTTTTTCCATCTTGCGTCTCTATCACACTCGGTTTCTAATTTGTTGATGTTGGATTTTCATTGCTTTCTGCTTTGCCTAACTGCAGGTATGCTGTTAGACCCCTGTCAAAGCGATCAACACATCACAGGTAACACAATTCCACCGCGAAGTACTGAGCCACGCTGGCTTACCCAATGTCATCAATGATTTTCTTCTAACAAGTCATAAAAAGTGCACCGAATGTGGTCACGTGCACTACCCTGTCGTACAGCATCGACCAACTTTTTTTTATACAGTACTTTATTGTTCCTGGGCCAGCGGATAGTTCTTACACAAACTCAATTATAGTGAGTGGCCGAGTCTCGGCAGGAATCTTGCCAGTTTCATTAGGCGATCGATTTTCCACCCCACGGAGAAAAAGTATCAGGAAATAGCGACGCAGCAAACGAGTGTGCGGGGTGTCCGGTGATCATCTCAAATAGCGAAAAGTTGCAACGGTCGTGGCGCTAATTAAAATTCCTTTGCAAGCACACTTTCGTGAAAGTGAGCCCCAATCATAGAGCATTGCCCACACCGCGCCAAGTCCTTTGGGTCCAAAGACGATCCCGGGTTCACAGCGGGTGGCATAAATTCCGTACAGATTGGCTGTTGCATTATTAATGAAGTTTACCTAACAGGTCGACCCCTCAACAAACTGCTCCCACAGAGATAGAGCGCGAGGGATCGTAGTTCGAGGCAACAATTTCTGACACAAAATATATCCCTTGGCACATACCACGAACACGGGTCTAGCTGTTAAAACGCGAGAGTGTGGGAGTATTTGGATAGTTTCAACGTCGTTGTTTGCAGCCTATGCTAAATCGATAGAAAACTTGCTTACCGTGCTAGTAAAACATCATCGGTGTCCGTAGGGAAGCGGGCAGTAGAAACGCCCTTGAAACCATCGACAGGGTATTTCAACATCAAAGCTCAATTGAACGCTATAATGAACGAATTCAAATTTATGGCCATTTTCGTCTCAATAGGAGAGACCAAAAGGGTAAAATCTGTAGGCAGCGCGCATTCTAGGAACCCATTAAGAGCTTTACAGTAATCAAACACGAGCAATTATTTCGTAGGTTAAGTAATAATGATAGCGAGAGTATTCCGGGTACAATAAACAGCACACGGTAGAAACGTCTGGTTTGATAGAAGCATTCAGTGCCCAATTTTTCGTATGTTTTAGCGGTTTGATCGTATCATATATCTTTACAATCTTTGCAATTTATAAGTGTGGCATTGAAACAGCCCATAAGAAGTATTGCTAATAAAATATACAAAGGAATTGTTATATCGCTTTATAGGTTGATTTTACACCCTTTACTTTGACAACCATTATCAAGCTCGTACTTGTGTCATCCAGGACCTTGGAACGCTACTGGTCACTATCAGTCACTTATTGACGAGGCCAATCGTATATTAGGATGCATCATCAGGAATGCTAAAGACTTAAGTGACCCATTATTGGGAATGCTTAAGAGCAATCTTCACATCCTCGGTTCGCTATACAGTGAAATCTCTTTAAGGTGAATCTTCAAGGGACCGTCAACTTAGAGAGATATTCATGTTGAGGAAAACTAATTAAGATGTTGCTATGAAGTCTCCCAGAAACCGCGGGAAAAACATGGCATGCTTTGACCAACATTTTTGTGAACTGTCGTTCAAAAATTTATCTTAGAGAATATCGGCTGCCAAATCGTATATGCATCTTATAGCATGTTCACCTTTGGAAGTTCTTCATCTTTAAGAGACATAAAATGTATGGAATAAGACGGGACCGTCAAAATATTCATCTTAAAGAAACAATTTATCTTGAAGAGACTACATCTTAGAGAGATTTCACTGTATTCTTGAGTTCAACTTAGTAAGTTGAGTCCCTTGCACTGAATGGAATTGAATTGATCCGGCGTAGGTTTATTAGGCTAGCAGTTAAAAACCCTACCTTGGCTTAACATTAATACAATGCCTAATTATCAGGACCGTCATTTAAAAATAGGATGTTGTTCTTCTTCTTCTTCTTTGGCTCAACAACCGATGTCGGTCAAGGCCTGCCTGTACCCACTTGTGGGCTTGGCTTTCAGGGACTAATTGATTCCCGCCATAGCAGGATAGTCAGTCCTACGTATGACGGCGCGGTCTATTTGGGGATTGAGCCCATGACGGGCATGTTGTTAAGTCGTACGAGTTGACGACTGTACTACGAGACCGGCAATGTTGTTATGTTGTTAGGGTGGGTTAATAGGGCCAATTAGTTCATGTTGTTGTTCAATTAGTTATAAGTCCGTTGATCTTAACAGGAATAAATAGAAATAAATAAATAAATAAATAAATAATAAATAATCGACCGACATTAAATCATCATGGTTTGTATGGCATGGTTGATCTCTTTGCATGTCTTCTATTTATAAAATGTTCCATGTTCTTGTTTGCTGCTACGTTCTTGCAAATAGAATATTTAACGAGGAATACATTGGTTGAAGCTTTATCCTTTGACATCCTCTAACACATGTATAAAAGCCCCAAAAAAGGGCTCAATGTACACGACCATGCATAATCTACCAAATGTGTCTACTTCTTTTGCACTTCTTTTCGCGCGATACGGTGAGAAACGCTGCTCTTGCTATTGCTCCTGTTCCGATCGACGGTGTTAACGCTTCTTCTTGTGTTGGCCTTTTTTGTACCCGAGCCCGTGTTTCAAGAAGCCCTCCGACACGAAACAATTCACACTTGCCCGCAAGGAACAGCCATGCCAGCCTTGCCGGTAGGCAAACGCCTTAAGCACGAGCGCCCGACCGGAACTAACGCGTGCTAACGGAACCGTGAAGTACCGGTAGCATATCTCGAATTTGTATGATAATTGAGCGTATTATAATGTTAATCGGTTGTGAAGCATCAGCCTGTAGTATCTATCCGATGGCAAGTACCGTTCAGGCCTACGCTGAACACGTAGCCAGCCAGTCCACTCACCCGGAATCGTGGAACGATTGCTTGAAACGCCGTTGAAAAAGAGCTGCGACCGTAGTGATCAGAGCAAAATTCGTACTACTACAGCTCAAGCGGGGGGTGCAAACATTTACTATCTCAGTTGGACTGACTTGGGCTGCGGGACTGCTCGAATGGGGCAAATATCCCCCTGACATGGACAGCGCTGGCGGCAGACATTGCAGCGAGACTATCGACCGTGAAAATTCTAACTACCTGCCGGACGGTACCGGTGACCCGGTAATGGAAATATCCGGCGCTACTTCAACGCTAATTGACTGTTGAAGAGCTGAGGGCTCGGTTCGCTTTGTTGTGGGTAAGGAAGAAACAGCTTCAGATGCCGGGTTGCGCTTGAAGGCGAATGCGAGACTTCATGCAGAACGGACAGCTTGTGATACCTTCCCAACACTGACTTCTGCATATAAAGAGTTTACCCTGCGGGAAGGAATTGCAGTTCATAAATGTGTTGTACTGTTGTTGAAGCGTGCCCGAGGATACATTGAAAGATGAGATATTATTGTTAGGTAAAAGAAACAGTTAAATTTTAGTATAGTAAATAATGAACAAAGCTATTTACAAATGTTCTAGTTAGTAGGAGATAGTTGTGACAGCTTTAAAGTAACCACGTTTGAATGCGTTATTTTGCTCACTTTAACATTATGCAAACAGTGCAGGAAACAATATGTTATGTAAAGGTCAGACCGTCTAGATAATTTTGAATGTTTCCTTATCCATAAGCAAACGTACTCGACCCATCCAACTGAAGGGCTCGTTTACATAATGCTGTAGCAGTCCTTCATAAACGGTACCATTTAAATACTGCACCGTTGACCGTTTACTTTCCACACTTTACTCCCGTACTCCATTCCGCCACGCCCTGCTCTGCTTGCATATGGAGATGACTGAACGCAAGTAGTGCCAGTGGAAATAACTGAATTATTTATGGGCCAAGCACTGCGCCCAAGGTGACCAAGGTCCAAATAACTTAATAATGACACCTATGCACCGTACGGCCGTGTTTGTACATACGGCAGGTCCGTGTGTTACCAGCAAAGGAAGCAGGCAAATGACATTTGCCAGTGAATCTGGGGAGCTAATGCGGGCCCACCTACCTTCCATGTGACAGCCACAGCCGTGGGATCGGGTATTAGTTGCACTTTCAGTTGACCGATTAAATGAGAATCTTGGCGATCAGGCAGGAACCCTCAGCGGAGTGGACTCGCAACGAAGGGGCGTATGTGTAGTGCAAGAGTTAAGTGACAGATTTTCAATTATTCGCACGGGGCCAAAGTGACGTCTAATTGTGTGATTTACAGTTTATTAGCGCCCGGATAGCCCGGCAGGGATCAGCGCTTCAACTCTCTTGGCTGGGAGTATAAGTAATTGGAGTTTAAATTCTCAACGCATTAAAGTGATTTAATGAGCGTAATCACTTCGCCAGCGTGTGTGTGTGCAGTATGAACCTGTTTAAGTTATCGCTTAATCTTTAGGTTTTTGTATTTTAGTAGGTATTGTGGGTCATATGAATCGTACGAAGTTGCAAGAAATTATACTAGAATAGCGATAGTTGAGCTTTGGAAATGGTTTACAGCTAAATTATCTAATAAATGATTGAAATTATACCAAAATTTACGACAAATTAACAAATTATAGAACAATACAACTCGTCTGGGACAGCTACACAGAGCACTGGAAAAAGAATCACAGCAACATTTCTTGTTTTCTCTCTTTCTCTCTCTATCTATCTCTCTCTCTCCATGCACGTTGCCAACAAATAAGAAGCCACAGAATCGCCACAGTGACAAATGTGCCGTACGTGATAATACCGTTCGCACAAAGGATCGAAAGCCTGCGCCTACTTCCCGCTGCCGTGTCTAGGACCCATTAATCAAGCGCCTAAAAAGCCGCCCAAGGAAACTTGCTACCTCCGAAGAAGCAAGCCTCGGCTGCTTTTTGCGACTAGACGGCAGCGCTAGCGCCAAGAAAGCAGTTGGATTGCGGGTCAGATAATGCCCAAATGTAATTTTGAGTTCGCTTTGTGTAACTTTAATCATGGCGCATTTATCTTTACCGGGCGGCCCTGTTTGGATTGTTAAATCGTTTATTAGCCAAATGGGTCAACAAAGAGCAACATCGTGGTGGAAGCAGTCCCATCGCACTGATAAACCGTGCCGACGCTAGGGACGTTGGCGTTGTGATGAATGGTTGACCTTTATCATGTACGTTGCATAATCGACGCAGTCATAACATGTACAAATAGTACATTATTTTAATGAACTTGGCGCTCTATAGCTTCATGGCAGCTAGCGTTGGTGTGATTCTTTGAAAAGCTCTCTTTTTGTAGTGATTAACCTGCTTACGCTAGGTTTACTAGTTGATGCAGAATGTTAAACTTATAGAGATTATAGTTAAACTTTGTACAAAATTTAACACAACAACTGCTCTAAAAATTTGTTAATGCATTATTTTATAGAAAACATAGCAGTATAACCAACGTGAGAAAGTTCTAGCTGTTATTAGAGTTTTGGAGTCTGTTCCGTGGATTGATTTCTTTGCTTTGAGTCAACCAATTGACTCATATTTTGCCAAGTCCAATTGAAGTTACGGTAGGTCTAGATCGACAATAGTTGTTATGCCAAATAAGATGATTGGGGGATTTGACTTGATTGGTCAGCAAGAACTACAGAATATTATTGAAACGCTGGACATTAAACGAAAGAACTGTTATAATAATGTCAAACTCATCTCAAGTTAAATCGCAATAAATGCAAAAGTGATATTTTGGTTAAATTTTGCTCACATCCAGGGAGCACACATTCAAGGGAAAAAATGTTGATTTGAAACAAAACAGCTGGCTGCCATTTAAAAAGACTTGAGCTGTCACAATTACATCATCCCAATTGTCGTGGCGATTTTTTCCGAAGCTTGTTTCCTTGTCTCCACAGAGAAACACTCTCAAACCTGACAGTCGACACCTATCAGTGCGCGTACTCGAGAATGAGCGAAATGAGGAAATAGTTCCACAACCACTTCGAATGCAGACGGCAGAAAATGGGCATACAAAGGTCCTAGGTGTAAACAGCTTAGCTTTCTCGTTCTGCATCTGACGCAGCCGGAGAGGACAGAACGCGAAGGTGCTTAGCGTGCAAGAGAAAAGGAAGTGCAGTACGCGATGAACCTAAAGATGGCAGCAAACGTTCTGCTTCCATCCAAGCTCCTCTGCTCCTCGACTGTAGAAATACAAACACATCTGTTTTGTCTCCTTCCTTCCCGTCCCATCGGCACTCTTTGCTTCCTGTGCGCTGTGTGGTGTGAAATTGTATTTCGCGAAAGAATCTTTCCAGCTGACAGTTTTCGCTGCCATCGTTTCTTTCACGGTGTGGCACCATTGCCAGAAATGCTACTACGAAGCAAGCAGCAGCAGCAGCAGCAGCTGGGTGATAAATTATTGCACCGAAACGTTGTTCCGGGCTGAAGCTATTTCGCACGGTCTGAGATAGAGGGAACGGGTGAGTTTTTCACGTTGCGCAGGCAAAGCAGTGCACTTTAACGAGCAAATGAATTCCAAGCGTGCTGTTGATGATGGATGCATCTTGTAGCGGGAAGCAAGGATAGAATGCAATTTTGTAATGATATTACCTTTCGGAATGGAATTCACCGATTGCGGTACACATTTATGAGGTACCGAATAACGCGCTGAATGTACTTGGTGTATTGGTAGGCAAACAGGAAGTGTTGCTTAAAGGATTAGTGCATTAAAACGAGTGAGAAGCGAGGTAATTGGATAAGGTAATAGTTGATGTCGTGAGTAAACTTATAGCATGCCATTTAATCCCCCTTCCAGTGTCAGTTTTTCGTAGCGCAAAGGGCAACGTTATAAGCCGATGTCAGTAGCTATGGACATGCAGCAGATAATAGCTGTCTGATAATGCAATGTCAGGTGTAACAGTACACGCAACTTTACATTTTAAATATTCGAGGTCATTGAACATAAACTGCGCACACAAAATGGCGTGTTTCTTGAACGACAACTAAACAGCTAGCACTCTAGAGGTTGTCAGTTCTAAATTGTACGATTGTACACGATTGTACAATTTGACTGATACAAACGGAAATCAATGAAAACATCGATAACGTTACGATAATAATTTGTACATCAGTTAAAACCTTCTGCTTTTTTATGATTTTGATCTAAGTTTTTGCTCCTTGTAATTTGAGTGTGTTTTTAAATGGTTTTATATTGCTTTGAGGCATACAATAAAAAAAAACTCATAATTTTATAACATAAATTACACATGGAACATATTTGGTTTACATGGAAATATTTACTTAATGCAATGGCTTCGCATAAGCACGACACCTGTCTGCATAAACATAAACACGACACCTAAATATGTACCTAATCGTTTCACCTAAAGTTATCTTGTACCCATCTTTTAGGTTTATTATTATGCTACTTGGTCCATTGGCTTCGAAGTAAATTTCACTTCATTAATAACCGCATTTAGCGCACAGTTTATCCACTTCATTCACGTTAAATAAAGAGTTTTTTGATCATGTAACGCCGGCAAAAAGTTTTGCAGCGCGTTATGATTAAAATTACGTAACTAAATAGCAACTTTCGCAAACAAACAACAAGCAAGAGAATTTAGAGTTTTCTGTCGCGAAAGGAAGTCCTAGTTTTCCAGCTATCCCCGGGAAGAACTGTCGAGAATTTACCCAGGTAGTTAGGCAAACTTTCCCAGAGGAATGGGTACAATCTTTTCCACCCATCGAAAAGAGCACTGTAACAACATCGCAAATCGTGAGGCACTACGGCGATGCTGCTGTGCTTTGCGTGTGTAGAAGGTATACGTTCCTCCATGCTATGGCTTGTGTAATATTTCTTTCTCATACAGTCTTCTTTTACCATCTCCTCGGACACTTTGGCAACGAGATCTTCATTTCGTTGTAAATGTGACTGTACACGGTGAACATGTTCATGGTTTACGTCACATAAGGTGTGGTTTTTCTACTTTCGCGAATGGCTCATTCGGCCCCAAAGTGGTAGCACACTGCATAGGCTTATGGGATACCTTTCTTGGTAGTCTGACAATTTATGTGCACACACTTTCTGTCTGCTGTCTCTTGTTGCTGAATTACGTGAAAGAGCAAAAAATGAAAGGTGACAGATTTAGGTTGCTTTAATGTGGCATTCATTCCCTAGGAATCTGCATCGTGTATCTTTATAACGTGGTAGAATTTCCTTGCATATGCCTTATTTATACTTACACATAATAGTAATACTACACATTGACTGCTATTTCATATAGAATATGAGCTTAAAATGTTGAAAATTAACTGCCAGTATTGGTAATGATTTAGTAAACATTCTCGACGACGAGCAAGCCAATGTAACAACGCAATATAATGCATACGACTGGTGTACTGTGCCGTAGTGTAGAGATACATTTTTTAATGTTCTTTTAGTTTTATTCTTCTAACTTAAATTAGTTCAGGGGATAGAATTACGCGATCGTTTTATAATCAATATTGGAACTTGGAGTCGTAGAGCATGACCAAATCAAAGCTTGCGTCAACCAGCTTATTGATCATGGTACGACGAAATCCACTTCATAGAAATGTTCAACTGCTAGCGATGTAACGAAGACGAGACGTAAATGCATAGCAGAATACAAGCGCATTCACTTCTGCTCGGTGATAATTCATGAGCAGTGGAGTTAGTGTGCTCGTCTCTTTTTTTAAAAACCTCCAACAGGATAGTACTACAGCAGCGGTCGTTTGTGTTGACGTATAACTCTGACATTACTTACCGGGCATTAAGTATGCACACTTAAAAAAACACACCACATATGCACACAGGAGATTCGAGAATGGTATCACTCTAGCACAGGCACCTACACAGTCTGTGCTTGAGCGTTTTAGCTGTGCGAAGGACACAGTAAGTGAGCTCATTTCAAAGCAATGTCATAGAGCTTTGCATGCTTCTAGCATGTACCGGTGCCACGATGCGACTGAAGTACCTTAAGCAACTGTGTTTTCAGACAACGCCTTCGGCGAGCTCATCAAAGTGAAAATGTTACTCGTTCACGGTTGTGTTTTACGTGGAAAAATGTTTAACATCGAACAAAATGCAAATATGATGCTACGAATGAAACAAAGGGCAATTATGTTTGGAAGGAATAACGGGGTAGTAATGTTCGAGAATTGTGTGCTCAAAAAATGAATTCAAATATTGTTTTGTTGTGATAGATATAGTTAGTCAGAAGAATGGATGAATAATTAATTACCTAAAAACTATGTTTTTTTAAAAAAAAAACATACATAATTACCGAGAACAGTAGATAACAAGTTATTGACACATAATTTTTAAAAAAAGATGTAGTAACTGTTTAGAAAGAATTATCTTAACAGCATAGTCTGTGGAACGCTTTCTGATCGCAATGATCAGCTTCATCAGCGGTACAACACATCTGTAATACAAAATCACTTTGAAGATGTTAAATATCACATTCCCATCCATTTTAACAAACAGGCAATCCGGTATTGCTCACTTCACTCTCTTCTTCGTTGACTCTTCCTTGGCGAGGCGATTTCTTTGATGTAGCTTAATGAATTAAAATCAGACTTTGCCTTTCCGAACTACACAGACACCCTTACGCGAGCATCCTCATCTTACACGGATTGGGCGGATGAAAACAAAATCGAACGAATAAATTAGGGAAAATTACTTACCACCCAATGAGCTGCCAATGAGCCGCTCCCTCCAATCGAACAACCGAATCGTGTTAGCCCGGCCACAGTGAGCAACGTCCGACTCCGAACATCGTTGCACGGTCAAATGAGTTGGGCAGACGTTCGTTAAAGCAAATAAATAATCACCGATCCGCACAATTTACGATCATGTTGCTGTGGTGTGGATGGGGTGTGCGGTGGCGCTCGGGAATTGGGTGGTTGAAACTTTAAGTACCATCCGTGTCTGGGGATAATCTGTGGGGTGGATGAAGGTGCAAATGTGGCTAGCGTAGAGAAATATGATCACATCTTCCAACACCAGCGTCCAATTTGTTGGCCACCCGGGGAAGTGTTTTCCCCCTCTTTCGGGAAACCCACCGCCATCTATTTCTTCGCACACCTAATTCAGAGAGTCAGTTTTATTAGACCGAGTGGCGAAAGGTGAATCAATTTTTGCTGATATATTTACAGACACACACACATACACACAAATGCCGGAACCCTGTCGGGTTTTTTTTTATACCACACTAATTAAAGCTTGATTTACGCACTGAGATTGTTTAGGTTTGTTTTGCGGATTCTATTTTTCAACAGGTCGATCGTGGTGTATATGTTTTTCTAGGCGATTTTACTAATGATCCAATGTTGTTTCCATTTCAGGTATATTCCAAGCGGACGGTTGATTGGTTTACGATACGTTTTATGAAGGTAGGGGAAGCGTAATTCGTTTGTGGCGTGGAATTTGTACATGAAACGAACAATATTAACGAACCTACTGGGTTTTTGCAGCATAAAATTACCAAGTTATGACAGTGATAAAGACAAAATAATAATTAAAAAACAATATTCATTGTTTATACATTTCAAACGAAATCGTGGTAAAATGTGGTAAAATGGGTAATTTTAGATTATTGTATAAATAACTATCCGTTTTTCTTTTCAAAAACTACACTGGAAGTCTCATGCATGTTTGTTTTCATACACTCAATCATTCATACGAATTAAGTGGAAAAAATGTAAGGCAAAACAAAATCTTCTGCAAAGGGATATTTTATTAAATAAAAATTTTCAACATACTTTGTCAAATAACACGTTTCATTAAATCAAAAACATGTTTATTGACTCATTTGGTTTGACCGAAATACTTCCTAGAATGTACGATATTCTTTTTTACAAATTAACAAGAACGACAACATCGTATGAGTTTTACTCATCCTTTGCAACTGGGTAGTTTGGAAGCTTTCTGAAAGTTTGCTGTAGATAGATAACGCGTTGACACAAGCGGATTGTGGCGGTATAGAAAAGTAAAATAAATGCTTTCGTTACGCTGCGAAAAGATTGTTGATCTTTCATTTCATTTCAAGCAAATAGATTTCAGGCAAAGTTTCTCACAACCGGGAACTTTGCTGTTCTATTTCTCAACCCTCGATGGAATTTGGCAGAAAGAGGGTGTGGTAGCATAAAGCTTGCAAAATCTGATAAAATAGAAACCTTTCCCGATGTGCCATGACATTCAATCATCATGCCATCGCCGCAAATGGAAAACGAAAGTAAAAAAACATGCTAAACGACACAACGAGACTGTGTGAGAGTGATTCCAAGACTTGTGTAGATGAATCGTTTAGCATATTTACATTTCAAAGCTATTACAGTGAGAGTATATGGTGACATGGCTGTTGACAGTTGATTGAGAACATCAAAGCGTGTCCGCAACATCATTTCTAATTATTTACCCTTACTTACCAAAGATCAAACAATTTACATGTTGAGCATGTATATAAAAATACATCTTTTTTTTCTCCGTGTTCATGCAGGCTGATGTTAATATCATTACATCCAGAAAGTTGAGATTGGCACGTAAAACAAAAGACAAAATCGGTCAAAGTGGTATCCTCTGAATATATGTACTTTATTTTGCGCTGTAGAATTTTGCTCACAGTTATCATAATATTTGTGAAGAAGATGAAACAAACACATTAGCTTCATTTCTACATCAATTCATTGCCTGTGTAAACAAACATATCGAAGCGTACCATCACTATTTCACTGTACTGTGGCGTTGATGTTTTCCTTACGTCTCCCATCCAGAACAACTATTTTGCTTTTGGTTTGTATAAATTTTACCCACACGATCACATACCCTTCTATGAAGCACAACTGTTCTTCAAATGTCTAAATACATAGCCAAAGCGTTACAACTTTACCTTCACAACAGTACCCTCACCTGGTCGGCAATCATTAACCAGTAAGCCGAAAATCCTTCGTTCAGCTTCACTCACAGCTGGGCAAACGTGATTTTTCGCATCACTCTGCTCGATATTTGATTCCAATCTTCCGCACAATTCTCCGACTGCGTTCCCCTGCTTCGCAACTGAAGGCCAATGGACGAATTGGTTTGTTTACAAACGAAAAGGCAATCGTTTTGGGGAGCTGGGAAAGGTATTTGTAGCGGAGGGGAAAAGTATAAGGAAGCGAAAGGAAATACAAATCGTTGCTCTGTTTGTGCAGAGTGGAATGGTTGGAGTGAACTATAGCTTCGCCTTCAACTTCCCCTTTTGTTTGTACATTGTCCAACACGGTTCGGTGAATATTTTGTTCTTCAGCACATTTTCTTCCCCTGCAACCAGTCAAACATCTAGTTATCGATGTTGCGAACAGAGCACTTGTATCATGGTCGCAGCGTGTCAGTAGCTTTAAGCAACACCAAAAACCCAGACCAAAACAAAGGCCACTTAGATGTTTTCGTGCTGGTAGATAAGAAAAGTGCTTAAGAATGCTCGATGGTTCACTTCCTGCTACCTTGTACTAGGAGCTTTAGCCTTGGTTTGTTGTATGTTTGTGTGCGGCCCAAAGCAAAAAAAAAAACTGAAAACGTACGAAAAGTAAAGGGAAGTGTTTTCGTTCTTGCTTGTAGTGAAAAACAAGACGAAAAAGCAGTGGTTCTATCAAAACCACAAAAAGTTCTCAGCCTCTTCTTAGAGATGAAGGGGCTTAGTTTTTCGGCATATAGCATCGTAAATTTCAAAGAAACTTTTTCTCATCTTGAGGAAAAAAAAAACTTCCCTGTCCTTGTCTGGTCTTTTCCGCTATGATTGAACGCACAGGTTTACTTTTCTCTCGCAGAAACTATCATTTTTGTTTATTATTTTTATAACACCTTTTACCCGTTATCAAGGAACGGAAGTTTATTGGGACAATTTATGTTTATAGCACACTAAGATTATTCCTCAACATCGTTTTATGAAAAGTGATACAAGTGTTTAATCATTTAAAAATAATTGTGTCAATAAATTTGTAAAACAAAAAAGCTCAACTATTTGGAAACTTAACTTTTAATAATTGGATTAATTGTAGAATACAATAGTACTTTAAACCCAATTTCATATTATTCTACGATAAAATGAGTCTACATCCATTTGATAAAAACAAAAAAAGTTTTTCCAAAACAGGTAGTTTGTGTGTTACATATGCTTACCATATCGCGTACCAATCTTGCACCGACGTTCCATCCACTATGCAGTATGGTAAATTTTGTCAATTCACACACCATATACGACTGAAAAAGTCCTGCTGCTGCCCCTGCATTACCGTAATCTTTCAACAAAAGCTCTTTTCTAGCAAACTTGATCCTTCTAGCGATTGTCGGAGATTGCTTCACACTAGTTAAAAATGTGCCTGTACTATGTGAGCTAAATAAATATCTTCAGTGTTTGTGCAAAACGAGCAATATTTGGGCAGAAGAATTTGTTTTTTTTTTTTACATTTCACGGAACATGTTGATGCAGCGTCAATTGTTTATGTTGGCTAAACGGCAGCTTTGTAGAGGAGTAAAAACTTGGCAAGTCTGCTTGAGTTTATTGCTTCTTTTAGGAAAAACAACATAAAAGACAGAGCAACACAATATGAAATGAAACATGAGTTTCAATAAATTAAATTAAAGAGCAATGTAACAAGAATCCTCGCCGAATGTTTACAGCACACGTGATCTAGGTGCATTTGGTTTCATTTTCTTTTTTCATCGCACTTAACGCTACTTGTGATATGATTTTCATAACACTCTACAAAAACTTTTGCTGGGATGACACACCCAACAACTTAACAAAAATTTGCAACTCACCCGATGTGACCTGAACCGGTGCAAAAACGTAACGCTCATTGGTGATGTATGTACGGTACAACTTTCGAGCCGATGTCGAAAGCTTGTCTAAAAGTCCTAAGCGTAACTAAGCACCCCTGAAAACGAATGGACGTGCCGTGAGCGTTCGAGGTTGGTACACACGGACAACGAATGCAAAAAACGAGCGAAACTTTTGCCCTGCAGCAATTTTTAGCCATGCGAATGTGAACGTACAGAGTAGAAATTGTGCGCCGTTGCGCATTCAATGTACGCCACCAGAGAACGGTTGTAAAGTTGTATTGGAAGAATCGAGCAAAAAAAAGTGGATCAAACGTACGTATTGTTACGATTACAGTGGCGAGGAAATCACACGTTTCCAGTCCAAAACTGTACCTTGCCGAGACACGAATGAATACCCCGACTAACGTGTTGGGTAGATTCATTTTGTAACCAACTTTACAAGGGTGCTATTGAACAACTTGCAGGGAAAAAAAGTGTAACGACACTGGCGTGTACACTGCCAATCAAATATGCCGTTCTAACATGTTGGCAGTCAATCAGAAATGAGATCACATAACAACGTGCAGGAATACTATTTCCTCAATCCGAAAACTTTTCCTGGAAGTTGCTGTTTCTTATGAGAGTGAGCGAACACCAAGAATTTAGGCGAAAGTTCGTCCCTATTCCATGTAGCAAAACGTTAAAACTGAAACAGAATAATACAAAATACTAGCAGCTGTATGAAATTCTGGGGTGCATTTCATACATGCGATACTTAAATGTCAATTTTTAAGCCAGTTTCTGTTGCTGATTTGTTTCAAATCTTTTCACTACTTTATAAGTTACACTCATAAAAATAAAAAATAAAATTTTGCAAATTGTTTTTCACAATGTGTGCTGATGGCTTATTGGCTAATAGACGGTGTTTTTCGAAACTGTTTTAAATGTATGTTCTGTTATATTATATCTTACTAATACATTAAAGTATAGAAATAGCAAATAGGAACACAAGATTACTTTAAAACATGCCCAGTTGAGCCAGAAGTCCTATAATTATAGTATGTGTCATAAAAATATAATAGCGATATACTACAACTAAATTAATGAACAATTAAGAAGCTTAAAACTTAAGGCACTGTAAATGACTGAATATGCAATCATTGATTTTCTTAAATAACCATAATGTCAAGTTATTTCTAATAAAAACCTAAAAACAAATGAATACGAGCGCATTATAATTTTATGTGCCACAAACTTGTTTTAACGATTATTTCTCCGAATAAACTGTGGATAAGGAAAGATACCCATGACCTGTCGAGACGAAGCAAATCTCAGCTAAACGGAGAAACGAACCGTAAGGTAAGAGAACCGAAGCGATTTCAATTAAAAATTATAATGTACTGTGAATAAAATTTAAGCGCAAATCGTTTCTGTCTCAACGGTTTTTTGTTCTTTTTTTTTTTTTTTTTTATTCAGGAGTAACGGTCCAAAAAGGCCGTATTGCTTAAGAGTAGAAAATACAAATGTAATTCATGGCGCTACAATCCATATTGGCAGGGAGACATTTCCTTCTCTGAGCCATGGAAGGGCACCTTATCCCGGGTGTACTCGGACGGTTTGGTTTTAATCAATCCAGTCCATGATTTTGCGGTCCTATAAGCGTGGCGAAGGTCTACATCATTCGGGTTTCGAGGTTGTCTATTCCAGTTCAGTGTTCCAAATGGCATTGCGGGGGTCTGTATCGTGTGGATTCCAGGCATTTCGTCGGATCCATCCATCAAAAGCGGTCCGAGTATATTCCCATTTAGTGGCTCAAATGACATTGCGAGGGTCTGTATCGTTGTAGTCCTTTCCTTCAGTGGTCCGAGTGACATGGCGGGGGTCTGTATCGTTCCAGTTATCTAGTAAATCCTTGCAAGAACATCGTTCGAGCAAGGATCTTCTGTCTGCCGTCAATGCCGATTACTCAGCCATACACATTGCACTCATTCATTCTTACATTCATGCATACATTCATCCATCACAAACATACAAGCGATGTACAACATGTAACACATAGACAAACAAGAGGAAATAACATAGGATGCAAGATTGCTGTTGCCAACAATGTTGGTTGGTTCACAGACATTTTGCTTAAGGAAAGTCACACAGTTAAGCCGTTCTCTCTACAGAAATCGAATATGGCCTTCAGGAATTCCCAGTCCGATGCCGCTAATATATCCCGAATCGGAATATCAGTACATTTTCCCAGTCTTTCGACCGCGTCCACCAAGGCAGGTCGAGCAGACTCGTATTCCACGCAGGACCACAAAAGATGATCCATGTCGTGGAATCCAAGCCCGCAGCCACATACCTTGGAGTCGACCAGTCCTATACGCTGGAGATGTGCACCCAATGCGAAATGATTAGACCTAAGTCTAGACATCATTCGAATGAACGCACGATCGCCAGGGGTGTTATGGAACCAAGGCTTCAAGCTTACACGAGGAGTGATTGTATACAGAAACCTTCCGAGTTCATCCGAGTCCCACAGATTTTGCCAACGTGCCATGCAAAACGCCTGTGGGGCCCGCAAGAACTCATGAGGAAGGATAGGCCTATCAAAGAAAGACCCTTCTGCAGCTCCCCTTTTGGCCAAATGGTCTGCCTGTTCATTTCCTGGTATACCACAATGAGCAGGTAACCATACTAACGATATGCGAAACGACTTTTCAAACAGTGAGCTTAAAACCTTTACAATTTCTTTCACAAAATGGTCTGGGCTCTTAACAGCCTTTACGGATTTTAATGCTTCAATAGCGCTTAAGCTGTCTGAAAAAATTACATATTGATCCGCTGGGCATGCACTTATCAATAATAAGGCATAAAAGATTGCGGCGAGCTCCGCTACATATACTGAGCATGGTTGGCGTAATTTAAAGAATGCTTCGGAGCACGTGTTGTATACACCAAATCCAATGCCCTGCTCTGATGAGGATCCGTCAGTATAAAAATGGTTACTGTTAGCATGGCCATGTTTCTCCACAAATTTGCTGGGAATTGTCATCCGGCGAAGGTTATCGGGGATACCTTTAATTTCCTCCTTCAATGAGGTATCTACACTTAAAATGGAACTGCAGGACTCTGGTAAGCTGGCACTAGTTATACTTTGAGAAGTACTAGGGTGCACCTGGCGAAACAAAATCATGATAGACCTTCATGATTTTGCATTTAGAACCTATCTCTTGCAGTGTTTCAAAGTTCTCGATTATCAAGGGATTTGATACTGTAGAGCGGACGAAAAGGCGAAGCGATAGTAGCTCAAAACGTAGCTTTAGCGGCATCACTCCGGACATCACTTCGAGTGACATGTTATGAGTCGACTTCATGCTACCTAGCGCGATTCTAAGACAGCGATACTGAATCCTCTCAAGTCGGATTAAATGCGACTTGGCTGCCCAGTGGAAGCATATGCAACCATACTCCAAGACGGATAGTATCGTAGTCTTATATAGGTTAAGGACGTCTTTGGGGTGTGCACCCCACCAGAGTCCGGTAATCGTTCTGAGAAAATTGATTCTTCTTGTACACTTCTGTACCAGATAGTCAATATGTGTCCTCCATACATTTTTGCTATCAAACCAAACCCCTAGGTATCGAAAAGATCTGGCAATGGATATCTTTTTACCATATAAAAAGATATCGACCTTTGGGTCAACCAAATTCAAGCGTCTATTACTCTCAGTGTTGTAAAAGAAAGAGAATATCAGCATTTCCGTTTTCTCTGGAGAAAACTCGATACCTAGGTTTGTGGCCCACACTTCTAAATTGTTGAGTGTGGTTTGCAAAGGACTTTG
Source organism: Anopheles arabiensis (assembly GCF_016920715.1). Classification (NCBI taxonomy): domain Eukaryota; kingdom Metazoa; phylum Arthropoda; class Insecta; order Diptera; family Culicidae; genus Anopheles; species Anopheles arabiensis. The sequence goes on along the minus strand of NC_053517.1, from coordinate 42,332,503 downwards.
AAGGTCGGCGATGTTGTTGCTGGCGACTGATACAACACCGTCGTCCGCCAATTGCCTAAGGCTACAGCCGGGTGCAAGGCAAGTATCTATATCGTTGACATAAAATTGTACAACAAGGGGCTCAAACAGGACCCTTGTGGTAGTCCATAAAAGCTGACTCTCCGAATTTTCATGAAGCCATTGTCGAAATTCATTGCCTTTTCTGAAAGGAGGTTGAATAAGACGTTATTCAGTCTTGGGGTTAAGCCCGCAGATTCTAACTTTTGACACAGAACATTGACTGATACTGAGTCAAAAGCCCCCTTGATGTCAAGAAATGCAGATGCCATCATTTCTTTACGAGAATGAGCCATCTCGATTTCGGACACAAGCAGCGCCAAGCAATCGTTGGTACCCTTGCCTTTGCGAAAGCCAAATTGGGTACTTGACAAGAGGCCTTTGGATTCAAGCCAATTGTCCAGTCTAAAAAGAATCATTTTCTCAAATAATTTTCGCAGACAAGATAACATTGCTATCGGTCGATATGAGTTAAATTCTGATGCCGGTTTACCAGGTTTCAAAAGGGTGACTACTTTCACTTCTCTCCACTCCAACGGGACGGTGTTAAGCTCCAACATAATGTTGAATAATCTCAACAGCCGTTTCCTCGCCAGATCTGGCAGATTATGGAGCAATTTGTTCCGAATCTGATCCAGTCCTGGAGACGAATTATTGCTGGAGTACAGAGCAAGCGATAGCTCAACCATTGAGAACGGTGAATCCATTTGCGGATCACTCCCATGAGCACTCTGTTGATATGGTGGTGCTTGAGCGAAATCGGGGCAGACTTTTTGTGCAAATGGCTCTAGCCATGCCCCAGAAACCCTTTCGCTCTCGTTTGTTGCTTTGCTGTTGCGCATCCTTTTCGCCATGCTCTGAAGCTCCGTTAGCGAAGTGGAAGGCTTGAGGTTTTTGACATACCTCGGCCAGTATGACCTTTTTTTTGCTTTAAGCAAGTTTTTGCACCTACGCTCCAGGCCTCTATAATGGATGTATAGATCCATGGAGCCGGTGTCTCTATACCTGGCAAAGCCTTCCGCTTCGCTGAGAATGCCGCTTTGCAATCCGCGTCCCACCAAGGAGTGGGTGGTCTTTTAAAAATCCTTGCCTGGGGGGGCGGCCTCGTTTGGGCACCGAGGGCGCACTCGTTTATCGCCATAACGAGATTTGCATACTCCTCATTTACGGAGAAACTGGGTTCTACGCGGATTAGCAAAGCGGTCATTTGGTCGCCGTATTTCGTCCAGTCGATGTTCCTCGTTAAGTCACAATTACCGGGGACTTGATCGACTGTGCGACTCCTCTTGATAATCGAGATCTTTATTGGCAGATGGTCGCTACCAAGCGGGTCTTGGATTACCTTCCACATAGAATCCAGCCCTAAAGACGACGAACAAAGAGAAAGGTCTATTGCGCTGGGTCGTGCCATAGGTGAGGGCACCCTAGTTGCTTCACCAGAGTTTAGAATTGTCAAACTGTGTGTGTCGCAAATATCCCTAATGATTGGTGCACGATTATCGTCATGCGTGCAACCCCAATCTGATCCATGGGCGTTAAAGTCGCCCAGGATGAAAAATGGTTTTGGTAGTACCGTTACTACTGTCTCAAGATCCTTGTTGATCTTCTTTGGATCCAGATTGGCTCCCGGTGGGATATAAATTGAGGCAATAGAAACGTCAAGATCTCCTAGCTTTGCCTGGATCGCGACGTATTCGATTACCTCGGGTGTGGGGAGGGGTATTCTGCTGAAGCTGTGACTGCTACGAATACCAATTAACACTCCCCCACCACGCCTATCGCTAGTTGGATCATGTCGATCTTGACGAATAATATTATATCCCGGGAAGGTAATATTTTTATCGGGTGAGAGCCAAGTTTCACTTAGGGCAAATGCATTACAATTATATTGCCCTAGTAATACCTTAAAAGAATCTATTTTTCCCAAAAAACTTCTGCAGTTCCACTGTAGTATAGTGGCCATTGGAGAAATTAATCATCCAAACGGACCATCATACTAAGACAAGGCCATTTTGATAACCACTGCTTGACCATTCCTCTTAGGAAAGGAAATGCCAGGGGGATCAATCCGGGAAGGGGTTCCGGGAGGTGGAGGGAGTCAAGGAGAGAGTGTAAAATCTCTGTCAGGCTTGGGAGGGATGGCCTGGAGAAAGATCTGGGTTCGCTAGGGAACGCCAGATTGCTGGGATTGGAAGGGTTACGGGAACGTGGATGGGTGCGAGCGTCACGGGGGGGTTTGGAGCCCTGGGTTTGGCGTGGGGTCGCACTGTCGTGACGTCGAGGTGCCTTTTTGGGTGAAGCTTTAACAATTTTTTTAATCGTTTTTTTGTTTGGTACCCGTGTTGTATACAATCTTTTAACTCCATTTAATGGTGCCAGATTGGGCAACGGTTCATTACCCTCCAATAGGGAAAGGTTATCGAACGGATTCACATTTGAGGTGGACTTCAAAACATCGGCGTACGATCCTCTTGTATTCTGCAAGACGGCCCGTTTGTGTTCCGATTGTTTTTTTCGGTAAACAGAACACAACGACATTTCGTGCCATTCCTGCTTGCAGTGAATGCATTTCTGAGTTTCGGCCTTGCATTCGGATGTTGAATGCGATCCCTTGCATTTGCCACACTTCACGGAGTTTGTGCAGTAAGGCTCTGAATGTCCAATCTGGCTACATTTTGTGCAGCATGCTATTTTTTGCACAAATGGTCGACGGATGGGCACTCTGAGCCCTTCAATGTACAGCGTGTTTGGCAGGACTGTACCCTCGAAGGTGATCCGGAGTGAGGAAGTCTCACGGAACACCTTCTTTCCATCGACCGCACTTGAAGCGTAAAGTTTTTTAACTTCAAGGACCTTTACCCGAGGGGAGGATTGGTGTAGAAAAGCCCCTTGTCCGTACTTTAGGATGTCCTCTAAGGGGTAATCTAAGTCATCAATGACACCGACGACTTCCACCAATCCACCGGGAATATATACCCGGTAATCCTCCGTATAGGACGGATCGGCCGCAATAGCATTGGCTTGCATCCGGTCTTTTGCGGTGACCCGCAGCTTGTTTGGACGCGGGCGAATAATGTCTAAGACACCTGGGTATTTTTTATAAACTGATGCCGTAATTGCTCTTACATCGAGCTGTTTATTTTTCGGCATGAAAAATACATCATGTATCCCGTTATAAGATGCGGGATATGCTCGGAATCTGGGACTCCCTTTCAACGATTGTCCCATGAATTGATCACGGGACGTTGAAGGTAAGGGCTCGTTATTAGCCTTTTTTTTCGCATTCTGTCCTGGATCAGAACTTTTTCGCTTCACTGTAGTAAAGCCCTCCTCCGATTCATCCATCGGCTCCGCCTCCATGAGAGAGTCGGAGCGAGAGAAAAAAACCCAACTGTGTGACGAGAAAGGATAGGTAAACAAGAGAGGATCACTTACCACAAGTAGACACACGAGAGCGAGAGTACACGACGAACGAGCGCTACGCACCTGTCCGACGAATGCGCTCTACACTCACAAACCTACACTACAGTACACACGCAGCGCGTATACACGCGCTGCACACAACTCTACGCACTACACACTGTACGCACTATACACTAAGCACAGATCGCTTTCCGATCGTTCTCGCACGTATTCCTTTGCAGTGCGTATGGTCGAGGTCAGTGGCTTGTTGTCCGGCAAAAAATCCATCCACTTGGAGCGCGTATCGATCACGTCTGATTCGCTTCGTGGTTGGGGACAGAATGTTTTTTGTTCTTAATTCACATCCAATTTATGCTAAACAGAACCTTTCGGTAGGCCCTGCAAAAACCAACAAAACCTGTAGCAGTCGAGGTTTGCACTGTAAACGACATAATCATGTTTGTTAAGTTTATACTAAATGTCGAAAAAGGTGGAAACCAAAACCATTTTCTATCGTTTCCTTGGAAAAACAGAAAAAAAGGTTCGCGCATAAATTAATTAACATTAGAACCTTTTTCTATTGCACCTGAGCTCGTTAAAATGGTACAATTCGATGAATATTATTTTCCCACGCCTCCCAAAGTTTCTGCGAGCGGGGGTTTCTTGTTGGCAAAATGGTAAATGAGAGAGTAGTAGGTAAGAAGTAATTTCCCTTTAAATGGCACTAAAATTGAAACCAAATAAACATACAAAATGATTACAAAAAACCCCGTAAAACAACAGACACAGCCTAGTGTTTTCATTAAAAGAAAATTTATAATAGCTTATGGAAGATCATTCGTCTCTATTTTTAACCACACAAAATATATGTCACGTAGACTAATAAGATATCTGCAAACAGTGATTGAGATGGTTGGATAGCAAATATTGTATCGACCGAGCAGCACTGACGACATCGTACAACGAACCAGGCGCCTCCATGTAGCTTTATAAATAGCGTAGAAAAACGCCGGACCAATATCGTTCAACAGTAGAGCGGGGTTTATCCTATGCTTACTGATGATGTTGTACATTTTCCGGAAATGAAGTGACGAAAGTAGCGAAAACTACAGCAAAAAAGTCATTGTTGAGTTCAGCTTACTATCGTTTGGGTATCTTCTCTGACATGTTTCTTTTTTCTTTTCGGTTCAGTACAGAACATTTTTTCGAGAGCTTGGCAAAGATGTAATATCAATAAGGGTGAAACTTTGTAGGGGTTTTCTCTGTTACGTCAGTGCGTCTTTTTTTTGTATCGAGTGCTTGTAGCGAAAAGAGGATTGAGATTTTATGAAGAATATCAAGTAGTTTCATCAGAATTTCATCATCACCAAATTGTGCAATGTAACAACTTCACTATAGCTTGTAGTACTTTAATTTGCTTTTTCGTATATTATTCTTTTACACGAGGTTTTAGTATTGAGAATAAAGCTATATTTTATCATAATTTTAACAATGTTAGGGAAACAAACGTTCAGTTTAGCAACATTAAATGGTTTAAAAAATAAGTTATCAGCTTATTAAAACAGCTTAGTTAAAACAAGGAATGTTGTAAACAACGGTCATCGGCGAATTACTAGTTAATTATTATTACTATTATAATTATTTTTATTATTTCTTGAGACATGTATTCGCGGAATAAAGAGCAAAAGGTAAACACAGTCAACACCAACCATCAGCTTATAATCATCATATCAAGTTTCATGGTTAAACATATATATTTCAGCTAAATGGTACTCCACCCACCGTTGTGTAAACTTTGTGCCCAGTGTAGTTAGTTTCATTTCCAGTGGGGATTGATGTAGGATGCCCGAGAGTTTATTAACGACGTGCAAAAAAGGTGCAAAAAGGTCTGAAAGCTAAAACCTGTGAAACCCACCTTACCTCTTGCTATACATAGCAAGCCATCGTAGTAGATCCCAGGAAGTGGCTATGGCAATGCGGGCTCCCAAAACGCACGCATTTCATTCCACTTTCGTTTACAGCCACAGCAGCAACCTACCCATGACCAAGCGATCTAATTATAATCGAAAGCCATTCATTTTCTTTAGCTGGATATTATAATGACGACAGGCAACGGCTGGTCAGGTTAATCAGAACATGAACTTTGTGCAACCATTCTCCCCACCTTGGCTTAGTGTGAGTAAATATGAATGGAAAACCGATACACAGCCAATGTGTGCGATGGGGGTAAGAATGTGGGTGTTAGCTTAATTATACGTGCGTACATGTGGTCACCTTTCGCAACCACGAGACACAAAGCGTAGCGGAGCACATTTTATGATTAACCATAACGGGCGTAAACTTCCTACTTATCCATCCAGGCCTACCTGGGTGTATTATTGTGCGGCTGGTAGCGTATGCGTGTGAACTGGAACACGCTGCTATGCCTAACACCACACTATAATCTAAGCTCTAGCAATAATAATCACTTGCAGCCGGGTGGCAAGGTTACGTGAAACTATAATCCGATCCGCGTTGATAAGATCGCTGCCAAGGAGAGTGTTGGTCGGTTTAGTGGTGTCGTGGTAGAGAGTCGCCATGGGTGGGTCGTGTGCTTTCCAGGTGTATATGAATTAAACAGACGCCTTTGTTTATTAAGGCTTCCTCGGTACAGCCACGATAGAAGCACATCCATGCCGGCCCACAGGGTCGCTGTAATTGTATCCTTCCGATGCGCTGTTGCCCTGTTTGGGACAGTGTGAATCACACCCTTTCGAAAGGGTCGTTGGATGATGAGGAAATAACTGAGTATTTGGTGTGGTGCAATGATATGCACAACATATATTCATTCCCTCCGGGAATGCGAATTAATGAGTGAATGTGTTAAACGATCACACCTGAACAAAGAGATAATGATAGAATAAAAATGGCTAGAGGATTCACAAAAACAGTTCATACCTTTAACATACCATAGCCGACATTTTACCATCAATGGTAACAAATAAATGCGATTTGAAGAATAATAAATAACATGTAATTTCGTTACATATTATTAAATATTCCAGAAAAACCAAACAATGATATATACCAGCGATGTCAAACTCATTTGACTACGCGGACCAACATGCTACGTAAAATATTAGTACATGCCGCTAGCTAGTTTTTATATGATATTATATGATACAAAAATTAGATAGTTAACAGTTCCTTTCATTTCATATTGGGATAACAGTTAAGTTTCAACAGTCAAAACATAAATGTAAAAATAATTGCATATAATATATCAGACGTATTACTACAGAACGTTTGTAGCAGATTAATTTCAATTGACCATAGGCTTCCGATATTTTCAAAATTGACATAGTTTTGTATCAACTAACGGGATTTAGTGCGAAAAAATAATGCCAATAACTGGATAAGCCAATGACCATAAATGGTTTATCCATGGCAGAAAAGTAATTTGTATGATGATATTGGAGTATTTTTTATCATCAATATTTTTGAGTTAGTATTGATTGTGACCGACAGTTACGTACGTTTAAAACAATGTTCTTATAGTTGATGCTGTCCAGTGTCCATAAATCACTACAGGCCGGATCGTCCAGTCTAGTCGAGACATATCATTTGACAATGTCGGGAAACGCAAGGTGTAATACAATTCCTTGGTAACCGTTAGTCCCTTCCTGGCAATCGAAATAGAAATATCCATTTATAATAGCGATCTAAATGAGAGCCATAGGTCTACCTGTAGTCTATCTAGTCAGCTCAGTGCTTGTAATCGTTCGTAACATCCTATCAAAAGGAACACGTAGTTATGCTGACATCTGATGTCAGATGATTTTTGAACGGTTTGCTGAAGTTGGATGTTTTAAGCTACAACCTAAAGAGTGGCTCGACCTGATACTTTCCCAAAACAATATGCCAAAAAAGTGTCAGAACTTGCATGAACTTGCTTTTTGATGCCCGTTGGTAGAGCGATTTTGTAATTTTTTTCGTATTCATTTTATTACTTTTTTGCTTTTGTGCACCAAGTGTCTTTAATGATTCCTTAAAAATAAAAAAAAGTAATGTATAAAAACCACATACAGTATGTGTCAGTTAATTCTGGACGATAACGATTTTGCTTTAATTTGAAGTTAAAACACCGGTTGGTTCTTTAAAAAAAAAGTTCAACAAATATGTTTTTCTATCACGGTGAATTAAGTTTATAATGAGGTAAATTAGTCGTATGTTGATCGTATGTTAGGATTTATCCTCTGGAACGCTAAAGAGTTCACTTACCGATTATGCCTAAGAACTGTCAACTCTACTCTGTTCTTGACCAAACTCAGTATAGTTACTCCCTAGTTACTCATGCCATATTTATTACTAATAGTTTGACACTTTAAGCGAAGCGTTGAATTAATTCGTATGACCACCGCTTTGCTCATCGCTCAACTTTGTATCTGACGCTCAGTGATTCTCTTGAGAACGAATGAAGTAGGAAAGAGAGCACGAGAACGACATGCGCTACGCCGCTTATCGCAATGAAACAAAAGAGTGATAACAATCGCCCGAGAAATTGTCACTCTCATCGCTCTCTTGCCATGCGCTACGTGCTCATTCGAAAAACTGTGTCGTCAGGCCAGTGATCAAAGTGTTAAAGAATGAAATTGATGCACCATATTTACTGAACAGGTATACGCTCCAGAGCGCGCACAAAGAAATATAAACGCACTTTCGCTCCCAACCACAATTTGTTATTGGTCAGTTATTGTTCAATTAGCTATAAATGCGTTGAACAGAAATAAATTTTAAAAAAATTAAGTAAACAAGATTTTTACTAATTTTGTAACCATCTTACTAAACAAAACCAAATTAAAACAAGGAATTTAATGCTCGATTTCAGCAAAATACACAGTTTTGTTTTTATTCTATAGCTCGAACAGTTTTTGAAATTCTTTAGAAAGAGATATTGAAAAACTTTTATGACAAACATTGTTTGTTAAAATGCGCAATAAACTAATATAAGTAATTAAAATAAATCTAATCAATTATTTAGTTAACTGTTAGATGCCCAGATCCTGTATATGTAGAATCGATTTGATCGATTTCCAACCGGACCAACTTCCTAGTGACAAGGACTGTCTAAAAGACTGCGGGGAGCAAATAGTTTATTCAGCAGATTCAACAATCGATTTAAAGTAAAATTCGGTTACAATTTTAATTCCAGATAAATTGCCAAACACACCAAATACACCCGGTGTTTTCCCTTACCTCAATGCATGTATGCACATGCAATAACTAAAACTATATGCAAACTTATGTGTGTACTCAAATCCAATCATCCCTACAATTTGGGGCTCAATAGCAATAAATTCCATCTTAATTCTCGTATTCCGGCATTCAACACATATCAAACCGGTTGACATAATAAAGGCGAATAATGTGCTGTAAAACGTTTTAAAATTTATCATCACATCTGTCGTTGTGTGCAAATCGCATCGTACAGATAGTATCACTTCATTCCCATCTATGCTTGGCACAGGCGCGATCGAACAGGTCGTCTTAAAGATCAAAACACCGAGCTCGCTACAGTAGAATTCGATTTGCGGGCTCAGCACGTCTGTGCTTTAAACCCAGGCAGTACCCGTGAGAACATGTGAGCGTAAAGGAAAAATCCGCATCCGTTTGGTAGCTGTGCTGCTGCTACACCGTAACTGCTTAGAAATGCCAACCCGCATAAACGGACCGGGCCCTTAATCCACTTTACAGCCCTCTCGGGAGCGGTAACTTTTCTGCCGTTCCCAGCATGAAATAGTCGACGACGCTGTACACTGTGTGTATATGTACCTGCGTGGATAAGTGTTTCCTGCGTGAGGAGTTTTCTTACCCGGTTATTCCATTTCGCTTTTCTTCCATCAAAAATATGGCCCAAATCTCGCTACTTTTTTAGTACGCAGTACTGTTTGCATGCCACACCCCACAGTTTGCCTTCTACTGAGATACTTCTGATGTGCGTTTTTATCGCAAAAGAAAAATCAAAATTTCAGTACCATTTTTCCTCTCATCTGACCGATGGTTTACGGCAGAATGTACTCGAGGTCAACTCTCTTTTTCCAAGCAGTGTGTCGGAAACGCAGATTCAAATACTAAAACGCTTCCAGGTGATACTCTGAGCAAGTGAAACAATACAAGAAAAGGAAAGCAAAAGGAATGAATAAACCAAATTGCAAACAATTCCGCACACAAGACGATCGACAAATAGAGGCATTTTTACTGTTTTCGTCCCACGAATGAATTGTCGAATCGATTCTTGCCAACACTTAGCACGAGTGTGCTGATTCATGGGATGGAACAAAACAGCCACCGTCTAAAGTCGAACTCGGTATCTCTGAAGATGTGTCTCGGAGTAAGCATTTGGACGAAAAATTAGAATACAGCACTCAAATTCTTCCCTCGCAGTCAGTACTCCTATTTTTTTCCTTGTAGCTCCCATCTGCGACTTTCAACAGCAAAAAAAAGGATCTTAGTGTACATGCAAATGTTAGAGGTCAATGTTCGTTACATAAACAAAAAATACAAAACAATCGTTGACTTAGTTGAAAGCAACTTAGTTGCACAAACAGATAACTAGACATGCTTAATGGTGCATGTAAACTGATACATGGAATGTCTAGCCAGAGTGACAGTTAAATGAAATTGAAAGTTTATTATAGCATCGTATGGTAGAGGATATGCAAATTATTAAACTAATTAAACTAGTGGAACTAATTGCTTAAGTTAACTAAACACATAAAGTAATAAAATATTGCAAAAAATATAGGAGAGATTGGGGTTTAAGCTTAAATACAAGTAATTGAAATTCATCTGTGCAAAATCCTTTAAATAAAGCTATTTATAATATGAAATCCTAACATATACGCTTCATCCTTAAAGGTCATCACTATTCTGTTCAACTAAATCTTCATGCAGAGAACGACAAAACAAAGTGTCCACTACATACAATTATACAATTATATAATTTTACAATTTTACAACGAATTTACAGTTTTTGAAACTTTATTCGTTATATGCTTATGAAAAGACGACAAAAATGTCTGCATTCTGAAAAATGTTTTTCCAAAATTGGTCAAAAGCACTCTGACAAAATTGTGTTTTCTTTGTTTGTGATGTTTGTGGCCACACATCACAGTGTGTATATAACAATGTTTATGTATTTCTGCCTGGAGAAAGAAAAGAGACTCTTTTCACTGTTACTCACCAATACTCATTCGATGTCAAACAGCACCCGAAACAGCTGTATTGCAATTTCATAAAAAGTATCACAATCACATTCAAAACGTAAGCTACCACAGAAGAGACCTTAACCGTATCCTTTAACATATAGGTACATTTTTTATGAATCTCCCTAACAATCTCCTTCCAATATGTTGTGCTCGTCTATTTGACAAATTCGCTTTGCTGAACGACGAAATGGCATTACATTCCGTGTCAAAGTAATACCATTTTCAGCACGGTAAACAAGCAAATTTCACTTTGACGAAGCGCACGGCGCTGTATGAGACGTTAACGAACTCTATTGCTTTCGCGAAAAATTGGAAGGCTTTGTGCGAGCACAAAACAAGATTGTGCACGGGGGGGTAGGAACTCGAGCAAAGTTCAATTTGCTCAACAACCGACGGGTCGACAACAGTGCGACAAATACTCAATAAGCTGATGCGTTAACAAGAGGTGAATCCGTTTCCTTGGCAGCGCGTGTTGCAACGCACCACGAAATGATAAACAAGGTCAGCTCGATTCAGTCAAGCGTAGAGAGACACCTGTTTATGGAAGAAGAAACCATAAAACACCTTAAGCTTCGCTGGACCAAAAAGACTCAAAACGCAACACACTGAACAAGTCTTGTGATCCAATGGAAGCGATTATAAATGACAGGTCTATTTTTCTCTTGTGAAATTTCATCCCCACTCTTCCCGTACTGTAGAAAGCTATCCCATTTGCGCATCCTCTTGAACGCTGGAATCCTGGCAGATGGATGGGGTTGCCATACGTTATTCTTTGTAAAGAGGAAAGTAAAGCCTGTTGGCAAGATACCGTAGTCGAGCATGGCCGGAATGCTCTTATTTGTTGCTTCCTGGAAGCTGTAAAGGGAACATCTCCTTAACCTTCCAAAATGTTGTTAGCAACCAGATTTCTTATGCTTCTCAGTTTCGAACATGTACTTTAATTGAAAAGAAAGGCCAGCACACTGTTTGGAGCATCCGTACAACGATTGTTAATAATATTTTTCCGTACTGATGGGATAAGCAAAACCATTCCTCTTCATACGAAAATAATGGTGGCACGTTATCAAAGCTAGTAGATGCTTTAGTTAGAAAGCCCAAGAATGTGGTTGCGAAAAGTGCTTAAAATGATTTATTAAGCGCCAAAACAAGCAACTCAATTCAAGTACCGACCATGATTAAAATTGTGCAACCGTGCCCTGAAAAGGAGGGAATATATTTACACCATCGAGCATACTTCCTCAAATTCGTTTGCAGTACAGTAAAGCGAAAAATCAAACACAACTTTAAACACTGTATTGGGCAGTGTAAACTCTGTGTGTAAGAGTGGAGAGTAATGAGAAATTGTGTAAAAAAAAAGCAATTCCTCTTTCTTAAACGATAATTTACGATGTAATAAACACACATATTCCGAATAACGACATAAATAGCACGATTTAACAAACTATGTTATGATTTAAAATCCATACCAAGCATTATATTTTCTTTTCAGGAGAAACAGCCCGAATAAGCCATTGCCATGTTAAGCTTTAAATATTTACACTAACAAATTAAATAATTCAGAAAATGGGCCTCCCATTAATAAACATAAGAAATTCATATGAACTACCACAAAACAAGAGAAATACATAAATAAACATTCCCTATTGTGGGCGCTTTTACGATATCAGCCAGTTGTTTTATATGAAGTTTGACACCTGGCGGCTGAAATCAGGTCAACACTGCATATAAAACTAAACACAAAACTAGCCAAAGATGTTAAGCCTAGATTATTTTAGCCTGAAAAATGTGTAAACAAATAATAATCTAAATGTGTATTCGTTGCAGGCACGATCGGCTTCGTTCGTAAAGGAATGAATTTGTTTTGTTGAAGGATAAATATTGTATCAAGAAAGGTTACAAATTGTTTGGAAGTATTTTTTAGGTTTAAAAAAATGTTTTGACACTTTTCAAACAGAAACAAGAAACAATTTTAAATTGGATCTTTGTTTGTAAATAATCGCCGACATTCAATATGGTGGACCGCAACTGTCATATGGATACAACCCGGATAGTGAATACTGTTCCAACGACAGGCTGAAAATGTCAGCTTTCTGGCTTAAAATATACAAGGAGCCTATATATTTTTTGTAAATCTCGTTAATGCAAGGTAAATAGAGAAGCGGCCCGGTGATAACAATTTCAATATTCAATAGATTCGTCGGCACCTATAAGGCCGGACAGAATCGATTCGCTACTAGACTATTTTTCTCGTAACAAATACTTATTATCCGACTGCGTGATACTAATAAGTCTCGGAAGCCTGTATAGTCTGGCATGACCTCGCAGGTCGTTACGCCAAAAATCAGGAAGAAGAAATACAAACTAGATGGGTTCGTACAGCCTAAAGTAGTGCTCACACATAACATTCTTTCAGCTCGAAAATCGAAAAATGCCCCTCATTCAATCACTTAAAGTTGGTAGGCGAAGTAGACGATAAAAAAACTCCACGGAGAGCGTCTAGTACATTATGTGGATGCATAATTATGCATTGATCTAACACTTGGAATGCTGCACTTGAAATTGTTAAACCGGCTTTATAAGTACGGGCGCACGTCGCTAGAATGACCTAACCTTGAATGGTCGCCAATTATGGGATATTAATTGCTTTCCATTGACAGGGAGCGGAATGGTCCATTCCTCTATTCCCAATACACGTGCCGCTGCTCGTTTGATGATGTGTGGCCATCGATTATGTTGCCGCATTCCGCAACCGTGCGTGGGAGGACGACTATATATTTGTCCTAGCTCCAGCACTCCATTACTAAATGCGAATGCACGTTTGTACACTGCGATTCATCCGGACTGCGGTTTGCTAATGAAGCGTTTATCATTTCTGCCTCGTCACAGCAGTAGCGGATATGGTGTGTATGTGTAGCAGCTTGCTCCAAAGTTAGTCTACAAACTCTGATTCTGCTAGCTGGTTTATGATGTTTCTGGGCGGAAGAGAGCTCTAGCAGTATGCGTCCAACCCGTTTCCGATAATGACAGAACACAATATCCAAATCAGCCCACTCGACGATACTGGCAAATGGTAAACCGCCGTATTTACCGATATCGTTTCGGCTACAATGTTAATCCGGTACAATATATGCTGAGCTTGGAAAATAAAGCCCACTCTAATTGACGAGCCCATGTGTTTGCGTAGGTGCTTACGGCACAAGGCACACATACATACACACGCACACTGATGGGGTGTGTACAAGGGACGGGAGACGAAAAAAATCCTTTCCAATCATTCAGATCGTCGACAGTCACCATTACAAACGTTAATCGACTCCCCCACCTGCCAACCAATCGCGACGCATTATCAACACATATACCCCTCGCCCCCTTCCACCACTATCATCGCTCGCTCAGCTAAACAAAGCTCCACGCTCAGCCGGTATCACACGTTCTGGGGAAAAGTAAATGTCAATCAAGTCCTTTTTTACCCCCATGCACGGCATCCGCTTGTATGCTCTACTCAATCAACGATTCCGACGGTATGAAGATAGCCTATACCCCACACAACGAACGTTAATGGTGGCCCATAAAACCCGATTGCTTGTCCATCGGAATCTGCCGGCGCCGGGGTGCGCATTGGAAGTGCGAGGATGTGCGTGCTTTTACATGCCCCATTGGAGCATTGGTCCTTTGTCTGTGTTTGATGGTGTTGTTGGTTGTTCGGAATTCAGAAATAGAAATGTCGGTACCGGGACCGGAGCTCGCGTACCCGTGATTAGGATTGCGTTTATGTTCAGGCATAAAATCATCCAAAATCATCGTTAGTTAAAAAGGTCCCAGCGGTTGGTGTCACGACGGTAGCAACATGTATAAATTGTATTGATTAGACTGTCAATGTGACATCTAAAGTGTCTGCGTTACATTTTGTTCCCAGTGCCACCAGCCGGAGTGAAGGTTTTGTTAGAGGTGTTTGAAGAGGGGTTGCATATCAAATGGAAATCAGAACTCCTCATAGTAAGATCGTTTTCTACAATGTCCCACAAAATTGATGTGAAATTGATCGTATCTACGGGTGGCCATGAATTATTAATGATATATTGATAATCATCGGGACGATCCCGATGCAGTCTTATACTCGCACGGCTCAATAACATGCCCGTTGTCGGTTCAAGCCTCGAATGGACCGTAGTAAGGACTAACTATACGGCTACGTGGTACCTAATAAATCTCCAAAGCATGATCGCGTGGATCGTTACGCAAAAAGGAGAAAAATCATAAACATCGGTAATAACGATGCAGAAAGAATGCGTCACAAAATCATGTCATGCAAAATGCGTCCAAAAAAAGATAAACAGACTTTTATAATCGACACATTATCAGTGGCTTACTCCAGGATTGACACAGTGTGGGTGAGATTTAAAGTTGTATGGCATAAATTATTATAAGTTGTAGCAGTAATTACTGGGTTATCGTCTGATATAACGTACACAACATTAAAATATATATTAATACTAAAATAATTAAATTAGAGAACAAAACGTTACAGTATTCTTACTTCGTCTACGAATCACCAAAATATACTTCTGCGTATTGCATCGCCGAGGTATACTTCTCGGAAATGAACGGACAAAAAAGAAAAAAAAAACTAATAACACCTCGTTACCGGTCGCACATTGTAAGGTCGGTCGTAACTTTTCAACATAACGACGGTGTCCAAACAGGATGGAATAAACCAGTGAAAAGTACCGAGAATGGTTTCAAATCACGAAACACATCAACGAAAGAAAAATGCAGACGTTGGTCAAATTACAAATTACAATGCCTCTAAATCTTATTTTCAGATGCCTAACGAGCCTAAAACAAAGCTACTACCAACTACCATGCGCCTTTGTTAGAAGTAAATTTTTTTCAAGTTTTTCATTACCAAATCCTTGCAGCCAAGTAAAAAACCCGAAGATATATTTAAACTCAATCATCAGTATCGTGTATGTGGATCATATGCCCCAGAACAAAACCACGTGTACCATTCGTGCATCCTTGAGCCAATTACTACGCGCACTGCTGTTTGAAGTGTATGAACATTACAACAAAGCTCTAAAGGCCGGGCTACATTGATCGTACTCACAAGTGTAATTTCAATTTTCACTAGCGCATCTGGCGGCGGCTGACCGAAGCATTTTGCCAAACAATTTGGAGCCGCTTCAGAAAATATGTTATTTTTCCATATTTTTTACTTAAACTGGACTGGAAAAGCTTTGTAATTGATAGATAAATATGTTGTACGAGTATTTCAGCAGTTTATCTATCAAAAAACGATGAAAATACTAATTAATTTTGAGATCCATCACGATCATTCCCCCAACGACCAAAAAAAGCTTCCACCAGCCGCCGCCAGATGCGCTAGTGAATTTAAAAATTACACTTGCGAGTACGATCAATGTAGCCCGGCCTTAACAAAGGGACAGAAAGCTCTTAAACGCGTGCAGCTAAACATCAAACGCTGCCAAGGATACTATTTTACCCAGTGACTGTAAAAGGGTCTTGGGAACGGGCGCAAAACGGGTCGCGAGGAACAGCGCGCTAGCGCTCTGAGAAATTGATTGTAGGCCTGCGCTCAAATTGCAGCCAAGCACGCGCTGACGGAAACCAGGATCCCACACCACAGCCACTTTAATGGGAAGTTTCATATAACTGGTCCAGGGGAGGGATATTGGTCCGTTCCTCTTTCCCGGTGGCTTCGCGTTCGTGTGACTTGATTGAGTAACCATAAATTCGAAGCGTTTAATCGGCCACGTTGCTTGGTGCGATAAGAATCAATTGTGCGAACCCTTCGGAAGTGGGAGCCATTTCAAAGTTGCTCTTTCATTCGCTATCAATAAAGAGGTTAATTTATGCCAAATAATAACGACGTGGAAACACACATAATGGGCCGTTCGTAGTTAGGATATTTTGATCATACTTTAATATGCTATTGTGTAATAGTTATGTTGAGTTACGTAAAGTGAGCAACGTGAGAAGTGCGTCAGCAGCGGCGCGTTAAGCAAATTAGTATGGCTACGTGGATTGAACAATTCAATTTAACCTCCAACCATCCTACCGGTGTCCTTTAGTGGAGCATTGGTGATGCACAAAAAACCTATCAAATTTAGCATTAGTGGGAGAAATAGAGCCCCGGGGATGACAAACGGCCGATTGAATTATTTATATTAAATCTAATTGCACTGACTCAAGGCACTGAATAATTCAATTCGCAGGCACCACAACCTCAACATTCGTACTATATTTGACCACATTTATTATCCCCAAAGGACTAACTGATGTAGAAAAGGGTTTCATATATGATTCATTTGAAAAGTTTTAGACAAATTTAGGCATATATTTAGACGTATAGGTTGGTAAGGTAGTGTCTGCTTATGTGTATAATAAACTTAAGCGCATGGAACTATGTTCAAATTAAAACATTTCATTCCAACGAAATTGAAACGGCAAGCACAGATTGAGGTTTAGATAGCACATTTCGCATAGTTTTATTTTAAAAGGCAATCTCGTTCCAACTGTACTGCCAACTATAACCGCTTCCGGGTAAAGCATCACCCTGCTTAAAATGAATATATTATTCATGGTTGACCAAACCCTAACTTCATTACATTCGCCGCACATATCCGTGCTGCCCAGCTCCGGAGCATGATCCTTTCGGTTCATTAGGGAAGCTTCAAGTTCTGTGCCGCCTAAATTCACCTCACCGCGTGAGTGATAACGAAGGTGTGATGTGAACGGAAGGATAACACATTAAAAATACCCGACCCGAGATTCGAGAACCTTCAGCAGCAATGCCTGTTACCGGTCACATACGGGACACGTTGTTGTTGTTGTTGTTGGAAAGTCAGTGTACAGCAATGTGGATCGTTTTAAATAATTTAATTTCAAGCCCTCTCTTGCTCTTTCCGCCTATCATATCATCTGGCATAGTGTTTCGAGGGAAATGTACAGGTTTTACTCTTTAATGTCTAATGCTTGAGTAAATAGAAATCTAAAAAAGGGTACACTTTCGACTATTCTACTTCTCTGATTTCAACAGGTTGGAAAGGCAAACTACGAAGGTATTATTTAGATTTCCTACACAATATTAACTCTTCACTGTTTTAGATACTCCAAACGGTAGTGTATTTGTTCATTCAAATGCCACACTTAACAAAGGAAGATTGGAACGTCTACAAAAATATTGCTGTGTGGATGCAGACTTGAATAACATAAGACACAGCATCTTATCTTACTCAAACACGCTTAGAGCCTACCTGACCAACCATTAGCAAAAAATTATGAAAATCTCACACCACCCCGAACGATGTGAACGAACGACCCTGCTATCCATCTCATTTAAGCACCGATTATACTACCATCTATGGGGGATGGGAAATATGTTTTTGTAGATTTCAAATGATTTCACGCGTTTTATGTGCGTAATGAAACATATAACGCACTTCCATTTGGTGTCTGAGACGTTGCGTTACGTTAGACGTTATCTTGGAAGATCTAAAAACTGTTATAAAATTCATCGAGTGTTAAAACGCCCATATTCTCCGCCCGCCACTCCCCAGTTAATCTTCTTCTCAGTCCCGTTAATTGAATCTTATGGTTAGGGCTTAAAGTTAACCACCATCGTAAGCTGCATGATTTGTGGCCAATAATTTTAAAGTTCGACTTAACCCCACACCATCGGGGACTTATCTCTTACCGTCGCTGGACAGAGTTGTGGAACGGATTCTTTATCTCAGCCATTCTCGCCTGTAGGACACGCCCTGCCACCCAGTGAGATGAGATATTTCAACAAAAGCACATTCCATGCCCTGGGGTGGGATAGCTGAAATGGGAAAAATAAATGATACTTCAAGAACTTTGACTCAGCGCACGAATCGATTGTTCCTCCAGTAATCCAGTCCCCCGAAACAAAAGTAACAAAAGGTCAAGGTGAACATCTTTACCCGCCAAGTGCCAAGTGGAATTAAAGAAGACAGCGTGCTGGTGGAAGCGCAGGGGTCAGCTAATATTTGGCAAAGCCAAGCTTGGTGGCAGGGTTCAAAATCATGAAATAAATAAAGTCCCGCTGGCGAGATGCCATCTTTACATCGTAAAGAGTATTGAATGGTTTTAGCCTGACTCGCGTGTAAATAATAGTGTTGAACAACATTGCTATGTGTTAAAGTAAATTGATTGTAATTTCGTTTTCAGTAGGTTTAGAAACTCAACGCGGTTAGTTTTGAAAAATGTTATCCAAATATCCCACAGCCAAACCATGTGTACGCTTATAATATGCCTATCAGTCAATTTTTTTCTTGCCAATTTACTCGTTTGAACCAGAACTAACACATATCTTTCGCTTTTACACGAGATGCCATAAAAACAGTCAAAGTCAAAATGATTTCGACTTTTAGTCGACCACGAATGTATCTTCCTGGAGGTGGAACATCAAAGCGCTATTCTGGCAGGGTGTACATTGTTGGCGCTTGAGGCAACATCGTAACATCGATTCCCTTCTCTTTTTACAGTATTTACGATACTTTCACAGCCTGGGCTTATATTTTCTGTGTCGTTTCGAAGAATCCATAAAATTGTACTTTTCTGTCTGGCCTATTTGTTGCGGGCTTTAGTATGCTGAGTGAAGCACTCGCCATGGCCAACTAATAGCATGAAAGAGTAATTCCATGTGGTGGTTATCCGGTATATATGTATCCCGTACCATTTCGGTTTAGCTTGGTTGGGAATTGATGATAATCATCACGAACAACACTCATCGTCCAAAGAGTAGGAAGCTCGAAGATGGAAAACTGCAGGCACATAAATTTGATCCACAAAACCGTACTAAAAATCGCACCAACCATTCCTTGCACCCAAATAACGAATTGAACAACAAATATTCTTGATCCATTTTCTCACTCCCCAAAGACTTGGCGAATAAGGAATAAGGCGACCCATGGAATGGGACGCATGTTTACAGTAATCCACTCTCGTTAAATTTCCAGCACATCCTTTAGGGAAATCAGTCAGTGGTCCAGATACGAGACAAGGGGGTGTATACCGAACACCACGATGGATCCATAACACCGAAAATACACAATCTTCAATCACTCGCGAATAACGATCCAAAGCTTCCAAAAATGAACAAAAAAGAACGTGAATCAAAGCAGGACCAACGGGAAATAAAAGACCCAAACATCCATCAGCAAGCTCAAGGGGCTCCGGTTGGGACGATAAATGTGGTGATAATTACGCTGTGTTACGTCTTTTTTCGGCCCAGCAAACGAGCAGATAGGTCGTTCCGCCCAACCGGACGATCGCATAAGGCAGGGAAACTGGCAAAATCGCCACTACCAATTGCTACATAATGGGAGCGAGCAACGAGTCTCAGGCATAAAATTTTAATTCCTCCTCTTATTGGTGTACCCGCCATAAAATGTTCATAAATATGTATCATACACTCAAGTACATGCCTTTGGCTTGATCTAAAAGTCATGCGAATTCATTGAGTAGCGACGCGATACAATATAGCAGTATTGATATTTATCAAAAAGATAGTTGTGATATTCAGCAAAGTTCTAACAATCAATTTAGGCGATTCATGTTTACCAAAAATACTATTTAAAAATATATCATTCTTTATAAATTTCAGAATCATTGCAAGCTCACCAAAACCACGATTTGAAATCCCCCGAATGGCGCACGATACGGACCGCCAGCAAGGACGGAACGTTTTCGTGAAAGTAAGTAAACATTTTAATGATTTAGTTGTTTCATTTATTGGAGCCAGCAGTTTCAAATTTTTAAAACTCAATAACATTGAAACCAATACATAACATTAACTACAAACAATAATGCTGAAGATATCAAACATAATTGTTTTCAAATATATATGAATGAACAAGAAATGTTTAATATTTCACACATTTGTGTTACTATGTCAATATTCTATCACTATTCAAAAATATCATCAAGTAATACGGCCTGTTCCGAAAACAGTGTATAAGCAGAAATTATCATAAGACTTATCTTTAGAACACATTGAACACCTGAAACAAGAAGTGTTTTTTTTTAAATTGAAGAATGGATTGTTAAGGTAATCCTTTCATGATTATTGCAACAGTAATATCGAAAGTGCTGTAAATAGCATATTATACGAATCATTTTGTCTACATTTTACTTCGCCGTGTATGTGTAATTCTTGGTAAAGATATTCTAGGAACAAATCTACGTTGAGGTGGATTTAAGATCAATTCTACATCTACTCTCACCAAGAAGGCTATTGTTTGATATCTAGCACATGTTATGTTACGAAATTTGCGGGACAAAGAATTTGGTTGCAGTAAATATAGTCTGAAACTCTTGAAAATCTTGAAAATATGATACCGTACAAAAACCAACACATCTTAATATTTGATGTTATTTTATCAGTTGTGTTATTTTTGTTAACAATACCATGAACATATCATTTGAATCGAATTAATGATAAAAAATGAATTTTAGACGTTTACCAAAACGTTCATAAACCATATCAGTTATGTTCAATACTCTGAAACATAACCCAAGAAAGAAGTTGGTGCTGATATTTGACGCAAGATAGGTGAAATCTTGGTCGATGCTTTCACCTATTTGTATGTAAACCCTATGTATGTTTGAATTTGTAGGTTGGCTGGTGTTACCACCATCAGTTTTGTCTTTGCCTCGTTTACCTGCGATCCAAGGTTCTCTGCCGCCTGCTTGATCCCTCGGTAGGATTCGGCTCCATAGGAGATGTGCCAGTGTTGTCTATATAATCAGCGTATGCCAGAATCTGGAATCACTAATATGGTTTCCGAAGTCTCCACCCTCAAGTCCCGGATGGCTCTTTCTAGCGCCAAGTTGAATATGAGACGGGCTTGCCTGTCCCCTGGCGCAGACCTTTGGTGGTAGCAAAATGAGTTTTTTATCCACCTTCCTCTGATAAATGACGTTGGTCATAATCATTCTAACCAGCCTTATTAGTTCATTCTAACTAACCTTATCACCGTTTGATTGGGGTGTCTATAATTTCTCGCATCTTCCTAAATAATAATACTGAAGGCTCATAAAACACCTAACATTGCCAAATACAACCTAAAAAAAAACACTGGCATATAGGTTAATCATTCGCCTACTGTCTGAAGCTACTGCTGGGTCACTTATCAGCAAGTAACGACAATTGATAGCAGATAGGTAGATTTGGATGACATCGTAAAATTTTGTCGTTACGATAATTCGACCAGATCAAAGCAAGAGCCTTACGGTGCCGACGATTCCATTTCCGGTGGCTATGAAACGCATAAGCTAGGGCCTGTGAGTGACGTTGAGCATGAGCACGAGTTTGTTTTCTCATTTCATTTTCGCACCGCAATTGCTGCAATTGTGCGTGCAATAAACGTATTGAGATTATCGCTATCTGTTCGCGGCCCTATCTATCGAACTCTATATACGTGCTGGTATATATTTGTGACACCTGTCTGGTGGATTTTCCACCCGTACGTAACGCCATAAAGCATTCGGTTAGGGATGATTGGAGTGACAGCATTCACATTTGCGCTGCTCATTGGGCTGGTGGCCGCAAGTCGTAAGTATACCGCGACTATGAAATTTGAACGTTTCGCTCAATCAATTTTCTCGACTGTCAATCGTGCAGCTGTCTTACCGGCCAGTGGTTCCAAAGGTGGTCGAATCGTTGGAGGATATGATGCTACCGAGGGACAGTTTCCGCACCAGGTGTCTCTGAGACGCCCACCAAACTTCCACTTCTGTGGTGGTTCCATCATTGGACCACGATGGATTATCTCAGCAACACACTGTACTATTGGAATGGAACCGGCCAATCTGAACGTGTACGTAGGCAGTGTCAAGCTAGCGTCGGGCGGAGTATATTACCGTACGATGCGAATTGTAAACCATCCGCTCTACGACCCAAATACGATTGAGAATGACATCAGTTTGATACAGACTGTACAGCCGATTGTGTTCAATGAGCACACGCAACCGATCGGTTTAGCATCAACGAATTTGATTTCCGCAACGGGAGCCTCCATTTCTGGTTGGGGTAGATCGAATGTAAGTATTCGTGGGTACCAGTTGTACAGAACGGTGCGAATGTGCGCTGATATTTAAGAACACCGTTCCTGAATCACACATTTTAAATTAGTTTCAAACTGATTTTCATCCAATACCGATTATCTAGCGGGTTCCGAATGCACTTCATTTTCGATTAAAAATATGCTTTCCATCGAAAATCTCTTCAATTCTAGACCATGGACAGTGGCGCAGCTGAAGTTCTGGACAATTTGCAGTACATGAACGTAAACATACTCACAATGGAAGAATGTCGAGCTGAACGTCCTGGCTCGGGTAACATCTTTGACAGCGTGATCTGTGTCTCCAGTCCATTCGGCCAAGGAGCATGTTCCGGTGACTCGGGTGGACCATTGATTTACGACGGAATGTTGCACGGCATCGCATCCTTTGTTCGCGTACCCTGCGCTACCGAAGTTTCGGATGTATACGAACGAGTCTATTCACATTTATCGTGGATTGCATCGGTCACGCTGTGGTTGAGATAGAAGCAAATGAAGTACTTCAAACGTGTAGTTGGGAAGAAGATATTCCGTGGTTAATAAATAACTTTACCCAAACGTACTCACAACAAGGCGAATTCAGGTCCATTCAAAGCCTTGACACAGATTCGATTTTTTCCGAACAGTTTTCAAACACTCCGGAAATTGAATGTGAAGCTTTAAACATGAGGTTGCTATTAAACATTCTTCCAACTAAGCTTAACATGCTTCACACTACGTTTTAAAACATACTTATCGTTATTGCTTAAGCGTTATTGCCTGCCTATTTTATTACATTCCTTTTCCTACATTCTATGACAGCGGAGCGCTCGGTATTGATTGAATTTTTTTAAACATTCCTGTTTCGGCGTTTCTCCCCTCGTTGCAGTGACGTTCGTCCTCAAAATGCCCCCAAGTCCTGGCCGAAGGACCAGTTCATGGTTCAGAAGTGAATACCCAACGTATCAGAGCGGTAAGGGGCCAAGCCGAGGGACATTCCAGTGGACGGAGGTTAGGTCCTCGAGCCGGATCCAATACAAATCAGCCCTTTTCGTAATTGACAAAGGAATACGAGACTACGGCAAGGATCGCTAAGCGAACCTGGAATAAAGCCAACAAACAACAATAACTACAACAACATTAACAAAAAAAGAAGGTAAGACAGCTATTTTCTCTCGCCAGGTACGCAATGATGGAGGGCAATCCGCCTACATCAATCTATAAATAAAGTGACTGATACTAGAAAGGACACATGGCGCATGGAGTCTGTACCGTCATGTGCAGCTTCAAAGCTCCATTTTTTACAAATGCGATTCTTTACAGTCGTTGAGTACAAATAAATTGATGAAAATAAAAACAATATTTGAGAGAATCGTTCAATTTTTTTTCCAGACATGGATATTTTTACAAGGAAATAAAAACAATTTGATAATACAATACAATTTGAAAAGATGTAGAAATATAAAAAGGGCTTTTAAGGTAATATTAATCACAAAGATACAAGAAATTTGCATGTGACATAGGGTATGGTGCTCCCAGTCCACAGTGTGGAGGCAATTGTCTGCAGATATCCGTACCGAGTCGTTATCAAAATATTCCAATTTCTAACAGTACCGCAAACGAGGCACCTGTTGCCATCAGGTTCGTAATGACAGCCATAACAATAATCATCATTGTAATTACCGAGGGCTAGATTCTAGCCTTACGACCTAGCTAAATCTCATTCATGGTGTGAAGAGTACATTCAAACTTCAATTATCTCATCATCTTTTACACGTCGATGATAACCAAGGAAATTTATTATGAATGATGACTTAGTGCCATGTAAAAAAGAAAAGTTTACTTACCATTTATTTTAATCACTTCCAACTAGATTGCTAAACTTTGACTGAAAGTATTTACATACAGTTTAGGGTTTTTTGTACTGAATGATTGAACTTCCTGAACATAACGTCCCGAAGATAAAACTAATCACGAAAAAGGAAGTTTGCAATAAAAACTCTCTCACTTCATCGCACTCAACTTGACCTTTCACAGTCTCGGGTGAAGCGTTCGTGTCATTCATGGTGCAAATCCCTTCCCACCGAACGAATGATTAATGTGGTTGCACTGAAAGCAGAACGATTACGGATCCTTAAGTTTGCGTCTGTTCGTGCCACCCAATCACTCGGCCATAAAACGAATCCGATCATTGAGCGTCCAGAACGCAATCGCGGCTATTGAGCGATTGTTCGGTTCGTTTCCAGTCATTACTAACGATTTACACTAGTTCGTTCACTTCACTGTGTGTAGCGATGAATGCATCCTTGCAAAAGTTTATGAACACACCATGGGAAAGAACAAGGTCACGAGATACAGTTGTAAATTGTAAGAATTCGGAGTGTTTCAATATATTTTATTCATGTTCTTGCTGTACTTTTTTATACAACATTCAATGTATATTTAAAAATAAAGATGCATTATTTTTTCCACAATTAAACAAGCTCTTTTGGACGTAGCGCTTAAAAGAAATTATAGAGAAAAGATAGCCACAAGTCGAGAAATATACACTTAGATCTCATAAATCTTCTTCATATCATTTTTCGCCCATCCTGGAGTGCAATGCCTTCCTTTATGGGCCTGCGATTGATTGATATCCTCTCCCGAAAGAATAAGGGACAACTGTCGGCGCTTCGACGATAATCGACAGCACACTGACTGGCAGGACAGCAAGAAGAAGAAAGAAAATAAACCGATAGGGCAATCGCAAGAAAGACAAGGGCACACTGATAGCGAAAGGGGTGAATCGAATCGAAAAAGTTGAAATGAATCACTAATGGCTTTATAGTAGAAACTTTATTTTTCCTTCTTGCATGCATACTCTAAGGCTCGGTTCAAGCACATGGTGAAAGCTTTTGTCAAGCGTAAAGTGGAAATGCATCGTGGGAGTGTGCTAAGGGTTGGAAGAGAAAATCTCTTCACTTTGACCACTTCAAAAACAGCTCTATCGGGTGGTGGTGTAAAACCATAAATTCTTCCTGAACAACATTGGAGGAGGAGTGAGCAGCAAAGTGCAAGGAGAAGAAGCGACACAAATATCGACAAAGAAGAGATTTTCTTCCAACAATGGAGCAAAACGTGTGCGGAAACGGCAGACCCTTGCAGGGTTTCACTGTCCTTAGTTCCTTTTGCACGACTCCCGGATGCGAATGATGAAGCATAGAACGTCGAGAAAACTATCAACTGCAGGCGGAATATGTTCGAGGAAAATCTTTATCCTTTTTTTTGCTATATAGAACTGTGTCATTGTACCATTCTGTAGCAGTACGGGTCGGTATGGTTACATGAATTCGACAGGAAAAAAGTCGAATGATAGTTTGCTTTACTAAGTTTTCCTGTGAAAAAGCTTCTTATCGACGAATCGATTTTGGAAACCGTTTGTTGGCGAAAGGTCCACTGCCACCGTAAAAACAACCGGCCAGCAAGCGACAAGCTCGACAAAGCTCTTGCTGCTGATCGGATGTGTGGAAAATTATCAAAGGAAATCGTTTACAGCTCGTGCACAAATATACGATGTTACAATTTCGTCTTAGTTCCATAACATTCCGCACATTAATAGTGTAGCTCAAAAAAAAAGAAGCTATGCTAGCTTTACCTAAGCATATGAACGGGTTTGTGAGTGCTGTAACCAAAATCCTAAAATGCAGACTAGATCGTTTGACTATTAACATGAATCTCAAGCAATGGTCTTGGCCTTACATGAGCAACCGGAAACCGGAAGTATGTTAAGCGGTTTGCACATGGTTGTAGAGGAAGTTGAAAATTTTACACCTCGCCAGCGAGATTATAAGGATACTGTATTTTACTAACAAAAAAGTTTTTTTTTTACAATAATGGGGCCCTACACGATTCTAGTCAGCTTTTTTACATGGAGTTTGACAGTTGGAGGCTGAAATCATATCAACACTCCATACAAAACCACACACAAAACTAGCCTGCGATTTTCAGCCTAGATTATTATAGCCTCAAAGTTAGAATTAGATTCGAGTACCTGCTCAAATAAATTCAAAATCCTAGATGGTATCATTGCATATTTTTCATAACCAAATTTGAAGTCTCATTGACAGGACAGGACAGGGCAGTCACTTTTTGACAGGACAGCTGAAAACTTTTTCTCAAGCAGGCTTTTTGGTAGCTTGACGAATACACAAAACATTCTTAAAATCTTCATTCAGTAGCAGAAGTGCTAAAATCAGCCTTCTAAATCCATACACCTTGGGATAAGCCCACCTGTATATACTATTCTAGTATACACTATACCCACTTTGATAGCTACTCGAAAACTGCTATACAATGCAAACAGCTGACAGGCGGAAAATTCAGCTTACAATCAAGGTGTGTTTATTAAGGAGGTGAATTGTTAGCGCGTTTTCCGGGCGCCATTATTGAGTATTGTTATGTCAAATCGCATACAATTTTCTATACCCCCCTCCAGCCCTCCCCGATTTTAATACCGGAGCCTCCAGTATTGTTATGTCAAGTCGTGAAATGTCAATTTGCTCTGAAGCACTTCACCTCCTAATATCCATACACCTTGGCTTACGATCTAAAAACGGAAAGGGGCCCAATGTCGACATATCCAAAAACTATTATTTGTTTTGTTTTGTTTTTTATTAAAAACACCTGATTACTCGTTTCATCAAAACATGTGTTACGTGGGATTACCCTTTAATAACGTGACGACAACAATATGCAATATGATTGTGTTTAATGATTTGAAGGAGATCCATTAAAGTATACCATAAACATCAAGCATTTAGCAGGCTGATTTATTTTAAAATATAATGTATTAAACTTTCCAAAAGTCCCTTCTACGATTAACTTTACTTGATTATTCTGAGAGTTTGACACCATATTATGCGTTCGACTGAAAATAAAATTTGCATAATCCGAAATCAAACATATTTGACTTTGACTCTAACTCTATCTCTAACTACGCTAATATTTCGAGCAAAGTATGTAGTCGAGAACGAATCGATCTATAACATTACAATTTTATCACACCACAATGTAAAGCTCAACACCAACAAAAATGCATTTGTTTTTAAGCGTTTGGTTTCTACAAATTTGCCATTTTAGTGGTTGGATTGCATCCTGCTACCAATCTGCACCCAGCAGTTCCAATAAACTGAGCACAAATGGATTGCGGTTGGATTGAAAAGCTGTCCCAACACGATAGCAATGCGGCTCTTGTTATCGCGCAAGGTACATCGCAGATACAACTAAAGTTACCTCACAAGCTGGCATTTTACGACCCTACAGTAATCCGTCCCAGGCCATCCACGATAGCATCGACAAGTTAAACATGTTATTTTACCAAACCAGCAGTAGCAGCAGCAAACGCTGTAAAATCGTTGCATTCTAAACATCCTTTCACAGTGAGATAGACATGGTGGTACGCCAGATGCGTGGTGGTACCGTAATGGGGTGCTGATACGCCTGTCAAACACACTACAGTTTTAGTAAATTATGGACAATATGGAGCGTGATAGTGGTGCTTTTATGTTGATTGCTTTGCTAAGTGTTGATGGGATGCTTAGCTTAACGTTATGTTCAATCATCTGAGTCAAAGAAACATAGCAAATGGACAATTTAAAACGCGATTTCATACAAGCACTAACATAAAATAGTTCTATTTCTATTGAATTTGCTACATAGTGATATAATTTCCCTGCAAAAGAGAGCGCTAACAATAAGATCAATACAGATTTAAACATTTCTATTGGATTTAATCTTCATTAAATAATAGATCATAGCAAAGTAATCACATTAAATAAAAGGAAATGTAATTACTCCAATTGCTAAGTAAATAGTGTAAATTGTAAACCATGACTCATTCTTTAAGGTCATTCAATAGCCCGTCTAATCATGTCATCACAAAACTTAATACTGTACATTGTGCAAACTTAGATGAGCTTGAAAACTTTTGCCGACACGTGATTGCACAACGTGATTCCTTCACACTAACAAGAAGCATGCAAAATCAAGGCATCGTAAAAGATAGAGCAAACTTTTCGGCATACTGTTGCAGCTACACGTGTGGCTCTAAAGCCACTAAACTGCAGGCATGGTGTATGGGTATGCTCACTCTTGCCCAGAACGCAATGCTTGCTTCAACGCTCGTCCAATCTTGGCAGTTGAAAGTTGTGCAAAGTACCTTATTCTGCCAGTACGAGGCAGATACACTGTTCTTAACTGTTCACGTACATATCGTCGTATGAAACATCTTAACAAGCCGTATCGGAGGTTGCATGAGACCACTTACATTAATTAAGTGCTGATTGTAGCAATTTGAATTTCAATATTCCGGACCACAATCCTGCTGATCACAATCACAATTGCTAATTTAAAATAATTATTTAATTACAATTGTACATTTGCTCCACTCTGAAATACATGAAATCTTTTGGAAATTGTTTCATATTCAATTTTATAGTTGTTTAAAAGAATGATTTTACTGCTAATATGATATTACTTATTATGATTGTCTTCAATATATTATGAAATTGCTTTAAAACGTTAAAATGAAAACATTCTCTGCATTCTCAGCTAAAACAAAAATAAGCTTTTCGTCAATTCCTTCAACCAAAGCTTGGCACCAATTTCAATAAAAACATGCAAACAACTTAGTGCCCCTTTGCTGTGCGTCTCTGTGTGTGCTGTGTATGTTTGGTTATTTGAATTATCCGGAGTATAATTTTATGAATACGAATAAGACACAGAGAAGAAAAAACACATACCCGTTAAATCATAATCATAATCACAGCTTCATTCGTGGTCATCTTTGCGCTTGCAGTTTCAGCATTCAACACGTTCAATTAACACCAGAAGAAGACACCAAAATTTTGGGGATGTACCTATGTCGTCAATAAATCGAACAGCGAACACCAATCAAATATTAATGGGCGCTTGCACTGATACGACTCTATTGATACTCGTTGCGCGAGTAAATAATTTCATCATTTATTATTAAAAGTTTGTAATAACCGTGGTTTATGGTCTTTTTTTCTCTCTGTTTTATGAGTTAACAAAAAAGTTACCTAGAGCTATAACACAACAAACAGACACGATAACAGCTGCTACGACCCAGAATGATGGTATCAGACGGCGAATTATTTTTGCGTTCCTCCCATGTCCACCGACATGCAGCGCCAAATACGGACTAGAGAGGTAATTTGAAATATCTTCTGGCATATGACGAACTGCGCCAATGGAAAGGAAGCATTGTGCCAGAAGCCATGTATAGTCATTAGACAGTAAATTGAAGCACAAGTACGCTGCCAATCTCGGACACTTTTGCAAATGGGAACGATAGCAAGCAGGCACGGAAGAAGCGTTGTTAGATACGTGCCGAGAGTATAACGATGGAATATGGAATTAAATTATGGACTTGTTATTTTATTGCGATTGCTTTTCAGGATGCTTGCAAGTTGCAACGTTTATGTTCTGATGAATTTTATATTGTGTTATTGAATGTAATGAAAGCTTGCACGATGAAATTTATACACAAAGTGTATCTGCACATCGTACAATCGCCGAGAAAGAAATGATGCAACATATTTATGTAATAATGGTAAGACAGAATAATCAGTTTTATAACACTTAAAACGATTGGCATCTTCCACTTTATCTATCCTAGATTTTTTTATTGTGAAAAGGATTATCCATAAAAGGAGTATATAAGATATTGAAAGTTCTTATACATCTTTATAAATCTTCTATACAATTTAACTACTTTCAATCAATCAATCAATCTGGAAGATTCCCGTAAGAAAAGTGTTGGGAATTTCTTTACACACGAAAATTAAATCAAATTTCAAACCAATCAAATTGATGCGATACCCGTACGTAACTGGAAATACATTCCAGCTTTCCAGCTGAAGTCAATGTTCAGCCATCATGCATCATGCAAAAATGCACCGATCTGTTCCTTCGTTCGAACGTTAAAAAAATGTTAAAAATAGTTTTCGAACGAAACGATGAATTGCCAATGTTGATGCTCATTGCTCAACTCCCATATTTTAACTTTCATAACTATTTTGAGAGAATGTTTCTTTCATCTTTATACGTCACTCGACCAGTATAAAATTAAATAAAAAAAGGAATAAAATTGACGACTCAGCAGAAACATGAATAGATTGGTGTGGTTTAGGAGAATGAAGGGAAACGAACAAAAACTAGTCTTATGAAATACCTATTCTCTTAGATCGACCGCTTAAACTGGCCCATAGTTCAATGCTTTCCAACAACTGCGACCAGTCAAATGCATCGTTGCACGATTTGCAACGAATGGCAATGTGAGAGATGCGCAAGCTCGTTCTTACACAGGCACAACCATTTTTCAAACCGAAGCAACGAATCGTCAATGGAAGAAAGATTTATCTAGGATAGTTCACCTTCGACCCTTTTTTACCCCCATTTCAACAGCAAACCCTTGAGTTTAAGCATGTCGATGAAAGGAATCCTTCTCTTTCATTGCGATTCTCTGTCTGCATGCTATCACCCTTACACCCGAAGTGTGTGGCCAAGGCCCAGTTGTTGAGGGATTTTCCCGGGGTTGAAATATGAACCGGCGGGCTAGAACCAACGCAAAACCCAATCAATCAACCTCGACGGACGTCTGTCGAAGCGTAAAGAGGTTTTCCGACCTCTGACAGACTGGTTACATCCGTTGCCCGAGGCTTGGCGTGATGCTACAGCAAGAAGAAAGCAATCGGCTGAAAACTCCTGCCGGATCTGCCAATTTAGCATAGCACCTGTTCTGGTCTCCATGACTGCGGGCAGGCACGGACATGTGTGAACTGATGGCCATGTTCATCAGCTGGCAGTCAAACAAACAAGACTTTAGCTTCCTGCTGCCCACTTTAAACTACGACATAAAAAGGTTACACTGCATCTTCGTATCTCGTCGTGATCCTCTGTCGATATGTTTGTGCACCAACAGGATTAATTTGACACATCCAGCGTTCATTGCATTGCAATTTCGGTTCGAAATGTGCAAGTTTAGCGTTACGTAGTTGATGGATGATGCATAAGAGCTTACCACTCACTTTTCAGAAGTTTTGAAACTAGTTGTTTCTATATCGTTCGTTAGCCCAACCAGACTATCAACCAGCGGAACGGCTAATGACGGTATGATATTGTATACTTTATGATACACTTCACTCACACCTCTTAGGACCACGTACGCCCATCATCATGCGGTCGGGACAGTTCCATCCCGTAAGCTTCGTTCCTTTCCCGGAGTGATGGTATGCGTGCTGTGTAGCACAAACAATCTTCCCACAGAAAGCTTCCTGGCATCAGCAGAATAGTTAGCCCCCGGGATAGTCGCCAGACGGTGAAACTTTTCTGCAGGTTCTTCCGGCAATGCATCTGTGGATACACTATGATTCGCTTTTACGACGACATCGCGTACAGGAAGTTTTCTGCAATCTGGCACAAAGTACCAATGAGATTTTACTAGACTACAATAGTGAACATACTCTCAGCAGCATCGGTGTGCATCAGCAACGAAACCATGTTAGAAAGCAATAGCCCTGCACATGGTTTTTATTATAGGGTGTACTGC
This sequence comes from Anopheles arabiensis, assembly GCF_016920715.1. Classification (NCBI taxonomy): domain Eukaryota; kingdom Metazoa; phylum Arthropoda; class Insecta; order Diptera; family Culicidae; genus Anopheles; species Anopheles arabiensis. The sequence goes on along the minus strand of NC_053517.1, from coordinate 42,300,101 downwards.
ATCACAATCTGCATCAAAGCTCCAGGTTTTTAGAATAAATGACTGACAGTCTACCTAGCAACCTATTGGTTCAATGTGTATTATATTCTTACTGATCATTTTGCTCATTTTTTATTTTAGTCGTCCAGACCGGTCGAATAGGAAGATCAGTTCTCAAGCGGAGATCAATGATGGAATAACAAACCTGTATATACCGCGATAACAGCGAGAAATATTATATCATGCTTTATTTTAGAATGGACTGTTTATAGCAGATGTTTTAAAGCATATTTACTGTTTATTTCTCTTTGCTCGGAATTATGGGAACGTTTTAAGTTGAAGTTTAATGGCAAAGTGTTTCATTCAACAGTAAAAGAATACAGCCTTTCCACATTAGTAGCTCTTGTAAAAATAGTTTCCAAATGAATTGTGAATAACAAAAGGTTTTCAATTGCATTTTTCATCTTGATAGATTTTTCTGCAACGTTTCTACAAATGGAACTATTTGGAAGCTAAGGTTTAAAATTGTTTCAGGTTATCTCAGACCGCTGCAAAATCGAACACCGTACGGACTATTTCATCTGTGCTGTAAACTTTGCCCAGAACCGGAAAAGCATAAAAGTTTAATTGCAAAGTGTTTCATTCAACACAGAAGAAACACCTTCCATCTTGCTGCCATCAACGATTTCACACCGTATGCGAATGGCCACAAGAGCACTGGTTTGTAATAAAGCATGTTTTTTTCTCTCTCTCTCTTTCTGGTTCTCCATTTAACGATCGAGTCGGTTTTCATCTGCTTTTCTGCCGTTTTCATCGGACGACTGATTGGAAAGTTTTATGCTTTTCAGTTCCTGGCAAATGCTCCTCCGTAAATCTGGCGTAAGTTATGTGCACGGCAATCGAACAATAAGTTACGGTCCATGAAATTTCTACCCCTTTTCCCGGTGCGAAAATTAAGCGGTGTGCAGAACTTTACAACAGCTAACCTCGGCTGCAACAAAGCGTCCGCAATAATGAAGCTTTTGTGTGGTGGGAGGTATAGAAAAAAATACACACACATATGTTCCTCTCTTGACCCACACCAACTGAACTTTCGTGGTCAACTGGAAGCATGGGAATGAAACTGCACTCTAATGTTCAGCCCCACATGACTTTTCTAGCAGCTGACCGTACGCTGCTTTCCAGCACTTTACGTGCACTGCATGGCTGGTGGCCCCAGAGACGCACACTAACTGCTACACATTAATTTACAGCATTTCACAGCAATCAGAACCGGTTGGTATGGGGTGCGACACACTTATCTGACAGCTAAATCTGTCACTTGTACAGTCGAAGCAGCAGCACATTGAAACCGTTCGCTAGGTACGGCGTATGTGCTCTAACAAATGGATTGCAAGTTACGGCTGGGTTTACGCATCGAAGGTTGGTTCTCGTCTACCGATGGCCTAGTTAGATGAAAGTAGGTAGCATGCTAACGCACACTTTTTGCGCTGGTATTAATTCTTTTTACAGCCACACACGTTTTTATGACATCGCGAAAAGGTGCCACCTTTTGTTTCCTTCACATGTGGCTCTTTCTTAAGCTTGGTACACTGCGAACAGTGAAAAGAAAGTTAGCGTGTGTTTTGTTCACCTTAAATGGCTTAATCAATATTCGACCAACGTTTTGCTGAGCAGTTAGTTTGGCGAGAAGTTAAGTTGATGTAGACTCTCGATGAAATGAAACCCGGTATAGTTTAAAAGATTTTCTTTTTCACCTACTGCACTATATGCACTATACAATTATATCTAACAGTTTGTCAGTTCCGTAGATTTTATGAAACATATTTTATTGCAGTACAAAAATAATAAACATTAAAACTCTACTTACTTGCTCTGCAATGGGATGGGATTCAACTCCTATTCCGACACGTCCTCGTCGTGTAGAGTGGTAACATGTGCCACCGCGTATCCAAAATTTTACACAAACAAGGTATACAGAAAGATCTTATGCTGAACATAAATATCTATTGCTGAACACTTTGAAATTGTTAGTTTTTCAACATTTTCCCGCATTCCCAGCTCAAATCCTTCGGGAATAACTGAGATGGTTCTTTCCACAAGCATTCTCCACGCTGAGCCACGGCTCATCATGCTGCGCCCAATTTAGTAGCCCTTTTTGCTAACAGTCCAAGATATGATTTTGCATGCATAAACTGAATAAAAGCTGCCTTTTTGTGTACGATGCGCCATGCGTAAATTATGCATGCAATAACGGAATCCATCCGTTACGTGCGCGCATCATGAAACGAAGGAAGCAGCAGCAGACAATTTTACATATTCATAACCGTGAACTACAACCAATTGGCCAACACAACCTGTTGAAAATGGAAAGCTCATAATTCAGGGTCCTGCTGATATGAAGAAACCACCCCAGAGCAACCAAGATCTCTTTAAAACTGAAAAGATAAATTATCTTCTAAATCAATCTGCAGCAGCATCGCCATTTCTTAACGATTGGTTTTAATGCAATCTTTTAAACCCGTATTAACATACCTTATATAGCTATCAAACAAGACAATATTGTATGATGCGTAGCATGGTTCTATGCTTCCAAAGCAATCCTTACGTTATACATTGAAAATATGTTAATTCTGACAACCCAGTTTCTGCTAAGAACGTTAAACTTTATACTTCGTGATGTTTGTCCATGAGTCCGCTCTGACAATCCAATCATCCTTTCATAATGTACAAACCCTACAACGTTACTAACTTCAATTGCATTCCACCATTCCGGATGGTTCCATCATCTGACAAATTCTCTTCAAATAGCATTGCCTTAACCATTTTGTTAATTACATTTTGCCCAGCAAGCAACTATCCGGCCGGTGCCCGGTTGATTTCTTGACGATAATCAAACCAAATACACGAAACACTAAACCTATTTTCAGACCAGCTGCACGGTACATGCAAATTCATACCCTTCCGACGGTTCACTTTCGTTACATAATGTAAATCACTCTAGCCATATTCTTCCTGCCCATTGAAATACTCGCCGCGTGCTGCTTCTTGCCCTTTGCAAGAAATATTAAAATTTCATACCTCAAATTCCGACCGCTTGATGAAAGGTACTACCTTAAGTAGGGCAGGCGAGAGTAAAAGAGAGCGTAAGTTGCTATATTATAACAGAGCAACAAACAGTGGAAACGCGCTGACGTTGAATTCTGTTTTTTCCCCATTTTGCAAAAACAACACACAACAGTTTGCATTAGGAAACACATTATGCTAGTTCCATTAGAGCCTGCAAACTTTACGCCTCGCTAAGCGCTTTGTCTCTCGCGTGACCAAATAACATTACAACAGCGATTGCTTGGTTTCCTAGAAACAGAGAACAAACTACAAACTGAACCATCTTTCCCAGCCATACATTTTAAAATTACCCTGCCTGCCGTATAGACCTCAATCTCATTCTTTACAATATTTGTGCCACTCTGTGCATAGTTCTGCCACAAAACAAGGTGCAGTTTCGTGCCCGTTCTATTCTCACTCCGTTTTGTGACAGCACCTGCTCTTGTTTTGATTATTTGTATTTTCTTGGTAACACTGTTTTGCTGCAGTTTGATCAAACATTCGCTTAGTAATGTGATCCGATTTTTTGTTACTTTGGTTACGTTTTGGAATATGGTGCGTGTAGCCGGTTTTACTGCAACATCAATATTGTTTTATTTTCGTTGTAATGTTGAAAATATACTTCAGACAGCACCAAGACTAAAGATTGAAGATACATGAAGCATACAATGTAAACGCAGAACAACTATTGTTCAATAATATTATATAATTTCAATAATATTTTAATAACTTAATAATATTTTCATCAGAAGTCTATGCTTCTCAAAAGCGAGTAAAGTTCAAGCTTGTATCATTCAACTACTTGATTCATATGTCATTGTTCATATTTTACATGTATAATAAATTAAAGAAAAGAAGGAAACAGTAATGTTACATTTTAATGTTAGTAAAGTATTTTAACCCATAGCTATAACTTAATTACAGCTGCTCTTATGGTTGGCTCTGAGCATACTACTCCTGATTATTTTGGTACACAGCGGACGGTCCGTGTTTCATGAGCGCACTGCATCACAGAAAAGAGCGATCCCAACTTTTATGATGGTGTTATGCACTGTACAAAGCTTTACAGCCTAATTCATTAACAAACTTGCCAGCCTGACTGGTCAAACGATGACCATTTGCTGACCATCCGCTTCGTTCAGTGTTTTCACTCTTCAGCCAGATTAGTTACGCTTGTCGCACCGTTACCAACAGTAGGTGGTAAAAGTTTTATGATTTAATTAAGGAACTTGTTTACAGTTTCCCACTACGTATGTATGAAATTTAGCGAGTAATTCTGCAGCAACCCCTACAAACATTTAAGGATAAGATAGTGTGAAAAAACGACGTGAATTAAAATGAAAAAAATGACCATGAACAAAAAAAAGCTCAGTATTTCTTGAACACTAAAGCGTTTGCAATATTGTACACGAAATCAGACGAAAGTTTCAACGCGTAATTCAAATCATCAATGCATCAACTGTGATCTCAGAGATGTCAGCGTGTCGCACAAAGCATCGAGTCTTATGTTTAAAAAATACAGAAGCCTTTCATATCGATGTGGTAATGCCGGGAAATGAAATTATCTGTTAACGATGCAATTTATCCAATTTATCTTTCACCACTGAATACATGAATATTTCCGATCCTTTTCCCACACTACGCAAGATATGATCGGTGACTATCGGAACGAAGTGCGATTGAATGCAGCACTACCCGTTGCAGTTGGTTATAAAAGGTGGTATTGCACCCGAATTCAGCTACATTTCGCAAACGAGCCAACTCCCGTAAGCACACGGATTAAATCGTCAAATTCAATGATCCCATTGCACGGGTAAGCTGCACCTCGAAAGGCTATGGGCGGGAAGCTACGGCTACGTTGCTATTGTTACGTTGATATGGCTACGTTGAACCAAAAAATTCGAAACATTCTGCAGCGCACACGAACACGTGCTGCAGAATGCCAGAGATTTGCACTTTTGGTATGATGTTTCAGTTCGATTTACACTTCAGCTCGTTTCAGTTCGGTACACAGACATTTCCAAATAATTCAAGCGATTTTATGGATTACATGAAACAAGTCGTTATACAATACAATACAATATTCATGGAATCCAAAGTATTCGTGAGTGAGTCCAAAAAGAGTTCGTTTAATTTCCACTCGATATTAAATATTAAGTATATATAAGTATATTTTATTTTATATTTATAATAAGTATATTTTTCAAAAGTAATTTATATAAAAATATCTTAAGACAATTTTGTCCATCTTAAATGGATTCCCCTATGACGGGGAAAAGGTGGGACCATCATCATCATCATCATCATCATCACCATTGGCAACTGACATCATATACTCATAGTAGACTCATCATAAGTAGACTCTCATACTTAGCCGTTTTTATCAGCTTGGTTTCTGCTGGTTTAGTTTTATGTGCAAATGACAATCTTCTGTATATTCTCCCGATCAACTGGTAATAAAACACGTGGTACTTTTTAAGTATAATTTCTCAAAACTGCGAATTAAAATACTTAACACATGTAAGATTATATTTCCCAATCTATTATTCTATCAATTTGAATCATTTTTCTAGCTCTACTTTCCTGGCAGCTTAGTCAACAGTTTGACACACAATTGGTGCCAGAAAAATAGGCAAACGCTGATCAAACGAAGGCATGGGGTCAAACGAAGGCACAACCTTCTAAAATGATTAGGATAGGTTAGGATTAGAATACGATTTTCGACATCATGCTCCATTCCTTTTCCGCCTTTAGTGCGTCTTTGACCACTCGAAATGCAATTAAAACAACAGAAATGCATTACTTTTGAATCGAATCACTAACAAATTGATAATAATACATTTATATTTGTGCCTACGTATTGTTTGGCTAGCGTAGATGAGTCAAACGTTAGGTGGACGATTACTTTTTGCGTGCCCATCAGACGACTATTTTAGATTAGTTTAAGTTTTAGTTTACGTGTTTTAATTGCTGTTGCACTCTTTTAATACTGAGTTTTAAGCAAAATAAATATTCAGAAATGAATGTTTGTTTATCAAACCTCATCATTACTTTTACCTCAGCAATCATCTTTTTCTGCAAGATAATCAGCTAGACGAATACTTTTTGGACTCACTGTATATTGACTACTACGATCTATACCATATATTTGGTATATAAGGAAGTCAGACAACCCGCTTTCAGCTCAGTTTGTTACAAGTTTAATACTTGAAAGCCACTCTACGACTTCAGGATGTTAACATGAGAATAAGAGTTGCCCTGACTTGCACTGATAAATTGATGACAAATAGTAGAAATGTGGAAGAGGAGTAGGATGGAAATAAAAAAAGTATAATTTGCATTTTTTTAATACTCTAATTAAAAAGTGCCACTCTACGCCACTAGAAACCTTTCACATTCAAGCTGCTCATTGCAGCAGTCTATGCCGTTCTTGCCAAACCTTGTTAAAAATAATCTCCGTTTACTGCAGCCTCGTAACTTCAGCAGAATTCTTAATTGCGTTGCATTGTGCGATAAAAACAAAGCTTACAACATCATAAAATTGGGAGCCACTCTTCCACTGGTAGGTGTGCACGGCAGTGGGATCAAGTTGTGCATCTTATGCAGCACGAATCTTTGCTCAAAAACCACTGCCCTGTAGCATCTGTAACACGAAGGATAACTTGCTCAAGAAGGGCTACACAGCTCAAGCAGTCTTCGTTGCATGATCTATCGGCTTTCTTGATGCTATGAGCACTCGCAAAAGCATCAGCGACCATCATCATTATCGCGCGGTAAAGTGATGGTGAAATTAAAAACTCATTATGATGCACCGAGAGGATTGTGTGCAACCTAGAGTAATCCAGCCGATCTGCAGCAGTTCTCCAGAATAATTGCTCAGTCACCCGGAGGCAAGAAAAGTGTTTTATTTCTCAAAGCAATACCACAAAAATGCTCTCTAAGTCGAACGATTGTATGTGTATTTTTTGTGTGTGTTTTGTTAAACGATGAAAACACCATATAATAGATTTAAAAATTGAAGATACCATTTTCGTTTTTGTGTGAACGATACATCCACTCAAACCGAAATGATTATTTAAGATATAATTTGTTTATACACAGGTTTTAAGTAAGTGACAACATATTAGCTAATAATGCCAACATATTCATCATTTATGATCAATCAACTTTCCAAATGCATTCAAAAACTACCCAGTTGGAATTCCTTTAAAATCTATGGAATTTGTGACGCTTTGCTAATACCCAAGGGATGCGCACATTTCGCTTCTATTTGCCTAACTTTATCCATCTTAATATCCGCCAATTGGAAACGCAAACCTACGAGCAACAAGATAAAAAAGGTAAATTAAAACCCCTATCACATGGCATGGTATACAGCGAATACTTTACGGAGAGCGAGTGGATTGGTTCCATCGAAATTTGCATCGTTCACTTAAAATCGCTCGCCATGGGATTTTTTGCCATGCCTCGCCACTATCCTGTGGAGCGATGCCACTTGTACCATTTCTTCTGCAATGCTTTTTTAAACTAAAACACTATTAAAAGCTACCGACCGAATTGATCCATCCCAACGCTGCAAACCGCTTGTGTGAGTAAGCAGGCGAACAAATAACGCTGATCCGTTTGCTGTGTGTGTGTGGGTGGGTGTGCGAGAGAATATTCCGCGTGAGTGCAAACTGCCGACAAACAAGAGCTGGGCCAATTTTCCACAATGTCGGTTTTTGATTTGGCACATGGTTTCATTTTCCAACCAGTTTCTCCCGTTTGCTCCCTACCACGGCACGCTATGTGCTACAACAATGTTAAACTTTGCACACTGCCCGCGCTTCGTGCGACATCCGGCATTGCTCATCCTAGTTCACTCATCATTTTATACGAAGGCACTGATTTCGAACGTGTACCATGGTCCCCGTTACGGCAGAAAGCCGTCAAAGGATGCGTTCACGTGGGTGAGCTTAAATTTGGCGTATAAAACACACGTGGCACATTGCGACGCCAGCAGCGGCGCGTCACCCGAAAAATGATGCCCTGCAAAACGGAAAGCTACTTCCGATCGATTCTATGGCTGTCTCGGTTCAATCCCATTCCATTCCACTATTGCAAGTGGTGACACCGAAACGTGATGTAGGTCTTGACATGCGAATCTGAACTAGTACCCTTGGCAAATAACGAACAGGACGCGTTCGCACTGATTTGACTCGTGCAAGGTCAATCCCGCCTGGAAAGAGTTTACCATATGAGCTTGTTATCCACACTATCGACTATCACAAAGGAAGCACGATATCGATTGCAACACTTTACCCGTTCCGAGAGAGTATCGCGTTTAGTTTTAGTCCCATTGGTACAGAAAACACCTGGAAAGCAGCAAACTGGCAGAAAATTAATCGCATTTTGGTTGCACATCAGTGACGTTTCAAACGCGCATGCAACATACATGTTGGGATGGCCCGCTCGCTCAACTGTAGCTTCTATTCTTCTTCTATGACACAACAACCCCGTTGACGGTCAAGTCCTGTCTGTACTACTACTGAGCATGGCGTTCAGTGACTTATTGATTACCTGCAATAGGATAGTCAGTACTACGTATGGGGACACGGTCCATTCGCGGCTTGAACCCACGACACGGACATGTTGTTAAGTCGTACGAGTTAACGACTGTACCACGAGACCGGCCGCAAAATGCATCGCTAAATGCAAATTACGGCATCTGACTGTACTTGTAATTAGAACTTGCCAGAGGTGTGATGTTTTTAGAGTATTATCCCTTACTTGTCAAAATTTTTGTATTCGACCTTCTGACAAGAGCTTGTTTTTATTACGTTTGTTGAAAATAACGCATCTTTTCAGACATAAATATTAAATTACTTCTACGAATTATTACAGTTTTGTAAGCTTTCGATTGAACAGTTTGGATTGAAAAAAGTATGGTTAAAAGTAACTATTAGGAAATCTGTAAGGAAATGATACCAACTTTCTCATCATGATTTTTGTCAGAGCTATCAGATTTATCATTCATATTGTAGTGTGTATACATTTGTTTTCAATTGAATAATGAAAAGATGTTGATAATGACTCATTGAAAAGTAGTTGTTATTAGTTAGTTAGTAGTAGTTATCATATTATTGAAGTAGGCCAGTAGCAGTAGACGTCTTCCGTAATTGTCTCGATAATCTTGAAATTAGTCCTAGTGACGAATGTGAGTGATGTAACTATAAACATCCCATATCGTCTTCGCTATTACCACCGCAGACAGATACCTTAAGGTTGTTTTCCCCAGGATTTTAATGATTCGTATCTGTTTTAATTCAACTTTATTCTTAAGTTACTTAAAAAAATGATGTTTTTAAACTTTTACGGAAACTTATTTGGAAATTAAAAAAAAAGTTTTGTTATAGTTCAGTACTTGTTTGAGCATTGTACTTATTGTAAAAGATTTTCAATTCCTTCCTTAACTATGTACCATTCCAATAATTATAGTAATTCGAATAATTGTTGTTGAATAAAATCTCGATGCAACTTATTTTGAACCTAATTCTGTTCTTAGAACATAAAGATTATGTTTCAATCAATACAGCCTAGTCAATAAAGTCAACATTACCAAACAGTAAATTAAATAATACAATAGTTATATACTCACTGCCATTTCATATAACTGATCAACCGAACAATCCTGTAAAACCTGTAAACATACCTGTAAAAAGAAAAAAAAAACAAATATTTTTTTAATCTCACAATTGCTGCCTATTATAATTTTTCACCTTTCCTGTATCGACAAAAAAAAATGCTTTCAAAAAATTTACGACAATCATCAATCACAAAGTTATACGAACTTCAATGGTACGAATGCTCTAACCAACCCATAAGTTGGAGTTCAGCCGAGAATGGGTCTACCTAAAAACCTAAAGCTTTCGTAAGTTTTCAATCCCGAGATCGCCATCTCATCGTGTGCAGTAGGGGCAATACGGGTCCAGCGAAAAATGTGTCTCACGTTTCATGAAATGATCGCGTAAACGACAAAAAACAAGAAGGGGGAAAGAGCGAATTTGCAATGTCAACCAAGGATGCCACAGCGGTTAGCGCCGTGAATCTTTTCGGCAAACATCTTGAGCGGAAATTTACCTTTCCATTTTTGGGGACAACCTTTTTCCACACCTTACCGGTCTTACCTCTCTCGCATCGGAAAAATAAATCGTTGGAACATTAAATCGTCGACCATGACGATGATGACGATGGTAAATGGTGGCGTGAATGGGACCTGCTGCTACGTATCGAGATTTTCGTCTAGATTGTGTTGCTTTGTTGTTCTCTTTTCCGGTATGGTTTGCGTAGGTACTGCTGCTTTAATTCCCTACCCCGCGATGGTTGACGGTGATAACTTGCGCAAATATTGCTCACAAACCACCACTCGGAAGATGGCCAATCGACCACGAAAACCGCCTGTCAGACAAAGTTTACGCACTAACCGGTAGATCCGCAAACAACAAACACCTAAACACGATATCCTGATACCGGAAACCTTTGAGCAAACTGAACAAAAAACTGTTTTCCGCTTCCGGGCGAGAGGAAGGAGATATTGTCTTTGTTGGTGTGGGACCCTATTTGCTACGCCGCCGGGTAGAGACTTAGTATGCAGTAAACTCATAAGAATCATGAAACTGATCTGTAGCCAGCAAGAAGAAATTTATTTCAAACTCACTGTATATACTTAATTAAGAACTTGCTTTTCGGCTACAGTAGCCAGTCTGCCTGCCTCAGAGTGAGAATTTAATTTCTCTGCCTTTCGTGCTGCAATGTTTTATCACCATTTAATCCTCATCGGTCAATATCGCTATTTCATTACCTTTGGACTACATTGCACTTTAAAAGATGGCTTCTACTCTAAAAATATACCTTTCACTGCAGGGCCGTATGATTTCGATGTAGGTACTATTCTAGTCCCAAAGTTTACGTAAAATAGCATGATAAGGTTTTTGACAAGCAAATAAAATAAAACTTATCATATTCTTCCTACAATGTTCGTACGAATTCCAAATATGACTGGAATATAATATGGTTAGATATACTACTTCCAAGGGTTTACAGGTCTTACAGTCTACAAACAACTACTTCAAGTAGTTAAGCAACACGGCTTTTTTTTGTATTGTTCCTCTTTAAAAACAACTACTTAAAGCTTTTAATTATGTTCCTTTTCGCCAAAGCGTTTATCATGAGCCCAAAAATTATAGCCTACATTGTATCGTTACTTCAACTATACACATCATACGCTAACAAAAGTTTAATGTTTCCGTGCTTCTCGCATCTGTCCGGTCGCAATTCACGAAGTAGCTTATCTCTTTCCAGAATCTTTTCATATTTTCACCTACACGTTACAAAACTGATTCCATGCCGTCAGCAACAGCATCATCATCGTCTCCATCATTGCCATCAACATCAGCATCATCTGTACAAAGCACGCGACGAACGAAACAAGCTGTGATGTGCAGCTCAAAAATCGCAGTGGTAGTAATGTTAGCTGTCACTCCAGCCCGCTGTCTACTTACGAGTCCAGAGCTTCCGTCTCTTATCGATTTCCTCAAGGAATTGCTTGGATAATAAAAGGCGAACGGAGCCAAGTTCACTTTACGACAATTTTATTGCCACAGCTCGTCGATGGAGAAGTCGACAATAGCTACGGAGTTACTCTCCCTGTTCTGGTTTTGCCTGTCCTGGGAGCGAAGTACGGTTTACCAAGTTACGATGTACTTTGCTGTAAAGTATGCCGCTCCGGGCAATGCTGTGCTTCCTATGTTACAGGGTTTTCCATTCCAATTAACAACTGTCCACAGTCAACTAGCAATCCTCGATTTGAAAAACACGATTGTCTACCACTTACAAACAAGTCAAGCCGTTTTTGGTACACTGTCCATTTCAATTTCACAATTGTCGTCTTCACATATAACATATAACTTCACGAAACACACGTCAGATGCGGCACGTTTTGTTTTGGGTTTGGCTGGAACGTGTATCACTTGTAGTTGGGACAGCTGGGCAACATGGACATGTTAGGCATTTTATGTATACTTTAATCTTTCAACACAATGCAGAAATTTTGACATTTATCGATGCTTTTACTTGTAGTCAGTGAAAAAAAATTACAACTTCCCAAAATAACCTAAAAACTGTAACAATCCAAGAATAACTAAAACCAAATGATAAAACTGTTTAACATGTCCAAATTGCTCAGCTTTCCCATATTCTGATATTCAATCAAGACCTGTTTACAACATGGTTCAATTCTTACAGACAAGTGATACACGTTCCAGCCAAACCCGTGCCGCATCTGACGTGTGTTTTCGAAGACGACAATTGTGAAATTGAAATGGACAGTGTACCAAAAACGGCTTGACTTGTTTGTAAGTGGTAGACAATCGTGTTTTTCAAATCGAAGATTGCTAGTAGACAGTGGACAGTTGTTAATTGGAATGGAAAACCCTGTATCATCCTTTTCGGCGGATGAATTTCAAACTTAACTCATCCAATGAAGCACGAGTTGGTTGTAATGAGCCAAAGGGGTGGGACTGCATATATTGCGTACCCGAATTCCAGTAGCCATCAAAACCTGTATTGAAATAGCAATATGTGGTATGAAAGCCAAGCTGATAATCGAAACATAGTTAAAACATTCATTCAGTGTTCCATATACTATACACATGCCATGAAATACTATAAAATACTACAATACATATTTTAAGCCTGTTCTCCAGATGTACCCAGACAAAGTTATTTTCAATTTATTATCTCTTCCATTCTGTAAACAATAAAAGAATCACCTTGCTGTATGCGTATCGTTTTCCTTCATGCGGAGGACAAATGAGGGACATAAAATCTGCGCAGTGAATTTACGATTATTATTACCAAGGCGGTAGATAAACTAACTATCACTACTATAACACATTTGAATAAAATTTATCCTTCTTTCAAAAAGTGACTTAGAATAATTCGTAAGATTTTTCATCATGCGTAGGTTCAAACGTAACCCATAATAACAATTGGAACAGAAATCAGAAAAAGCAGAAAATGTAATGTCATTATTATCATTACTATCATCATCATCATCATTGAACAATTGCGTATCATTTTTCATATATAAATACAATTAAAGTGAGTTAATATTGTTTTTATCTTTTTCAATTTTTTATCTTTTGCGATTTTTCTATGAGCTTCTTTGCTCAAAAAGTCATACGATTTAAGTTCTGTATAGTCATTTGTTCGTTTTTGTATAGTTTAGCTTAAGGCCGGATATTTTTAGCTATCGATGGTAACACGGTTAAAAAACCATTAAAAATATTTTAAAAATGATCATAAAACGAGTACATCTTCGTACTCTTGCCTTCGTGTACAGCATTGTTCGTCATTATCAAGAGTTTATATTGTTTTTTATATTGTTATCTTTTCCGTACAGTTCAGTAAGTTAGACTATTGAAGTATTAAAAATTATCGCGTTGTTTCTACTTGATTTGCTTCTAGATTATTTATCATTTTTCATTACACCACTACAGTCTGAAATCGTTGATTGAACTTCGATTCCCTGCCAACTATTGAATATGAGCTTTTAAGTAGGTACGTTTTTCCATACGAAGAAAAACGAAATTTTTCTCGGCAAGCCATGAGATTTTTGTGACATTTTCATCCTGTCTAGATAGACTACAGGTGTGTTTTCAACTCTGATTTTGGTAGCCACGATGGATGAAGATTTCTATGGAGATTAGCAGATAGGGAGTAGCCGCGAGGCCACATGAGGTGAAATATACAGCGAAATGAACCATTTGACAGGCGAAATATCTGACGGATAAAGCATCACAGCAACCAGCTGATGTGTAATGTAAACAAAAGAACGTACACAAAATCGTAATTAAATCCATTAAATTAAAATCCTCTGACCCGTTCCTACTCATGTGCCGTGCTTTCAACGCAGTCAGCGACGCTTTTGAGCCGAGGATTTCGCCAACTGAGTTTAATGATCGTGTTTCTGTGTTAAACTTGGTTCCATAGTGCACATTTTTATGTTCTATGTTATTGTAATCCATTGTAAAGAACTCATTGTAAAACATTGCAAAAATGGTTCGAGAGGGCATTATTGTCCATCGATAGACAAATAAACATAAACATAAACATAAACATAAATAACTTCAATATCGAGTACTTCGTCAATTTTTAGTCAACAGTTCATATTTTCCTCGAATTAGGGAATGTTCTGCTTAAGAAGATATTATTTTTAATAGAATTTCGAAAGCGGATTTTGTGTCTTCCCCAACCCTTTAGCTGTACCTGTCAGATATTTCACCTGTCAAATAGTCCATTTCGCTGTATATTTCACCTCATATAGCCGCGCGGTAAGGGTTGCTAAGGACTTTGTATGAGTTATTAAGTAACTTAGGATTCCCTAGCTGTCAAATGAAAAATTTTCAAAGTACACTGGACGGACCGACCTGCACGGAAATTTTCAAAAACCGGGTTTCCCATACAAACGCATCCTTTTAAATGTATCATTTATCAGACTGTCAGCCAACTATCGAGCGTTCAACTAAAACCAAAGTGAGTGTATATATCAGGTGAGCTTATGGTGTTCTTCCTCACTAATACGGTAACTCGCAGAAATGGTATGTGGTTTTACTCAGATGTAGCACGATGAAAAAAACCAAAAAACTCATGTGACGACCAGTTCTTGGATTAAAACGATGATCTAAGATTATTGGATTCCAACAAAACATTTCCTTCGCAAAATCTGATATATAGGCATCAATTATTGAATCTGTTCAGCCAGCAAGCAATGAACAGTGTACCAACCGAACCAAATACGGTATCATACTTATAGTGAGGAACTTATCAGAGTGCCTGCACATATATCCATTTGTTTCATTCAACAGTCCTCCGATTGTTCTCAAATATCGGGTTAAGTTGTGAAAATTTAGGATTGACTTAGAAAAAAGAATATAGAACAATCATCAAAGCACTCAGTTTGTAATGGATCTAACTGTCAAACCAGGTTTTCTTCCTATTTTCTTTTTCAGACGTCAAATTGCACTGGATAAGCCCACCAAGATATATCAACTCACTTTGACTAAAACGCATACCAACTAAAAAGCGTTCGATTATTGAATTCTGACTGTACTTTGATTTCTTTAAACAAGCATATTTTAATAACCCAACGGAAGTTTTTAACATTGATTAGATAGCTCCTCAGCCAAATCACTAGTTGAAATTGGAAATTAAAAAAAAACAACAAATCATGTTCCGAATGCCTTGACACCGGGCAAAGAGTATAGATCATGTAATAATCTTATTTGTTACAGTGACTAATAAATATATATTAAAAATACAATTTATACAGTAATACTAATTACTTTACTTCAATAATCATTGTAATGTTTTAGTAAATCACATTTAAAAACCATGCCAGTTACCATTCATTGAAACTCTTCGCACAATTTCTTAGAAAAATCAATATGCAGTAATGCTAAAATGTGAGATAATTAGAAAACACACACGCCCACCATAAAAAGGAGGAATGCAAATTAATGAAAATTACTTTTACCAGAATTCCTTCTCGGCTCACACTCCCTTTGTCTGTGTCGTACCAGGTCAAAAGCTTTTCGCATCATTGAGCAGTAAGAAAAACTATCCCCAGGATGGGAAACAAAACCACAACAATCACAGCATAATGAAGACGTCGGGTGCGTTTGCCGAACGCCGGAAGCCGGTCGCTCTTTACCCCTGCTAGCGATCTTGTTCTGTGGGTCTTGTTAGAGTAACGACACATACATCTCAATTTCCAAGCCAATCCAAACATATGCTAAGAAATTATACAAAGGCCTTTCTGTTGCGAAAAGTTTCAAAAACAGCAGTGGTAGCGGCAACAACCCGGCTGTCACCCGGGCGGGGATGCGGCTGGTGTCTGTATCTTCAAAACCAACAACACACTGCTTACAAATGGAGAAAGCATGCATGCATGGAATAATGAAAAGCATCTTTCATCTGCAACGACACCATTCATGTGTGGGCATATCCTACCACCATGCTTCAACTCCCCCGGCTATAAACAGCTTCATCACAACACAACGGCCTCAATGCAGATGTGGCAGCCTGTCATTATGCTCTCTCTCTCTCTCTCTCTTTCTCTCTTCTATCTGTCTCTATGCGCTGTGTCTCATTTTTCTCCTCTCTTGAGAAATGGTCACTTATTCCGAAGGAACGTCAACTAACGCGTATTGCTGCCGAAACGACAAAACAGCTTTCGCTTTAGCTCAGGCAACATTTTAAAGCCGCACAAACACCATTTGTTTCACACCACCGTTGTGTTGTATAGCTTTAGACTATGGAGGATGATGGTGCAATCTTCTTTACGGAGGCATATGATATGTATCGTACAAGGAGTACGATATGTGTTGTTCTTTCTACGTCATTGACATCTACCCAGGAAAACTGATGGCTGAAATGAGCATGTGAACGTAAACACTGACACGAAAAACAATGCACTGCACATTACGCCTCTTGTCGATAAGATTTTGTAGCATTGAAATAATAGAAACAGTCTTTTTCTTTCAAATTTTTAAACTATTCATGAATCGAAAGGCAATGAAAACGTCCTTATTAGCTTTAGTTGTTAAACATTTCAATCCAATAAACTCTTAATTGTAGTTTAAAATATCCAAAGATTGAATGTTCCCTTCGTACAGCATACAGCGAAAATACGAAGAGAACATTCAAATAAGTAAAAATACACGTAAATTATTAATGATAAAATGAATCAACTTTTAAGTGTAGTACTATTTTTTATTGTTTTCATTTACTATTGCATCGAGCGAATCACTCTCCCATGAAGGGAGATTCGAACAAACCAATCAAGCAATTTCTAAAAACAGCTACTGTGTGCTATGTTTGGTATCAATGTCATTGAAATCCGTCAAGAACGAAGAACCTAAAACACTACATCACCAACTCACAAAGGAACAAGACCGGCTTATCCAGCACTAGCTTCAGCTAGCCTCAATCCCATGCAGCTGAACGAAAACAATCTCCGCACATAAATCCCAATTGATACAGAACATGGTTATGCCGAGAATGGGAAGCTTTAAACAGTGACCTGCACCAAAAACATGCTTGCGCAAAGTGGATCGAATGAAATAGTGATGAACTGTCCAGAACAACCCAATGCTGAAATGCTGTCACCTAGGGGGAAAATCGTTTTCAATCAAAAGCCACTGCGAGGCAAGTCCACCGAGACAAACCATCCATTCGGTTTCTGAAAATGAAGTGTGGTTTACAAGAAAACTTTTTTTTTCTTGCTTAAAGAACAGAAATCTTTGCGTCTTTCTTGTCTCTACCGCTTGCACACATCCCAGACGCAAATAGCAACACCACATGGCAGAAGGATGGGCCATTTTCTTACCAACATGTTCCACAATATCAACAACAATCACACGAGTTTGGCTGCCTTCACGTGAGTGTGTATGTGTATCTGGGATCCATTTTCCGCACGGTTCCGGAAATTAAGGGTACCATTTCCTATCCCAACACGGACGGCGCAAGTAAAACGGGATTCTCTCGTTCTCTGTCTGGATCAGACAGACAGCTTTGCGCCGAAGGTACACAGCACAGTGGCTGGGAGAAGATGTTATAATTCCGGGAAACTGTCAAGAGCGAACAAACGTTGTAGCAATCAATGAAATGTCAAAGCATCTTCCTATCACCTAGATGGAGAAGCTAGTGAGCATGTGCCAGTGAGAATCGATTTCACAAGCCCAAGGCCAAAGGCCTATTCAGGCAATGATGGAACTAACTTAGACGTATATTAATTAGAAAACTGTCTTGCACAATCGTTTATTACGTGCAGTATATAGTATACAGCAAAAGTATATGACAATCTTCAGTAATACAATCCACCAGTCATTTTAAATTAATTTTAATATTAAATATATAATGGTTATTCTCTAATGGTAGTCACTCTAGCAAAAGAAACTCAAACAAAAAAACATGAGAAACGGCGATCCGACCAAATTAAACCGAGCAAAGAAAATATCGAATGAATGGAAAGTACGACAATCGTGCTATAAATCAGTCCATGGCAAAAGCCCATAAAAAGACCACCAGTGAAAGATTTGCCATTAAGAGTGGAAATTCAAATCGGTGAGCCCTTTTACGAATACCGACAGATGAGTATCTTCGTTCAGAGCCACTTTTTGACTCTACGGTAACACACATGCAGACTGAAATATGAGTTCCATTGAGCGTGTACCATTCGGTGCACCTTTTATTTATGTCAAAGCGATTGTACATCACTCACGCTACGACCAGTACCCTCCAACCCAACCACAATTCCAAATCTGGCAATGATTCCTTACGGTCGATTTATTCAACATTTAAATTTCATTCAGCCAAATTTAGTGCCTTTCTGACGCTTCTTCTCATTTCTTCCTTCCCATTCCCGCTACATCCTGCCGCCTGAATGGGACAAACCAGGACACACGTTTAGTCCATAAATCTGCCACATATTTGCTGAACTGCCACGGCACGGGACTCAGATCCATCGAAACCGCTGCCAGCCAAAATTTGCGGCATAATTAATATCAACTGCAAACGGCGCCAACAATCCGCCACCACTATATCACACGCAACCATTGAAGCGATTGTGGGAGAGGAGGAAAATTGATAACAGCACATACATTTAAACTCGCTTTTTAACGTAATCGATCTAATTCCGACGGGATTTCACTCAATCTCATTCAATAGGTACGTAAATACACTTTCTATCGACAATTGATGGAAGAAAGTTGCCCGTTTTGGGTACAGGATGTTCTGTCTTGGTTCGATACAACACGGCAATGGATTGGATCGGAAGGATATTGTAGCAGCGCAGGAAATGACATTTGATCGTCAGCTGAATAATTGCTAAATTTTGCATACGTTTTTGAAGCTTGCAACCGGGTAAAGGAAAGAGTGAAGTAAAAGTCCCTCGTGAACTCTAGATGTTATCCATTACAATGGGTAACGACGTTGATGCTGTTGTCGATGATGATGATCATAATGGCTGCTTTAAATGAACATTTCAACTTAGTTGTGGGGTTACCTATGTGCGTTAACAATACGAAATCTGTACTCCACCCACAATACCATAAAATATGACATTCCAAATGAAGAAACCACATTGGCTTTACCGAAAAATGAACGATTTGATGTTTGAATGAAAAAAAAACACATGATCGATAGCTACTGTGATTATTTAGCACATGATGAAGAAGCGTGTCTTGCCGTACTACATGTTTGAAAATCAGATCATTTACTGTTCTTCGTTCTACGTGAGAATCACATTTCAATACATTTTTAGATAGTTTCCAATTCGTTTCGTAACGAGTTTCCACTTCCGAGAATAAAATACTGGATTGTAAACTTTTATTTAGAAGGACTTAAGGACGAGAAAACTTGAAACACAATTGCATGATCCACATGGACTAAATGTGACTCATTGATGTCATCAACTAACACTAACGACCGCATCGTATCAAGACGTAATCAATTACATGAAGTTATATCGCTCTCTTAAATCTAACAGCTGTATGAAAACAACTCATGTCATCCAACTGATTGAAGGAATGATCATCGTTTCACCCTCCAACCGACTTCTACATATCATTCATTGACTTCATATACATGGTGGCATCGGGGAAGTGATACACTTTGTTCTTGTAATACAATTAAAACCAAATTGATGTATCTTCGGAATCGATTTAAAGAACATCTATTAGTACTAAACTTTCATTTCACTTTTTTTGTTTCAAATATTTCACCATTGCATTTGATAACGTCCCGTAGACACCTTTTGAAATCGTTGCAGCCCGCACGCACAATTTCTTCCGGCACGTTTCTTTACCTCTTTGATTATCGATCTGTGATTGATATACAATAGACATCAATATGTCAACACCTGCTCCCGAACATATCAATATCTCACTGAAAGGGTCAATAACATGCTTGAACAAATCAAAAACTGAATATGTCAATAATATCATCGAAAGCCCGGTAAATTGAGATGAAAAAGTTTCTGCCTAAACTGAATGATTGCCATACCTTGCAACTGCAAAATGTTTACTTGTTCACGACTTGAATCCATTATCTTCTTTTTTTGGCACAACAACCGTTGTCGGTCAAGGCCTGCCTGTACCCACTAGTGAAGTGAGCTTCTTGGGTGTCAGTGGCTTATTGATTACCCATATCAGGATAGTCAGTCCTACGTATCCATTATAATTTATTATAAACCTGAACTGAACACTTACTATACTACACACAAGCGTTGCGCAATCTGATCATATTACGATCCATGAAACAAAAAACTGTATGGCAATATGAGACATAATTGTCTTAAAATCTCTTAAGCATTCATTACAATCTATCCTACTCTGAAACATTATTGTCAAATCAATTTTGTTCGTCATTTTTTCATAGCTTCTCATGTTAAAGAAGATTAATCTATTACGCTAAATTTAAAGTTAAACATAAATCATATTGATCTGCTTGATTGAACTGTATGATGCAATGAGCTCTTTTGGAGTCTCGGCCAAACTGATAAGGCTAGTTAGAATAACTATGACCAATGTTTCTCTGCTTGATGGAATGTCGGTAAACGGTTTGCTGCAATTATCTGGCATAAAAAATATACGCGAAAGTCAATTGGACAGAAGGTCAATGCTGCCAATGCTATGCTTTCTTGGAGAGCTGCTCCCCCGTCATAGCTTCACCTGTTCCACTCGTCGCGCTAGACAATCATCATCCTGCTCATGAGACAAGTGTGCTCCTTACGCACTCTCGCCCTGCATCCTCTCAACGAATACCTACGGCTCGTATGTTCAATTTTAGGAAACTGGACTACCAAAAGCTTCATCATATTTTAGCCGGTACCGATTGGTCCTTTACTGATGCTGACTGTGACATAAATCAAGCTGTAGCAGCGTTTACTAATGTAATCACTTCCGCCTTCCCTTCCTGCTGTCCTCTCCTATCCTGTCTACCGATCCCGTCTTCGCTCCTTTTCCGTACCATAAACTCCTTCCTACTCCTTCGTGAATAATTGTATACTATAGTCAGTAAGCACTATTGCTGTAACCCAACGTGGCCGAGCAATTAATAAAATAAAAATAAATAAATAAATAAATAAATGTCACTTGCCAGGTGAGGGTGGATGGAAAACTCACAGAACCTTTTGCTGTCACCAAGGGTCTGCACCAGGGAGACGGGCTTGCCTGTCTCCTATTTAACCTGGCGCTAGAGAGGGCCATCCGCGACTCGAGGGTTGAGACTACAGGGGAAACCATCTTCTAAAAGTCAACCCAGATCCTGGCATACGCTGATGATATAGACATCGTTGGTCTGCGGCAGTCCTATGTAGCAGAAGTCTACCAAGGGATCGAGCTGGCGGCAGAGAGCCTCAGATTGCAGATAAACGAGGCAAAGACCAAACTGATGGTGGCATCAGTGGCTCTACCAATAAATAATCCAAATCTACGTAGGCGTGACGTACAGATAGCTGAACGCACTTTTGAAGTTGTCCCACAATTCACCTATCTTGGGTCAAAGGTCAGCAACAACAATAGCATGGAAGCAGAGTTGCGCGCAAGAATGCTGGCTGCCAACCGGTCATTCTACAGTCTGAAATAACGGTTCACCTCAAAGAACCTGTCGCGTCGGATGAAGCTGGGACTATATAGTACTTATATAGTAACGGTACTCACATACTCCTCTGAGACATGGACACTGTCCAAATCTGACGAAACCCTCTTAGCCGCGTTCGAGGGGAAGATGCTCAGAAGGCTACTTGGCCCCGTATGTGTGGAAGGACAATGGAGGAGCCGCTATAATGACGAGCTATACGAAATGTACGGCGACCTCACTGTCGTGTAGCGTATCAAGTTCGCCAGACTCCGGTGGGCTGGCCATGTTGTACGCATGGAAATGGTCTGTCCACAAGGACAGAGGAGGCGTGATAGGCCCAAACTGAGGTGGCAAGATGACGTGGAGGCGTCGGCCATAAAGGCCGGGATAACGGACTGGCAGACGAAGGCGCGAGACCGTGAGCGGTTTCGGACACTCCTGAGGCAGGCCAAGACCGCAAAGCGGTTGTAGCGCCGGATAAGTAAGTAAGTAAGTTGATTTCACTATGGTATGGTTTTATGAATAGATATGGTTTTCTCACATACCAACTAAGTGGGAGACGCAAGTAAACGTTGAACCAGGTTTTAGTTATTTAGTTGTTTAGGAAATAACATTTTCTAGTACAAATTATTTCACACTGACAAGGCACGATACATTTAAAACCCTATGAAGCATAATATCATTACAAGCATTATCAAAATGAAACAGGGAAATAAACACAATACTGCAACGATTGCTACACGTGCAATCCCACCGCTATTCCATCAGTCAATTCATTCGCAAAACAAAACAAATATACAGCAACGAAACCGATGAAAGGAAAAACATTTTCATTGTACCACCAAACTTTTCACCTCATTCTAGTTTACACTACTAATGAAGCAGCTGACGGAGTATAAACAAGCCCCATAACCTGTTAGTGTGAATATACAAGTGCAGCTAGCAATTGGCAGCATATTTTTCCCTCGCTGTACGGAAGTTGTGGAAAATTATCGACACTACCTTTCCGTTTTTCCAAACTTTATTTACACACTGCATTGTTATTGCAGTGGCATGCCCACCTTTCATTACCTAACGTTAGTGGCTCATGTTTTTTGCCTCTACTGAGCGCTTACGTAAAAGCCGTAAATCATAATTTTATTGTCAACGGTTTGAAAAATATTGTTGTTCAACCTTTCGCTATGTTTATACAATTAATTGAAACGATCCCTAGCATGGCAAATTAAAATCATACGCTCGAATTTTCAACATCCCCTCTCCACCCATCAACAATTATTCATTGTCCACCGTTGGCGCAGAAACCGCAGATGAGTTAATTCGTTATTCATCGCAGCATAATAGCCAACTCAACATTTTAACCTTTTGCAGAATGAAAAAAAATACTCGTTCGAAAACAAAATGAATTTAAACCTACATTGAATGTCATTGAATAAGTGACATGGAAGCAATCTCTGCACCATTTGTAGTAGGACATTAAAATTGCGCAATAGCTGGTATTTCCGATGATATTGTTTCACGTGTTTTACCTGTTTTACCCTCGCACCTTTTGTAATATATTTTGGTTTTCAATGGTAATCTTCTTCTTCTTCTTTGGCACAACAATCGTTATCCGTCAAGGCATGCCTGTACCACTTGTGGGCTTGGCTTACAGTGACTTACTGATTACGCATAGCAGGATAGTCTGTCCTACTTATGGAGGCACGGTCCGTATTAGGCTTGACCTCATGATGGGCATGTTGTTGAGTCTTACGAGTTGACGACTGTACCACCAGATCGGCCTAATGGTCTAAGTACTTCTATCTACTAAGGTGTTCGATGATTTTTATTTACTGACAACCGAACGAATGTACAAATGTTTTAATAATTTATTCACATGACTCTCTTTGCTTAATGTATAAGATGCTTAAAAATGACTAAAATGGATGTATGAATTTTAGTTTATTGCAAAACAATTTATAACAATAATTAGCGTGTACCTGAGTATATAGGCATATATGTATCACAAAATTAACTCTATTTTTTATTTCTTTTCTGATTACAGTCAAACCTTCAGCACGAACCGTTTAACACTACTGTTCTCCATAATCAACGAGTGCAGTTTGTCACCAGTACGCCCATAATATGCGACAAAAGCTATGAAAATACTAAAAAATAAAAGAAATCATCTTGCACGATCCTCGACACGACTCGTCCGATATTCTGCGAACCAAGGGTTCTGCTTTCGGGTGTGAAAATAATTAAATACCATCGTGTCGCGACTGTCGTTTAATTGTCTGCACTTTGGCGAACGAAAAGAAGTGACATAACACTGGAAAGCGAGCCAATGATAAAAATCTTTACACACGGTTTCACTTGGTACAGATGCTTTCGTGCTAGTGGCAAACAAAAGAATATCACTCCGTCGAGAGCAGCATTGGCGTGGCAAAGGTGAACTGGGTGGCTAGGTGAACCATTAACTCTTCGAAAGGCGCGACTACACACCATCAGAACACACAGCCGTACAGACAGCAACATATACGATCCAATTTAAAACTACATAGAATTCCAACAACATCACACGGTGGCAGGAACCGGTGAAGTGTATGAAAGGAATATATCAACACGGCGGATTGTGATCCCTTCCCGAGTTTGGTTCTTCAGTCTATACCTCTGTCTATCTATCTCTCTCTCTAGCTCACAGTCACATACACTATCGACATTCCTCTCGGTTTTGCAGGCTTACCGAAAGAGCAATTTAGTAAAGCACGCCAAAATACGTGGTCAGTTTCAACGGCTAAGGACAGTTTTTCAGCACGAACCACAAACGCACACGTATACATCGTCTTTGCCTTTTCAAACATTCTGCAAAGTGACAGTAATAGTTGAGTTGATGAGCTGAAGAACAGCCACATTTTTGACACACTGGTCAGCAGCAGCTCTAAGGCGGCTAACTAATGTAGTACCCACGAAGCTAATACGGGGGTGCAAGCTACAATCAGTGCAAACTACATTTTGAATTCTGACAACGCCTGTCGCTGCTATTTTGTGCGCTCTACAGGGCAGCTTCACTTTTCTCTCGATCTCCTGACGCACATAAGTAAAGTATACAACACTACAAGCTACTACTACTACTTCTACTGCATTCAACACCATTCTTGGGAAGGGAAAGCTATCCTAACGAAAACTTCACATCGAGCCAAAGAGAGCCAACCAATTGTCATTGCCATAAGTTAGTGTCAAAAGTGGAAACGAGAGTTTGAACAAGACACATAAAGAAAAAGGTAACTCAATGTTGATGTTGGTCGGCAGAAATCACTGGCATCTGTATAAGATAGCGTGAACCAAGAAACGAACAGTTCGTTACGTGCATAGAAAAACGTATAATAGAAAAGTGTATATTCAGTTCAAGCAGCGTTATATCGAACTGTAGAGTGTAATACTGGTAACGGTTATGTACATTGAATGAAGTGCAAACGGAATATGAAAGAAGACAAAATAAGCCAATTAGCACTGAGTTACTGCTAGTGTAGAAGACAAACCAACACAGTGCGTGAGACAAATAGTTAGGTGTGAAAATATACTAAGGTGTTATTATTGGCAGTTACGGAATATAACATCCGTGTTCTAAAATGTGTGTGTGAGTGTGTTTGTGTGTACGATAGGAAGTGAAAAGTCGTAAAGTGAAAGTTTTCATCAAATCATAAAAATATAAAAACACACACAAAAACACTTTGCCACAAATCAATCTCACCTTTAGCATATTATGCTAACGTGTTGGAATTGTAAACCGACGGGCTATGTTTGTGATGCTGTCAGTTCGCACAACAACTTCCGTTCGTGAACGGCACGCCGAAACGGTCCAGAAGGCAATCAACATCAATCAACTCATACGCAACATCAGCAACCGAAAGCACCGTAAACCTCGGACTACTGAAACCGAAAAGCATCAGCTAGAACAGACAGAGCAGCAACATTTAGGGCAGTTTCCTCAACACGGGACGATTACTGCCAGCAACAAGAGTCATAGCAGCAGCAGCAGCAGCAGCATCACCAGCAACAGCAGTATAAACAAACAACAAAATAACCGACGCAACAGTAGGGACAGCGCTAAAAACGACTACAACAACGCTAAGTCCAACAACTGCCTTCTAATCGACGCTTCGGAACAAGAGAATCAGATCTCCAGTAGACAGCGCCATCGATCGAAAAACGTCAACGTCGATCGGAACTGTAACAATATTCGGAATCGAGCAAAGGAAAAGATCGACAAGACCGTACCACCGCTTATTGGAACCGTTGTCCCAACAGCCGCAGTCATTATCGACCAGAACGCGAGAAGCATTCCGTCAACGATAACACCGATATCGCTCTGCACCATCTCCCAGCCGAACGAGTACCGTCTGCCAGCGGACATACGGAAACTGTCGGTCGAGTTCACAAAGCCACCAATTGAACCGGTGAATAAAATTAACACTGAGCTGGTCCTTACCGCGTCCGTTCGGCCCACGATCAGGACGCTGACGACTGCAGCCGTAACGACGACAACAAGGACGACGACAGCAACGATCACGACACCAACAAGAACCACGTGCTCGATTGCCCCGCCCGAACATCAACAGCAGCAACGCAACAACGCTACCAATCTCAACGTTAACCAACAGACCAACGCCAACGATAAGGACAAATCCAAGTTTCTGCTACCCGAGCTGAACAACTTTCGGAAACCGCCAACTGTTCAGGTAAAAATCTCTATATCACCCTATTGTTGGCGTATTTCTGAGGAGTGTAGTTAAACACATTTTTTTAAATTTTGTGGTTATGTTAACTATATTTTGCGATAGTCTATTGCAATTGTACCGTGGTACTGTCGTCTACTCGTACGACTTAAGAACATGCCCGTCATGGGTTCTAGCCCCGTATGGACCCCTACGTAGGACTGATTATCCTGTTATGGGTAGTTCATAATTTACTGACAACCAAACCCAATAATATGGGAGGCAAGTATTGGCCAACAATGGTTGTTGCACCAAAGAAGAAACAGAATATAACTATATTAAACGCAAACAGGAGCAAGTTTAATTCAATCTGATTTGGTCTTACAATGGAAAATAATGGCAACGTTTCGATCGTATTTCATTAAAGTTATTTATCAACGTACGACCGATTTTATTCATAAATAATAACCCACAAATCATTCTCGTAAAATTATTCTAGTATACATTGTGCTTGTAAGACCATTCAGAAATATCGTATAAGAACAGTTTAGAGTAAATACGCGAATTTAGAGTTACGCGAATTTGAGTTACGCGATTTTTTATTGTTGACAGTTCATATGTCAAATCAGTACAATTTTCTCCATAAATTGTCAAAAGAAAAATTTTTTCCAAAAGTTATAAGTCGCAAAAAAGACATTAATAACAGAATTTTCTTCACGAATTGCCTTAAATAAGTAAAAAAATACATAAATGAACTAAATTCAATAAAAAACATTATTAATCAAGTATATTTTGGCTATTTTCGCGTGACTAGGGGAAAGCCTGTACACAAAAATAATATAAAATAGAGCCGCCCAGTGCCAGGAGCATTTGAACAATAGAAACGGTGTAATTTATAAACAAGCTTTATTTTATCAGAATAATAACTTTGAGCACAAATGCAAACTTAAAATAAAAATTCTAAACGTCAAATTCTAAAATTCCATAAACATTGATATCGTAAATAACCCCAATAACGGAGGAGGCGGTCCCGTGGTACAGTCGTCAACACGAACGACTCAATAACATGCCCGTCATAGGTTCAAGCATAGAATGGACCGTCTCCCCGTAGCAAGGATTGACTGCATGGCTGCGTGGTATTGAATTAAGTCTCGAAAGTCTGTTGTATAGGCCAGCATGTCCGCGTAGGTCGTTACGCCAAATAGAAGAAGAAGAACGGAATTATTTAAAAAAGAAGTCTGAATGATTGTAGCTTATGAGAAATACAGTCGAACAACTTGTAAACAATCATTCCTTTGCA